>NC_092088.1:38294561-38894561 GCF_045679555.1 Salvelinus alpinus | reverse complement strand
AATGCCAAGCACCCGCTTTAGGAACGCCAGCTGCCAAATCTGGCATTCTCTAAACCTGGACATTACCAAGCGCCACCCCCCAAAAGAACACAGGCTTAATTATTAGAGCCCTGAACAAACCAACGCAGGGATAAAAGGGGGGTCCTGGATTGAAATGGACTCATAAACATTGTGGTATCATTATCCCCTTCCACGATCAGTTTTCATATGAATGCAACAATTTAGATGGTATTTTGTGCCTTTATCAGGCCTCAGCCAAGGCACCTGTCTGCAGCTCACTGTCTGATTAGACCCCTTGAAAATTCTTCTATAGCCAGCATCCCTACACAGTGCGAGCGAATTCAAAGAGGTCTGAAAGCTGTGTTCCAACCTCTCAGTCTTGAGCTTTGTGCCACTTCCCTTCTGCAGACTGGTTACAAGCTGTCCCCATTGAGAAAATACCCCCCTTCAGCCATCTTTTATCTGAGGATGGGTGGGTGAATGGTGGAAATGAGGATTCCTGGAGAGACTTGGGATGGAGAGAATAGAAACAAAGACTTCTCCATGGAAACAGTGTCTCTTTTCCCAGTGCTTTCCACTTTCATCCCAAGGACTCCTGTCAGAAAGAAGGAAGGAGAGTACATATAATACCTTTTAAGAGGCTGCCAGTTCTATCCCATGTGATAAGCTCTGCTTGAATCACAATGGCGTTTCAGGACCTCACAGTCGCCCCACCGCAGGCCTAGGTACACACACTACTGCAGCAGACACGTCAACACGGATATCCAGACCCATTAGAAATATCACAATGCCGTTCATTAGCTATATTACAGCCTAAAATGCTAATTCATGTCAGAATCTCAGGAGTTCTGCAAAGAACACTGACTTATTTTTTTGCTGAGTATTATTGGTAAATGATTGCAGTGATGATACTCTTACAGAGAGCAGCACACTGATGAAAACTCATTATAATACTATAAAGTGAGGCGCATAACTTTGGATACTCAGGTTGGTTTTGTAGATGAAAAGCCCTGAAAGCATTCAAAAATCCTCTGAACATAAACAGTGTCAAATACACAGCCATTTTGAATGTTAATGAAACTGAAGTGTAAGAATGTCAGAAATCTGTCCAATAATGATAACGGCACAACTCCTGTTCACACTGAGCGCGCCGCAGCTCATAGAAACTCCAAGTGCAGCCTCATTTACGTGCTAATGTGGGGAGGCAGATAAAGGACGGAGGAGTGATCACACGCCATGTCAGAGAGTCACCCTATGAACCGTACCTCATGTGCATGAAGAGGGGGAATGAAAGAGCCTCGGAATTGGCAGGTTTACACACAAAAGAAAAAACACATTCCACTCAGCTCCCTACGTTAGTGACAGAGACAAATGATTGTACATTGGTTACCTCTGTGTTATATTTGAGAAGAAAGTGACTACAGGAGTTCTTTCTGTGTGAGTATACTGTATAATATGTGATGGCTTTTCTGCTTATCTCGGACGACTGATATGAACACTGTCAGAATCATTAAATTATAACTTTTTTTTCACTCACTTGGCTTGTCAAAATGATAACATTAGCTTTTGGGTTTAGTTTCGGTAAGAACCCCAAAATGGTTAGCATTTAGCATTTTTTGGGGATGTTTTAAATGGGGGAGATAATGTAGTTATTTATCCGGAGCAAATGTCCAAGGCTCTAGATAAAGTTACAAACCCATGGATGATCCCCTTCAAGCATAGCATTGCATCACTAGTTGGAGTGGTGGAGTACCCCGGATCACTTCCTCCAACCACAGGTTAACTTACTTGAACCACAGGTGACTCTCTTCCAGATAACTTTATTGGTCTTCCTGTTTAAGTTTTTGGACCATCAGGGTTTGTGTCCCAGACCAATTTTTTTTGAAGATTCATAGGGCTGGCCATAATCTTTTTATTGTTGTTGATGATCAGATAATTTTCTTGGACAATCCACAGGGGCGTCCCAGATCACATCTTTGGACGAGCAGATAACTTTTTTCGATGGTCCATATGGATGTGACCAGATCACTTTTTTGCTATTCATTGACTACAGGTCAGCGTTCAACACCATATTGCTCTCAAAGCTCATCACCAAGCTAAGGACCCTGGGACGAAACACCTCCCTCTACAACTGGATCCTAGACTTCCTGACGGGCCGCCCCCCAGGTGGTAAGGGTAGGCAACAACACATCCGCCACGCTGATCCTCAACACGGGGGCCCCTCAGGGGTGCGTGCTCAGTCCCCTCCTATACTCCCTGTTCACTCATGACTGCACGGCCAGGCTACGACTCCAACACCATCATTAAGTTTGCCGACAACACAACAGTGGTAGGCCTGATCACCGACAACAATAAGACAGCCTATAGGGAGTAGGTCAGAGACCTGGCCATGTGGTGCCAGGATAACAACCTCTCCCTCAACGTGATCAAGACAAAGGAGATGATTGTGGATTACAGGAAAAGGAGGACCGAGCACGCCCCTGTTCTCATCGACAGGGTTGTAGTGCAGCAGGTTGAGAGCTCACCAACAAACTAACATGGTCTAAACACAACAAGACAGTCGTGAAGAGGGAACAACAAAGCCTATTCCCCCTCAGGAGACTGAAAAGATTTGGCATGGGTCCTCAGATCCTCAAAAAGTTATACAGCTGCACCATCGAGAGCATCCTGACTGGTTGCATCACTGCTTGGTATGGCAACTGCTCGGCCTCCGACCACAAGGCACTACAAAGGGTAGTGTGTACAGCCCAGTACATCATTGGGGCCAAGCTTCCTGCCATCCAGGACCTCTGTACCAGGCGGTGTCAGAGGAAGACCCTAAAAATTGTCAAAGACTCCAGCCACCCTAGCCACCCTAGTCTGTTCTCTCTGCTACCGCACGGCAAGCAGTACTGGAGCGCCAAGTCTATGTCCAAAAGGCTTCTTAACAGCTTCTCCCCCAAGCCATAATACTCCTGAACAGCTAATCAAATGGCTACCCAGACTGTTTGCATTGTCGTCATCGCCGTCCCCCTCTTTTACGCTGCTTTTACTCTCTGGTTATTATCTATGCATAGCCACATGAACTCTACCTACATGTACATATTACCTTAATTACCTCGACTAACCTGTACCCCCACACATTGACTCTGTACCGGTACTCCTGCATATAGCCTCGCTACCGTTCTTTTACTGCTGCTCTTCAACTATTTGTTATTTTAATTGAAATGTTTTACTTATCAATTTTTTACTTAACACTTATTTTTCTTAAAACTACATTGTTGGTTAAGGGCTTGTAAGTAAGCATTTCACCGTGAGGTCTACTACACCTGTTGTATTTGGTGCATGTGACAAATTACATTTGATTTGATTTGATTAGATACATATTTCGGGTCCATCACAGCAGGTGAAGGGCAGCTCATCAGTGGTATCAAACATCACTTCTTTGGACACTATCTAAGTGTTCTGTCTACCCAGGTTTGATGTGTGAGCGCAGGGGATAATGGTTGTTATTTTTGATTAAAATTGAAGTATTTGAGGAATGTAATGAGTCGGGAATCATTGAAAGAACCACCTGGTCACATTTTCTCTGTTTGAGAGACAGATTTGGGTACATTTGAGTATGCAGAAATTGTCATGTTTGGTTGATTCATAACCGTACAGTATAAGTGAATGGACCCCAGTAACAGAACTGGTGTTCAGTTAGTATTTAGTACGTCTGATACAGTGCAATAGTATTCATGACTAGATGTGTTGTCAAGTCCTGCATCTTTACCTGTGCAGCCCCTAGAGCTGTGACGCAATGAAGCTCATATAGAACAGGAAGTGTTTCACAAACCACAAAACATGGCTCTAAGCCGTGTTGAAGTTTTAACAAACCCAAAAATGGTATTTGACTAATGGGCATAAATGTTCTCAGCCTCCCAGTGACCTCTAGCTCCTGCTCCAGCCGTCCTGTTAACGAGAACAGCCATGTGGGGCCACATTAGCGGTGCCATGTTAAACATTCCCACATGCGGTTGAAATATTAAAGTAATGCACCTGTCATTTTTCCTCTATTCGCTAATATTTGACACGCTCGTTTAGCACGAGTGTGAGTCTGTGTTACTGAGTCATAAAGGTTCTGGTGGGTTGGCGGCTGTGTGGTCACAGTTTGATACCTCCCTTCACTTTTCATCTACACGTGGTTACAGTTTGACAGAGACAGACTTTCTTTTACATATCGATGTTTGCTTAACTTACTTATTCAGGTAAGTTATCTACGATAATCACCACAGATTTTACAGACACTGTGCCTTCCTCTCTTTGGGTTGTGTTATTTTCACTTTTAAATCAAATTGGTTGGTAATCAACTGTATAAATGCGTTACTATTCATGTTTTGAACTCTGGACTGGTAAGGCTGCTCCTGTGATGTTGGTTGACATCCCAACACCAAGGTAATAGTTCTGCTTGACTTCACAGGTATTGGTATGCTGCTGTAGGAAAGGTCCTGTTACACAAGGTACTTACAATGCCATGGCCCTTACAATGACCTAAACAGGACCATTAGGCCAGGCTTTTAGGTCATCTAGCTGTTCCTCTCATTGCACTAGCTGATTTCCAAATGTTCCAAGTGTTACAACATATTAGGCCGCTAACACAGCCAAACCCAGTGCCACGTACACATTTAATGCTAAGCTGATTTGGGACAGACAGTGGGTTTGAATACTGGGCCCCCCTGATGGTTATGTGTCCTTTGTAACTTACTCGACTCAAGACTGTTACAGGGTAACAGGTAGGTATTGTGATTATACGGCTTCAGTAACATGAGTAACAGTAACATGAGGCCTGGATGCTTGATTTATCCAGGGCCACACAGTATTACATACATCCTTATAAAGGTAAAGAATACAGCTTTATTAACAACATATCTAACATCAAAAGCTATTTGTTGACTGGAAACCAGTGAGAGAGCATCAAGCATGTACTGTAGTTTCTGAGCCCATAATAGTCTCCGTATTAAAGGATGCAAAAAAAAAGAAAGAAAGAAACCTCCATGGCTGGAGTTCAGAGAGGGGGCAGGCCAGATTGCGATAGAATTGCTTTGAGTGGTGGATCGGCATTGCAGGAATTTTTTCATTTCCTGTTACTCAATAATTCTACTCTCGTTAGGTCCTTGGACAACATCCTGCACTGTGCGTTGTCTGATCAGCTCAATCAAATGGACAGACGCAGGGGAAACATGCTTTAATCCTCAGCCATTGGTCCGCGGCATGGTGGCCCAATATGTCCTGACTGTGAGGGGGCCAAAGCCTGTGGTCTTGGGGGCCGGACCCAGGTTCAGTGATGTCACACACTGGGGACATCAGCCAACCACACCCCCTCAATAGACATGATTATATCATCCTCCGGGCTTTTTATGACCTCATGGTGATGAATGGCAATGATTCTGCCGTCTTTTAGCTGAGGAAATAAAGAAAACAGTCACATGAGAAGCAGAACGAAGCAAGCGGTAAGTGGTTTACAGTGGGGGCGTTGACTTCCAGGCCTCCAGGGCTGCAGCTAGCTAGTGTGTCTGCTGGCTCTCTGTCCCTCCCTCTCTACAGCGCTCTCTTCATGGCGGTTTAGTGTCAAATAAATCACCTGCCATCACAGGTGCTGATCTGTTGTTTTTTAGTAAGCGCATGAGTGAGGACAACCTGTGAGAGGAGAAGGAGGAGGCAGGAAAGGAGTAGGGGTTAGGGACGGGGCCTGGGCCTACTGGGATGCTGCTGTTGTACCCTGACGAAATGAGCAGCAATTAAACATGATCGTGACTGATGTATGTGTGTCACGACTTCCGCCGAAGTCGGTCCCTCTACTTGTTCGGGCGGCGTTCGGCGGTCGACGTCACCGGCCTTCTAGCCACCACCGATCCACTTTTCATTTCCCCTTTGTTTTCTCTTAGTCTTACACACCTGGTTTCACTCAATTACCTGTTTATTATTAATTACCTGTTTATTATTTAACCCTCTGTTGCCCATGTTTGTTTGCGAGTGATTGTTTATTGTATTTTCGGTCCGTCATTTGTGTGCTCGTGATGTTACTTTGTACATTTGTCGTTTCGAGTAAAAGTACGTTGATTACTCATATTTGCTGTCCTGCGCCTGACTCTCTACACCAGCTACACACAGGACCCTTACAATGTGGGTGTCATAATTGTTCTGATAAAACAGAGAGCTTGCCATGATGAGTATAAATCAATACAAATTCTACCTGGCTGTTATGTGTATGTCTGCATTACACCGTTCCTTTCTTCACAACACACCACACTCTTCGTTTTGAAAGGATCTATCCCTTTCATTCAAATGACTGCTAATATTTTTTAGATTGACAGGTGAATATGAACCAACAGGATTCATCATTGAGGCAAAAGGTGCACATTGAGCTTCAAAAGCGCGACAGTCAACGGGTAGGATACATATCCACTGCTACAGTCCTGGGTGGAAATGGATTGACAGCAAGACCTCATCTCTACTTCTTTCATCAATTACACTATTGTCTCTTCATAGTTGACCTACTCCCCTGAAGCACGTGAGCATTACGCTTGATAGAGAGCAAGGCGCAAGAGGCCTTTGCAGAACACTTGCCAAGCCGCAATTCAACAATGACTGGCACTCTCTCCTAGAGGTAAGTCAATCCATTTTTAAAAATTAAAATAATGACTGTCTAAACATTTATCCACTCTGTGTTTCTGTGTACATATGCTTTTGTCTAGACAGTGCTTTGCGGTAAAGCTGGCAAAACAACATTAGGCTGCAAGAGCGGCACGAAATATTGGTATCAAATGATGTCATCTCCCCATGTAATGTAAAGCTAAGATTGAGAGCGATCAATTAGGATTTGCAGTAGAGCAGAAAATAGCTTATGACAGTGCTAAGGTGGAGGGATATATGAGGGAAAACTAATTTTGTCTCATTCCTTAGCAGGTTCACGATATGGCCAGGTTTCATGCATTTCTATAAGTAAAACTATTTAGAATAAAACAAATGTGATTGTCCCGATTTCTGAAAGTATGGTGTGCAAGTCCAATTGTAATCTCAATGCATTGGTTATGATCCAAATGTGTAACTTGTCTATGAAACATATCCACCCATAAAAAGTGGCACCTACAGTGGCTTGTGAAAGTATTCACCCCCTTGGCATTTTTCCTATTTTGTTGCCTTACAACCTGGAATTAAAATGTATGTTTTGGGGGTTTGTATATCACTTAATTTACACAACACGTCTACCATTTTGAAGGTGCTAAATATTTTTTATTGTGAAACAAACAAGAAATAAGACAAAAAAACAGAACACTTGAGCGTGCATATCAACTCACCCCCCCCTAAAGTCAAAACTTTGTAGAGCCACCTTTTGCAGCAATTACAGCTGCAAATCACTTGGGGTATGTCTCTATAAGGTTGGCACATCTAGCCACTGGGATTATTGCCCATTCTTCCAGGCAAAACTGCTCCAGCTCCTTCAAGTTGGATGGGTTAAGTCATACCACAGATTCTCAATTGGATTGAGGTTTACCCCTTCTGAAAAAACCTACACTCGATCCCTCCGATGTCAACAACTACAGACCAGTATCCCTTCTTTCTTTTCTCTCCAAAACTCTTGAACGTGCCGTCCTTGGCCAGCTCTCCTGCTATCTCTCTCAGAATGACCTTCTTGATCCAAATCAGTCAGGTTTCAAGACTAGTCATTCAACTGAGACTGCTCTTCTCTGTGTCACGGAGGCGCTCCGCACTGCTAAAGCTAACTCTCTCTCCTCTGCTCTCATCCTTCTAGACCTATCGGCTGCCTTTGATACTGTGAACCATCAGATCCTCCTCTCCACCCTCTCCGAGCTGGGCATCTCCGGCGCGGCCCACGCTTGGATTGCGTCCTACCTGACAGGTCGCTCCTACCAGGTGGCGTGGCGAGAATCTGTCTCCGCACCACGTGCTCTCACCACTGGTGTCCCCCAGGGCTCTGTTCTAGGCCCTCTCCTATTCTCGCTATACACCAAGTCACTTGGCTCTGTCATATCCTCACATGGTCTCTCCTATCATTGCTATGCAGACGACACACAATTAATCTTCTCCTTTCCCCCCTCTGATAACCAGGTGGTGAATCGCATCTCTGCATGTCTGGCAGACATATCAGTGTGGATGACGGATCACCACCTCAAGCTGAACCTCGGCAAGACGGAGCTGCTCTTCCTCCCGGGGAAGGACTGCCCGTTCCATGATCTCGCCATCACGGTTGACAACTCCATTGTGTCCTCCTCCCAGAGTGCTAAGAACCTTGGCGTGATCCTGGACAACACCCTGTCGTTCTCAACTAACATCAAGGCGGTGACCTGTTCCTGTAGGTTCATGCTCTACAACATTCGCAGAGTACGACCCTGCCTCACGCAGGAAGCGGCGCAGGTCCTAATCCAGGCACTTGTCATCTCCCGTCTGGATTACTGCAACTCGCTGTTGGCTGGGCTCCCTGCCTGTGCCATTAAACCCCTACAACTCATCCAGAACGCCGCAGCCCGTCTGGTGTTCAACTTTCCCAAGTTCTCTCACGTCACCCCGCTCCTCCGCTCTCTCCACTGGCTTCCAGTTGAAGCTCGCATCCGCTACAAGACCATGGTGCTTGCCTACGGAGCTGTGAGGGGAACGGCACCTCCGTACCTTCAGGCTCTGATCAGGCCCTACACCCAAACAAGGGCACTGCGTTCATCCACCTCTGGCCTGCTCGCCTCCCTACCTCTGAGGAAGTACAGTTCCCGCTCAGCCCAGTCAAAACTGTTCGCTGCTCTGGCACCCCAATGGTGGAACAAACTCCCTCACGACGCCAGGTCAGCGGAGTCAATCACCACCTTCCGGAGACACCTGAAACCCCACCTCTTTAAGGAATACCTAGGATAGGATAAAGTAATCCTTCTACCCCCCCCCCCCCTTAAAAGAGTTAGATGCACTATTGTAAAGTGGTTGTTCCACTGGATATCATAAGGTGAATGCACCAATTTGTAAGTCGCTCTGGATAAGAGCGTCTGCTAAATGACTTAAATGTAAATGTAAATGTCTGGGCTTTGACTAGGCCATTCCAAGACATTTAAATGTTTCCCCTTAAACCACTTGAGTGTTGCTTTAGCAGTATGCTTAGGGTCATTGTCCTACTGGAAGTTTCGAATCTGTGGAAGACTGAAACAGGTCTCCCTCAAGAATTTCCCTGTATTTAGCACCATCCATCATTCCTTCAATTCTGACCAGTTTCTCAGTCCCTGCCGATGAAAAACATCCCCACAACATGATGCTGTCACCACCATAATTTCACTGTGGGGATGGTGTTCTCAGGGTGATGAGAGGTGTTGGGTTTGCGCCAGACATAGCGTTTTCCTAGATGTCCAAAAAGCTACATTTTAGTCTCATCTGACCAGAGTACCTTTTTACATATGTTTGGGGAGTCTCGCACACCAAACGTGTTTGCTTATTTTTTTCTTCAAGCAATGTTTTTTTCTGGCCACTTTTCTGTGAAGCCCAGCTCTGTGGAGTGTACGGCTTAAAGTGGTCCTATGGACAGGTACTCCAATCTCTGCTGTGGAGCTTTGCAGTTCCTTCAGGGTTATCTTTGGTCTCTTTGTTGCCTCTCTGATTAATGCCCTCCTTGCCTGGCCTGTGAGTTTTGGTGGGCGGTACTCTCTTGGCAGGTTTGTTGTGGTGCCATATTCTTCCCATTTTTAAATAATGCATTTAATGTTGCTCCGTGGGATGTTAAAAGTTTCAAGGCCGACCTTCAAACTCAGTGCCTTTTTGCTTGACAGCATGGGAAAATCAAAAGAAATCAGCCAAGAGCTCAGAAAATAAATTGTAGACCTCCACAAGTCTGGTTCATCATTGGGAGCAATTTCCAAATGCCTGAAGGTACCATGTTCATCTGTACAAACAATAGTACGCAAGTATAAACACCATGGGACCATGCAGCCGTCATACCGCTCAGGAAGGAGATGCGTTCTGTCTCCTAGAGATGAACGTACTTTGGTGCGAAAAGTGCAAATATATCCCAGAACAACAGCAAAGGACCTTGTGAAGATGCTGGAGGAAACAGATACAAAAGTATCTATATCCACAGTAAAACGAGTCCTATATCGACATAACCGCTCAGCAAGGAAGAAGCCACTGCTCCAAAATCGGCATAAAAATGCCAGACTACGGTTTGCAACTGCACATGCGGACAAAGATCGTACTTTTTGGAGAAATGTCCTCTGGTCTGATGAAATAAAACTAAAACTGTTTGGCCATAATGACCAACGTTAAGTTTGGAGGAAAAAGGGGGAGGCTTGCAAGCCGAAGAACACCATCCCAACCGTGAAACACGGGGGTGGCAGCATCATGTTGTGGGGGTGTTTGCTGCAGGAGGGACTGGTGCACTTTACAAAATAGATGGCATCATGAGGATGGAAAATTATGTGGATATATTGAAGCAACAGCTCAAGACATCAGTCAGGAAGTTAAAGCTTGGTCGCAAATGGATCTTCCAAATGGACAATGACCCCAAGCAAACTTCCAAAGTTGTGGCAAAATGGCTTGAAGACAACAAAGTCCAGGTATTGGAGTGGCCATCACAAAGCCCTGACCTCAATCCTATTGAAAATGTGTGGGCAGAACTGAAAAAGTGTGTGTGTGCAAGGAGGCCTACAAACCTGACTCAGTTACACCAGCTCTGTCAGGAGGAATGGGCCAAAATTCGCCCATCTTATTGTGGGAAGCTTGTGGAAGGCTACCCGAAACGTTTGACCCAAGTTAAACAATTTAATGCAATGCTACCAAATAGTAATTGAGTGTATGTGAACTTCTGACCCACTGGGAATGTGATGAAAGACATGAAAGCTGAAATAAATCATTCTCTCTACTATTATTCTGACATTTCACATTCTTAAAATAAAGTGGTGATCCTAACTGACCTAATACATGGAATTTTTACTGTGATTAAATGTCAGGAATTGTGAAATAC
This sequence comes from Salvelinus alpinus, assembly GCF_045679555.1. Lineage (NCBI taxonomy): Eukaryota > Metazoa > Chordata > Actinopteri > Salmoniformes > Salmonidae > Salvelinus > Salvelinus alpinus. The sequence goes on along the minus strand of NC_092088.1, from coordinate 38,883,589 downwards.
TGTGTTTAAATGTATTTGGCTAAGGTGTATGTAGACTTCCGACTTCAACTGTATACACGCACCACTTTTCCGTTTATTTATTATTATTATTATTATTTTTTAAACAAGTTATTTTTGGGCTATTTTGTGTATGTCCATTACATGAAATCCAGATAAAAATCTATTTATATTACAGGTTGTAATGCAACCAAATAGGAAAAGCTTTTGCAAGGCAATGTACTAGACTATCAGAAAAGATGGGCTGAGATTATACAGTGTATCATACACTGAAGGGTAATAAATGCAATGAGACCACAGTATAACCCTTTTTAATGCCATGGTGCCTAATCCATCAGGCGGACTTAAATGGCACAATCTTCCATTTCATTATTTCACACACATTACTGTTCAAAAGTTTGGGGTCACTTAGAAATGTCCTTGTTTTTGAAAGAAAAGCAATTTTTGGTCCATTAAAATAACATCAAATTGATCAGAAATACAGTGTAGACATTGTTAATGTCTACACCAAGATGGCGTAGCGGTAGGACGTGTCTTTGTCTTGTCTTGTCCCGTGTAAATAGTCTTCGTATTTTTCGTATACATTTCGTATATATTTTAATTTCATTTTCCATCTAGGAACTGAATATACATTCCTACATTCCGCCTCACCCAATGTGGTACGGACCTGCTATTTTTTTAATACTTTAGAACCGTAACCCCAATCAGAAGCTAGCCAGATAACTAGCTACTAGCTAGTAGTCAGTTAGCCACTGCTGCGGTCTTCACCCTCAACTCGGACACTGCCAGCTTCAATACCGGGCCAATACCTGCCAGTCTGCAAGCGCGATATCAACCCAGAGCATATAGGACTGCTTTTTCTCTACCACATCACCGGATTCCTGACGCAAGCTCTGGACAATTACACCGTATCATCACAGCTAGCTAGCTGCAACCGAGTGGCTACTACTGGCTAACACCTCTGTCCCGAAGCAAGCACCAGTTAGCCTTGAGCTAGCCTCGAGCTAGGCCCATCTGCCGGCTAGCCGAAGAGGTCTACCAGCGAATTCTTGGGCTACAATACCTCTTTTGCCAATTGGACTGGACCTTTTTTTTTGCCGACACAGAGCCCTGCCAATCCATCACAACTGGTCTAAATCAGCTACAAGCTAATTTAGCCATTTTTTTGCCGCTGCTAGTAGCTTTTACCTTCTGCACAGACACCAGCCCTGTTATTAGCCTGGATATTACTCACCAATTTACCAGCATCGGACTGTCTCTCGACAACAACGCCGGATTCCTGCCGTAATCCCTGAGCCACTACTTCTGATCCTCACAGCTAGCTTGCAGCTAGCGCAGCTAGCGCCACTGCCACGAAGCTAGCACCAGTTAGCAAACACAATTCTACAATTCACAACCTCTCTTTCGCCATCCGGCTTGGATTCTCTGTCGACACGACCACGTCTGAGCAGACCCCCTCCGTCTGAGCAGACCACCCCCCGGGCTACTAACTTTAAACGCCGCGTGCTAGCTTAGTGGAGGCCTCCCTGCTCCATCTACGGCTGCCCCCTGGACACTATGATCACTTGGCTACATAGCTGATGCATGCTTGACTGTCCATTAATTCACGGTACTCCATTCTGTTTATTTGTGTTTTATCTGTCGGCTCTGTGCTTTAACTCAGGATCTGTGTGTAGTTAATCCGACCCTCTCTGCCGAGTCGTCGCCATTTTTACCTGTTGTTGCTGTGTTAGACTAGCACCCTGTTATTGCTGCTGTTATCTTACCTGTTGTTTTAGCTAGCTCTCCCAATCAAGACCTGCAATCACTTTATGCCTTATTGTATGTCTCTCTCATATATCAATATGCCTTGCATACTGTTGTTCAGGCTAGTTATCATTATCATTGTTTTGGTTTGCAATGGACCCTGTAGTTCCACTCTCCGTACCTCTGTTACCTCCTTTGTCCCACCCCCCACACATGCGGTGACCTCACCCATTGAGACCAGCATGTCCAGAGATACAACCTCTCTTATCATCACCCAGTGCCTGGGCTTGCCTCCGCTGTACCCGCGCCCCTCCATACCCCTGTCTGCACATTATGCCCAGAATCTATTCTACCACGCCCATAAATCTGCTCCTTTTATTCTTTGTCCCCAACGCTCTAGGCGACCAGTTTTGATAGCCTTTAGCCGCACCCTCATCCTACTACTCCTCTGTTCCTCGGGTGATGTGGAGGTAAACCCAGGCCCTGCATGTCCCCCAGTCACCCTCATTTGTTGACTTCTGTGATCGAAAAAGCCTTGGCCTCATGCATGTCAACATCAGAAGCCTCCTCCCTAAGTTTGCCTTACTCACCGCTTTAGCACACTCTGCCAACCCTGATGTCCTTGCCGTGTCCGAATCCTGGCTTAGGAAGGCCACCAAAAATTCTGAGATTTCCATACCCAACTATAACACTTTCCGTCAAGATAGAACTGCCAAAGGGGGAGGAGTTGCAATCTACTGCAGAGATAGCCTGCAAAGTTCTGTCATACTTTCCAGGTCTATGCCCAAACAGTTCGAACTTCTAATTTTAAAAATTAATCTCTCCAGAAATAAGTCTCTCACTGTTGCCGCCTGCTACCGACCCCCCTCAGCTCCCAGCTGTGCCCTGGACACCATCTGTGAATTGATCGCTCCCCATCTAGCTTCAGAGTTTGTTCTGTTAGGTGACCTAAACTGGGATATGCTTAACACCCCGGCAGTCCTACAATCCAAGCTTGATGCCCTCAATCTCACACAAATCATCAAGGAACCCACCAGGTACAACCCTAAATCCGTAAACATGGGCACCCTAATAGACATTATCCTGACCAACCTGCCCTCCAAATACACCTCTGCTGTCTTCAATCAAGATCTCAGCGATCACTGCCTCATTGCCTGTATCCGCCACGGGTCCGCGGTCAAACGACCACCCCTCATCACTGTCAAACGCTCCCTAAAACACTTCTGCGAGCAGGCCTTTCTAATCGACCTGGCCCGGGTACCCTGGAAGGATATTGACCTCATCCCGTCAGTTGAGGATGCCTGGTCATTCTTTAAATGTTACTTCCTCACCATATTAGACAAGCATGCTCCGTTCAAAAAATGCAGAACCAAGAACAGATATAGCCCTTGGTTCACTCCAGACCTGACTGCCCTCGACCAGCACAAAAACATCCTGTGGCGAACTGCAATAGCATCGAAGAGCCCCCGCGATATGCAACTGTTCAGGGAAGTCAGGAACCAATACACGCAGTCAGTCAGGAAAGCAAAGGCCAGCTTTTTCAAGCAGAAATTTGCATCCTGTAGCTCTAACTCCAAAAAGTTCTGGGATACTGTAAAGTCCATGGAGAACAAGAGCACCTCCTCCCAGCTGCCCACTGCACTGAGGCTAGGTAACACGGTCACCACCGATAAATCCGTGATAATCGAAGACTTCAACAAGCATTTCTCAATGGCTGGCCATGCCTTCCTCCTGGCGACTCCAACCTTGGCCAACAGCCCTGCCCCCCCCGCTGCTACTCGCCCAAGCCTCCCCAGCTTCTCCTTTACCCAAATCCAGATAGCAGATGTTCTGAAAGAGCTGAAAAACCTGGACCCATACAAATCAGCTGGGCTTGACAATCTGGACCCCCTATTTCTGAAACTGTCCGCCGCCATTGTCGCACCCCCTATCACCAGCCTGTTCAACCTCTCCTTCGTATCATCTGAGATCCCCAAGGATTGGAAAGCTGCCGCGGTCATCCCCCTCTTCAAAGGGGGAGACACCCTGGACCCAAACTGTTACAGACCTATATCCATCCTGCCCTGCCTATCTAAGGTCTTCGAAAGCCAAGTCAACAAACAGATCACTGACCATCTCGAATCCCACCGTACCTTCTCCGCTGTGCAATCCGGTTTCCGAGCCGGTCATGGGTGCACCTCAGCCACGCTCAAGGTACTAAACGATATCATAACCGCCATCGATAAAAGACATTACTGTGCAGCCGTCTTCATCGACCTGGCCAAGGCTTTCGACTCTGTCAATCACCATATTCTTATCGGCAGACTCAGTAGCCTCGGTTTTTCTAATGACTGCCTTGCCTGGTTCACCAACTACTTTGCAGACAGAGTTCAGTGTGTCAAATCGGAGGGCATGTTGTCCGGTCCTCTGGCAGTCTCTATGGGGGTACCACAGGGTTCAATTCTCGGGCCGACTCTTTTCTCTGTATACATCAATGATGTTGCTCTTGCTGCGGGCGATTCCCTGATCCACCTCTACGCAGACGACACCATTCTATATACTTCCGGCCCTTCCTTGGACACTGTGCTATCTAACCTCCAAACGAGCTTCAATGCCATACAACACTCCTTCCGTGGCCTCCAACTGCTCTTAAACGCTAGTAAAACCAAATGCATGCTTTTCAACCGTTCGCTGCCTGCACCCGCACGCCCGACTAGCATCACCACCCTGGACGGTTCCGACCTAGAATATGTGGACATCTATAAGTACCTAGGTGTCTGGCTAGACTGCAAACTCTCCTTCCAGACTCATATCAAACATCTCCAATCCAAAATCAAATCAAGAATCGGCTTTCTATTCCGCAACAAAGCCTCCTTCACTCACGCCGCCAAACTTACCCTAGTAAAACTGACTATCCTACCGATCCTCGACTTCGGCGATGTCATCTACAAAATAGCTTCCAATACTCTACTCAGCAAACTGGATGCAGTTTATCACAGTGCCATTCGTTTTGTTACTAAAGCACCTTATACGACCCACCACTGCGACCTGTATGCCCTAGTCGGCTGGCCCTCGCTACATGTTCGTCGTCAGACCCACTGGCTCCAGGTCATCTACAAGGCTATGCTAGGTAAAGTGCCGCCTTATCTCAGTTCACTGGTCACGATGGCTACACCCACCCGCAACACGCGCTCCAGCAGGTGTATCTCACTGATCATCCCTAAAGCCAAAACCTCATTTGGACGCCTTTCCTTCCAGTTCTCTGCTGCCTGCGACTGGAACGAATTGCAAAAATCTCTGAAGTTGGAGACTTTTATCTCCCTCAACAACTTTAAAAATCTGCTATCCGAGCAGCTAACCGATCGCTGCAGCTGTACATAGTCCATCTGTAAACTACCCACCCAATTTACCTACCTCACCCCCCATACTGCTTTTATTTATTTACTTTTCTGCTCTTTTGCACACCAGTATCTCTTCTTGCACATGATCATCTGATGATTTATCACTCCAGTGTTAATCTGCTAAATTATAATTATTCGATTTATTGCCTACCTCATGCCTTTTGCACACATTGTATATAGATTCTCTTTTTTTTCTACCATGTTATTGACTTGTTTATTGTTTACTCCATGTGTAACTCTGTGTTGTCTGTTCACACTGCTATGCTTTATCTTGGCCAGGTCGCAGTTGCAAATGAGAACTTGTTCTCAACTAGCCTACCTGGTTAAATAAAGGTGAAATAAAAAAAATAAAATAAAAAATGTAAATTACTATTGTAGCTGGAAACGGCAGATTTTTCATGGATTATCTACTTAGGCGTACAGAGGTCCATTATCAGCAACCATCACTCCAGTGTTCCAATGGCAAGTTGTGTTAGTTAATCCAAGTTTATAATTTTAAAAGGCTAATTGATCATTAGAAAACCCTTTTGCAATTATGTTAGCACAGCTGAAAACAATTTTTCTGATTAAAGAAGCAATAAGGTCCCACAGTTGAGAGTGCATGTCAGAGCAAAAACCAAGCCATGAGGTAGAAGGAATTGTCCGTAGAGCTCCGAGACAGGATTGTGTCGAGGCACAGATCTGGGGAAGGGTACCAAAATATGTCTACAGCATTGAAGATCCCCAACAACACAGTGGCCTCGATCATTCTTAAATGAAAGAACTTTGGAACCACCAAGACTCTTCCTAGAGCTGGCCGCCCGGCCAAACTGAGCAGTCAGGTAGAAGGGCCTTGGTCAGGGAGGTGACCAATAACCCGATTGTCACTCTGACAGAGCTCTGGAGTTCGTCTGTAGAGATAGGATAGCCTTCCATCTCTGCATCACTCCACCAATCAGGCCTTTATGGTAGTGTGGCTAGACAGAAGCCACTCCTCAGTAAAAGGCACATGACAGTGTCAGGTTTTGGCCAGGACTGTTCTGTTTTTTTGTCACTAGATGTCCCCATTGCACCTTTTTTGTACCTTTTGTTTTTCCCTTGCTCTATTATTGTTTGCACCTGTATGTCGTTCCCTTGTTAGTATTTAATCCCTGTGTGTTCCTTAGTTCCTTGCTCAGTGTTTGTATGTTAGCACCCAGCCCCAGCCCCAGCCCCAGCCCAAGCCTTGTTGTGAACATATATTTTTCTCTTGTTGGATTTTCCAGAGGTTCTCTGGTTTTGTTCTTTTGTATTTTGGATTAGTCTTTTAGGTTTGTTTTTTCCCTTGCTGTTTTTACCACTTTGTGGATTTTCTTTGTATTTTGGAAGTTATCTATTTTTTATTAAACCACCATCTCTAGTACTGCTGTGTCTGCCTCATCTTCTGGGTTCTGCCGATTTAGTGACTGTTTCTCGCACCGGGTCCTGACAGACAGCCCTCTTGGAGTTTGCCAAAAGGCACCTAAAGAAACAATGAGAAACAAGATTCTCTGGTCTGATGAACCCAAGATTGAACTCTTTGGCCTGAATGCCAAGCGTCATGTCTGGAAGAAACTTGGCACCACCCTTACGGTGAAGCATGGTGGTGGCAGCATAATGTTGTGGGGAGTTTTTCAGCAGTAGGGACTGTGAGACAAGTCAAGATCGAGGCAAAGATGAATGAAGCAAAGTACAGAGAGATTCTTGATAAAAACCTGCTCCAGAGCACTCAGGACCTCAGACTGGGGCAAGGTTCACCTTCCAACAGGACAAGGACCCTAAGCACACACCCAAGACAACGCAGGAGTGGCTTTGGGACAAGTCTCGGAATGTCCTTGAGTGGCACAACCAGAGCCCGGACTTGAACCCGATTGAACATCTCTGGAGAGACCTGCAAATAGCTTTGCAGCAACACTCCCCATCCAACCTGACAGATCTTGAGAGGATCTGCAGAGAAGAATGGGAGGAACTCCCCAAATACAGGTATGCCAAGCTTGTAGCGTCATACCCAAGAAGTCTTGAACTGTAATCACCGCCAAAGGTGCTTCAACCAAGTACTGAGTAAAGTGTCTGAATACTTACGTAAATGTAATATTTAAGTTTTATTTTTTATAAATTAGCAACAAATAAAATGTGACCTGTTTTTGCCTTGTCTTTATGGGGTATTGTGTGTAGATTGATGAGGGGAAAAAACAATTCAATACATTTTAGAAGAAGGCTGTATCATAACAAAATGTGGAAAAAGTAAAGAGGTCTGAATACTTTCAGAAGACACTGTATGTGCTGCGTTAGACCTGATCTCAGTCAGTGCTCTCCCTTGTTCTTTAAGATAGTTAATTCCCATTCATTCCTGGTCACATCTGACATTTTCTTGCAGCTAACATGGTTCCCCTGTGATTTTACGGGACCATCGGGGCATACCAAAGGTCTAGCTCTAGCTAAACTCCCACACTCCACATCCCTCCATCTCCCATCCATCTCAGTACTACAGGCAATCAGGGATTGAGTGCCCCACCTCCTGCCGAGCAAGACCCACACTCCCTCCCACGTCATCCAACCACTGACCCCTGGGCAGCTATTCCTGCTCTTTGCGGCATTTCCTGAGTTCAAAAGGGCGGGGACTGCGAAAAACAAGAGAATAAAATGTGCTGATTGGATGCAAGCAGCGTGGAGGAGGAATGTAACAAATCCTCACCAATATCCTTCTGAAGGAGGAAGGAAGCAGCAGCCTCGAAGACACAAACACAGGGGGGTGTGGCCAGGCCTTTCCCTTAGCGATGTCACAGATATCTCACAACACTACCACAGACAGACCCTTAGCAGCCCTGTTCTGACATGCAGTGAAGTTTTGAAGTGATGAAGTCACAGCAATGCACTGTAACATAGTTAAATGTTTGACTGCACAAGCAAGAAACATTAGGTGTGGATTGAGTGATGATTGAGACTCAGAGGACGCAAGGCACTTTTAAAGTGCACTGATATCCACCTGAACCAAGCTGGATACATTGCCATTCTCTATATCTGCTATCTGTATCTTAGGAGTTTAATTTGTGGAACCCACTACATGAAAGTAGAAAATAAATCAATATACAAGAATCTCTCTGATACAATATATTTCATTACAAGCTAATCAAATTCATTACCAGCTCAATGAAAAAGTAACCCTTGATCAGCACTCAAAGTATTTGTCTATGTACACAGAAAACTTCCTCTGAAGTGTATGTTAGTGTATTGTGTGTAAGCTTATGAGCGGTCGATATTGCAGGCGGGTCACACTTTGACAGCTAATGGTTTGTTTGTCGTGATTGGGACCTGACGGGTGATGGCCAGGTTCAGTAACGTTGGGAGTTGAGATATCACCCATGAGCAGTGCCCTGCGCAAACACAACCTGGTGGGTCCCTGAGGATTCCTGGCCTGTAATGTAACTCTTTGTTCGAGGTATACTTTAGAAATGAGAAATATGTTCAAGCTTGACATCTTGTAATCCCAACGTAATGAGTGTCAAAAACTCAAGGCGTTTCCAAATACCCTTTGGCATCATCTATCACTTTTTGTGTCAAGCTGACAACCCAACCAGATGTAAGAGGAAAATTGTTACGTTGGGTAAAGGTTGTGTGTTAGAGTTGTCTGTGAGTTGGCTTTGATTGTATGAAATAAGACATTGTAATTCCCTTTGGCTTCAATCAGTAAATATTTCTGTTGTAAAGGTTGAAGGGAGAGGCAGACTCACTCTAGGTACACTACACAGTTGAAATGCCCAATATCTATACCCATACCTTGGTTTCTTGGTAAAAATGTGCCAGCAAATGACTAGTGTGATACTAATGTTGACTTTCTTCTATAAATGAGTAGTGAATTCACATTAATAGAGCAAAAGTGTATTGCCGTGCCCCTTAAGTTTGTATGACATCAATACTTTTGACCTACTGTATATAATACATACTTACAAAATGTCTGCAATTTCACTGTGTGGATTATGAGACCACATGCTATTTTTCTCCTTTTTACCCTGTTTTTGATCTATCCTGTTGGATGGGGGGTACACTCTACAATGCTAAATACTGTTAAGCCTGGCCTAAGGCCTCAGACAACAGAAATACAAATTTGCGGCTGTCTTAATTACAGGATTTCGAAAAACAAACAATAACACTGTCTTAGAGATGCTCGTGGAAAAACAAACAACCTGTGTGATTTCAGACAGTTATCTTTACATCCTTACGTCTTTGTGAATGTAGATTCATGCAATCATAACTTTGAAGACTTGAAGGCTCAAAGTGCATGCATTGTGTCCCTTTCACTTATGATATAAATTGATCTTTTTTTATTATTATCCATCTTAGCCATTATTTCATCTGGCGAAGATGGTGAGTTCCCTTGTGATGGAGAGAGTGACTAAGACACATCTTAGTCATTTGAACAAGGTGTGTCTGTTTAATTCATGACTCATATTTTTCCCTGTACAAAGATCTTCTCTGTTCTTCCTCTGACTCCCCCAGTTACTGCAGCTCAGTTTTTATTATATTTTATGACTCCTAATTGTGACTGCCCTGCCCTCGTGGTTGGTTCTATTTCATCTGGAGAAAAAGGGGTGGTCTTGGCCTCTGATTAGGGCAGTTTGGAAGATTAGCGAAGGAAATATGCTGACCTCCACCTCGAAAGGACGGTGAGGGACACGTCTTAAGTTCATCCTCCCCTCGGGTGGTACGGGTCTCAGTTTACCTCCACCTGTCCACTGGGGTCAGAATTTCCCTTCACCCCTTACCCTCCAGCTCTTCTGTGATTCACGGCACAGACTACTTAACATACCCTGCTGAGCTCCTTAAACAAAATATCAACGTCGTTTACCAACACTTGTTGTCATTCTGAGGAGAATTATAATTTTTGGAGTGGGTAAGCTCCATTTTTGTTGAATTTGACTTTTTTACAGAAGAGGTTTTGTCTTTTATTTCATGAAAGTTACACAGTGTGGCACGGATGAACTTTAACTCCAGATCAGGATTTTAAAATCAACCAGCTTTAATAAGGGGTAATACAGGATTTATTTCCTAAAAGTTCAGTGGCTGTTTCTCTCTTTAGGTCGTAACATAAGAATGTGATTCTAACCTTTTATTAAAGTACAGATTCCTTATTGCTTACGTAACCCCGAAGTGACTTCAGAATCACATTTGTTCTTCGGGCCTGCATGCGCTGTGGTGCAGAGGCAAATGGCCGCTTCACGACCAGTTCGTCTTTGATGCAATAATGAAAACAAATGAGTGTAACACGATCGTATATCGGGGAGGGCTGCAGTTTCGAGGGAATTGAGGTGCAACCATGGAAACACTAAGCTAGGCTTGTCATCACTGTCTACACATTGTCTCCAGCCCCCAATTTTTTTTTTTTACAGTACCCCCAAAAATTCAAAAAAGCTCAATAAATTACAAACATATACTTATTTCAGCAGCATTTACATAGTGGTTCCATAGTGGAATATAGTAGACAGGATGATGATTATGGTTCTCAAAACATTGTGATGTGTGAATTTTTCATATTTAAATGGACCTTGGAGGGTATGGTATAATCCATTAACATAATTGTATCTTTATTCACTCAGTATTACCTGCCATTTAAGAGGGCTCAGAGTTATTTTACACAACATTACCTGTTGTTCTAATAGGGAAATCAATGCCTCTTTCTGGCGGTATAATAACATTCCCACAGGAGAGTAGCAGCTTAATTCAGCCTTATCACTTTTGGTTGTCTGGCTTCGAGTCAAGCTGAGGTCCAAGAGGTGAAATGAGTTTGGCAACCTCCACTCCAGGCGCGACAAGAGAACACGCATCATGGTACAGTTAGTGGGGAAAAAAGAGAGGGAAAATTGCCTGCATAAGAGTTTCATCATCATCCCACTAGAATCGTCTTTGGCAGACTTCAAACACTTATTCGGCTATCATTTTTCAATGAGCCCCAGAGGAGCACATTTTAGTGCTACACCAAAAAAGTCTGCTGCTTTGTGCTCATGAGGAGGCAATGGTCATTTCCTCAGACAGAGGTCAACTCACACCTCCAGAAAGCCCGACATTACTCCATTCTCATCCCCTCTCCTTCTCTCTCTATCCATTTCACCCTCATCATCTGTATTACGATAGGACAACTTGTCTTTTGGAACAGCACTCAAATTAAGATTGTCTTTTGATCTGGAGAATGGACAAAACGCAATTGAAACCTGATATTATAAATGGCCTTCTCATCTGCCTCGTTAGGCTCTATGAAGAGGTTTCGCTATGGACTGTAGGTTGAGCTCTGCCCCTTCTGGCCTCCTATCACATATGTGACTGCCTCACTTCAGAGGTCCACCCCTTAACCCCGACCTGACTCTCTAGGCCCCGCCTTCTCTCCCAAAGTTCAACAATTGAAGACACAGTGCACAGAGAAATGATATGTTCTGGAAGTTCAAGGCAATAATCTAAACTGCACTTAACCTGACAGATGGAGGAGACGTATTTGTGTGATGAGAAAATCTCCGGGCTCTCGCTGCGTCTCATTAATGAGAAAAGATGAGCGTTCGTTCCCCCAGTGCAATTAAGAGTCAATCTCCTGCATTAACTCGCCGCCCCGCGGCCACACACACGGAACAAAGACAACAGGCCGTCCCCCCTGTCATTCATTTCACTGGGCTGATCAGTGAGAGGGGACTAAATTAGACGATGCTCTGGCATTCTGGGCTTCTCTTCGTCAAACTTAAGCCTAGAGAAAATATATGTTTTTATGATCTGGAGAGAAAATGTTTATATATGATTATATAAACTACTATTTCTTATTTGGGATATTACTGTTTATGACATTGATAAATTGATCAACAATGAAAATAAACCGGCAACTACAAACTTGTATTGGATCTGTGGCTGGTATAACCTGTGTTTCTGATAGCCATCGGTTTGAATCTGGCTCGACGAACCATGCATTATAGGAAGGAATGGCACCTACTGTATAGCTCTAAGCTAATGCCTGTATTTTACACATAGTATGCTTGTTACCCAATACAACACTGCAGTCTCCATTTTATCTGACACTCTTTTAAATGGTATTATACCTGACAGGCTTGGAAGGCTCACCATTGTGATTTGAACAGCAAACCTCATTAAGTACGCTAAGAGCAATATTTATCAAATAAGATTACTGCAACAATCAAAAGGACCAGCATGCCAAGTGAGGTTGTCTGTCTCAACACACAGACAGAAATATTTCAAATAAATCATAGACGTGATTAGAAAAATAATGTGTCTGGAAAAATAAATGAAAAAATGTTCAACACAGTGCTGGCATGAATGGTAATGCATTATTGTAAGATGCATCTTCAAGCCCCCCCCCCCCCCCCCCCCCACTGCATATGTAAGCCACTGTAGTGGATGCTGAATGTCAGACAACTATATATTGTAGTGCGGTGGTGGCTGTGTGTTTGTGTGTGTGTGTTTGTGCATGCGTGTGTGTGTGAGAGGGGAAACAAGGGAGAAAGGAGAGAAAGGAGGTGGGTGGGGTACATAATGAGTGACATATTGTGAAATCTTTACCTACAAAAGCAGTCTTTTTCCATGCAAATGAGACGTTCATCTCCCCCATGATAAGGATCTGTTTGATGGGACACATGCCGAATATGAGGCAGTTAATTCCCTCATTAGTATTCAGCACGGCTGATTGGCTAAGACTAGGAAGAGCCAGCCAAAGTACACGGCTGCACAACCCAATATTGATTTGTTTAATGGTGTCAGGGAGTCAAAAATCATACATCTCCTGTCAGTTGTTTATGAGGCTGTTAGTGAGGGCAATAGATGCCCTTTGCTTAATTAATACCTCATTACGTAGATGTGATTATATGCTTGAGCTGTTAAGGGGAATGCTACATTTTAAAGACCTCCATAAAGGTGTTTTGACAAATACAGTGGAGGGAATTTGATATCTGATGAGTTTGAGTGTTGTTTTGGAAGTCTTTATTTGTTTCATCTTCCTTTTGTGTTTTCTCTGGCTTCACTTGCTTTTGTGTTTCAGAAGTGATGACGGTAAGCTAAGCTGTCATTTTAATAGTTTCATTTGGATCAAAAGCAGGATACTACACAATCTGTCCTGAAATGTAGCGCATAATTGCACTTCATATATCACAAGAGATTTTGATAGGCCTATTCTGTAATGCAACGTATTACTTTGCACATTTGGAAGTGCCAAATAGGCCTATACAAAGCATGAATTTGGAGCAGACTCCAAGCAGATGGCCATTAAACAATATTGACCAGCCACAAACAACGTTACGTGCTAATATTGTAATGGACATCTTCATCAGACAAACACAGTATTTGTTTAAATACAATAGGAAACTTTAAAATTGGGTTACAGAGCCAAAAAATGTGATGTTCTTTCAGGTTAAAGGACATGTCTTAATGATTTAAAAAAAATACTGTCCAATAATCACATGCAGTGGTCTGCAGCCATACATACTCCATCCATGAATGAGGAAAGGGTTGATGTTCACCTAACAGAGCACACACACATGCCTGATGTGAAGGGCTCTCTATTTAAAGGCCCATACTGACTGATAATGGCTCTGGTTTATGAGGCTTCAGCCTGCTGAGGCAGTCTGTTACTGCAGGGGCTGCTGTTGTTGTCCTTGCCACTGTTCCTCGATGGCAACTAAAGCGGAAAAATGGAACCCCACTTTGGGCTGAAATATGAAACTGGGGCTTATTCCACCCCTCTCTTTTCTCTTTTTGTGTGAAAAGGCGCCCAGGCATTTGCCTGCATGGTTATGGAGTTAAATGCTCAGCTCCATGCCCAGCCGGGACTTCCAACACGTTTCTCCCTCCATCTCATTCCCCTGACAAGATTAGCAGGTCTCCAGTGTTAGAAATACATTAAGTGGACCTTTGCAGCCACTTATTATGCCTGATTATGCAGCTGGAATGGGGAAGGTAGGACTCTGTTTGTAGTTAAATAACTTCTCAGATGCTGTTTTTTTTATAGCAACAATCTTCAAAGCGTGAAAGGGTCAGCGGCTCAGGCACAAAGCCAAGATTGATTTCCACCCACCTCTTTGTTCCCGCAGTTTTAAAGAGGACAGGTTCTGCTAAATTTGTTTGTCCATGTTATTAATGGAACAGCCAATTAGACTCCCGGAAAGCACTGTCATCATGGCAAAACAATGCTGGTCTATAGCCTACCTTTGCAGAGGCTATAGGAGAAGAGGGGTCACACGCTGCTAATGAAATGGTTGGAGTCAAGATAGTATTACATTAAGCTCCATCTGGGCACCATGCCATCCTACCGGTATGATGTCAATTCACTTGAATTACAGCAGATAGTCTCAGCAGCTGTCCATTTCCCTCTAGAATTTCAGATGTATATAAAGTACCATAGTACCACAGAGTGAGGCATACTGTGGGATCCTCTCAGGACGAAGAAAATATAGAAGGCATCAACATCACTCCAGCCTCAGAACGTGCCTAATGTCCTTGTTTAGACAGCTGGGACAAAACAACCTGAGTGTTTCAAGTGAAAACAAGTGGACAATCCATGTGTGTCTGAGAAACTTTCCATGAAATCAATAGTGAAAGTGAGATTGACAGAGGAGGGAAGGGAAGGAAAGGGAGGTAAGAGAGAAACGGAGAACAGAGTGCTTAGTATACTGTGCTGTGTCATAAAATCGGATTTTAAAGCTAACCCTAACCTTAACTCTAACCTTAAATACACTGTTAACCCTAATGCCTAAGCTTAACCTTTTATTAAGACCAAAAAGCAAATTGTTATTTTCATGAATTTTTATGAAATTTAGTTCTGCCTCCAGGGCAAGACTCACGACAATAAACGTCAACCTGCATACAGCACATGATTTAGTGTTTGTGTGTACGGTACGTGTGTGTGAGAAAGAGAGAGGGGGGGGGGGGGGGGGGTGTTGAGGGTATATAATTGAGTGAGAGAGATCCTTGAAAATTAGATGATGGTGTAATGCCACCAAATAATCCGTGGAAATTATGGGGAGGCTGGCATACTGCTCAGATTGAGGCTGTCCAAAATTAGAGGCAATGTATTGTGCCTCCAGCAATGAAACATGATCCCATTCTCCTTCTCTTCACTTGTATTGGAGTTGTTTTCTGTAG
This sequence comes from Salvelinus alpinus, assembly GCF_045679555.1. Classification (NCBI taxonomy): domain Eukaryota; kingdom Metazoa; phylum Chordata; class Actinopteri; order Salmoniformes; family Salmonidae; genus Salvelinus; species Salvelinus alpinus. The sequence goes on along the minus strand of NC_092088.1, from coordinate 38,868,344 downwards.
AGCCGGTTGTATTTGCCTTTCTGTTATTCCTTCATTATCTCTGACAATGTAAATGACTCGTCACATCCAGCATGTCTCTCTTAGGTGAACACCTAAGGTTAATTAAATCATGGGCATTTAGGTAATGGTCAAGTTTGACTCCTGGCTGAAAATTTCCGATGGGAAAACAAAGGCACTTCTGATGGATATTATGCTTGGCCATTTCCTGACGAAAGCCCAATTTATGGCAGTTATCCATCTTATGGACCAATACAAATTTGTAATATTGTCAGAAGTGTTGGAAACGTTCTGTTGCGGACGTTTGGCTGTTATTATATTACCTCAGCCCTAAAACACTATTTTGAATTATATCTGGAAATAAGTTTAGAACTGTTATCATTAGGATACATAAAAATATTAGTGATATTCTTTACAGGCCAACCTCTACAGAAAAAGCCTGTCTTGTCTTGGAATAGCAGAGGTGCAGTGTGGTCGCCGATCGGGCAAAATGAAAGGTTCTCTTTCCCTATAGGAGAACAGCTGATACAAGCGATCCGTTATTTCTCAGTGGAGCGAGAGGTCATGCAAATAGGGCCTCCGCACATCATCCACCTCAGGCCATGAACACTCACCAATGCCCCAGCCGATTCCCATCCCCAGCCCCCCAACATCTGGCCCCAAAGACCTGGGACGTTTTCTTTCAGATTAAAAATGCACCAGTGGTTCACATTTAACACCTGTTCGCGCTAATTTCCATTCTGTGGAAAGCTGTGGATTTCAAATCATTTATCACATCCTAAAGTGCTTCCACATGTGCACTCCTTTTCCCAGTGTGCAGGGTTCCTGCCTCTGGCCAACCTTTTCCAAATGTATTAAAATTCAGTTTGGCCCAAAGAAGTTCAGACACTGATGTTTCATTGTGGTGATGTCTGGTAATTATTAGTCCAAATTACGGGTCCGGCATTTGACTTGACAAGGTGAACTCCATGTTTAAAAAAGATGGATGGGGCAAGGAGGTAGGGGGTGAGGTAACCTAACGTAGCAGACGTAAAAAAAAATGCCTGAGCCATGTTTCTTTCTTTCTGGTCCTTTTCTGCACTGTTGAACCAATCTAGTAAATGTGGAGGAAGAGTTAAGATGGAGTGTCGCCTTGTTATCGTCCAAAGCGGAAGCCACGTCATCCGGTTGTTATCAACCTCGCAGAGGGTAGGGGTGAGGCGGTCTGTCATGCTCGGTGCATGGTTAAATGTGTTCTCCAACGCTGGGATGTCAGTCAGATTGAAACAGTTCACCACTGTGGAAACACTTCAGTGGTTAGGGACCTGAGAGGTTCCACAGGGGCCCTCTCTGGGGCCGACTCTAGGGCCACTGGGTAAAGTCTGTGTCAAAAGCACTACATTGTGAGGAAAAGACTACCACACAGAGGCCTGATGAACATTAATACTAATTCCAGTCCAGTTCATACTCCGGGCCAAAGTTCAAATTCAAGAACCTAGATTTATTTCTCGAGTACAAAAATATTTGAATGGAAGTAAAATCAAATTATGTTTTATTGGGGCTCTGGTCAACAGTTTGTACGTTTCTACTACAGACCAGTGCATACTAATTTTTTACAAAATGTGAAAACATGTAAAGCTAAGGACCTATGATATCCTAAAGGAATAGTGAATAAAATCACATACTCTGAGTGTAGACAGACAAATATGGTCTGATGAAATCAAGTGAATAACAATTCAAAGTGTATTAGCCTTTATTCCAGGGATAATCAACTAGATTCTGTCAATTCTTTCTTGAGCGAATGGTTGGGGGTGCCGGAACATAATTACAAATCATTTGTCGAGTGCAGATTGACCCCAAGAAGCCCAAACAGATATCATGTTTGACTAAAAACATCATAATTTCAAACCTTGCTTACATTTGTATATGATCACAAGTGTCTCTCTATTATGCATGGAATACTTGGGAATAGATTTCTTAAATTCAAATAACTTGGAGCTGATTTCCTGTTGGGGTTTTTTTCTCTTTTTTTTGCTCAGAAAACTTCAGTAGCCAAATAAAACCACCCGCGGGCCGGCCGCCAGTTGGGGAACTGTAACGTTCAAAGAGTGAATGGGTGTGGAGTCAGGCGCAGAGAGCAAAGGATAGGGGAAAAACACGCTTTAATGTCCAACCAAAAAGGGTACAAAAGGTAACGCCAAACATAGGCGTAATACACTCCACCTAAGTACACTTTGGTAACAAACCGGACAGCGAAAAACCCAATAAACAAGAACACCTCTCACAATACAGAAAACAAGCCCGCACAAACACAAGCGGGCTAATCGAACTTAAATAACACCACCCTAACAAGAAACAGGTGAAAACAATTAGACAAAACCAAACGAAAAAGGAAAAAAGGATCGGTGGCAGCTAGTAGGCCGGTGACGACGACCACCGAGCGCCACCCGAACGGGAAGGGGAGCCACTTTCGGTGATATTCGTGACAGGAACCCTGCTTTATTCCGTTGTAAAGTTTAAAAGGAGACTACATATAGTCAAATCTTTGCAGAACTGATGACGAGGAAGAAGATTTTTGTTCCTCATCAGCAGAACTAAATCATTTCTGCAAAGATTTGTTACAAGACTGTTAATGTGTTTTTTCATGCACATGGACAAAAAGCATTAAAGAACAACAAACCAAATATGGAGCAAAAAAAAGGAAATAAAATCTAACACACCAAAATTGCAACATTCGTTGTTTACGAAGTAAGTTTCCAACACATTTGCTTAATCTTTGAAAGGGGAATTGTTTGAAACTGTACTATAAGTGTTCTTAATTAAAGCAGGGCTGTGAAAATGTGCACTAATCAGATATGGTTAGTTACAAAGTCCATGAAATTACTAATTAGAATTTCATTAAAAGGTGCCGCTTTATCATCTGAGGAAATCGTAACGTTTAAAATGCTTTCAGGAAGGCAGCGTGGCTTTTCAAATGGGAAAAAAATGCGAGAAATGGCTGGCTTTTGATGTAATATCTCATTTAGGATTTGAGCTAAATTGGACTATTTAAACATGTCACTGTTTTGAACGTAATTTATCAGACTAATTAATGACAGTTATTAATGACAGTTATTGCCTGGGTTGGGTGGTTGACGACACACCAGGCTCCTGCAGGAACAGATCAGTGAGACACTGTTCTGCTTGGATAAAAAAACGACTGTGTACCCATGTGAAAAGGCACATCTTTTAGATTTGAGTTTCAGTCCACCTTTCTCAAATCCAAGCCGTATACCCTTTATAAGGCCTATTTAGGCCTGTATGTCGAGGGAAATGTGCTAATAAATAGTGAAGCATCTATGAAGGCCATAAAGCCTTTACATTTGTTGTTCGTCTAAAGTGGGACCCTGGTCTACACCTTATAGTGCAAATAAGAAAGTCAAATTTAAAATGTTATTGTAGCTGTTGTTCATGTCAAGTGAGACCATATAGTCTACTAAAATATTCATATTTGTATTATATATTTTTTTTTTAGATTAATAAGTGGGATTCATGTCTAGAGTTTAGGATACTGTATAATGTGGCATTTGGAAGGTGACACTGATTGCCTCCGTGTGACTCCTCCCTAATTACCATTGGTCCCCTTAGTCCTTTAGGACAGGTTGTGTGTGTGTTAAAGGGTTCGTGTATCAGCACTCAGGCTTGTTAATCTGAATGACAGAAGAGCTGAAAGAAAGGACATTCTGTTCATCCGCTATAACGACTGGTTGTTTTTAGACCTGAACGACAATGAGGTTACAACTTCATTTGAACTGAAACCAACCTACCACAGAAAGAAAGCATTTCAGTCACTCCATTTGTCTTGGAGGGATGTATTTTTTATGAATAAAGAAGTGAAGGACTCTCTTTCAACAGGTTCTGATGGAGTCAACAGACAGTGCAGTATGACTGTGGCTTTGTCACCACGTCAACTGAAATGTGAGAGAAAGAGGTTAGTTAGACCCGCAAGGGTACCACCAACACATACCAAGAATCAAGCATTCACTACAATCTAAGTTAACTGCCAGTGTGTTGCAAGCTAGGTATGTTGAGAATGCAGCTGTTTGATTTTGATTTTGCCTTACGGCTTCATATACCTTTGCCTCGAAAATAAGAAGCGGGTGGAAACCCTTACAGAAAAATATGTGAAAAAAGCATGTGAAAAGAACAGGTGAATTGATAAACGCACTTTCTTTAACCTCAAAGGCAACTTGCTTTGACATCGCAATGTTGTTTTAAGCTGTATAGATAATGCATTTTGGATGTTTTCAGTGTATTGTGAATGCTTTCAGACAATGCAATAAAAAATGTGTGCACTAAAATTACTAAAAGTTCAATTTAGTTAACTGATAACTCTGACAGCACAAATTTTAACATGAAAGAAAAGGGTAAATAAGGAGCACGCTAGCTTCTCGGTTTTTTTCAGTGGGCTTCTTCCAACGACCACTGACCAATGTAAGAGGAAGAGAAGGATGTGCCTGCAGCAGTAACACTCCGGATGGATGGCTCAGAAATAAACAAATATCATTTTTTATTATACTCAGGTAGGCTAAGTTACCTTTTTACAGAATGGCATTACAGAATTTGCAATTCCATATGTGGAAACACGCTACTGCAACATGTTAACAACACCCTTTCACATGTGAGGAGAATAACACTACTTCACCACCACATGTGAACTTGCAATGTGGAGTTTTCTTACATGTGAAACTGCAAACTACATTTTCACATGTGACTGATTTTCACGTGACTGATTTTCACATGTGAACTTGCAATTCCTCACCTGAAAGAGACATTTTCACGAAGAAACTTTTTCACATGGTAAACCACAAATGTTACATGTGCTTCTGAAAGTCACATGCCAATACATGTTTTTCTTCTCACGTGAAAAGGTGGTGTTGACATGTGAACTCTATGTGTGTTTTTTTTTGTAAGGGAACATTCTTTCCTACATTGTGCACATGTGTACACATGTAATGTGGAGTCAAGTGAGGCACATACTTCTTACTACTACTATAGATTTTCACAGGGTGTTGACACGTGGAAGGGACACAAAGTTATGTTTACATTCAAGTCTTCAAACTTTCTACAGTTTTATACACTGAAATAGGATTCCATTCCTCAAATTTGATCACCTAGCATTCATGTCCTTAAAGTTACACTATAATCATATCCACAGTATTTTGTGTTCATGCTTATGAAGCAATACAACTTAATAGGGGGCATCTGGGTGACCGAACAGGATAAAAAGGAAACCCTAGAAATTGATTAGCATGGTCACTTAAGTTGATTGTGCTATAGCTTGGGGGCGATCAATGCCATTAGTTTGATTTGTGGCATAACCCCGTTCCTCTAAAGTGGAAAGTAATTTGCACCTCTGCATGGGTGACACCTAAGCATTGGCTCGGGAGTGTGTCAGTACCTGTAATTAAACCAGATGGTCAAATGACCCTGTCAAGACGGTTAACAAAGTGAGCCCTAAACAAGCTCCTAATTCCCTGTCTGTTTGCAAAAGAAAAGCTTCGCTTACCTGTGTTCCTGAGGCCAATTCCCTCAGCACGTTGTTACAGTGAAGTTGTTTGTTGCTGGGCTTCGATTCTGTCTTATTATGGCTGTGGGTACAATTACCTTGTATAGTAAATACTGCTGGGAGAGGACATCAGGGAAGACATTTATTCGACTGTCTCGCTAACATGCCAGATGTAACCTCAAGTTACTGTTAGAGAAGCTTGTTAATTGTAATATCTTCTGTTTCGGCACTAACTACCCCATAACAAGTTATAGAAGGTATGCTGAATCATATTCTCCTATATTTGTGTTACATTTCCTTATGCCAGACAAATGTCCTTTCAATGAAGCAGGTTTCTCTGGAGAGATGTTTATCTATTGCTAATGCTGGCTTTAGGCTGGAAAGTCACTCAAGCCAGTGGGACTTCCATATCCGGCTTATGGTCAACAAAGACAAACGTTTCATGCTATTAAAAGGTTAGAAAATATAGAAATTTCAACATGAACTCAACTTGTTCTTTCAATTTGTGAGACAGACACTTTTGAGTAATATAGGTATCCAAGTAAAAAAGTATGAGACCATGCATACTCTCTGTTGTTATTACTATTTTGCTGTTAGAGGGGAAAATATAGTGTATTCACTAACACTGGGCAGCCCGTTACTGTGCTTTTAGACATGATACGACATAATACAGTATGTAATTATCCATTTCCTGAAGGTGGCTGTATGAAAATGCTCTGAGCTCCTCTATGCGTTTCATAATGTTTGCTTGGCAGTCAAATCTACAGACTGACTCACAGAGCTTATAGTTCCACATTACCCATTTACCCAGCTGGATCCTTACCTAAGCAAATTAAGACGCTTCACACCAGCAAGGACACCGGTAGCTAAACCACTCTCTATAAACAGACAATCTAGTCATGAGCCTACTATTTGTAAAACCAGAAGTATACAGAATGCCTGTATAAATAGAGCGGATGTGAAAACCGTTGAGAAACAGCAGTGTTGAACCCATAACTGAGGGCAGTAAAGGATGAGGATCGGACTTAAAGCTGTAAGGACTGCTGTATATTAGGCTTCCTTGGCATTAGTACTTTGTAACTGACCGGACCACAGTCGAGTCAAGCTCTCATCAAGTCTGCGTCATTTATTTAGTACAGGCTTCTACAGCAGACTTTATCAGACTGCCTCATCCCTACATACAACTGTGAACTGGTAGGGCTAACATGATATCCACATATCGTTTTTTTTCTTCTCCTGAAGCACAAGATTACAGAATCTAAATAAACATAATGAGCACAGGCAATACTCTTGTTGCCCATGTCTTAACTAAAAATACTCTAATGAGACTCTGATATCTAACTACTCGATTCTTGGAAGAAGCCCTTTCTTAATGATACTACAGCAGACACGGGGAGAGCAGGAGAGGGGGAGGGTGAAAAGGGAGGGAAAGAAGGAGCGGGAGAGTAGAGCGGGAGAGAGGGGAAAAAAACATTAATTATTAGCCCCAGTGGGATCTCTTATATTCTGTCTAGCCTGGACAACACCAATTAATACAGCAATTATTATCCTGGCCTATAGCTAAGGGTTGACTAAGCTGCCTGTGCCATCTGACAATTGTGTGGTGGGGTGAGTGGATGAGAGAGAGAGGCGAGAGACGCAATGAAACCAGATTACTCATCTCTCCCAAACCCCAGCCTTAATTTATTATGTATGCATGGATGATAGGGGAGATAGAGGCAAAGAGTAATCATTTAGTCCGCAGATTTCAACTCAGCATTACTGCTACACAATCTCCCCTGAGATTATTTTCTGTTGGGTGTCATCTTCAGGAGACTAAAGGGCCACGAGTAAGATAATGAGACTACAGAGAAGATGACATATTTTAACTTTTAGGCTATGTCCAGGCCTAAATTCAAAGTCTGAGTCCACTTCCTAACTCTGTAGGACAGGTGCAGGACCTCTTACTACCTCCCCATAACATCTTATTCTGACCCAGTCCCCCATACCCTCTCTCCCTTTACTCTTGTTTCCCCCTCTTAGCCCGCATTTCATTCCAAAACATTGTCCCCTCTCTTCTTGTACACTTCTCTTCTGCTCGTGTACACTCCCCTTCACAAATGTCAAACGCCTGGGAAGATGTATCAGCAATAGCTCCACCTAGTTTCGGCCCTATCCATTCCCATCAGAGCTGCAAAGGAAAGTAAACAGGGACAGATCGGAAGGAACAATTTTCTGTAATAGAATGCAGCCCTCATCATCCTCTTACTCTGGTGTAGTTATTCTATAGAAATATAATTACTAGAATGGAAAAGCCCCGCAGACCACTGAAATTTGTCACGGCTACATTGACTTGAATAGGGATGCATGTTCTAGTAATTCTATTTCTATGGGTTATCTTCTGTCTGGTACACTTCCTCATCGTCTTTTTGGACACAAAGACTCTTTCCTTTTCATGTTATATTTTTGAGGCTGCTGTCCCTGTCCTCCCTCTCCAGCAGTGACAGCCCTAGCTGGAGAATAATATGCCCCTCTTCCCTCTAGCCACTGTAAAATCTATTCTGACAGCCAATGAAAACAACACTGATGCTTGCATGTTATCTTGACATGGCCATGTTAAGCTTCGCTCTCGTGATGCTAAATGGTCATCATAAACCTTTTAAGAGCTGAGCAGCCTAATGTGACCACCCATAAAAACATTATGCTGTGTAACATGTTTATGTTCAGCAAGGACTGAGGAAGCTATCGCTTCACGCTATAGTTCTCAAGGACTTTATTTATTGGACAATATACTTAAACACACGTATGTTTTATGAGAATTCATGTGAGCTGCTTATGGATTTTAGAAATTCAACTCCCTGCATTATATATTTATTATCTATGACTTTATCATATAATTATCTATCATAGATTTTCCATTTATTGGAGTATATGAGTGAATTTGTCTCCAATTGCATGCCATTGATTTTGTTTCCTATTCCAGGAGTTATCTAGGCTTTTCTACACGATCAACTGACAAAACAATTACATTCTGTTATATCTTGTCCAACAAGCCCCTGGTATGCGAAGAATGATTAGATGGTGGGTATTACATAAAAAAAAACATCTTTGGATTAGTGATGAACACAATCAATTCTGAAATAAGTGGAGTAAGTACATCCCTTTCATGGAAGACGCTTAGGTGATTGCTGCCACAAGAGGATTTGTCAGCATAACATAGGATCTCAAACAATACTGTGTGTGTGTGATAGCAGACCATGGAACACCTTGCTTTCTGCTGTACAAATTGATTTCTCTGAGGTATGACTCACACTGGTTTAACTAACCTCTGACAGAATGACCTATATCATCATCGCCATAATCTTCCTCATTATCGTCATCATCTTCATCATCAGCAGCAACCGCAGCTACTACTACTACTACTACTACTACTACTACTACTAATGTACTACTACAAATGCTACTACTAATACATACCAATGCCCTCAACAGATCACCGTTTAGTCAGTCCCTGCTGAGGCAACTTTCCAGGAGGCAGGAGGGCCTTCATTTATTTGCAGGGGTGTTGTGTTGCGTCACGGACCTCGTCCCTGGTTGTCACAAAGCCAAGAGAAGCGGGCTCCTAAGAGGAGGCGCTGTCATTGTCACCGTGAGGTGTAGGATAACAGCTCTTGAGCAGGTTGTAATTAGAGTGGCTGAGGTGTAATGAGGGTGCAAGATTCCCCCTCACTATTTCCAGTGCCAAACTGGACCCGGTTGGAGATGGCACACATCATGGACTGGCGTCCCAGCCAGACGGGTTTGCCACCTCGGTAGGTTTAGCTCAGTCTGCTATTCTGAGCTCTCATGAGCTCTGAGGAGACCCAGTCTGAAACACATTGAATCTGTATCATGTTAGAGAGGGCCTGGATCTAATTCACAGAATATGCTCACCACACTGTGAACTGGAGTTCACAACAGGTGGTAATAATGATCAAAGTAAACAATATAGAATAGTGATCTACATTTGGTGATTCGCGGAGCAGTAATGGAGAGGAAACATGTTGGCAGTAGTAGATGCAATTGGAAAATAATTTAAGTTTCACAAATCAAGTCAAAATCATGTCTGTTAGAACCCGATAGCCAACAACTCTTTTCCCATGGTAACATTTTAACGTGTGTTCGTTCACAAGACGTGTATACCCCACATCCCCATGCCTTTTTTTTTGCACTCTTGGCAAAACGAAAACTTCTGTTAGAGTCAGATTGAAATTTATATCAGTTTGTCAGGCGCAAGCCAAAAATGATCTTACTCCACATTATTTTGATAAGTTTGGTGCCAGAGATAAATAATAATAAATGGAGGAGAGAGGGAGGAAAGTGCCCCACGCTCTGCACACCAGATAAGTGTAGAAGCCAAGATTCCTCACACTTCTCCATCAGTAAGCTCTCAACCTGACCCTAAAAAATACCTTTGGTTGGGTTGCTGCCTCTTTGCATAATACTCAGTAGGGAGCTAAAACTCTCTTCCAACGGCAAACAATTTTCGAAGGAATTAAATATAATCGATCCCTCTCAAAATAGTCTTGAACTATAAGACTGAACACTGCACGAACTTCACAAGTCAACTTTGCACCATGATTCCAGCAGTATGGAACAGAAATCATCTGGTTTCCCATTACGGAAATCCAAAACAAATGTAATAAACACCTTAACATTAGAAACAGTGCTTTACAATCTGCTTACATGGAGATTTCACACATGCTCAAGTATTGTTTGCGATTTATTGTCAAACTTAAACCCATATTCCCTAATAACCATTGTCAGAAGCCCAATACGTGTACATTACATTGCATGCTATTTGGCATGCACGTGCCCTTTCAGTCTCCAAAGTGCCCTTTTGGGTAGCGGTATCATTTCCCCATAATAGTTTATTTTTGGTCATTGTTGTTTGGAACCAACTGCCCTCAAGTTGTCGTCAAGTTCGCCACCCTCCACCCTGTCCGTTGGTTGCGCGTGTTGATCTGCCCTGTACGCCTTTTTCCCAGCCTGGCCTGTATGGAGATTGCGCACGCACTGTATCCAAACATACATGGCTTGAGAGATACGGTCACCGGTCAAGTGTGCGTAGCTAGCTACCTAGTTTAAATATCAACAGCACTGCCACAGCAGCATAACATTTGATTAACACTTGATAACACTTGATTTACCCTACATCATCAGTATTTGGTCTGGTTGGCTAATATGCATAGCAGAAAGAGGCAAAAGACATAGATGTGAATTGCAATCAGTAAAAGAAATCGAGCTAGCTAACTATCAGATTACATCAATCACCAACATCAATGATCAGCTGATAGCCCACCTTCTTTTCCCAATGTCAATTTCTTTAAGAGGCACCGTTACTGGATTGCTTACAATTTGTGATGAGTAAATGTGTTGTTGTAGAAATAAATAGGTTTATGCTAAAAAAATTAAAATTAAAATTTGCTACAGAGGCATTTGGTTTGTTATGAATTTCGAGATATGAATTACGAAAGCTAAAAACATAATTCAAGTGGAATTACAGTGCCTTCAGAAAGTATTCATACCCCTTGACTTATTCCACATTTTATTGTGTAACAGCCTGATGTCACGCCCTGACCATAGAGAGCTGTTTATTCTCTATGTTGGTTAGGTCAGGGTGTGATTAAGGGTGGGTTATCTAGGGGAATTGTATGTCTATGTTGGCCTGGTGTGGTTCCCAATCAGAGGCAGCTGTTTATCGTTGTCTCTGATTGGGGATCATATTTAGGTAGCCATTTCCCCATTGTGCTTTGTGGGATCTTGACAATGTATAGTTGCCTGTGTTCACTATTATTAGCTTCACGTTTCGTTTGTTCGCTTTATTGTTTTTGTTCTTTGAGTTTTTCTCTTCCTATTAAAAGAGATGGAAACATACCACGCTGCATCTTGGTCCACTCTTTTCGACGAGCGTGACACCTGAATTCAAAATGTATTAAATATTTGTTTCTTCTCACCCATCTACACACAATACCCCATAATGACACAGTGAAGACATGTTTTTAGAAATGTTTGCTAATGTTTTGAAAATGAAATACAGAACTATCTAATTTGCGTAAGTATTCACACCCCTAAGTCATTACATGTTAGAATCACCTTTGGCAGCGATTACAGCTGTGAGTCTTTCTGGGTAAGTCTCTGTGTCACACCCTGACCGTAGAGAACTTTTTATGTCTCTATTTTGGTTTGGTCAGGGTGTGATTTGGGTGGGCATTCTATGTTCTTTTTTCTATGATTTCTATTTCTGTGTGTTTGGCCGGGTGTGGTTCTCAATCAGAGGCAGCTGTCTATCGTTGTCTCTGATTGAGAACCATACTAGGTTGCCTTTTCCCACCTGTATTGGTGGGTAGTTGTCTATGTGTAGTTGCCTGTCAGCACTCATTTTTGTATAGCTTCACGGTTATTTTGTTAGTTTGTTTAGTGTTCGTTCTTTGAAATAAAGAAGTATGTATGCATCCCACGCTGCGCCTTGGTCTCCTCTGTTGGACGGCCGTGACACTCTGATAGCTTTGCACACCTGGATTGTACAATATTTTCAAATGATTATTTTTCAAATTCTTCAAGCTCTGTCAAGTTGGTTGTTGATCGTTGCTAGACAGCCATTTGCAAGTCTTGCAATAGATTTTCAGCCAATTTAAGTCAAAACTGTAACTAGGCCACTCAGAAACATTCAATGTCATCCTTGGTAAGCAACTCGAGTGTATATTTGGCCTTGTGATTTAGGTTATTGACCTGCTTAAAGGTGAATTTGTCTCCCAGTGTCTGTTGGAAAGCAGACTGAACCAGGTTTTCCTCTAGGATTTTGCCTGTGCTGAACTCTATTCCGTTTTCTATTTAGCTAGGCAAGTAGGTTAAGAACAAATTCTTATTTACAATGACGGCCTACACCGGCCAAACCCGGCCGACGCTGGGCCAATCGTGCGCCGCCCTATGGGACTCCTAATCGCGGCCAGTTGTGATACAGCCTGGATTCTAACCAGGGTGCCTGTAGTGATACTTCTAGCACTGAGATGCAGGGCCTTAGAGTGCTGCGCCACTCCATACGTCCTACTCCATGCCAATGACAAGCATGTCCATAACATGATGCAGCCACCACCATGCTTGAAAATATGAAGAGTGGTACTCAGTGATGTGTTGTGCTGGATTTGCCACAAAATGTAACGATGTGCGCTGAGAGTTGGGAAGCAAGTTCAGGGAGTGAGTTTTTTAATAAATAAATGAAACATAATACAAAACAAGAAACACGAACAACGCACAGACAGGAAACTGAAACAGAAACAGTGACGCCTGGAGAAGGAACCAAAGGGAGTGACATATATAGGGAAGGTAATCAGGGAAGTGATGGAGTCCAGGTGAGCATAACGATGGTGACAGGTGTGCGCCATAATGAGCAGCCTGGTGACCTAGAGGCCGGAGAGGGAGCACACGTGACAGTACCCCCTCTCTGACGCGCGGCTCCAGCCGCAGGACGCTGACCAACTGACAATCCCGGGGATCAGGAGCGGATCCGGTCACCTCTGCTGAGGCACGGGAAACCTGTCAGTCCGACTAAGACGCGGGAGCATGGCGCCCTAGAGCACCGGAGAGAGCACACGTGACGGTATCCCCGACGCGTTCGGCTCCAGCCGTAGGACGCCAACCAATGGGACGATCCCGGGGATCAGGAGCGGACCGATCACCCCTGCTGATGCGCAGGAATCTGTCGCCTGCTGGGGTGCGGGAACCTTACAGACCGGCTGAGGCATGAGAGCCTGACGAGCCAGGGGAAGCAGGGGAGCCTGGCAATCCGGCTGAGGCATGAGAGCCTGACGAGCCGGGGGAAGCAGGGGAGCCTGGCGATCCGGCTGAGGCATGAGAGCCTGACGAGCCGGGGGAAGCAGGGGAGCCTGGCGATCCGGTGAAGGCATGAAAGCCCGACAAGCCGACTGTAGCAGGGGAGCCTGGCGATCCGGCTGAGGCATGAGAGCCTGACGAGCCAGGGGAAGCAGGGGAGCCTGGCAATCCGGCTGAGGCATGAGAGCATGACGAGCCGGGGGAAGCAGGGGAGCCTGGCGATCCGGCTGAGGCATGAGAGCCTAACGAGCCGACTGTAGCAGGGGAGCCTGGCGATCCGGCTGAGGCATGAGAGCCTGACGAGCCGGGGGAAGCAGGGGAGCCTGGCGATCCGGTGAAGGCATGAAAGCCCGACAAGCCGACTGTAGCAGGGGAGCCTGGCGATCCGGCTGAGGCATGAGAGCCTGATGAGCCGGGGGAAGCAGGGGAGCCTGGCGATCCGGTGAAGGCATGAAAGCCCGACAAGCCGACTGTAGCAGGGGAGCCTGGCGATCCGGCTGAGGAATGAGAGCCTGACGAACCGGCGGAGGCAGGGGAGCCTGGCGAACTGTCGGAGGTATGAGAGCCTGTAGCGGCTCCCGGACCTGACGTCATTCCCACTAGAAAAAAAATGATGCTTCCCTTTGTCTGTGCTTGAAATTCATTGCTCGACTGAGGGACCTTACAGATAATTGTGTGTGTGGGGTACAGAGATGTGGTAGTCATTCAGAAATCATTGTAAACACTATCATTGCACACAGAGTGAGTCCATGCACCTGTGACTTATTAAGTAAATGTTTACTCCTGAACTAATTTAGGCTTGCCATAACAAAGGGGTTGAATACTTACTGACTCGAGACATTTCAGCTTTTCATTTGGAATTCATTTGTAAAAGATTCTCAAAACATAATTTCACTTTGACATTATGAGGTATTGTGTGTAGACCAGTGACACAAAATACAATTTTTTATCAAATTTAAATTCAGGCTTTAACACAACAAAATATGAACAAGGTCAAGGGGTATGAATACTTTCTGAAGGTAAATAACATGAAAGAATAGTCTGAAGTACTCCACACACAGTGTGTGTGTGTGCGTGTACGTGTGTGAGTGTACACGTACGTACATGCATTTGTTGTGCATCAGGGAGTTCTCAGAAGTTCAAAGCACCCATTACAAAATACGATCATACTTTTAGTTTGATTAGTTGGAGCACAATGTTCCATCTGAATTTAGGGGTAAAAAAACACCGCTCTGAAATTGTAATGAGACAGAAAAAAAAGCGTTACATAAAATACGTGTTGACAGATCATTTTCTTCCCACTTCACTTATTTATTTTTTAATGAACAGAAACCTTTATCTGGGGCTGAACTGCCACCATGAAATTCATTTCAGCTCCTGTGTGGAGTCAACCACAGTCAGGCGTATCACAGTCACAGTAAAGTCACAACGGCAGCACACATTGCTGCTCGTTACTGCTGTGCCAGTGCCACACATACAAACACAAACATCCATCCCATGTACATAGCAATCCCATACACATACACATAGTGGGATTTCAGAGATGATTCACGAATACTGTACGTCCACAGTTATGACCTCTTATGTTGCATACCAAATAAAGTAACTCTAAAAGTACTTAAGTTGTACTTGTAATGTTTAAGCCCTGATGCTCAGCAGGTCTGTACAGTCATATTTTGCACAAACAATGGTAAGGTAGCATTGGGTATGTGTGTGTGAGGATGCTGGTACGGCAAAGACACAGATTGATTTTCTCACCAGGCAGATCTAGTGATGCTGGATCATGTCTGACATGATCATGCTGTAAAAGTGTAAAGAGGTAATGTCAAGATTGGCATGTGGCTAAGCCAAACAGGGGAAGGTATTTTACTCCTCTCCCATCGTGCAGGAGAGAGCAGCCACCCCCAACCCCCCCGTACACACACACATACAGTACCTGTCAAACGTTTGGACACATCTACTCATTCAAGGGTTTTTCTTTATTTTTACTATTTTCTACATTGTAGAATAATAGTGAAGACATCAAAACTATGAAATAACACATATGGAATCATGTAGTAACCAAAAAATTGTTAAACAAGTCAAAATACATTTTATATTTGAGATTCTTCATAGTAGGCACCCTTTGCCTTGATTACAGCTTTGCACACTCTTGGCATTCTCTCAACCAGATCATGAGGTAGTCACCAGGAATGCATTTCAATTAACAGGTGTGCCTTGTTAAAAGTTAATTTGTGGAATTTCTTTCCTTCTTAATGTGCTTGAGCCAATCAGTTGTGTTGTGACAAGGTAGGGGTGGTATACAGAAGATAGACCTATTTGGTAAAAGACCAAGTCCATATTATGGCAAGAACAGCTCAAATAAGCAAAGAGAAATGACAGTCCATCATTACTTTAAGACATGGTCAGTCAATCCGGAAAATTTCAAGAACTTTAAAAGTTTCTTCAAATGCAGTTGTAAAAACCATAAAGAGCTATGATGAAACTGGCTCTCATGAGGACCGCCACAGGAAAGGAAGATGCAGAGTTACCTCTGCTGCAGAAGAGAAGTTAATTAGAGTTAACTGCACCTCAGATTGCAGCACAAATAAATGCTTCACAGAGTTCAAGTAACAGACACATCTCAACATCAACTGTTCAGAGGAGACTGCGTGAATCAGGCCTTCATGGCCGAATTGCTGCAAAGAAACCACTACTAAAGGACACCAATCGGAAGAAGAGACTTGCTTGGGCCAAGGCACATGAGCAATGGACATTAGACCGGTGGAAATCTGTTCTTTGGTCTGATGAGTCCAAATCTGAGATTTTTGGTTCCAACCACCCTGTCTTTGTGAGACGCAGAGTAGATGAACGATCTCTGCTTGTGTGGTTCCCACCATGAAGCATGGAGGAGGAGGTGTGATGGTGTGGTGGTGCTTTGCTGGTGACACTGTCAGTGATTTATTTAGAATTTAAGGCACACTTAACCAGCATGGCTACCACAGCATTCTGCACCGACACACCATCCTATCTGGTTTGCGCTTAGTGGGACTATAATTTGTTTTCAACAGGACAATGACCCAAAATACAACTCCAGGCTGTGTAATGGCTATTTGACCAAGGAGAGGGATGGAGTGCTGCATCAAATGACCTGGCCTCCACAATCACACGACCTCAACCCAATTGAGATGGTTTGGGATTAGTTGGACCGCAGAGTGAAGGAAAAGCAGCCAACAAGTGCTCAGCATTTGTGGGAACTCCTTCAAGACAGTTGGAAAAGCATTCCAGGTGAAGCTGATTGAGAGAATGCCAAGAGTGTGCAAAGCTGTCATCAAGGCAAAGGGTGGCTACTTTGAAAAATCTCAAATAGAAAATATATTTTGATTTGTTTAACACTTTTTTGGTTACTACATGATTCCATATGTGTTATTTCATCGTTTTGATGTCTTCACTATTATTCTATAACGTAGAAAATAGAACAATAAAGAAAAACCCTTGAATGAGTAGATGTGTCCAAACTTTTGACTGGTACAGTATGCACACACACACACACGCGCACACACACGCACACCCCACAGCCCATAAACTCCATAATGTAGGCCATCACAGCAGCTAGCCCGTGTAAGTTGGACTACAGAGGAGCTTCCAAAATACCAGGGCAACTCTTTATTTTCCCTGTGCTCGCTTGGTGGCAGTAAGAATGCCAATAAGAGTGAAAGAATGTCTGGGTGAAATGTCGAGAGGATTAATCAACACCTGTACTGCACGGATGTGGATTTACAAATGGCAGATAGACTAAGAGGAAGGGAATGAAGGAAAGGTAAACAAAGAGCAACCTCAGCAGCATCCTCCTCCTCTTATTGATCATATGCAGATAGATGCAGTGAGTAAACTTTACTCTAATTTGCTGCGGCATACATTGCAAGGGAAAGGTTTGTTTGTCAGACTTTTTGACTTTTGTCATCTTTGCAAGGAGATGTCAGTGCACCGGTTACGACTAGAGTTAATGTGTATGGAATGTACCGTATGCGAAGGACTGAGACTGAAATAGATTTAGCCATCCACATCAATGGACCTCTGGTAATGTGCTTTAAACGTTCTGGAACACGAAAGTGGTCTCCTGACTTGATGCATACAAATGTGTTGTTTGGCCATCTATGACGTGACACGATTTTGTGAGACTGTACTGAGCTTTATCATTAATTAGCATTACAGTTTCTTACAATTGCTAACAAGCGTTTACCTATACTTAAGATACTTTTTCTAAACTCTTAAAACAGCAACACACCTACATCACACAATTAGCCAAATAGTTAATTTTCTGCTCAAAACCAAATTTTGTTCATTATTAAATACCACCTCTACATTTCAAAATGCTAAAAAACTTGCTCTACATACACTAACTCTAACTCTGTAAAGGCCATGTATGCTGGATTTTTTGTTGATCATTGGCAGCAATTTCATGTTGCTAATAAAGCTTTTACTGCAGCAATTCTGTCACTATTTTTTTCAACTGTACATTCTATAAAGTAAAGATGACTCGTTCACTTTTAGATTGTATGTTGCCAAAAATGCACATAAACAACACAACACATGGATTTCATATTCTATGCAGGTAGAACTGAAACATGAAAAATAATACAGTTTTTGTAATGCCATCAACTGTTAGTATTTTGAAAGTTGTTGTGCTATGATTGACTATATGTTCCTCTTGGATGGAAAACATGTGTTTTGACAGAATGATTAGGTATTGAGTCGGGTTTGCCGTGTTTTGATCGAGTTTGTCACGTTCTGACCATAGTTCTTGTGTGTTTTACTTGTTTTAGTGTTGGTCAGGACGTGAGCTGGGTGGGCATTCTATGTTGTGTGTCTAGTTTGTCTGTTTCTATGTTTGGCCTAATATGGTTCTCAATCAGAGGCAGGTGTTTTGTGTTCTGCACCAGATAGGACTGTCTCGGTTTTCATGTTTGTTGTTTTGTATTTTGTATAGTGTTCACGTTATCATCTCTTTGTTTATTAAACATGTTGAACACTAGCCGCGCTGCATTTTGGTCCTCTCCTTCATCAACGGAAGAAAACCGTTACAGAACCACCCACCACAAAAGGACCAAGCAGCGTGGTAACGGGAAGCAGCGGCAGCAGCGGCAGCAGCAGGAGCTAGCAAGGCAGAGCGGCTGGAAGCCCGAGAGGCTCCCCCAAAAATGTCTTGGGGGGAGGCACACAGGGAGTGTAGCTGGGTCAAGTAGGAGACTTGAGCCAGTTCCCCGTGCTTACCATAAGGAGCAATTGGCGAAATTGAGGTACGAGTCGGAGAATGTGGCGGAGTTATTGGACAGATTGGAGGAAAGTGAAAGGATGGGAGATTATGAGACATTCGATGAGTTGTTGGTGATATTGGAGGAGGCCGAAGAGAGAGAGATGTTGGTTTGGCGTAGTATACACGGTACTCGCCCTGAGGTGTGTGATTACCGTGGAGAGCGGGAGTACGGGCAGACACCGTGTTATGCGGAAGAGCGCACGGTGTCTCCTGTACGGGTGCATAGCCCGGTGCGGTACATCCCAGCTCCACGTATTGGCCGGGCTAGATTGAGCATTGAGCCAGGTGCCATGAAGCCAGCTCAACGCATCTGGTCTCCAGTGCGTCTCCTCGGGCCGGTGTACATGACACCAGCCTTACGCATGGTGTCCCCGGTTCGGGGGAGTCGGCCGTCTGCCCAGCGCCGCCTGCACTGCCCGTCTGCCCAGCGCCGCCTGCGCTGCCCGTCTGCCCAGCGCAGCCTGCGCTGCCCGTCTGCCCAGCGCCGCCTGCGCTGCCCGTCTGCCCAGCGCCGTCTGAGCTGCCCGTCTGCCCAGCGCCGTCTGAGCTGCCCGCCTGCCCAGCGCCATCTGAGCTGCCTGCTTGCCCAGCGCCATCTGAGCTGCCTGCCTGCCCAGCGCCATCTGAGCTGCCCGCCTGCCCAGCTCCATCTGAGCCGTCCGTCTGCCCAGCGCCATCTGAGTCGCCCGTCTGTCCCGAGCCGTCAGAGCCACCCGTCTGTCCCGAGCCATTAGAGCCGCCCGCCAGTCAGGAGCCGCTAGAGCCGTCCGTCAGTCAGGAGCCGCCCGCCAGTCAGGAGCTGCCAGAGCCGCCCGCCAGTCAGGAGCTGCTAGAGCCACCCGCCAGTCAGGAGCTGCTAGAGCCGCCTGCCAGTTAGGAGCTGCCAGAGCCGCCCTCCAGTCATGAGCCGCCCTCCAGTCATGAGCTGCCTTCCAGTCATGAGCTGCCCTCCAGTCATGAGCTGCCCTCCAGTCATGAGCTGCCCTCCAGTCATGAGCTGCCCTCCAGTCATGAGCTGCCTTCCAGTCATGAGCTGCCTTCCAGTCATGAGCTGCCTTCCAGTCCGGAGCTGCCATTCAGTCCGGAGCTGCCATTCAGTCCGGAGCTGCCATTCAGTCCCGGAGCTGCCATTCAGTCCCGGAGCTGCCATTCAGTCCGGAGCTGCCATTAGTCCTGAGCTACCTCTCTGTCCTGAGCTACCTCTCTGTCCTGAGCTATCTCTCTGTCATGAGCTACCCCTCGGTCATCAGCTACTTCGCAGTCATGAGCTGCCTCTCGGTCCGGAGCTGTCTCCTCAGTCTGGTGGGGACCTTTGTGAAGGTTCCTAGGCCAAGGTCGGCGGCGAGGGTCGCCACTCAAAGGACGCTAAGGAGGGGGACAAAGACAATGGTGGATTGGAATCAGCTGTGGTTGGTCTATTTTACACAACTTACAGTAAGTTGTGTAAAATAGACCAACCACAGCTGATTCCAATCTTAATCGGAGACATAGCCAGGTGTTGAAGTTCTTTCAATTACATGGACATACACAGTAAAAAGGGGACTCTGGATTGATTTTGTTCAATGTGGATACAGAACAACACAGAGGAGCAGAGAGAAAAAAATATGTCGGGACAAGGGAGAGGAATAGTTGGACCAGGGAGAGGAGTAGTTGGACCAGGGAGAGGTGTTTCTCAATGTTTCAATGATCTGTTCATTCAAAAATGCTTATCAGCTGTTTCAATATAGCTTTTGAGCTGCAGTTGTTGCAGAATTAGAGGCTTTGTACTATATTTAAGGTTTTGAATATTAGGTCTTCATTTCTGGCATGCTGTGTGCAAGCATTTGTACATAAGACAAGAAAGATCCATACTTTTGGTATTGGGTAAGCTTGTATGTAAAGAAAATGTAAGCATTTTAGAAACGTGTTAATTGGCTGCATATTCTGTGAAAAAAACATGAATTGTTTTAATGGTATGGTTCACAACAGACGGATGTTGTGCTAATAGTGTTTAGAGTTTTGAAAATGTGACGACAGATTAGACAAAAGGATGTTAGCGATTGTAAAAAACAGTAATAGTGTGATAATGTAATGAACGATGCTGATATGGAACAGGTGAACTAAAATGGACTTGGAGGATTTGTGCTAGACTTGAGAAACAGTGACAACTGTTGGTGAACTGCTAGGATAATTTACGCTGTATGTCACTTTAAAAAAAATCTGTGTAATTCATATTAAATCCTATTTGATATTACAGTGAAAAAGTTAGACACATTTCACTTTCCAAGTAAAAAAAACATTACATATTGTCAAGATTTCAAATGTGGAATTTCACTTAATAAAATTAAAATAATATTGATTGCTGTTTCTAAAAAAGTAGGTTGAATTTAGCAAGGTTGAATCTGGTTAGATCATAAAAGCTACCGTAGAACACTAGTCTTGCTGCCTCACTTAACGTGGCAATCAGCAGTAAATCAAAGAAAATCAAATGTTATTTGTCACATGTGCCAAATACAACAAGTGTAGACATTACCGTGAAATACTTACTTACAAGCCCTTAACCAACAATGCAGTTCAAGAAATAGAGTTAAGAAAATATTTACTAAATAAACTAAAGTGAAAAAAAATAAAAAAAATAAGTAACACAAGAAAATTACATAACTGCCTATAGCTCAGGCCCTGAAGCAAGTATATGCATATTCTTGGTACCATTTGAAAGGAAGCACATTTGAACTTTGTGGAAATCTGATTTGAATGTAGGAGAATATAACACAATAGATCTGGTAGAAGAAAATACAAAGAAAAAACCAAGCGTTTTTTTTCTACCACCATCTTTGAAATGCAACAGAAAGGTCCCAGTTCTAGCCATCACTCTGGTTGTAATTCCGATGGTGTCCACCAGATGGGAGCAGTGTATGTGCAAAGTTTCAGACTGATAACTTGAAGTATGAGTGAACTACATGACATTTAGTGTGAAGTGGTGCATCAGGTAGCCTGGTGGTTAGAGCTTTGGACTAGTAACCAAAAGGTTGCAAGATCAGATCCCTGAGTTAACAAGGTAAAGCTCTGTCATTCTGCCCCTGAACAAGGCACTGTTCCTAGGCTGTCATTGAAATTAAGAATTTGTTCTTAACTGACTCGCCTAGTTAAATAAAGTCACCCAGGTACATTTGGGCAATCGTGAAGGAGACATTTGCATTCATATACTTTTTTTCTGCAAGAATATCGTCAAATCTGTATACTAGGACTTTGATTTAGTTTTTCCAGTATTAACATTTGCAAAACAACCAGTTTTCATAACTTCATAACTTCATACCTCTGAAAATTCTTTGAATTTTTGTCCAAAATGAAAAGGCATGCTGTCACACAAGGTTAGTAGCTACATTTTACAACAGTTACAGGGTTTCCTGATACTCCCGTAAAGCCCAGCTCATTGGCTATTTAGCTCGCTTTGTTTGACCCCGATTGGTGCTTATTTGACAAAGTTAGAGTCGTTCAAGTGAAGACCACCCGCGTCATCGGCGTGCCATGAAGTCCTCGGTCCCTGACCAAATATAGTGTCCTATAGGATATACTACACCCCTAATGATATAGTGAAGTCTGGTTACGTTCTAGGATCTCTGAGGAATGCATACGAATGTGATTTGACTGGTTGAAACAACGTTTAGGGTTAGATTTTCACAGATTCCTTTCTTTGCAAATTGAACGAGTGGAAATACAAAATCGATTTTGCATGCTATATGGACCTTTTTAGGATATGAAAAATGATTTTATTTAACAAGCGATACTTCATGTTATCTCTGGGACCCTTTGGATGATAAATCAGAGCAAGATTTTAGAATATAAGTACACATTTCACCTTCAGAGGTGAATTCATCAACCCTATCGCAGTGACAAAAGTGTTTTGTTGTTAGGCGCTCTCCTCAAACAATAGCATGGTATTTTTCCCCAGTAATAGCTACTGTAAATTGGACAGTGCAGTTATATTAACAAGAATTTAAGCTTTCAGCCGATATAAGACACTTATATGTACCAACATTTGTTGTTTCTCTAAAATCTGCGATCGTGACACAAGGCGCTGCATGATTTACAACTGTCCCATTGATGGGACACCTATCCCTAAGAATCCTTTTGGTCCTAGACTTGGCGCTCCGATACCGCTTTCTGTGCGGTAGCAGAGAGAACAGTCTATGACTTGGGTGACTGGAGCCTTTGACAATTGTTTGGGCCTTCCTCTGACACCACCTAGTATATAGGTCCTGTATGTCAGGAAGCTTGGCCCTAGTGATGTACTGGGCCGTACGCACTACCCTCTGTAGTTCCTTACTGTCAGATACCGAGCAGTTAGCGGTGATGCAACAGGTCAGGATGCTTTCGATGGTGCAAATGTATAACTTTTTGAGGATTTGGGGACCCATGCCAAATCTTTGAGGGGGGAAAGGTGTTGTTGTGCCCTCTTCACAACTGTCTTTGGACCATGATAGTTCGTTGGGGATGTGGACACCAAGGAAGTTGAAACTCTCGACCCGCTCCACTTCATCCCCTTCGATGTTAATGGGGGCCTGTTCGGCCCTCCTTTTTCTATAGTCCACGATCAGCTCCTTTGTCTTGCTCACATTGAGGGAGAGGTTGTTGTACTGGCACCACACTCACAGGTCTCTGACCTCCTCCCTATAGGCTGTCTCATCGTTGTCGGTGATCAGGCCTACCACTGTTGTGTTGTCAGCAAACTTAACCCTTGTGTGGTGTTCGGGTCTGTGGGACCCATTTTCAATGTTTACTAAAAGAAAAATGATACGATTAATTATTTTTTCAACCTGAGACTCATTGGCCTTGGCTCAATTTCTGTGAAGAACATGTAAAATAACACATTTTAATTGAGTGCACACTGTGCATCCCCCTACACATTTATATTGCAAATGTGGTGTTTGAGAACACTGGACCCGAGGGTAATAAAAGTGTGGAAAAGTGTGTGTGTAGGTGAAAACAAGTAAAAAATTTACAAAAAGGTTTGATGTGTGCCTTCACTCTGTCTTCCTCCTCCCTGGGACTGCTGTTTCAACATAGCACCAAGAACCTGTCTGTCTCCCTGCCTGTCTGCCCATGTCCCGCTTTTCTCGCACTCTTTACCTTTTGAAGTGTGTGAAACTACACAATGTCTTGCGGGAACCTGCACAATGTAATTACAGTTCATTATTTCGATACATTGTAAAAAATGCAGTATTTTCCCACACTCTACTCCAGCCAAATTGGGGGAGGGACACAACAAATAAATAGCTTTGCATGTTTGGCTCCTTTACCACAATCAATCAGTATGGCAAAAATAATCTCTTCTCAGAGGGCCTTACAAATAATTTTTGCAGAGAGAGAAGCTAGTTTGGAAGATTAAGAATTTTCTAAATATGAGGATCATGTCTCTGTCAATTTGGAGTCCGACAGTGAGTGGGAAGAAGGACCAGCCAGTCAGCAGCCAGCCCCAGGACCAGCTCATCTGCAGCCTGCAGGAGGAGAAATATGAATGTCAAAAAATGGTGAAATTGAATGGTCTTCTTGCCGAAGGAATGAGCCACATCGCATTGCTGCCAATATGATAAGGATGCAACCAGGGCCAACGCGGATGGCGGTTACTCATGTGTAGGACATAAAGTCTTCTTTTGAACTGTTCATCCCAGACACCATCCAGAAAATCATTCTGGATTGCACTAATTTGGAGGGAAGGTGTGTTTTTGGAGAGAGATGGAAGGCGATGGACCAAACTCATTTACATGCATACTTTGGGGTGCTTATCCTTGCTGGTGTTTTCAGATCCAATGGGGAATCCACAGAATCCCTGTGGGATGCAGAAACTGGCGAATAACTTTTCTGTACAACAATGTCTCTGGAAAACTTCCACATTATGTCCAGGATTATCCGCTTCAATAACCTAGACTCCAGACCAGCTCGGCGGCAGAGAGACAAGCTAGCAGCAATCAGGTCAGTGTGGGACAAGTGGGTGGACCGCCTTCCCCTGTTTTACAACCCTGGGCCCAACGTTACGGTTGAAGAGCAGCTTATGCCATTTAGGGGGCGCTGCCCCTTCTAGTAGTACATACGGTCTAAACCTGAAAATATGGAATTAAGATCTGGGCTGCCTGTGATGCTGCTTCATCATATGCGTGGAACTTGCAAGTGTATACGAGGAAGCCAGATGGAGGAGCCCCTAAGAAGAACAAAGGGATGCGGGTTGTCCTGGACGTGCAATAACCTTTTTACTTTGCACAAGCTGGGACACAAGACGAAGCTGACGATGGTAGAAACAGTACGAAAAAAACAAGCCAGAGCTCCCACCTCAGCTGTTCAATAAACGGGACAAGCCCATCAATTCCTCTAAGTTTGGGTTCATGGCCGACACCTCTTTATTGTCTTTATTGTCCCACGTGCCAAAGAAAGTCAAAAATGTGGTACTCATGAGTACGCTGCAAAGGGATGGGAGAATCTGTGGCCAGGAACATCAAAAAACTGAAATCATAATGGATTACAATGCCACAAAAGGAGGGGTGGACAATGTAGACAAGCTGGTGACTGGCTACAGCTGCAAAAGAAAAACCCTACACTGGCCACTTGTGATATTCCTCAACATCTTGGACATCTCAGCGTACAACATGTTTGTCATCTGGATGGCGTTGAACCCAGATTGGAACAGAGGGAAGCTCCAGAGGAGACGGCTCTTTCTCGAGGAGCTGGGCAAGGCATTGGTAAGACCTAAAATCCAGAGGCGGCAACATATCTCAAGGACCCCAGTTTCTGGAGCCATCGTGAGGAGGATTCAGAAGGAGGATGCTGGTGCCACATCCGCCGACCCACAGAACCAACAACTCCAATACCGGATTTAAGTGTGAGTGATGTTGTTGCTTGTGTGTGTGTGTGTGTCTGACTCTCCTACCTTGGCCTGGGGTGACTATGTATGTGAGTGAGTGAGTGAGTGAGTGAGTGAGTGAGTGAGTGAGTGAGTGAGTGAGTGAGTGAGATGTTAGTAAAAGTGTTTTCATCATTCTAAATTGCAGCCGGTAGCAACAAGAAGAAGCGCTGTGATGTGTGTGGACCAAAGAAGGACAGGAAGACACAGTACACATGCAAGAAGTACAAGAAATACATTTGCAACACACATACACAGTAAACCTCTATCCCTCATGTGGTGTGTAGACCGGCCTTAATTTGTGTTCAATGGGGCTAATTTATCATTTCCATAAAATACTGTATGTAAAATTTCTCCTTCCAATTTCTTCAGTTCAAATCAATAAGCATCTATAGTGATGAAAACCTTGTTTCATTTATATTTGTTCAAGAAAAACATGATTTATTCTACCCATGTCTTGATTATAATAGATTTTTATTTACACAGTTAATATAAAAAAATATTAACCATGTATGCTGTCTATATTGCTTGTAATTGATATAAGTCAACATCTAAGTATTAAGTCTTTTTTCTTAAATTGTTCTGGCTGTATTGTTTTAAAAACCCAATAATGTTGTGGGTCCATCAGACCAGCTACATTGGCTGAATAACAAAAACATGAACACCACACAAGGGTTAATGATGGTGTTGGAGTCGTGCTTGGCCACGTAGACGTGGGTGAACAGGGAGTACAGGAGGGGACTAAGCACACACCCCTGAGGGGCCCCAGTGTTGAGGAGCAGCGTGGCAGATATGTTGTTGCCTACCCTTACCACCTGTGGGTGGTCCATCAGCAAGTCCAGGATTCAGTTGCAGAGGGAGGTATTTAGTCCCAAGGTCCTTAGCTTAGTGATGAGCTTTGTGGGCACTATGGTGTTGAACACTGAGCTGTAGTCAATTAAGCATTTTTTTAGTATGTAATGGCTTCCGTCGGTAGAAGGAGAGGAGGACCAAAGCGCAGCGTGGTATGTATCCATATTTATTAGAATACTTTTTCAATAATGAACAAAACAATAAACAGACGAAACCCCAACGAAGCTACAGTCCCAAACTAGAGAACACAAAAACAGATGAACGCAAGAATAGGAACAATCACCCACAAACCAACAGTGAAAACAGGCTACCTTAATATGGTTCCCAATCAGAGACAACGTAAAACACCTGCCTCTGATTGAGAACCATATCAGGCCAATAAGACAAACCTAAACAAAGAAACACATAACATAGACTACACCCACCCAGCTCACGTCCTGACCAACTAAAAAAAGACTTAAACAAAGGAAATAAGGTCAGGAACGTGACATAGTAGCATTTCGCTACACTCGCAATAAAATCCGCTAGCCATGTGTATGTGACCAAAACATTTGATTTGATTTGAACAGCATTCTCACAAAGGTGTTCCTTTTGTCCAGGTGGGAAAGGGCAGTACGGAGTGCGATTGAGATTGCGTCATCTGTGGATCTGTTGGGGCGGTATGCGAATTGAAGTGGATCTAGGGTTTCCGACATAATGGTGTTGATGTGAGCCATGACCAGCCTTTCAAAGCACTTCATGGCTACCGGCGTGAGTGCTATGGGGCGGTAATCATTTAGGCAGGTTACCTTCACTTTCATGGGCACAGGGACTATGGTGGACTGTTTGAAACATGTAAGTATTACAGACTCAGTCAGGGAGAGGTTGAAATGTAGGTGAAGACACTTGCCACTTGGTTCACGCATGCTTTGAGTACACGTCCTGGTAATCCATCTGGCCCCCGCGGCTTTGTGAATGTTGATCTGTTTAAAGGTCGAGAGCGGGATCACACAATCATCCGGAATAACAGATGCTCTCATGCATGCTTCAGTATTGCTTGCCTCAAAGCGAGCATAAAAGGCATTTAGCTCAATCTGGTAGGCTCGCGTAACTGGGCAGCTCGTGGCTGGGTTTCCCTTTGTAGTCCGTACTATTTTTCAAGCCCTGCCACATCTGACGAGCGTCAGAGCCGGTGTAGTAGGAATCAATCTTAGTCCTGTATTGACGCTTTGCCTGCTTGATGGTTCGTCTGAGGGCATAGCGGGATTTCTTACAAGTGTCCAGATTAGTGTCCCGCCCTTTGAAAGCGGCAGCTCTAGCCTTTAGCTCGGTGTGGATGTTGCCTGTAATCCATAGCTTCTGGTTGGGAAGCGTATGTACGGTCACTGTGGGGACAACGTCGTCGTTGCACTTACTGATGAAGCCGAAGACTGAGGTGGTATACTTCTCAATGCTATTGGATGAATCCCGGAACATATTCCAGTCTGTGCTAGCAAAACAGTACTGTAGCTTAGTATCCACGTCATCTGACCACTTCCGTATTGAGCGAGTCACTGGTGCTTCCTGCTTTAGTTTTTGCTTGTAAGCAGGAATCAGGAGAATAGAATTATGGTCAGATTTGCCAAATGGAGGGTGAGGTAGAACTTTGTATGCGAGCATCGGTTTGTGGTGGTAAATAGACGGCTACGAATAATATAGATGAGAACTCTCTTGGTAGATAGTGTGGTCTACAGCTCATCATGAGGTATTCTACCTCAGGCGAGCAATACCTCGATACTTAATTAATATTAGATATCGTGCACCAGCAGTTATTGACAAATAACACACACCCCCGCCCCTCATTTTACCAGATGTAGCTGCTCTGTCCTGCCGATGCACGGAGAAGCCAGCCAGCTCTATATTATCCGTGTCGTCGTTCAGCTACGTCTTGGTGAAACATAAGATATTACAGTTTTTAATGTCCCGTTGGTAGGATAGTCTTAATCGTAGATCGTCCAATTCGTTTTCCAATGATTGCACGTTGGTCATTTTAATTTATTTATTATTGGGCAAGTCAGTTAAGAACAAATGTTTATTTACAATGATGGCCTACCCCGGCCAAACCCGGACGACGCTGGGCCACTAGTTTACCTACTTGTCAGCAAATTCTTGCAAGGAACCCCTTGTAAGAATAACAGCGATTCCCCGTCCCTGTTTCGGTAAAAGGCTGAGGGAAGAAAGAAATGTAACCACTCTCAAGTTCATTGACAGAGATATGGATGCAGGGATTAACCATCCATGATATCAAAATTATTGTTTTAACCTTGTTTTGAGGCTGTAGTATTTGTTTACATGTTCTTTGTTTACAAACATTGGAATAAAACAAGCTTACATTTTGGGTTCTGATGGGGTACGGCAGTTGAATTAAGCTCATAAAGCATTCATAAGTTATATTCTTCAAGAATCAATGGGCACATATCATTAACAACAATTTATGTAGCGGGGCATCAGGTAGCCTAGCGGTTAGAGTGTTGGGCCAGTATCCAAAAGGGTGCTTGATCGAATCCCCGAGCTGACAAGGTAAAAATATGTCGTTCTGCCCCTGAACAAGGCAGTTAACCCACTGTTTCTAGGCTGTCATTGTAAATAAGAATTTGTTCTTAACTGACTTGCCTAGTTAAATAAAGATATAAAAATAACTGCTGAATGCCCTTTTCAAGGCTTAGTGCAGTCAAAAATGTAATTTTCTTGTGTTTTGTATATATTTCCAGTTTCCACACTATGAGGTCGAAATAATACTCTGAAATTGTGAAAATGATGATAAAGCTCTTTTAGTGTAAGTGCTGCTTGAGAAGACTGCCTGAAATTTCTGCCTGCTTTGGTGGGATGGAGTTTTGGCCTGCCTCGTGACATCACCAGGTGGTAAATGAGTTAATAGACCAATAAGAAAGAGAGTTCATAACCTCTCTGCCAATAACAGCTAGCTTTCAGTTTTTTCCTCCCCACTCACAGACAGTCCTAGCAAAATTCTTGCTTGAGAAATAGCTTTTTGCGAATAATTTATTTTGGACCATTTTATTGAAAACAATCACAGTACTTAATAATTCTTAGCGCTAGGGGTCATATATATATATATTTTTTTTTAAACATTCCCAACGTAAACTGACATTTTCTCTGGCCCAGATCGTAGAATATGCATATAATTTTCAGATTAGGATGGAAAACAGTTTCCAAAACTGTCAAAATATTGTCTGTGAGTATAACAATACTTATTCTGCAGGCGAAAACCTGAGAAAATATAACCCGGAAGTGATATAAAAAAAAAAATCTGTTTCCTGGACTGTCTATCCTCCATTTAAAGGGGTATCAACCAGATTCCTTTTCCAATGGCTTCCTCAGGCTGTGACCAGGCTTTAGACATAGTTTCAGGCTTTTATTTTGAAAAATGAGCGAGATGTTTCAAAAGAGGTCAGGTGTCCTCTGAATAGTTCCTGCGCGCGAGAGAGGGGCTCCCCAATTTCCTTTTCTCTCTTAAAGAATAGGTTATGGTCCGGTTGAAATATTATCGATTATGTTTGTTAAAAACAACCTGAGGATTGATTATAAAAAATATTTGATATGTTTCTACGACCATTACGAATACTTTTTGGAATTTGTCGAACGGAACAAGGCTGTAGTTTTCTCAACATAATGCGCAACCCAAATAGCGTTTTTTTGTGATAAAAGTAATATTTATCGAACAAAAATTACATTTGTTGTGTAACTGGGAGTCTCGTGAGTGGAAACATCCGAAGATTATCAAAGGTAAGCGATTAATTTTATTGCTTTTCTGACTTTCGTGACCATGCTAATTTGGGGCTAGCTGTTGTAGCATTGATTGCTACACTCACAAAAGATTGGATTTCTTTCGCTGTAAAGTATATTTTAAAAATCTGACACGATAGGTGGATTAACAACAAGCTAAGCTGTGTTTTGTTATATTTCACTTGTGATTGCATGATTATAAATATTTTTTGTAATATTTATGCATTTGGCGCCCTGCAATTCTAGCGGTTGTTTAGGAAAGTGATCCCGTAAAAGGGATCCGTAGCGCAGAGAAGTTAATTTTTACCCAGAAATTATTTGATATTGTCACGTTCCTGACCTTATTTTCCTTTGTTTAACTTTGTTTAGTTGGTCAGGACGTGAGCTGGGTGGGTAGTCTATGTTATGTGTTTCTATGTTGGGTTCAATGTGTTGCCTGATATGGTTCTCAATTAGGGGCAGGTGTTTGACGTTTCCTCTGATTGAGAACCATATTAAGGTAGGTTGTTCACACTGTTTGTTTGTGGGTGAGTGTTGCTGTGTCTGTGTTTGTTGCACCACACGGTACTGTCTCGTCTCGTTCGTTCGTTCTTTCCTGTTCGTGCGTTCATTGTTTTTTATGTTCACAAGTTCAGGTCTGTTTAACGTCGTTTGTTGTTTTGTAGTTTATTCAATTGTTTCCGTGTTTGTATTCGTGCCACACGGGACTGTTGTCGGTTGTATTCATTTTGTTATTTTGTTTCATGTTAGTGTTCAGTTTCGATTGAATAAATTATCATGAGCACTACCCACTCTGCGTGTTGGTCCGATCCGTCTCGCCTCTCCTCGTCCGAGGAGGAGGACGAATATGAAAGCCGTTACTGATATTGAGATAAAAACGGCTGCGTTGGACCTTTAACTTCTTACGGCTGAAATCCCGTTAATGGGATCGATTTGACAACAGCCAGTGAAAGTGCAGGGCGGCAAATTCAAACAACAGAAATCTCATAATTAAAATTCCTCAAACATACAAGTATTATACACCATTTTAAAGATAAACTTGTTGTTAATCCCACCACAGTGTCCGATTTCAAAAAGGCTTTACAACGAAAGCATACCATGCTTATGTTAGGTCAGTGCCTAGTCACAAAAAACACAGCCATTTTTCCAGCCAAAGAGAGGAGTCACAAAAAGCAGAAATAGAGATAAAATGAATCACTAACTTTTGATTATCTTCATCAGATGGCACTCATAGGACTTCATGTTACACAATACATGTATGTTTTGTTCGATAAAGTTTATATTTATATCCAAAAATCTCAGTTTACATTGGCGCATTATGTTCAGTAATGTTTTGCTTCCAAAACATCCGGTGATTTTGCAGAGAGCCATATCAATTTACAGAAATACTCATCATAAATGTTGATGAAAATACAAGTGTTATGCATGGAATTAAAGATATACTTCTCCTTAATGCAACCGCTGTGTCAGATTTCAAAAAAGCTTTACAGCGAAAGCACACCATAGAATAATCTGAGTACAGCGCTCAGCCACCAAAACAAGCCATACAGATACCTGCCATGTTGTGGAGCCAACAGAGTCAGAAATAGCATTATAAATATTCACTTACCTTTGATGATCTTCATCAGAATGCACTCCCAGGAATCCCAGTACCACAATAAATTTTTGTTTTGTTCGATAAAGTCCATCATTTATGTCCAAATACCTCCTTTTTGTTCGCACGTTTAGTTCACAAATCCAAATTCACAAGGCGCAGGCACTTAGTCCTGGCGAAAAGTCAAAACAGTTCCATTACAGTTCGTAGAAACATGTCAAATGATGTATAGAATCAATCTTTAGGATGTTTTTATCATAAATAATATTCCAACCGGACAATTCCTTTGTCTTTAGAAATGAAACGGAACGCAGCTCGCTCTCACGGCCACGCGCGTGACTTAGCTCATGGTATTCTGCCAGACCCCTTTAGTCAAACAGCTCTTATTCGCTTTCCCTTCACAGTAGAAGCCTGAAACAAGGTTCTAAAGACTGTTGGCATCTAGTGGAAGCCTTGGGAAGTGCAATCGGACCAAATTTACACTGTATCTTGGATAGGCAATTACTTGAAAATCTACAAACCTCAGATTTCCCACTTCCTGGTTGGATTTTTTCTCAGATTCTTGCCTGTCATATGAGTTCTGTTATAATCACAGACATCATTCAAACAGTTTTAGAAACGTTAGAGTGTTTCCTATCCAAATCTACTAATAATATGCATATCTTAGCTTCTGGGCCTGAGTAACAGGCAGTTTACTCTGGGCACCTTATTCATCCAAGCTACTCAATACTGCCCCCCAGCCATAAGAAGTTAACTGCCTTTTCAACAGAGTCAATCCAAAGGTCAGTCAGAGTGGTGAGAACATTGAACAGAAACGTGGAAGTCACAGGACACCAGTCAGTATTTCCCTTCCCTGGTTCATTCGCTATCTCTCTAGAGGGTCCTGGAGGCTTTCCCAAGCAAGGTGCAGCCACTGCACTGCTGTCACTGCCCACCTCTTTATTGCTTGCACCTGCTAAAACATTTTAGGTATTTGAGCAGCAGGGCAACACATTTGCTTTTCATTTAACCTGCCTTTGAAGTACATAATGGCAGAGTAGCAAAGGTTTCTCCCCCCTTAATC
The DNA here is from genome assembly GCF_045679555.1 of Salvelinus alpinus. Classification (NCBI taxonomy): domain Eukaryota; kingdom Metazoa; phylum Chordata; class Actinopteri; order Salmoniformes; family Salmonidae; genus Salvelinus; species Salvelinus alpinus. The sequence goes on along the minus strand of NC_092088.1, from coordinate 38,835,528 downwards.
ATTCACCTAGTGGAGGCGCATTCTCTGCAGCTAACCCATCAAGCGGAAAACGAGTTTGGCCCACTATTTCTTCCTCCTCTCCACCCCCCCCCCCTGCCTTTCTCTTTTCCCTCTCCCTCTTCCGCTCTCTCTCCTTTCTCTCTTTCTCTCTCTCTCTCTCCATTTGTGTGGCCCTGCGTATAGAGTCAGAGGTAAGTTGGTTGGCACAACATGGTTAATTATCTTTAGCAGCCACTCATGGAGTAGTTTATTGGCGCAGCCTACACTGGCTCTCATTTGATGCAAGATAATGATCCTTTTGTGCCTTCACATTAAATGACGAGAAACATGCAAAAGATCTGGAAGTAAAGTCGAGCTGGGAATAGAGCCAAATTTGACGTAAATGTTTAATCATCTTCAATGATGATAGCATACGCTTCAATTTGGGCTTGCGTCTGCCCTTATTAGACAGATGGGGTTTTGTGTGTGAGTGTGTGTGTGTGCGTGTGTGTGTTTGTGTAGGGGGAAGAGGGAAAGTAATTAATGTAATTCAATCATAATTGTAATTTGATTATTCTGTACTGGATGAAGCTTTTGTCTTTCCTTTTCTCTGTTATCTGTGTGTGTTCCATTAACCCTTGGAGAGGAGAGGAGCTGCATTCATTTTGGATGAATCAAGCATTGCTATATCACCACTTAATGAGTAGTCTTCATTTGGTGCAGATGCCAATGCACACTGCATAGACATATGTCAAGGAGGCTACTTTATGACATTAGACAAGAAAAGAGGAAACATTAAGATGATGTTTGGAGAGACACAACATTTTTTTTTTTGACATTTTAACCACTAAAGGGGCAAACTGACATAGCTACATCCATTGTTTGTACTTTTAAATGAATGAATGATGTACTGTATATACCCATTAATTCTTGAATAATATAACTTAAATGCCTCGTGAGCTTAGTTCAACTGGCGTAGCCCATCAGAAACTAAAAAATAAGCTTGTTTTAGTCCATTGTTTGTAAACAATGTGATTGTAAACAAACACTGTACAGCTTCAAAACTATACTTTTGATACCATGGATGGTCAGTCCTTGCATTCATAACACTTTCTATGAAATCGAGAGTGGTTTCATTTCTCCAGCTCAATCCCTCAGTCGATTACCAAAACAGTTGAGGGGTAATCCGCTTTGTTATAGTTTGAACTGCAGATTTTCCCTTTAAGTAGAAACAAAATGCATAGAAGGTGTGTAAAGCATGAAACACACCGAGAATTTGACAGCCGATAGACTGCCGATAGGTACTTATCACAGTAGAAGGCCGTTCCTTCTCTTGCCAGAACAGACGTACCTACTGCGTACCGACCTGGTACCGACGAACCTGCCGTTTCTACTTGTAGAATCGCAATGCTCTGCAGTGGCCGACAACTTGACTTTGAGCTAATCAGAAAGCACAAACTTCCACGTGGAGGAGCCGACAGGAGTGACAAGAAAAATAAAAAAATAAACCACCTTTTCATCAAAATTGTTCTAACTAAAAAAATAGTCTTTACATCTTTTACGTCTAGCTAAGGAATTTTGTGCTTGCAGGCTTTTTTGGTAAGGTTTGATAATGTGCACTAGCTTATTAGTTAGCTAACATTTGCTTGCTAACTGAGCAAAGCAGTCACACACATGGATGGGGTGGTAAGTGCAGCACAATGCACACAACACTAAATGCTTTCCCTAGCTAGTTATTTGGCTACTAGAATTATAATTAAATCACAATGGATTCGTTTCCATGAATCAGCTGTAGCTAGCTGCCGAGAGTCAATGCACTGTTTTTACTTTACCTAGCTAGCAGAACAGCTAGCTAGCGAATCACGCTAACCATTTAGCTAACGTTAGCCAGCTGGGACATTCCTACTGTGCAGTGATTTTTCTGTCCCCAGGAAATATCTCTTCTTATTTAGTGTAAAATGTGGATTCCAAAAGGCTTTAAATACAAGGTCTGGTATCCTTTACCTTAACTTTTTGTCAGTGGATGTATGCATTTTTGCCATGTCCCCGTATGTTATTCATCAAGAAATATAAGCCACAAAATAATACAATATTTAAAATCTTTCTTTATTACTTTTTAGTGGGCTCTCGACTGGGTCAGCGGTCTAAGGCACTGCATCTCAGTGCAAGAGGTGGCACTGCAGTCCCTGGTTTGAATCCGGGCTGCATCACATCCGGCTGTGATTGGGAGTACCATAGAGCGGTGCACAATTGGCTGGGGTAGGCCGTCATTGTAAATAAGAATTCGTTTTTAACTGACTTGCCTAGTTAAATAAAAAAAATAGTCCAAGTTAAATTCTCTCTCATCAATGTTTTTTAATTGTTAATAATTAATTTTCCACCCTGTTAGTTTGTTGTAATTCTCCATTTAAGAAAACAACTCCTTCCTAAAATGGGCGAATTCGTAAATTGGCTCTGGCTATCTACTCCGATTTCAGAGCACTCTCATCTAAGTGTGCCAGAGCGCAGAATAACTGATGGCAGGTCTTTGTAAACGTCGGCAAAAAAAGCGTATTTAAAAAGTTGCCAGCAGCACAGTTACATTCACCAACACGTTGGATAACATGAAAACAGCCTAACCAGCTCTGCTAGGATGAGTAAAATGGTCAGAGTGAGGTGTTCTTTCAATTGTGTCTGGAAGTAGCTAGCAAGCTAGCCAGTTCTGACCATTGTGTGGTCAGAAAGCTCGGATCAACCTTACTCCTCGGCCAGAGCGTCCAATGTGCGCTCTGAATGTCCCGAGAGCGAAGCGCTTTTAATATATGAAAGGAAAATCTGACATCGCTCTGAATTTACGAACGCCCAGAGCACACTCTGAGCGCACTCTGGCACTCCAGAGTGAATTTACTAACGCACCCAATGACACCACATTCAGGAAGTGTCATATTTTCTTTGGTGGGAAAACAATGGTGCAAAGCTAAATAAATATAAACACTCAGTTTAATCTATTTTTCCATGATTCATGTTGTTAGTCTGTATATCCGACTCATAAATCTCCACCTTGTTAGGCTACATTATAGAGAAAATGTAAATATGTTTGAAAGGGAAGTTTAAATATTTTAAAGGTAAGTTTAAAGTGTTCACTATTATGCTAGCTCAATCTTGCTCACTCACAGAGCTATGGCTAATTTAGGCTCCAAAATTCTAACCTGTTAGGTTCCACCCTTTTAGGATTATGCACCTAACAGGTTGGAAAATGCACAATTTAAAAAAAAATGCCCTCGCTTGACCAATATTCTTTTTAAAGATATACTTTTTCCCCAAAGGTTATGAGGTCCAAAAGGCACTGCAAAGTAGGAATGACCCAGCTAACTAAAATGTATCTATGGGCTGTATGTGATTATGGAGAATTAATTAAATAGTTTCTTTGTCATCTTGCTAGCTAGTTATATCACTGTGGCCATCTGGCTAGTACAAACAAGAGCTTTCTACAACAATAGCAACATTAGCTCAGCTAGCTAGATAGCTAACATTGACTAGACCATAAAGCAACACATTGCCAAACAACGCTACTGCCACCTTCTGGTTTGGAGTATTTTAACAAGGCTGAGTGGTTGACAACTTCAAGGACTTTGCTGTGTGAACATAAACAAGATTGACTGCCGACACTCTGTTCAGAGGTACTGTCAGCAGGCAAACATTTGACAAAGAGTGTCTGAGTTCCAACATAATTTAGACACACTGAACTCCTGGTATGTCTTTAAAAACAGGCAAGGGTTAATTAATGTCCTACATGTAAATAACCAACTGTGGGCTAAGGAGAGAAAATAAGCAGTCGCATTTTGAGGAGTGTCTGTTCACACCGGTTCTTTCAACACACACAGGTTTTTTTTGCCCTATCATTGTCAATCAAATCTCCACACTCACATTTTACCAGGACTCTTGAGTGGTTCCTCTGAGCTCTCAATTTAACGCAACCACCACACGATAGGATCACCTCCACCTTGGCCAGCTGGCTCAGTCCTCCCCCAACCCCAGTCCCCAATGTGCCTAGTTATGACCCTGTACGTAGTTTAGAACAACTAAGAACTGCAATCTCACTGAGACTCTTAAAGCGAAAGTTAGAGGCACTAGTAGCGCCGTCCCCCGAAGTGGAGGCTGCCTGACTTTTCCCTTCTTGGCACTTGTTTGTGTTGATAATGCACGACTCCCTCTCTTTCGGTTATGTCAACCAGAACTAAAGGGCCAGTTAATAAGGGCCAATCTTCCTCTTATCTATAAATCCTAAATAATAGGATGAGGGGGGAAAGATCAAAAAGGGACATGGGGCTCAAAATAAAATAAATCACACCTGGAATCCGTGGTAGAAACTGGCACAGGGCTCCTTATATTACTCTCAAATTACTTCATTTGTTCCTGGAGATATTTTAATCCCGACTGACCTCAAACTTCCCATGAACCAGGGCCTGAACAAAAGGCCGCCCACTGTCCTTGCAGTAAATCTGTTGTCTCCCTTCTGGGCTCTCAACCGGGGATCATAGATCACCACTGCGCTGCAGCTTGCTTCAATTTACTCAATTAACTCTGGTAAAGCACTTGTACGTTCTGCAGATGTTGGTTTATTATCAGGTCTAAAATGAACAAGTGAGTTCAGGAGCCCAGGGTTGTGGCAAGGTTGACGGAGGGGGGATGGGCGACCAACCCCTTTCTCATATTAACTTTCTGTGTCTGAAGAGAGAGAGAGAGAGAGAGACAGAGACAGAGACAGAGACAGAGAGAGACAGAGAGACAGAGAGAGAGAGAGACAGAGAGAGACAGAGAGGGAGTATGCATGGGTATGTTTGTGTGCACAGATGAAGGTGAGAATTGTTTCATTCTGCGTAATCTAGAATGCACTTAATTTGCTGTTCATTCGGAAAAGCTCATGTCAGATCAGAACATCAAGAGAAACCATGTTCCATGTTGTATTTGGATAGTATAGGCTACACAGGTTGAGGATTTTCCATTGCGATATTTAAGGTTGGTGATTAACAGAGATTTAATTGAGCCATCGGAATGACAGATAACTTCACTAAAGATGAGCACAGACCAAGTCAATTATTACCTGTGGCGCAGCTGTTGGACTTCCAACCCAGCCTCCATGGATTAAATGTACCTCTGAAGATCTTAGTCACATGAAATGGCTTATTCCTGAGTTTGAATCATTTGCAGATGACAAACCTCGAGAGGCTGCCCGTAAATCATTATCAGGATATTATTGCAATGCTCACAGTTGTCTTAGAAATGACCTTGAGCAAATATAATTTGTCAAATATAGATGTTTATTTATTTCGTGCGAGCTATCGGAAAATCAGCAATATGATTAAACATAAAACATAAGTTTTATCTCCTGCTAACCTCTCTTTGGATAAATCAAAGTAAAAGGGACTTGTGGAATGTAAAGTATACAGTAGGGAGGATGCTAATATAGAACAGGTGCGGTCACCATCACCATAAACCATTCTGCCGACACCAGCCATGTGTGCCCATTATTGCCTCCATTCGCCAACTACATTTCAATTAAGAGCGGCAGCACAGGATGACATTCATGGTGCTTTAAAATAAGGTTTTGACAAATGATTTTCCTGTGTCAAAGTAATACGCTAACTGCAGGCAAGGCTGCGCAGAGACAGAGGCTTTATCTTTGGCCAGTGGGTGATACAGTGCAATGGAAAGTTATTTTGGGAGGCTCTGCACTAGTTTAATGGCTTGCCAGTTGATTTTTATGAGAACATGCTCTTTATGTGCAGGTTAGCCTCCGCGAGAGAGCTGACTTCTATTACTCTGGTTCTTCACACACAAATCAAACATGTCTTGGTATGGTATTCATCTGAGCTGGCTCATTTTCTCTGTCAAGACGACTGGTTTTATCAACTTGGCAGGCACCCCAGTTTTTTGGGGGGTTAGAGACTGTCAGACAGGCAGACGAAGATAATCATTTTCAGGGTCACTCATTCAGTGCTAAGTTGATCCTTCATGCATAAATCAAGAATAACATATCAATTATATTCTTATATGAATGCAAGTAGCTCACATTTGACATTTTATATTAGTGACCCCACTACATTTCATTAGGATGTTTAGCTTGCAATTAAGAGGTTATGTTATCCAGAGCACGCACTGTGAAATTGATTACCTCTATGCAAATACACAAACTTTGACAGAGAAGACATTGTAAAAGAGTATTAGATATTTTTCTCCTCTTTGAAATATGAAATGTGTTGCCAAGTCTTAGGGGGAGGCAATGAGATGAAATTCACTGCTAATGATATTCCCGGTGGGAAGAATGTTAATTTATTCATGTTAATGCGCCTTATTTTCTGTTTCGAGGTATATTCTACCGAATTACCAAACAAATTTAATTGTTAATCTATCTGCATTGAGACAAGCAACATCTTGTTCAATAATCCGTGAGTCAGCTTGATCCAATTATGCTAGAACGGGGACATTTGTAATCATTCGCCATCCATCCAACCAAGCATCCAACCAACCCCCCCAACCAACCAACACACGCACATACACACACACCATTTTCCATTCCTCATCTGCTGTCAGAGAAGAAGCATCAAAGTTGCGCTTTGGGGAACACAAATTAATACAAATGTTTAAATGAAGTTGAAAGAAAAAGCTGACCCTTTTGAGAGGAGGTCAAGGGTGTGAGGATTGTAAATGGCATTCTTACCCCTGGGCCTCCACTAATAGGTTTTGGAGAAGAGGACAGGGCCTGCTCATTTCTTCACTGTCTTCATTGACAGGTCCTCAGGGAGTGATAGGGAAGTATGTCGAAGTGTAATGAACTTGTTTGCCTTTTCTAAAGCCCTAGCTGTCATCTAAATCACGGCTTCAGCGAACTGGCCACCATTCTCTCTTTCACTCAGTTATGGGTGCCTTACAGCGTCCTGCTACAGGAGCAGCATCCAATCCATACACTATAGAACTGAACTTGGTCTGAGCACTACTAAACTGACCAAATTAGGAGAAATTGTGCACAGAAATATCATATTTGATGAATAACCTAGGTGTAATAATCATCAACCAATCATCAACCAATATTTACAATGATTTGAAATCCTAGCATATACAGTAAATGAAACATTTTAGATGAAGGTTTATGACTCAGTAAAATGTTTGTAGTGATATAGAAGATATCAGTTAGTCTGAAGTGTCAGATTGCAATTGAGGCTGGATCACACCCTACTTAGAGGAGAAAGGGAATGGGATGGAGTGTCATGAACATATTAGGCTGGCAGGTCTGCTCTTGGTTAGCAGGACAAATCTTTTTCTGAGGGTGGACTGGGCCCAGCATCTGTGGTATTCCAAGCGGATTGATTGGCAACATTCCTCTGTGTTCCCTCCTGCCCTCCCCTGTGCCCCTCCCATGATGTAATGGTATTATCAATTAGACCCCATCAATTTAGCAAAAACAAATAAGCACCTCAGTGCACCTCCCTTTGAGCATATGGTTCTGGTTTCCTGATCTTTATCAGTTGCCGCTGTTTGGTTAATCCTTTGGCCAAATTGGCCTGTCTGGGAGAGGTTATGCCTTCCTCCTCCCTCTGTTCTCTTCTCTTTCCCTGGACTGCTGTCTTGAGGTCTGCAGCCCTTGGGATGTCTGCTCTCCTACCCTAGTCATTTTTGTTTGCTTATCCTTGCAGTAATCTGAAGTGAAGCTGGAGGCACATATTTGTACATTTGTGATTGGTTTGCTATTGCCAATAGATCTTAATTGGGTGTTTTTGAGTAGGCCTCTTACTGTTGCCATTACTTCCTTTTTGAATTAACCAGATTTATTACGTCAAAATGTTTTACATACAGCTGTAGTGACAAGAAAGCATTCCTCAACATATTTTTTTTATGCGAGTGGCCTAATACAGATGTACGCCAATTTAAATCATCATTATCCAAGTAGATTATGATGAAAAGAGATAAAATCATTAATGACTGTGAACATTTACTCATAGTAATCCTGAATATGGTATGAAATATGTCATGGGTTACTTACAGTGTCAATAGGCAGTCACTATGGAGTATGTATTTGTTTACGCAATATCAATGTGAATTAGAAACACAAAAAAGAGCCTGAGGAAAGTTGACAACCTCCTCTTTTGAACCCCAAAGCTCCCAGAGGGACTGTTTCATAAGTTAATACTCAACCCCTGCAGGAGACTTGGGCTTTTACCCCTGTATCTCACCAAAACATAAACCAATGGCACAAAGGGTATAGAAAGCACAGGAAAGCAGCCTGCTTTGTATACTAATAATGAGGCTAAGACTGACGTTACTAGATTAGACCACAACGTCTGGCTGTATCGTTACACAAAGACCAGAAATGGACCCCCTTCTCCTGATTGCAAAGTGTTCGAGAAGAAAAGGAGCTTCTGATCATTTGATTCTGGCTGCTGCTATAATAAACTCACCCGCCGGCTCTGCTCTGGACCAGGCTCCTTTTGGCTGGTTCTATCGGCTAGCCGTTTTGACCGCTGTTTGAAGTCCTTTATTGTAAAATGAGGCTATGTTTTTGTTGTTTATTCCACAACTTAATTGCAGTTTGCCAAATAACCAATATACCTTGTTTTAGTATATAATTGTAATAAATGTGGTTTCTCTTTTGTTAATTTTCTCCCCGTGGGTGCACAGGATGAAGCATATTTAATTTAGATGTCAATCTATTGACAGAAAAATTGTAATAGTTTAATTTCAGCTGCTATGTGTGGTGATTTTTTTTTTTTACCTTTATTTAACTAGGCAAGTCAGTTAAGAAGAAATTCTTATTATTTTCAATGACGGCCTAGGAACAGTGGGGTTAACTGCCTTGTTCAGGGGTAGAACGACAGATTTTTACCTACCTCGGGTAATCGATCTTGCAACCTTCCAGTTACTAGTCCAACACTCTAACCACTAGGCTACCCTACCACACCACAATTAATGAGTCATACAGTGAATTTTCCACATTTTGTTACGTTACAGCCTTATTTCTAACATTTATTACATTGTTTCCCCCCCCCATCAATCTATACACAATACCCCATAACGACAAAGCAAAAACAGGTTTGTAGACATTTTTGCGAAAAATAAACGAAATATAACATTTACATAAGTATTCATACCATTTACTCAGTAATTTGTTGAAGAACCTTTGGGAGTTTGGGAGATTTTCCCATTCTTCTCTGCAGATCCTCTCAAGCTCTGTCAGGTTGGATGAGGAGCGTCGCTGCACAACTATTTTCAGGTCTCTCCAGAGATGTTCGATCGGGTTCGAGCCTGGGCTCTGGCTGCGCCACTCAAGGACATTCAGAGACTTGTCCCAAAGCCACTCCTGCATTGTCTTGGCTGTGTGCTTAGGGTTGTTGTCCTGTTGGACGGTGAACCTTCGCCCCAGTCTAAGGTCTTTTTATTTTTATTTAACCTTTATTTAACTAGGTAAGTCAGTTAAGAACAAATTCTTATTTACAATGACGGCCTACCAAAAGGCAAAAGGCCTCCTGGGGGCTGGGATTAAAAATGAAAAATATAGGACAAAACACACATCACGACAAGAGAGACACCACAACACTACATAAAGAAAGACCGAAGACAACAACACATCATGGCACCAGTACATGACAACACAGCATGGTAGCAATACATGACAACAACACGGTAGCAACACAACATGGCAGCAGCGCAACATGGTAGCTACACAAAATATGGTACAAACATTATTGGACACAGACAAGAGCACAAAGAGCAATAAGATAGCGACAACAATACATCACGTGAAGCAGTCACAAGTCAGTCTAAAGTCTGCGGTGTGTGTGTGTATGTGCGTGTGTGCTGGAGACGAGCAAAAGCTTGGGAGAGAGGGGGGAATGTGGCGGGGGTACTTGTACCAGACAGGGGGAGACAGGCCAGGGAACAGATTGCCAGGTGGGATCAGCAGTGCAGCAGGCAATGGGAGTAGGTGTCACACCCGCTTGGGAGAAGCTTTTTTCGGGAGGCTAAGGAGGAGAGGAGGCATTCAACCTTACCCGACAGGTGCATGGTAGAGCAGATAAAAACGTCCGAAGCGAAAATCTTGTTGAAAAAAACGTGGTCAAATTGGCTTGAGTTTTGATATTCGCCATACATTCGGGCCATCAAACATCAGCTCGCAAATGATTTACTGAGATGTGGATATTCTACACGCATCAGACTGGAAGCGCTCTGGAGCAGGTTGTCATCAAGGATCTCTCTGTGCTTTGCTGCGTCATCTTTCCCTAGATCCTGACTAGTCTCCCAGTCCCTGTCGCTGAAAAACATCCCCACAGCATAATGCTTCCACCACCATGTTTCACCGTAGGGATGGTATTGGACAGGGGATGAGTGGTGTCTGGTTTTTGATTGGTGGAGTGTTGCAGAGATGGTTGTGCTTCTGGAAGTTTATCCCATCTCCACAGAGGACCTCTGAAGCTCTGTCAGAGTCAACATCGGGTTCTTGGTTACCTCCCTGACCAAGGCCCTTTTCTGCCGATTGGTCAGTTTGGGCCAGGCAACCAGCTCTAGGAAGAATCTTGGTGGTTCCAAACTTCTTCCATTTAAGAATGATAGAGGACACTGTGTTCTTGGAGACCTTCAAACCCTTCCCCAGATCTGTGCCTCAACACAATCCTGTCTCGGAGCTCTACGGACAATTCCTTCAACCTCATGGATTGGTTTTTGCTCTGACATGCTCTCAACTGTGGGACCGTATATAGACAGGTGTGCCTTTCCAAATCATGTCCAATCAATTGAATTTACCACAGGTGGACTCCAATAAAGTTGTAGAAACATCTCAAGGATGATCAATGGAAACAGAATGCACCTGAGCTCAAGTCTGAGTCTCATAGCAAAGGGTCTGAATACTTACAGTATGTAAATAAGGTATTTCTGTTTTTAGAAATGCAAACATTTCTAAAAAACAATTTTTGCTTTGTCATCATGGGGTATTGTATGTAGATTGATTAGTTTTTTTAATTAATCAATTTTAGAATAAGGCTGTAACGTAACAACATTTTTAAATAATGAAGGGGTCTAAATACTTTGTATATGAATACACTGTATATGTTATTGCTCTTGAAGACATACTCTGGGAACTTTGGCGACTAGTAAGTCGTTTTTAAACCATCGCTTTGGGCTGGATGTATCAATTTGTAGTTCATGCATAATCAATGAGCAGAATTATTGTCTTACCTCAATTAAAATGAAATCTGTAATTTGAAAGTGACTGTGTAATGGAAGCATTGCCCCCACATTTTCCCCCTCGTGTGCTAGGCCCCTAGCAATTCGGTTTCCAGCCAATGAGCTTCAGCCCATTGCTATATGAGTGACAGCGAGCAAGACGCACACTCAGCAGAGAGAGTGATGACGTGGTGCACATATCTGAACATATGTGAGTACGCAATTTTCAGGGAACACTTTTGGCTCGCGAGCGCTACTTTTAGAACAACTTGCTAAAAAGTATACAAAAGTACCAGAGAATCTCTTTAAGTACTCTTAAATACATTACATAATTTATTTTATATACAGTGGGGAGAACAAGTATTTGATACACTGACGATTTTGCAGGTTTTCCTACTTACAAAGCATGTAGAGGTCTGTAATTTGTATCATAGGTACACTTCAACTGTGAGAGAAGGAATCTAAAACAAAAATCCAGAAAATCACATTGTATGATTTTTAAGTAATTAATTGGCATTTTAATGCATGACATAAGTATTTGATACATCAGAAAAGCAGAACTTAATATTTGGTACAGAAACCTTAGTTTGCAATTACAGAGATCATACGTTTCCTGTAGTTCTTGACCAGGTTTGCACACACTGCAGCAGGGATTTTGGCCCACTCCTCCATACAGACCTTCTCCAGATCCTTCAGGTTTCGGGGCTGTCGCTGGGCAATACGGACTTTCGGCTCCCTCCAAAGATTTTCTATTGGGTTCAGGTCTGGAGACTGGCTAGGCCACTCTAGGACCTTGAGATGCTTCTTACGGAGCCACTCCTTAGTTGCCCTGGCTGTGTGTTTCGGGTCGTTGTCATGCTGGAAGACCCAGCCACGACCCATCTTCAATGCTCTTACTGAGGGAAGGAGGTTGTTGGTCAAGATCTCGCGATACATGGCCCCATCCATCCTCTCCTCAATACGGTGCAGTCGTCCTGTCCCCTTTGCAGAAAAGCATCCCCAAACAATGATGTTTCCACCTCCATGCTTCACGGTTGGGATGGTGTTCTTGGGGTTGTACTCATCCTTCTTCTTCCTCCAAACACGGCGAGTGGAGTTTAGACCAAAAAGCTCTATTTTTGTCTCATCAGACCACATGACCTTCTCCCATTCCTCCTCTGGATCATCCAGATGGTCATTGGCAAACTTCAGACGGGCCTGGACATGCGCTGGCTTGAGCAGGGGGACCTTGCGTGCGCTGCAGGATTTTAATCCATGACGGCGTAGTGTGTTACTAATGGTTTTCTTTGAGACTGTGGTCCCAACTCTCTTCAGGTCATTGACCAGGTCCTGCCGTGTAGTTCTGGGCTGATCCCTCACATTCCTCATGATCATTGATGCCCCACGAGGTGAGATCTTGCATGGAGCCCCAGACCGAGGGTGATTGACCGTCATCTTGAACTTCTTCCATTTTCTAATAATTGTGCCAACAGTTGTTGCCTTCTCACCAAGCTGCTTGCCTATTGTCCTGTAGCCCACCCCAGCCTTGTACAGGTCTACAATTTATCCCTGATGTCCTTACACAGCTCTCTGGCCTTGGCCATTGTGGAGAGGTTGGAGTCTGTTTGATTGAGTGTGTGGACAGGTGTCTTTTATACAGGTAACGAGTTCAAACAGGTGCAGTTAATACAGGTAATGAGTGGAGAACAGGAGGGCTTCTTAAAGAAAAACTAACAGGTCTGTGAGAGCCGGAATTCTTACTGGTTGGTAGGTGATCAAATACTTATGTCATGCAATAAAATGCAAATTAATTACTTAAAAATCATACAATGTGATTTTCTGGATTTTTGTTTTAGATTCCGTCTCTCACAGTTGAAGTGTACCTATGATAAAAATGACAGACCTCTACATGCTTTGTAAGTAGGAAAACCTGCAAAATCGGCAGTGTATCAAATACTTGTTCTCCCCACTGTATATACACTCCAGTCTCCTTTTCACCCCATTTATACAACCAGGTTGCTCAAGATTCAATTCGAAATTGGAGGTCTATACATGTCCCGAGGACATCGGGAGATGCCTTAGGGGCAACGGTGAGCATTATTAACATCAAGTTGCTTTGGTTTTGCTAGGGTGTTGTTGACGGGGATGGCGTAAGCCACGAGCTTTGGCTCCAAGGGTCGTGTGTTCAATCACAGTGCTAAACACTTGTTTTTTATTATATATTTTTTTACCCTATCCCAAACCTTAAAGAGATTCTCCGGTACTTTTGTATACTTTTTAGCAAGTAGTTCAGGAAGTAGCACTCACGAGCCAAAAGCAGTCATCGAAAATTGCGTACTACACCACATATGCAAATCTGTGCACCACGTCATTGCTCTCTCTCTCTCTGCTGTGTCCACTGAGCCATTGGACCAACCCTGCAACCTTATTGGATAATACTGGGCACGGCTCTTGCTAGCTCTCACTCAAATGTGAGGGGCTGAAGCTCATTGGCTAGAAATCAAATTGCTAAGGGGCTACTCACGTGGGGTGAATGTAGGGAAAATGACACGGCACGGCACAGCTTCAAGAAAACTGTCGCTTTCGAATTTCGTGGCTAATTGAGGAAAAACAGTAATTCTGCTCATGGATTATATATGTATGAACTACACATTGACACATCCAGCCCAAAGTGGGAGGTTTAAAAAATAAGTTCTTAGTCGCCAAAGTACCGGAGCATGTCTTTAACTCTTAAAACTTCTTATGGATCAAATCCCTTTAGCGGGATCGATTTGACAACATCCGGTGAAATGGCAGAGCGCCAAATTCAAATTAAATTACTATAAAAATTTAACTTTCATGAAATCATACATGCAATACACCAAATTAAAGCTACACTTGTGAATCCAGCCACAGTGTCAGATTTCAAAATGCGTAAGGCATGAATTATATCTTTATTTCTGAGTTTTGTGTCGCGGCTGGCGGGTTGAATTATGATTGTCTGTCTTTATTTGATGGGGTGCTGTCCTCAGATAATAGCACGGTTTGACGAGCTTCTTCTGTTGGCACTCTAATATGTCCCATAAACATCACAAATGGTCCTTTTGTTCAATTAATTCCGTTGTTATATATCCAAAATGTCCATTTATTTGGCGCGTTTGATCCAGAAAAACACTGGTTCCAACTCACGCTACATGACTACAAAATCTCTCATAAATTATCTGTAATCTTTGTCCAAACATTTCAAACAACTTTCGTAATACAACTTTAGGTATTTTTTTACGTAAATAATCAATACAATTTAAGACGGGATAAACAGCGTTCAATACCGGAAGAAAACAAAGAAAGCATGTTCTAGGTCGCGCGCACCAAATCATTAGAGTGCACCTGGAGTGACACAGGAAAATAACAGGGCTACTTCTTCATTTCTCTAAAGAAAAACATCAACCAATTTCTAAAGACTGTTGACATCTAGTGGAAGCTATTGGAACTGCAAGGATATTTCTATTAAAACAGCCTTGCCATAGAAAACCAATGGAAAACAGAAAATTCCCTGGATGGATTGTGCTCGGGGTTTCGCCTGCCAAATCAGTTCTGTTATACTCACAGACTTTATTCAAACAGTTTTAGAAACTTTAGACTGTTCTCTATCCAAATCTACCAATTATATGCACATCCAAGCTTCTGGGCCTGAGTAGCAGGCAGTTTACTTTGGGCACACTTTTCATCCGGACGTGAAAATAGCGCCCCCAAGCCATAAGAAGTTTAATCATTCCGAATAAATACATAAACTTAACCATGGAGTTAATTTTTTTTAACGATATCCCAAACCGCGAGCTCCGGCTCCGAGGGTCGCTTATTCAATCCCAATACTGGACACTTTTTGTTTTTGTTTTTTGTACCCTATCCCAAACCTGAACCTCTTAGACTCTTGGGAATTGGCCTATATGGATAGGGCTAAATCGAAATGTTTCTTACAGAAGAAATATGGAAACATATGCACAATCATGGTAGAAATTAAAAGAGAACACACATAGATTATGGGGAAATTATTAGACTAAAAGTGAGGACACAACAGTTCACCTGACACAATACTGAATCCAAACACTACACTGTTTTTGATTTTATGTGCATTTTTTATTTACTGTACTTTTCGCCACATTTGTTGATAAAGAAATCTGAAAATACTCTAGATACATTCACTAATATGATAAAAAATATTTTTTGAAAATTTGGGATAGGTGCAACATCAGACAAAAAAAATAAGAAGGGTTTAAGTGAGAGGTCTAACTGGTGTTTCCAAGGATCCACACACCCCTCCAAAGTGTGCACAGTTCCTAAGTAATTTCAATGCACTTTTATGACTCAAAGAAGAGTCTACAGCTATAAGGTGCTTTTAATTTTTTTTTTTAGCTCTCCTAGCTGTGCCATTGAGGAGCTAGAGCAAGCACACTTGTAGTTGTTTTCTTTGGAACACAAGCCTGCATCCCTGTCTTAACACAATTACTGTTGTTATTTACACAATCCCAAAAACGGTCCATTATAAATCACAATCTGGGTCAGGTGGCCATAATTTGGTAGCTTGTTCTATTGCCAACATGACTACAGTAGCTAAATTATAAAATACAATCTTACAGTGTTAGGCTTTCACTAGGCAATTCAGAGAGGCAGATCGTAATTTTGGTGAACATATAATGGAGTCATGACTAATCCAAATCCAATCACATATTATTTGTTACATGCTTCGTAAACAACAGTTGTAGACTAACAGTGAAATGGTACTGGCCCTTTCCAACAATCCAGAGAGAGAATTTTATTTAATTTTAAATAGAAAAATAATAACACCAGGAATAAATACACAATGAGTAATGATAACTTAGCTATATACACAGGGAACTAGTACCAAGTCGATGTGCTGGGGTATGAGGTAATTGAGGTAGATACTGAGTGTTCATATAGGTCGGAATAAAGTGACTAGGCAGCAGGATAGATAATAAACAATAGCTGCAGCATATGTGATGAGTCAAAAGAGTTAGTGCTTAATTTGAGTCGGATCCTGCCAGAACATGATCCGGAACTTCTCCATTTTGGACGGTTTTGTTCCTGAACCTATTTGGCCGGATCCGGTACGTCTCCTGGCATGACATTTTTTTTTCATTTTGCAATGTAAAAATTCTAACAAAAGCGATCAAAGATCAATCGAGTTGACAATTCGTTATTTATCCTGCACCCACAAAAAGAGTCATGTGAAAAAAGTCAATTTTCAGCCCAGGCCTAATATTCTAAGAGTTGATTCGGTTTGGCAACACAGTCTCACATTCAATTCGCGCATATATGTACAAAATGTATTTCAGCAGATTTCGTGCGTTTTTGTGCATTTTTGGGCTGGTTTGGGCTGGTTAAATTCGTTTGAAAATACACGAATTTCTGTGCTACTTAATTCGTGCGAAAAGACACGAATTTAACCAGTAGGCGACACAAGCCATTGCAACAACCATATAGACGCGATAATTTATATTTCATTTTTGTTCTTCTTAATGGCTAATTCAACGTCATGAATATACAGAAATGTTGTCTTTGTTTAACCATGTTTTAAAATGTGTCGTTGTATGCCTATATGTACTGTTTTAGACTTGCTGAACAGAATTTTTGAGAAAAGACGCACATTTACCTGCGACTTAATTCGTGGGAAATATTGTTTTATTAATGCCAATGCTGTTTTCTGTGCTTGATTTCGCTTAATACTTTGGATACTGGTGCACTTGTAATCAGAACGCCTTTTTGTCATGTAGGCAACCATACACGATTTTCTTCATAACCCATTTCATATTTCGTGGAGCCTAAATTACACCATTTTATTCATAATGCATGTATTACATGTTAATGTAAAATAATGAATTATGTTGGCTTACACTTATGGCCTTTCCAAGGCCTTTCCATACCTTAAGGGAACATTTTAGCACTCGCCATATGGTTAGTGAGAAACGCCACATTGCAAATGTAAGGTCCCTTACTAGACGTTCTGCAACGTTTCTAAAATTCGTGGACGGCGTCGGGCCGTGCGCGGGGGAGAGATCTTTCAGGAAGTCATCAAACTAAATCTCTCGGACGTTCGGTTTCCGTTTCCGTTTTATAAAAATAACACATTTTGGTCATTTTTCCGCAGTCTAGGAAATTCCCACCAGAGGGAAAATAAATAATATTGCAAATGCACAAGCACATTGCAAATGCATGTGGCCTTTTCTCCTAAACGGAAAATATTTCGAAGACGTAATGGACAGTTGGCCCCGAACAAGATGGCGTCGAGGCCTCAACGCTTTTTGAGTTATGGCCATTTTTCTGGGATTAAAGGTCAAAAACGTAAAGTAGGGTGCTAATTTGACCGCTTCACGTCAAAGTACATAAGCATACGGTGTCAGGAAAAAAAGAACCAGCCATTTATCTATCGTAATTTAAGAGAAATCGTACATTGACAAAATGGGTCTCGAAGCTCTGCCACTGCATCGCAGTGCTAGCTGCGCCACCAGAGTCTCTGGGTTCGCGCCCAGGCTCTGCCGCAGCCGGCCGCGACCGGGAGGTCCGTTGGCCTAGCGTCGTCCGGGTTAGGGAGGGTTTGGCCGGTAGGGATATCCTTGTCTCATCGCGCTCCAGCGACTCCTGTGGCGGGCCGGGGGCAGTGCGCGCTAGCCAAGGGGGCCATGTGCACGGTGTTTCCTCCGACACATTGGTGCGGCTGGCTTCCGGGTTGGAGGCGCGCTGTGTTAAGAAGCAGTGCGGCTTGGTTGGGTTGTGCTTCGGAGGACGCGTGGCTTTCGACCTTCGTCTCTCCTGAGCCCATACGGGAGTTGTAGCGATGAGACAAGATAGTAATTACTAGCGATTGGATACCACGAAGAAAAGGGGATAAAAGGATGGAGTGAAAAAGTACGGTGCTTAAAGACACACAAAGCCTGAAATGGCATTGCCATTATCTCCAGGCCGTGCCGAGTTCAACGAGATGCCCCGCTTGACCGTAGCTAGCTCGGTCTGAGTGCAGCGACAGGGACAAGAAGAAGGACCCAAATGACCCTTTGACCTCAATTTCATATTTTTTTGCTTTTGGGAGACAGAGAGAGAACCGTTAAGGTTAGAAGCACAATTTGACCTCAGGAACGTTCCTAAGGTCCTCCCAATCTGTGCAAGCCTAACATTGACCGTGTGGCATTAACCCTTAATAGTTAAAAGAAGGTGTTTACATCAAACAGTTTACATTGACATGTCTCCCCATAGGAATACATTTCCTGCTCCCCTAAATTCAACCTGAAGCCTATGTGGGTTAATAATGCCTTATGAACCTGTCTTCGATGACAATCCATCAGGCCACTATGAGGTCTACCTGTGTCGATTCTAAAGATTCGATTTTAAATCACCCTAAAAGTGTTTGCCATACCCAACCTGCAGTTTGAGAGAAATAGTGCATTCAACCCTATGTATATCAGTGAGTTCTTAACGTATAGACTTAAAACTCAGGATTCTGTAAAAGCCCACTCCAATGAGGATATGTGTTTACTTTCAGCTTCCTGTGCCAACCGGAAGTGCCATAATTGGTGTCAAAAGGGTTGTTTCGAAGGGTTAAAAAAGTCAAATCTTTCCAAAACTTAATATATGTGAATAGGCAACCCTCATGAACTGTAAATCAGTCATTCATCCCATCAGATTTCAAGGAAAAATTTACACACCCACACAGAAAGGATGGAGTGACACACTGAGGGGCTTAGAGGCAGACAGTGCCTGCAATAGTTACTTTTGTTTGAACTTTTAAAGAACCGTCAGACCTAGAGTTCTGAAACTTTACAAACCTGTTCTAGAGCTCAGGTCGATTAAACACGGTGAGTTATGTGGCTCTAGAAGGTTCTCGGACCGATAAAAAGCCTCGGTGCATTTGCATTGACTTCAATTCATTTTGAGCATTACAAAATGGGGACATTTAGAAAAGTCCCAGAGTTGCAAGACTAGGTGCATTGAAACCGGCTCGGCCCATAGAGACGGACCCCGACATTTCTGTCCGATAGCTCATTCAAGGACCCCGTAGCAAGGCATGGAAAAAAGTGGAATTTCAGCACCAATTAAGGTTTTGCTCGGGCACCGAATGACCTATCGAGCCGAAACTTGGGATTCGAGGTCGCCTCACATAGGGCTAAACATAATGTGAAAACTGGACCCGCAGCTAGAACATAACTACGTATTATTTGTTTTATTATGGTTTAAACGGAAGGCGCTGTGAATTTTGGGCCTGCTCTGAAATATGTGATAGTTGGCTTCTAAACGAGTTGGAAAAAGTGAGTTTGGAGTCAGATGGTATCAGTTTGGTGTCTGAAAATATCTAATTGGCTGATGGACACTGACTTGCTAGTTGACTTTTGTGCATTTGCAATATATTTCAACAGTGAAAAACCACCAAAATAGCATTCTGAAATCACCACTAAAAATGACATCACCATAGCCGTGCCGAGTTCAACGAGATGCCCCGCTTGACCGTAGCTTGCTCGGTCTGAGCGCAGCGACAGTGACAAGAAGATGACCCTTGACCTACATTTCAAGTCTTTTGCTTTTGGGAGACAGAGAGAGAACTGTTAAGGTTTAGAAGCACAATTTGACCTCAGGAACGTTCCTAAGGTCCTCCCGATCTGTGCAAGCCTAACATTGACCGTGTGGCATTAACCCTTAATAGTTAAAAGAAGGTGTTTACATCAAACAGTTTACAATGACATCTCACCCCATAGGAACACATTGCCTGCACCCCTAAATTCAACCTGAAGCCTATGTGGGTTATGAATGTCTTATGAACCTGTCTTCAATGACAATCCATCAAGCCACTATGAGGTCTACCTGTGTTGATTCTAAGCTTCCTGGAGCAACCGGAAGTGATAAAATCACCCTAAAAGTGTTTTGCCATACCCAACCAGCAGTTTGTGATATATAGTGCATTCAACCCTGTGTAAATCAGTCAGTTCTTAACGTATAGACTTAAAACTCAGGATTCTGTAAAAGCATACCCCGATCAGGATATGTATTTACTTATAGCTTCCTGTGCCAACCGGAAGTGCCTTAAAATGGGGTCATAGGTGCTGTTTCGAAGGTTTAAAAAAGTCAGATCTTTCCAAAACTTTAAATGTGTGAATCGATCAACCCTCATGAACTGTAAATCAGTAATTTCGCTAAACAGATGTCAAAGAAAAGCTCTCTCACACACACACACACACACACACACACACACACACACACACACACACACACACACACACACACACACACACACACACACACACACACACACACACACACACACACACACACACACACACACACACACACACACACACACACACACACAGCAAGGATGGAGTGAAAAAGTATGGTGCTTAAAGACACACAGAGCCTTAAATGCTTTTAGGGGGGATCCAGACTTCCATACCCGCTCTGGGAGCGCTATACTACCGCCCCAAATCAATGGGTGCTGGCCTGAGTGATTTATGGAGGTTTTCAAAAAATATTCTGTTTTTTCTTCTGGAAAATATTTTATGTTTTTTCTTCTCGAGTCAATGGCCTGAGTGATTTATGGAGGTTTTCAAAAAATATTCTAAGTCCAAACTTTTCATGCACCTGGTATTTTTTGGGGGTTACCAGGCGTCATTTTTCAAAACGGTTGAAATTGCTTTTAGGGGGCATCCAGAGTGTCACATGACTGGATGAGGTAACTATTCTTGTTCTTCTTGTAACTTTCCGGTAGGCTAGAAGCTTTCCGGTGTTTTGCTGCTCGACACAGGTCGACGCAGGTATTGCACTTGATTTATCGTTATCGTAACCGTAGGTGCAGCCAAGTGGAAATACGAAAGCTTTCTAGCTATTTCGCACTGACGGTAATTTGAACACAATAACGTTTCTAGTGAAAAGGTGCTTACACTCAGAGCCATGTATTTACACTCAGCCACCCTAGCCTTATTACGGGTTAACGTTTTGGTAATTTTGGTTGGCCAACAAAATGTAAGACTACAATGACTGCATACGTTTCCCCAAATGTTATACGAAAAAAAAATGGTTTGTTATTGATGGACAATGGCAAGGCTGCCATTGTATTTTCAGTTACATTCTGTTCAATAAAAATGGTTTACACGTTTATTTTTTATGAAATACATGGAACTACAACCGAATAAAACACCATTAACCATCATGCATTGCTTACATTCATTCTATCCTGAAAAGTCTGTTCAGAAAAATCGAAAACAGTACATATAGGCATAAAACCACAATGTTTTAATAGGGATTAAATAAAGACAATATATATATAACCTCTTATGGTTAAATGGTTAAAAAAAGACAAAATATCTATATATTCATAACGTAAAATAAATAAATACAGGCGATCGCGTCTATGGTTGTTGCAACGGCTTGTGTGTCGCCTACTGGTTAAATTCGTGTCTTTTCGCACGAATTAAGTAGCACAGAAATTCGTGTATTTTCGCACGAATTAAGTAGCACAGAAATTCGTGTATTTTCAAACGAATTGAACCACCCCAAAAATGCACAAAAACGCACGAAATCTGCTGAAATACATTTTGTACATATATGCGCGAATTTAATGTGAGGCTGGGCTGGGTTTGGGCAGGCCCGGGTTTATGGTTTGCGCAACATTGTAACCTATGTTTGAGACCAACGAGTGGCTGTGTGAGAAGCGCGCCAGTATCTCTCACATAACTAGAATGAGATTCACTTTCTATGATCCCTCTCTGCTCTGATAGACATTCTCTCCGCAAGGCTATCAAACAGGCTAAGTCCCAGTACAGAGACAAAATTGAATCGCAATTCAACAGCTCAGACACAAGGGGTATGTGGCAGGGTCTACAGTCTATCACGGATTACAAAAAGAAAAGCAGCCCCGTCGCGGATCAGGATGTCTTGCTCCCAGACAGGCTAAATACCTTTTTTGCCCGCTTTGAGGATAATACAGTGCCACTGACACGGCCCACTACCAAAACCTGCGGGCTCTCCTTCACTGCAGCCGAGGTGAGTAAAACATTTAAACGTGTTAACCCTCGCAAGGCTGCAGGCCCAGACGGCATTCCCAGCCGCGTCCTCAGAGCATGCGCAGACCAGCTGGCTGGTGTGTTTACGGACATATTCAATCAATCCTTAGCCCAGTCTGCTGTTCCCACATGCTTCAAGAGGGCCACCATTGTTCCTGTTCCCAAGAAAGCTAAGGTAACTGAGCTAAACGACTACCGCCCCGTAGCACTCACTTCCGTCATCATGAAGTGCTTTGAGAGACTAGTCAAGGACCATATCACCTCCACCCTACCGGACACCCTAGACCCACTCCAATTTGCTTACCGACCCAATAGGTCCACAGACGACGCAATCGCAACCACACTGCACACTGCCCTAACCCATCTGGACAAGAGGAATACCTATGTGAGAATGCTGTTCATCGACTACAGCTCAGCATTTAACACCATAGTACCCTCCAAACTCGTCATCAAGCTCGAGACCCTGGGCCTCGACCCCGCCCTGTGCAACTGGGTCCTGGACTTCCTGACGGGCCGCCCCCAGGTGGTGAGGGTAGGTAACAACATCTCCACCCCGCTGATCCTCAACACTGGGGCCCCACAAGGGTGCGTTCTGAGCCCTCTCCTGTACTCCCTGTTCACCCACGACTGCGTGGCCATGCACGCCTCCAACTCAATCATCAAGTTTGCGGACGACACTACAGTGGTAGGCTTGATTACCAACAACGACGAGACGGCCTACAGGGAGGAGGTGAGGGCCCTCGGAGTGTGGTGTCAGGAAAATAACCTCACACTCAACGTCAACAAAACAAAGGAGATGATTGTGGACTTCAGGAAACAGCAGAGGGAGCTCCCCCCTATCCACATCGACGGGTCAGTAGTGGAGAAGGTGGAAAGTTTTAAGTTCCTCGGTGTACACATCACGGACAAACTGAATTGGTCCACCCACACAGACAGCGTTGTGAAGAAGGCGCAGCAGCGCCTCTTCAACCTCAGGAGGCTGAAGAAATTCGGCTTGTCACCAAAAGCACTCACAAACTTCTACAGATGCACAATCGAGAGCATCCTGTCGGGCTGTATCACCGCCTGGTACGGCAACTGCTCCGCACACAACCGTAAGGCTCTCCAGAGGGTAGTGAGGTCGGCAGAACGCATCACCCGGGGCAAACTACCTGCCCTCCAGGACACCTACACCACCCGATGTCACAGGAAGGCCATAAAGATCATCAAGGACAACAACCACCCAAGCCACTACCTGTTCACCCCGCTATCATCCAGAAGGCGAGGTCAGTACAGGTGCATCCAAGCAGGGACCGAGAGACTGAAAAACAGCTTCTATCTCAAGGCCATCAGACTGTTAAACAGCCACCACTAACATTTAGCGGCCGCTGCCAACAAACTGACTCAGCTCCAGCCACCTTAAAAATGGGAATTGATGGAAATTATGTAAAAATGTACCACCATCCACTTTAAACAATGCCACCTAATATAATGTTTACATACCCTACATTACACATCTCTTATGTATATGTATATACTGTACTCTATATCATCTACTGCATCTTGCCATCTTATGTAATACATGGACCACTAGCCACTTTAAACTATGCCACTTTATGTTTACATACCCTACAGTACTCATCTCATAGGTATATACCGTACTCTATACCATCTACTGCACCTTGCCTATGCCGTCTGTACCATCACTCATTCATATATCTTTATGTACATATTCTTTATCCCTTTACACTTGCGTGTATAAGGTAGTAGTTGCGGAATTGTTAGGTTAGATTACTTGTTGTTATTACTGCATTGTCGGAACTAGAAGCACAAGCATTTCGCTACACTCGCATTAACATCTGCTAACCATGTGTATGTGACTAATAAATTTGATTTGATTTGATTTTGACATGAGCCTGCAACTCTCATCTTTCCAGGGTTGCACTTCATCATTTATTTCCTTATGGAATCGCGCGAAGGGTTCTGAAGGAACTGCAGCACCCCTGATGAATTTAAATACATTTGCCAGTTATATAATCACTGCTGTCTGTTCAGATATAAATTAAATAATTCAGAATTGCTTACTACAACATGAGAAGGCCTATAAGTTAGCAACATAGGATCAATCGTTTAAAAAAATGGTATAGCCTAGCTGTGGATTGTAGCCCAATAACAACGAATAGCCTACAGTCGGGAACGAGCGGCAAATCTGTCGGTGAAAAAACTACATGCAGACAGAACAGGCCTTTCGCAATATTTCAAATACAATCAAGGGAGAATACAGGTTGGAAAGCAAATGGCTCCTGCTGAAAAGAGAAGACTATGCTGCACGGGCTACCAAAATATTTGATAAACTTCCAAATATTGTTTTACAAAGTAAACAGTTACAAAGTAAAACAAGAGATATGTTGGCACAAGCGCATCAGTCATCACCAG
This sequence comes from Salvelinus alpinus, assembly GCF_045679555.1. NCBI lineage: Eukaryota > Metazoa > Chordata > Actinopteri > Salmoniformes > Salmonidae > Salvelinus > Salvelinus alpinus. The sequence goes on along the minus strand of NC_092088.1, from coordinate 38,810,920 downwards.
CGAGTTGAGCTACGCATCATTGGGTGAGTCAGTGAAACTGGAAAGCAATTTTAGGACTATAATTTCCTCCTCATATTGTAGCCTACAATATGTATATCCACACCCCTAGGCCTAGGCTATTGATGGAGTTAAGACAAGGTCGTTTTCATTGATCTCATAATCTCAGTTTGTTTGTGCCAAAGTCTCCTGTCATGTAAAATTACGTAGAATTGCATGAAATGCGTTTATAAAAGGCAATTTAAAAAAAAAGAAGTTTTTTTCTCATCCATTCCAGTACCTCAGAACTTCCCAGGGTACCCTCCTCTTGCGCTCACTTTTTGTTCCGGCACCTCCCGATTTACAAATTACAAAAAGGGCAAGGCAGATTGTCCGGGTAACTATTGGTTCAGCCTATCAGTCCCAAGACCCCGGCAAAAATCGTATTTTGAAGACCCTGGCAAAAATCGGCTTTTCATTTATCAGACTTTCATTTATCTGAATATCCAGCCCTTATATTCAGCCTCATTATGAAATGTTTAACTTTGTTTTTTCTTCAGGACAACCAGGTCAAAACAATTGGACATAAACAGATGTATTCATAAGTTTTATTGACAAAAAAAAAACCTGATAAAAAATAATTGATATGAATTCTGTACATACAGACATTATTGATCACTGGGAAATAAATATCCAACTAGTCAATGACAACGGTGTGGAGTTTGTAGTTTGTGACAGCAATGATGTGAGTTTATTATAGTATTATAGACACTATGTCCTGGGATTTCCTATGATGTTCTATGTAGAAGAACTCCTTACCTTCTAACGACTCTTGTGTAGCTTGTGAGCGTCATAGAGCAAAACATGTTATTGTAAATGTGCATGTTCATGAGCATCTCCGCTTTTTATGAATAGCATTTTATAGTTTGTAGCTCAAACCATTCTGACTCACAGATGTTTTTGTAAAAAGACTCAGCCCAGGGCTTTGGGAGCCACTTTTTTCTCACAAACACCGCTCCAGCCCAGCCCTCGTTAATCACACAACGTAGTGGTTGGTATGTGCGGATGCAGAAGAAATCACTGAATCCAATGGTAAAACCCAGAAGTCTCAAGCACATCATGTTTAAAAGTCCAAAACGAACCAGTGTTATGGTGGAACTCGTTGGATTAACTATTTAACCAACTATTTAGCAGTCTTATGGCTTGGAGGTAGAAGCTGTTCAGGGTACCGCTTGCCGTACAGTAGCAGAGAGAGCAGTCTATGATTTGGGTGGCTGGAGTCTTTGACAATTTGTAGGGCCTTCCTCTGACACTGCCTGGTATAGAGGTCCTGCGTGCTCAGCCCCCTCCTGTACTCCCTGTTCACTCATGACTGCATGGCCAGGCACGGCAGGCACGACTCCAACACCGTCAATAAGTACCAGGCGGTGTCCACATCACCAACAAACTAACATGGTCCAAGCACACCAAGACAGTCGTGAAGAGGGCATGACAAAACTTTTTTCCCCTGGGAGACTGAAAAGATTTGGCATGGGTCCTCAGATCCTCCAAAGGTTCTACAGCTGCAACATCGACAGCATCCTGACTGGTTGCATCACTGCCTGGTATGGCAACTGCTCGGCCTCTGACCGCAAGGCACTACAGAGGGTAGTGCGTACGGCCCAGTACATCACTGGGGCCAAGCTTCCTGCCATCCAGGACCTCTGTACCAAGGAAGGCCCTAAAAATTGTCAAAGACTAAAGCCACCCTAGTCATAGACTGTTCTGTCTGCTACCGCACGGCAAGCGGTATCGGAGCGCCAAATCAAGTCCAGGTATTTGCATTGCCCCCGCCCCCCCCCCCTCTTTTACGCTGCTGCTACTCTCTGTTTATTATCTATGCATAGTCACTTTAATAATTCTACCTACATGTACATATTACCTCAATTACCTCGACTAACCAGTGCCCCCCGCACATTGACTCTGTACAGGTACCCCCTGTATATAGCCTCGTTATTGTTATTTTACTGCTGCTCTTTAATTATTTGTTACTTTTATTTATTTTTTTAAGGTATTTTTTCTTAAAACTGCATTGTTGTTCAAGGGCTTGTAAGTAATCATTTCACTGTTGTATGTGACAAATCAAATTGAATTTGATTTGGATGGCAGGGAACTTGAACCCAGTGATGTACTAGACAGTACGCACTATACTCTCTGTAGTGCCTTGCGGTCAGATGCCAGGAAGTTGTAATACCAAGCGAAGATGCAGCCAGTCAAGATGCTCTCAATGGTGCAGCAACTTTTTGAGGATCTGTGGGCCCATGCCAAATCTTTTCAGCCTCCTGAGGGGGAAGAGGCATTGTCGTGCCTGCTTCACGACTGTGTTGGTGTGTGTGGACCATGATAATTCCTTAGTGATGTGGACACCGAGGAACTTGAAGCTCTCGACCCGCTCCACTACAGCCCTGTCAATGTGGATGGGGGCGTGCTCAGCCCTCCGTTCAGATGCGTGATCCACGACAAATTATCTTCACAATACAACAAACATAGGCTCATTCTGTTCAGGACTACCCAGGGTATAACTCCATGTTATCTTGTAACTGTACATCAAACATATTGATCATACATATTGACACCGTATATTACATGAGTTTTATGATATGGACATGTGAAGTGAACGTTTGGACTCACCGACGCTGTACGACATCAAAGTGGTATTTAATTATAATCCTCAACGTCTCATCTTTCAAAATGCATCGAGTCCTTGTAATTTACAGCATTTCCCTCACTCAGACAACAAAATAGTTGCAAATGTTACCCAAGTACTGGGAGGGATGGGGGTGTTGTTGTGTGCGGTGCTCAAGAACGGCTGTCAGCCGAAACCCATAGGGCGCTGTGAAGCGAGGAGCCAGAGCTCTGACGTCATGTATAGCATGTTACTGTACAGTGTCCATCAGTGTCCAAATCGTACATTTTCAACCCGTATATGGGTATGGGTGTAAAGGGCTACTTTAACCATTTGGAGTGAATGCCTAAACATAACCGTGGAGTTGTTTTTGTTTGAACCCGATCCCTATCCCAACCCTTAACTCTTAACTTAACCATTCAGCAGCAGGTTGCTCAACCAATCGACCGTGGCAACCGAGGGTGTCAAAAAACAACTTCTACATTTGACGTTCCGAGAAAGGGGACAAAACATCTGAATCTGAAGTCAAATTGGTCAAACCGTGAGATCTTGTTGCATTTATCACCTGATTTACTTAACATCTCAATAGGTGGTCCAGGTATTCTCATGACATGGTACAAGTGGTGGGTTGGACCTTTCCTCTTTTGTTCTCTATTTCACCTCCATTGTTTCCACAAGCAAGGCCGATGACACCATCAGACCAACTCCTTGAATGACTTTCTCCTTGAAGTTTGCAGTTGTGTCAAAAAAAATACTATTTACTCAAAACATATTTTTTTTTACCTTAAGTGTGTGTACATAAATGTGTTGTTTTTCAACAGGAAAAGTTTTTTTTACAAAGCTGGAGTGCATTTTTAAATGTATGACCATGTTAATTTCAATCAGAAATGAATGCTTGGTCAGCTACTGTGCTCTTTAACTGTTTACTGCAGTGGGCTAAATCAGGGTCACACAGAGGGATTCTTGGTAGTCTTAAACAAATCTACTTTGAGACAAACATATACATGCACATGGTTAAAGGCTTAAAGAAAAGAAGACACCTGTACCATGTCAGATATATATTTGAAATGTATAACATTTTGAGTTTGTATCCAATATTGGGTTCCTGTGTCATGTTTTGTCTTTGATCATCATGTCTTGTCCCTGTGCTTCCCTCTGCTGGTCTTATTAGGTTCTTTCCCTCTTTCTATCCCTCTCTCTCCTCCTCCCTCTCTCCCTCTCCCGCTCTCTCTCTCTATCGTTCCGTTCCTGCTCCCAGCTGTTTCTCATTCTCCTAACGACCTCATTTACTCTTTCACACCTGTCCCCTATTTTGCCCTCTGATTAGAGTCCCTATTTCTCCCTCTGTTTTCCGCTTCTGTCCTTGTCGGATTCTTGTTTGATGTTTGCTGTTCTGTGTCCTTGTTCCGCCCTGTCGTGTTTTTGCCTTCTTCAGATGCTGCGTGTGAGCAGGTGTCTATGTCAGCTACGGCCTGTGCCTTCCTGAAGCGACCTGCAGTCTGTGGTCGCGTCTCCAGTCGTTCCTCTCTACTGACGAGAGGATTTCAGTTTCCTGTTTTGGATTTACCTTTGATAATATCCAGGAGAATCATTGTTTGTTTAAGACTGGAATAAAGACTCTGTTTCTATTACGTCGCTTTTGGGTCCTCATTCACCAGCATAACAGAAGAATCCGACCAAGAATGGACCCAGCGACTACGGATTCTCGCAACACTGCCGTCGAGATCCAGGGAGCAATGCTCGGCAGACACGAGCAGGAATTGTCTGCTGCTCGTCATGCCGTTGAGACCCTGGCCGCTCATGTCTCCGATCTCTCAGGACAGTTTCAGAGTCTTCGTCTCGTGCCACCAGCTACTTCCTGGTCTTCCGAGTCTCCGGAACCTAGGGTTAATAACCCACCATGTTACTCTGGGCAGCCCACTGAGTGTCGCTCCTTTCTCACCCAGTGTGATATTGTGTTCTCTCTCCAGCCCAACACATACTCAGGAGAGAGAGCTCGGATCGCTTACGTCATATCACTCCTTACTGGTCGGGCTCGGGAGTGGGGCACAGCTATCTGGGAGGCAAGGGCTGAGTGTTCTAACGTTTATCAGAACTTTAAGGAGGAGATGATACGGGTTTTTGATCGTTCAGTTTTTGGGAAGGAGGCTTCCAGGGCCCTGGCTTCCCTATGTCAAGGTGATCGATCCATAACGGATTACTCTATAGAGTTTCGCACTCTTGCTGCATCCAGTGACTGGAACGAGCCGGCGTTGCTCGCTCGTTTTCTGGAGGGACTCCACGCTGAGGTTAAGGATGAGATTCTCTCCCGGGAGGTTCCTTCCAGCGTGGACTCTTTGATTGCACTCGCCATCCGCATAGAACGACGGGTAGATCTTCGTCACCGAGCTCGTGGAAGAGAGCTCGCGTTAACGGTGTTTCCCCTCTCCGCATCTCAACCATCTCCTCCCATCGGCTCAGAGACTGAGCCCATGCAGCTGGGAGGTATTCGCATCTCGACTAAGGAGAGGGAACGGAGAATCACCAACCGCCTTTGCCTCTATTGCGGTTCTGCTGGGCATTTTGTCATGTCATGTCCAGTAAAAGGCCAGAGCTCATCAGTAAGCGGAGGGCTACTGGTGAGCGCTACTACTCAGGTCTCTCCATCAAGATCCTGTACTACCTTGTCGGTCCATCTACGCTGGACCGGTTCGGCTGCTTCCTGCAGTGCCTTGATAGACTCTGGGGCTGAGGGTTGTTTTATGGACGAAGCATGGGCTCGGAAACATGACATTCCTCTCAGACAGTTAGGGAAGCCCACGCCCATGTTCGCCTTAGATGGTAGTCCTCTCCCCAGTATCAGATGTGAGACACTACCTTTAACCCTCACAGTATCTGGTAACCACAGTGAGACCATTTCCTTTTTGATTTTTCGTTCACCTTTTACACCTGTTGTTTTGGGTCATCCCTGGCTAGTATGTCATAATCCTTCTATTAATTGGTCTAGTAATTCTATCCTATCCTGGAACGTTTCTTGTCATGTGAAGTGTTTAATGTCTGCTATCCCTCCTGTTTCTTCTGTCCCCTCTACTCAGGAGGAACCTGGTGATTTGACAGGAGTGCCGGAGGAATATCATGATCTACGCACGGTCTTCAGTCGGTCCAGAGCCAACTCTCTTCCTCCTCACCGGTCGTATGATTGTTGTATTGATCTCCTTCCGGGGACCACTCCCCCTCGGGGTAGACTATACTCTCTGTCGGCTCCCGAACGTAAGGCTCTCGAGGATTATCTGTCTGTTTCTCTCGACGCCGGTACCGTGGTGCCTTCTTCCTCTCCCGCCGGAGCGGGGTTTTTCTTTGTTAAGAAGAAGGACGGTACTCTGCGCCCCTGCGTGGATTATCGAGGGCTGAATGACATAACGGTTAAGAATCGTTATCCGCTTCCCCTTATGTCGTCAGCCTTCGAGATTCTGCAGGGAGCCAGGTTCTTTACTAAGTTGGACCTTCGTAACGCTTACCATCTCGTACGCATCAGAGAGGGGGACGAGTGGAAAACGGCGTTTAACACTCCGTTAGGGCATTTTGAATACCGGGTTCTGCCGTTCGGTCTCGCTAATGCTCCAGCTGTCTTTCAGGCATTAGTTAATGATGTACTGAGAGACATGCTGAACATCTTTGTTTTCGTTTACCTTGACGATATCCTGATTTTTTCACCGTCACTCGAGATTCATGTTCAGCACGTTCGACGTGTACTCCAGCGCCTTTTAGAGAATTGTCTCTACGTGAAGGCTGAGAAGTGCGCCTTTCATGTCTCCTCTGTCACATTTTTCGGTTCTGTTATTTCCGCTGAAGGCATTCAGATGGATCCCGCTAAGGTCCAGGCTGTCAGCGATTGGCCCGCTCCTAAGTCACGTGTCGAGTTACAGCGCTTTCTCGGTTTCGCTAATTTCTATCGGCGTTTCATTCGTAATTTCGGTCAAGTGGCTGCCCCTCTCACAGCTCTGACTTCTGTCAAGACTTGCTTTAAGTGGTCCGGTTCCGCCCAGGGAGCTTTTGATCTCCTCAAGAAGCGTTTTACATCCGCCCCTATCCTTGTTACTCCTGACGTCACTAAACAATTCATTGTCGAGGTTGACGCTTCAGAGGTGGGCGTGGGAGCCATTCTGTCCCAGCGCTTCCAGTCTGACGATAAGGTCCATCCTTGCGCTTACTTTTCTCATCGCCTGTCGCCATCGGAACGCAACTATGATGTGGGTAACCGCGAACTGCTCGCCATCCGCTTAGCCATAGGCGAATGGCGACAGTGGTTGGAGGGGGCGACCGTCCCTTTTGTCGTTTGGACTGACCATAAGAACCTTGAGTACATCCGTTCTGCCAAACGACTTAATGCACGTCAAGCTCGTTGGGCGTTGTTTTTCGCTCGTTTCGAGTTCGTGATTTCCTATCGCCCGGGAAATAAGAACACCAAGCCTGATGCCTTATCCCGTCTCTTTAGTTCTTCTGTGGCTTCTACCGACCCCGAGGGGATTCTCCCTGAAGGGCGTGTTGTCGGGTTGACTGTCTGGGGAATTGAGAGACAGGTAAAGCAAGCACTCACTCACACTGCGTCGCCGCGCGCTTGTCCTAGTAACCTTCTGTTCGTTCCTGTCTCTACTCGTCTGGCTGTTCTTCAGTGGGCTCATTCTGCCAAGTTAGCTGGCCACCCCGGCGTTCGGGGTACGCTTGCTTCTATTCGCCAGCGGTTTTGGTGGCCTACTCAGGAGCGGGACACGCGCCGTTTCGTGGCTGCTTGTTCGGACTGCGCGCAGACTAAGTCAGGTAACTCTCCTCCTGCCGGTCGTCTCAGACCGCTTCCCATTCCTTCTCGACCATGGTCTCACATCGCCTTAGACTTTATTACCGGTCTGCCTTCGTCTGCGGGGAAGACTGTGATTCTTACGGTTATCGATAGGTTCTCTAAGGCGGCACATTTCATTCCCCTCGCTAAGCTTCCTTCCGCTAAGGAGACGGCACAAATCATCATTGAGAATGTGTTCAGAATTCATGGCCTCCCGTTAGACGCCGTTTCAGACAGAGGCCCGCAATTCACGTCACAGTTTTGGAGGGAGTTCTGTCGTTTGATTGGTGCTTCCGTCAGTCTCTCTTCCGGGTTTCATCCCCAGTCTAACGGTCAAGCAGAAAGGGCCAATCAGTCGATTGGTCGCATATTACGCAGCCTTTCGTTTCGAAACCCTGCGTCTTGGGCAGAACAGCTCCCCTGGGCTGAGTACGCTCACAACTCGCTTCCTTCGTCTGCTACCGGGCTATCTCCGTTTCAGAGTAGTCTTGGTTACCAGCCTCCTCTGTTCTCGTCCCAGCTCGCCGAGTCCAGCGTTCCCTCCGCTCAGGCTTTTGTCCAACGTTGTGAGCGCACCTGGAGGAGGGTCAGGTCTGCACTTTGCCGTTACAGGGCGCAGACTGTGAGAGCCGCCAATAAACGTAGGATTAAGAGTCCTAGGTATTGTCGCGGTCAGAGAGTGTGGCTTTCCACTCGTAACCTTCCCCTTACGACAGCTTCTCGCAAGTTGACTCCGCGGTTCATTGGTCCGTTCCGTGTCTCTCGTCGTCAATCCTGTCGCTGTGCGACTGCTTCTTCCGCGACATCTTCGTCGCGTCCACCCTGTCTTCCATGTCTCTTGTGTCAAGCCTTTTCTTCGCGCCCCCGTTCGTCTTCCCTCCCCCCCCCCCCGTCCTTGTCGAGGGCGCACCTATTTACAAGGTACGGAGGATCATGGACATGCGTTCTCGGGGACGTGGTCACCAGTACTTAGTGGATTGGGAGGGTTACGGTCCTGAGGAGTGGAGTTGGGTTCCATCTCGGGACGTGCTGGACCGTTCGTTGATTGATGATTTCCTTCGTTGCCGCCAGGGTTCCTCCTCGAGTGCGCCAGGAGGCGCTCGGTGAGTGGGGGGGTACTGTCATGTTTTGTCTTTGATCATCATGTCTTGTCCCTGTGCTTCCCTCTGCTGGTCTTATTAGGTTCTTTCCCTCTTTCTATCCCTCTCTCTCCTCCTCCCTCTCTCCCTCTCCCGCTCTCTCTCTCTATCGTTCCGTTCCTGCTCCCAGCTGTTTCTCATTCTCCTAACGACCTCATTTACTCTTTCACACCTGTCCCCTATTTTGCCCTCTGATTAGAGTCCCTATTTCTCCCTCTGTTTTCCGCTTCTGTCCTTGTCGGATTCTTGTTTGATGTTTGCTGTTCTGTGTCCTTGTTCCGCCCTGTCGTGTTTTTGCCTTCTTCAGATGCTGCGTGTGAGCAGGTGTCTATGTCAGCTACGGCCTGTGCCTTCCTGAAGCGACCTGCAGTCTGTGGTCGCGTCTCCAGTCGTTCCTCTCTACTGACGAGAGGATTTCAGTTTCCTGTTTTGGATTTACCTTTGATAATATCCAGGAGAATCATTGTTTGTTTAAGACTGGAATAAAGACTCTGTTTCTATTACGTCGCTTTTGGGTCCTCATTCACCAGCATAACATCCTGAGTGGCGCAGCAGTCTAAGGCACTGCATCTCAGTGCAAGAGGGGTGACTACAGTCCCTGGTTCATATCCAGGTTGTATCACATCCAGCTGTGATTGGGAGTCCCATAGTGCGGTGCACTATTGGCCCAGGTCGTCCGGGGTAGGGCGTCATTGTAAATAAGGATTTGTTCTTGACTGACTTGCCTAGTTAAATAAGATCAAATAAAACATTTAATAAAAAACAAATGACACTTTATATACATCACAGCAGACTGAAATATAACAAAACTGTTTGACATAGAAACACCAGATTTTCATCATTTTGTTTTTTAAATAATTGTTATTCATTATGAAATTATTTAAAATATTAATAACATTCCACCCATGAGGCCAAAGAGGGCGCTTTTGGTCATTGACTGCAGGAAAGGGCTACAGAAATTGAATTAAAATGTTTTTCAAAGCTTGACTCCAACAAAATATAGTATTCTGAGTAGCAGTTTGACGGTCAGGGTCAACTGCTATCCCCCTACTAATCTCCCTCTAAATTTGTATGTCAGTCATTTGCACTCCATTTTTCCTATGCTGATGCCTCTCCTGTTCTCTGAGTGGTGACTCACAATGGACTGACATACTCAGAACACCATGACCCTTCTCTACACTGCATGAACATTCATGGATCATTTGTGAGTCTATAGGCATATTGCTTGTTTAAAAAAAGCTGCGTCTAAGTGCCAAAAAGTGGCGAGAGAGATCCTTAATGCGACTTCATATAATTCTTATTGAACTTGTTTATCACTCCGGGGTGGAAATGGTAAAAGAGTTTATCTGAAGACCGATTAAATTAACCAGCAATGATTTTGTTCATGACAAAATCTTAATCTAGACTCCTGTGTTTTCTTGATAGCAGAGCATGTGTTGGTTGTGTGATTGCTTCCCTGCCTATCCTATTTACTTTAGACTGAGGGAACACCAAATCTTCAGCCCTGTGTCTTGCCTCTCACTGTTTTGCCATACAGTATTTCCTGAGGAGAAATCAAGGACCCTGAAGCGTGTTAATGCTCACATATTGAAGTCTTACAGCATGGTTAAGATACCGTACCTATGAGGAAACACACAGATAAGAAGGAGTAGACAGCGATGTCAAGTTTCTCCAGTGCATGTTCATGTAATATTGCGTTTAATCACTTAAACGGTGATTTGACTCCTCTTCGGAATTTGCACCTTGAATGTTGTGAGTGCAGTCTGTAGAACATATTTATTCCTGATCCAGCCATTTATGACCTCCCAGGCATACTGTATATTGGCTGTAGAGTTTGTGGATGTAAGGACTAAATATGACACAAAGCTGTTTAGCTGCTGAAGACTTTTTCCATTCATCAGTTGTAGTGCAAAGCCAAACAAATTCTGTCTTACTCACTGATGATGGTGGATCAATTGCAATTGTTTCTGTTGTTATTTATCTGGGAGTGAGGCATCATTGCAGCTGCCACTAATAAATGCAGTTTGTGTCTGTGCACACTTGCTCCTCCTCCTCCTCAACTTTTAAAGTCACCAGCTGCCACTGTCAGAAACTATCAAAAAGGTTCTCAGATTCCAAATCCTTAACTTATATATATATAGTTTTTGTAATGTTCATAAACTACTCCGTTTTTATTTTTTTCCCTTCTCACATATCCACAGCTGCATGCACTGCCTGTGGGATGGGGGGAGTGGAATTCCTGTTCTGATTTATATGATGGACCTGGTTTTAACCCAACCGTGTGTGCTGAACGCATGCCATCACAGTGGCAGTTATTAGTTTGCTGTTAAAGGTGACCAGATAGCATTTTACACTGGGTTTGGGTCAGGCTGGGCGGGTTGGGTGTTTCAGAAGTGGAGGGCCTCTCATCAGGTGTGTGAGTAAATCTGTCACACTCCCATGCTGCACCACTCAACATTGACAGGAAGCACTCACATTATATTGCCTTGCTGAACTTATGGAGCTTGGGAGGAAATGTAGTGCTTCATATTTGGCCTTTGGCTTCAGAAAAGTTCATAGTTCGGAGGACATATTTAGACACACATTTCTTGACTTGGTTGTTGTTTGCAATACAGTTGAAGTCGGAAGTTTACATACACCTTAGCCAAATACATTTAAACTCAGTTTTTCACAATTCCTGACATTTAATACTAGTAAAAATTCCCTGTCTTAGGCCAGTTAGGATCACCACTTTATTTTAAGAATGTGAAATGTCAGAATAATAGTAGAGAGAATGATTTATTTCAGCTTTTATTTCTTTCATCACATTCCCAGTGGGTCCTAAGTTTACATATGCTCAAGTTGTATTTGGTAGCATTGCTTTTAAATTGTTTAACTTGGGTCAAACGTTTTGGGTAGCCTTCCACAATAAGTTGCGTGAATTTTGGCCCATTCCTCCTGACAGGGCTGGTGTAACTGAATCAAGTTTATAGGCCTCCTTGCTCGCACACGCTTTTTCAGTTCTGCCCACAAATTTTCTATAGGATTGAGGTCAGGGCTTTGTGATGGCCACTCCAATATCTGGACTTTGTCGTCCTTAAGCCATTTTGCCCCAACTTTGGAAGTATGCTTGGAGTCATTGTTCATTTAGAAGACCCATTTGCAACCAAGCTTTAACTTCCTGACTGATGTCTTGAGATGTTGCTTCAATATATCCACATCATTTTCGTTCCTCATGGTGCCATCCATTTCTCCAAAAAGTACGATCTTTGTCCCCATGTGCAGTTGCAAACCGCAGTGTGGCATTTTTATGGCGATTTTGGAGCAGTGGCTTCTTCCTTGCTGAGCAGCCTTTCAGGTTATGTCGATATAGGACTCGTTTTATTGTGGATATAGATACGTTTGTACCTGTTTCCCCCAGCATCTTCACAAGGTCCTTTGCTGTTGTTCTGGGATTGATTTGCACTTTTCACACCAAAGTATGTTCAACTCTAGGAGGCAGAACGCCCTCTCCTTCCTGAGCGGTATGACGGCTGCATGGTCCTATGGTGTTTATACTTGCGTACTATTGTTTGTACAGATGAACGTGGTACTTTCAGGCATTTGGAAATTGCTCCCAAGGATGAACCAGACTTGTGGAGGTCTACAATCTTTTTTATGAGGTCTTGGCTGATTTCTTTTCATTTTCCCAGGCTGTCAAGCAAAGAGACACTGAGTTTGAAGGTAGGTCTTGAAATACATCCACAGGTACACCTTCTATTGACTCAAATTATGCCAATTAGCCTATCAGAAGCTTCTAAAGCCATGACATATTTTTCTGTAATTTTCCAAGCTGTTTAAAGGCACAGTCAACTTAGTGTATGTAAACTTCTAACCCACTGGAATTGTGATACAGTAAATTATAAGTGAAATAATCTGTCTGTAAACAATTGTTGGAAAAATGACTTGTGTCATGCACAAAGTTGATGTCCTAACCGACTTGCCAAAGCTATAGTTTGTTATCAAGGCATTTGTGGAGTGGTTGAAAAACGAGTTTTAATGACTCCAACCTAAGTGGATGTAAACTTCCGACTTCAACTGTGCATGGTTTGTGGAAGGTGTTTGGTGGGTGGGCTCACTTGTGGAGTTGAATGGGGTGACACCTTCTGCTGTCCACCTTGCACTAAGCCATTTAAAAGTTCACAGATCACGCTAATGGCAACAGAGTATTAATGGCAGTCATAAATCATCATGATAATCCAATTACAAACCACATAACATTGAAATTGTCACACCCTGATCTGTTTCACCTGTCATTGTGCTTGTCTCCACCCCCCTCCAGGTGTCGCCCATTATCCCCAGTATACTTATACCTGTGTTCTCTGTTTGTCTGTTGCCAGTTCGTTTTGTTTCATCAAGCCTACCAGCGGTTTTCCCTGTTCGTCCGTCCGTCCGTCCGTCCGTCCGTCCGTCCGTCTGTCTGTCTGTCTGTCCTGTCCTGTTTTCTAGCTTTCCTGGTTTTGACCATTCTGCCTGCCTGTTGTTCTGTACCTTGCCATACCACCCTGGATTACTGACCTCTGCCTGCCCTGACCCTGAGCCTGCCTGTCACTCTATACCTTGCCATACCACCCTGGATTACTGACCTCTGCCTGCCTTGAGCCTGCCTGCCGTTCTGTAACTTTCAGACCTGTCGTTTGCCTGCCGCCCTGTTTGAGTAATAACTTTTGTTACTTCGAAACTGTCTGGATCTGGGTCTTCTCCTGAGCCTTGACAGAAATCACCATTCGTTTTAAGTTAAATAATGCAAATAAATAGTACTCTGATTCATAGGGGTTGGGTTAAATGCGGAAGACACATTTCAGTTGAAGGCATTCAGTTGTACAACTGACTAGGTATTCCCCTTTCCCTTTCCTAATGGGAACACATCATGGGATGTTCAATACAAATAAAAGGGAATGTAATGGGAATAAATTATGGAAAGGCCTGTTGGTAAAGACTTTAAGAAAGCCAACGAGTACAGCCATTCGTTATCCTCACTGGATCACTGGAGGACCTATGCTAAACCCTAAACCCTACCAATGAGCACTTGCAAAATGTCTGTTGGTAAGCTCTGTAGTAGCTGGATAAGTTGAAGAGGAACCTAATAATAAATCAAATGGATTATGCACTCTGAAAGCCTCCATCTTTGCCCTACAGCCGGCTGGGTATGTCTCCTGTCTGTATGATAATAGCTTTTGTCAAGGCTCATGACCCAGTTGGTACAAAGCGGGAAATTACATCATTTGCAAATGTGCTTTCATTCCATGATAGTGTATAATTGTACAACTGAACAGAGATTATCTCTCTAGTCCTCTAGTCCTCCACAAACAGCAATCCATCTTTATAGGGAGGATTGGAAAAAAGTGATAATTTGCCAAAAAAAACATGGCGTGGAAGCATGTAGTCAACCTTGGGCCCAGGTTATTTTAAGGGAAGTCAATCTTTGATCAGCCAAGCTGAATGGCTAAGATAAGTGGGAGCTACATCTCGCGGCAGGACCGCGCTCCGCTCTGTTATTGCTATTTCCTTCCTGGTTTCTCGAGAGCGGTAAATAGCGGTTACCCCCTCCATTCCTTCTTCCCCTGCCCCCCCCCCCCCCCCCCCCCGTCTCCCCTCCCTCTTATCTGATCCCCACTTTCTTCTGGAGATCTCTGTCACTTTAATCCACAGTCTGCCGCTGGTTAACAAGGAAATCCTGTGTCAATTATCACCAACCACTTCCTGCTGGGAGAGTGGTGGGGAATCAAACGGGCCTGAGAGTCTTTCACACCAGAGAGGAGCAGTAGGCCTAATTAAATGGCCTTTGTGTCCTGCTGGCTACTGGTGGCCGGGTGACAGATAGCTCGGCCCAACGACAACCTCTTTTAGCTGGCGATTGTTTTGATAGGGGAGCTAGTGGGCACGTTAGGTACGCTAAGGTTGGCAGATTGGGATCCAGGAGTCTAAATTAATATTTGCGTCCAAAGCGCCTGGTCCTTAGTGAGGCCAATGATGGATGAATACTAAGGAATGTTTAAGTGGAGGGGTACTATGTGTGACAGTTCACGACAAGTCTGTCAACAGTGATAGCCTAGACGGTGACAAAGTAGGAAATCCCACAGCCATGCTTGTCATCAGCTGTTTCGTTTTGTATGTCATTATCAATTTTAACAAGCAGACTTATATTTTACATGCTGAAATACATTTATGAACAATCTTCGATTAAATTCCCTCTTTCCAATTGTTTTGAGATGGAGAGAACACCTTACATTGTCTAGTCTTGCATGTTGGATCAAGTGAAACTGTCAAAAAGGAACCAAAGTAAAGTTTAGAGGAGGGCACCCACTGGGCACAGACGTCAATTCAACATCTATTCCATGTTGGTTAAACGTAATTTAATTGAAATTATGTGGAAACAACGTTGATACAACCAGTGTGTGCCCTGTGGGCATTTTCTCCATACATCCACAGATGAGCCAGTCACACTTCATATGCAATGTAGGCTATGGGATGGTAACTAGCTAAGTGTACAGATGCAAGCAATGCACACAACACTAAATACGTCCTCCAAGCTTGCTAACCACTGCAGCTAGTATTGACATAATTAAATCAACTAGTCAACTAGTTTCCATGAAGCAGCTGCTTGTGTTAGCTGCCAAATTAGTGCAGTGTCCTTAGCTAGCTAGGTAAATAGCTATGTTGTGCTAGCTTGCGAATATACTAATATATATACTTTGGCTATGGGCTGGCACTGGCAGTATGGGATTATGGAAATAATAATTTCTTCCTACAAAATAGCAACATTAGTGCAGCTAGCTTGGAATCTACACCATAAGCAACACACAGACATTCATTGCCAAGCAACGCCACAATGCCACCTTCTGGTTTGGTGTATTTTAACAAGGTTGAGCAGCTAACGACTTCCAAGGTCTTTGCTGTGTGAACACAAAAGAGATTGACTGCCTACACTCTGTTCAGAGGCACTAAGTACTGTTGGCAGGCAAACGTTTGCCATTCCTACCAGTCTGAGCTTTAAGTCATTAACTACAGTATGAGGGCGCCTCATAGGATGTGCAGATTCAATTGTCACTCACTTATGCACAGTTCAGATTATGAACTTATTCAGTGTCAAACTGAATAGAAATTAAGAGCGGGCTGGCACGGTTGAGAGCTTTGCTTGACGTACCGATTCGTTCCATACAATCGCTCTCAACATTGCAGACTTCCTCTGTGGTTTTGGGTCAAATTCAGGAATAATAGCAACCTCTTGTGTTATAGCTCAGACACATGGAGAAGACTGACCACCGATAGGTACTTAGCACAGTAGGAGGCCGTTGCTTCTCTTGGTGGAACAAAAGACACCCCCTGTTGCATACCGACCTGGTACCAACTAACTTGCCATTTGTTCATGTACAATCGCAATGCCCTTTAGTGGCTAACAACTTGACATTGAGCAAATCAGAGAGCACGGACCCCCACGTGGGGGAGCCAAAAAGGAGTGTGAACAGAAGACAATAAAAAGGAGAAAAAATCATATGAAACAAATGGGGTGGTAAGTGCAGCACAATGCACACAGCACTAAATACTTTACCAAGCTAGCTATATAGCAAGATGATGAATACATAATTTAATTCACTGTCCATTATCCCACACTGCCAGTGCTAGTTCACTTGCTAGCTAACGCCAGCTAAACAGTTAGCATCGCCGTTTGCCAGTTAGCACAACAAAGCTAGACAAATAAAGACGATTTAATATGATCGGTTTAATGTGTCTCGGTTAAAGTAACTTGTCTTCAGATTTTATAACTCCCTTTTACTAAGGAATCACGAAGAGTCTCCTCATCCCTGAAATAAACCTTGAGATCTGTCACCGATATTAGGCCTACTTGCGACATAGACCATAGATTTTCTCCCAAGACTGCAAAACAATTCATATGTTGATGTAGTGCCCATCGGTTAGGAATATTTCAGTGTTGAGAAGTCGTATTTTTACCATAATTTCCTGGTTTCAAAGAGCACCAAAAACGACACTAACCATGAGCCTTAGCATTTCTACCGCCACAGAAACAGACACTGGGTCTGTTCTAACGCGACCACCTGCTAATTCGAGGCCATGATTGTGCTTCCGTTGTGGGTGTAGTAGCGAAGCAACCTTTATTGGCATGCAAATAACACACAGTGCTTTCGGAAAATATTCAGACCCATTGACTTTTTCCACATTTTGTTACGTTACAGCCTTATTCTAAATAGGATTAAATAAAAAAAAATCCTCAGCAATCTACACACAATACCCCATAATGACAAAGTGAAAACAAGTTTTTAGAAATTTTTGCAAATGTATATTATATATTATATATATATTTTTTTATAAGTATTCAGACCCTTTGCTATGAGACTCGAAATTGAACATAGGTGCCTCATTGATCATCCTTGAGATGTTTCTACAACTTTATTGGAGTCCACCTGTAGTAAATTCAATTGATTGGACATGATTTGGAAAAGCACACACCTGTCTATATAGCATCCCACATTTGACAGTGCATGCCAGAGCAAAAAACCATGCCATTTAAAAAATATATCTTTTTTATTTCACCTTTATTTAACCAGGTAAGTGTCACGATCGTTGTAAGAACATTCGGACCAAAGCGCACCGTGAAATCGGTTCGACATTTTTATTATAAGTGAACCGCACAACAAAACAATAAAGAATAAACGGCACGTGAAGCTATGGAGTGCTCACAGGCAACTACACATAAACAAGATTCCACAAAAACCAGTGGGGAAATGGCTGCCTAAATATGATCCCCAATCAGAGCTACCAGAGGCAGCTAAACAGCTGCCTCTGGTTGGGAACCATACCAGGTCAACATAGAAATAAAACAACCTAGATTACCAACCCTAGTCACACCCCAACCTAACCAAAATAGAGAATAAAAAGGCTCTCTATGGTCAGTGCATGACAGTACCAACCCCCCCCCCCAAAGGTGCGGACTCTGGCCGCAAAACCTGACTCTATAGGGGAGGGTCCGGGTGGGGCGAAGTACCCGCGAATCCAGCATTGGTGGCGGCTCTAGTGCGGGACTTTGCCCCCTGCCATGGAGCGGGACTGGACGCCATGCCTGGACTGGGCACCGGCGCAGAGGAAGGCTCCTGCCATGGAGCGGGACTGGACGCCGTGCCTGGACTGGGCACCGGCGCAGAGGAAGGCTTCTGCCATGGAGCGGGACTGGACGCCGTGCCTGGACTGGGCCCCGGCGCAGAAGAAGGCTCCTGCCATTGAGCGGGACTGGACGCCGTGCCTGGACTGGACATCGGCGCAGAGGAAGGCTCTGGCCTTGGAGCTGGACTGGACGCCGTGCCTGGACTGGACATCGGCACAGAGGAAGGCTCTGGCCTTGGAGCTGGACTGGACGCCGTGCCTGGACTGGGCACCGGCGCAGAGGAAGGCTCCGGCCATAGAGCTGGACCGGACACCGTGCCTGGACTGAACACCGGCGCAGAGGAAGGCTCCTGCCATGGAGCTGGACCGGACGCCCTGCCCGGAAGCTCCGAACCGTTGACCCTCACAGGAGGGTCCGGACCGTGGACCGTCGCAGTAGGTTCCGGACTGTGGACCGTCGTAGGAGGTTCCGGACCGTGGACCGTCGCAGGAGGTTCCGGACCGTGGACCGTCGTAGGAGGTTCCGGACCATGGACCGTCGTAGGAGGTTCCGGACCGTGGACCGTCGTAGGAGGTTCTGGACCGTGGACCGTCACAGGAGGTTCCGGACCGTGGACCGTCGCAGGAGGTTCCGGACTGTGGACCGTCGCAGGAGGTTCCGGACTGTGGACCGTCGCAGGAGGTTCCGGACTGTGAACCGTCGCCGGAAGCTCTGGACTGTGAACCGTCGCCGGAATCTCTGGACTGTGAACCGTCGCCGGAAGCTCTGGACTGTAAACCGTCGCCGGAAGCTCTGGACTGTGAACCGTCGCCGGAAGCTCTGGACTAGGGGCCGTCGCCGGAAGCCTGGTGCGTGGAGCCGGCACAGGTGGCACCGGACTGGTGACACGCACCTCAGGGCGAGCACGAGGAGCAGGCACAGGACGCACCGGACTGGGAAGGCGCACTGGAGGCCTAGTGCATGGAGCCGGCACAAGTGGCACCGGACTGGTGACACGCACTTCAGGGCGAGTGCGAGGAGTAGGCACAGGACGTACCGGACTGGGGAGGCGCACTGGAGGCCTAGTGCGTGGAGCCGGCACAGGACGTACTGGGCTGTGGAGGCGTACTGGAGGTCTGGTGCGTAGAGCCGGCACAAATTGTCCCGGACAGATGACACACTCCGCACGGCGAGTGCGGGGAGCTGGCACAGGACGTACTGGGCTGTGGAGGCGCACTGGAGACCTAGTGCGTAGAGCCGGCACAAATTGTACCGGAACGATGACACACTTTGCACGGCGAGTGCAGGGAACTGGCACAGGACGTACTGGGCTGTGAAGGCGTACTGGAGACTTGGTGCGTAGAGCCGGCACACATGGTACCGGACAGATGACACGCTCCTCAAGGCAAGTGCGGAGAGCTGGCACAGGTCGTACTGGGCTGTGGAGGCGTACTGGAGACCTGGTGCGTGGAGCCGGCACAGTTTTTACCAGACTGCTAGCACGCTCCTCAGGACGAGTACAGAGAGCTGACTCAGGTGGCATCAAACTGATGACACGCTCCTTAGGGCGAATGTCGTGCATCATACACCAACACAACAACTCTCTCATTTCTCTCTCCTCCAATTTCTCCATCAACTCACTGACGGTCTCTGACTCTCTCCGTTCAGTCTCCTCCAATTTCTCCATCTTCTCCCAGATTGGCCCTGGTTCACTCCTCGGCTCCGCCGACCACCCTGTGTGCCTCCCCAAAAAATGTCTTGGGGCTGTTCTTTGGGCTTTCGTTGTAGCCGCGAACCCCGGCGTCGTCGCTGTCTTCCCTTCTCTCCTTGCGTCTGCTTCCAAGGAAGGCTTTCGTGTCCTCCCATTATTTCCTCCCAAGTCCAGGATATCTTCTCCTCCTTGATCTCCTCCCAAGCCCAGGATACCTTCTCCTCCTGGGCACGCTGCTTGGTCCTGGTGTGGTGGGATCTTCTGTCACGATCGTCGTAAGAACATTCGGACCAAAGCGCAGCGTGAAATCGGTTCGACATTTTTATTATAAGTGAACCGCACAACAAAACAATAAAGAATAAACGACGCGTGAAGCTATGGAGTGCTCACAGGCAACTACACATAAACAAGA
This sequence comes from Salvelinus alpinus, assembly GCF_045679555.1. Lineage (NCBI taxonomy): Eukaryota > Metazoa > Chordata > Actinopteri > Salmoniformes > Salmonidae > Salvelinus > Salvelinus alpinus. The sequence goes on along the minus strand of NC_092088.1, from coordinate 38,791,083 downwards.
TCCCACAAAAACAAGTGGGGAAATGGCTGCCTAAATATGATCCCCAATCAGAGACAACGCTAAACAGCTGCCTCTGATTGGGAACCATACCAGGCCAACATAGAAATGAAACAACCTAGATTACCCACCCTAGTCACACCCCGACCTAACCAAAATAGAGAATTAAAAGGCTCTCTATGGCCAGGGCGTGACAGTAAGCTAGTTGAGAACAAGTTCTCATTTACAACTGCGACCTGGCCAAGATAAAGCAAAGCAGTGCGACACAACAACAACACAGAGTTACACATGGAATAAACAAGCGTACAGTCAATAACACAATAGAAAACAAAATAGAAAAAAAGTATATTTACAGTGTGTGCAAATGGCGTGAGGAGGTAAGGCAATAAATAGGCCATAGTAGTGAAGTAATTACAGTTTAGCAAATTAACACTGGAGTGATAAATAGCAGATGATGATGTGCAGGTAGAAATACTGGTGTGCAAAAGAGCAGAGGTTGAAGGAATTGTCCATAGAGCTACGAGACAGGATTGTGTTGAGGCACAGATCTGGGGAAGGGTACCAAAACATTTCTGCAGCATTGAAGGTCCCCAAGAACACAGTGAAGTTTGGAAGAAGTTTGGAATCACCAAGACTCTTCCTAGAGGTGGCCACCCGGCCAAACTGAGCAATCGGGGGAGAAGGGCCTTGTTCAGGGAGGTAACCAGGAACCCGATGGTGACTGACAGAGCTTCCAGAATTCCTCTGTGGAGATGGGAGAAACTTCCAGAAGGACAACCATCTCTGCAGCACTTCAATAATCAATAAGCATCTCTCCAATAAGCATCTCTGGAGAGACCTGGAAATAGTTGTGCAGCAACGCTCCCCATCCAACCTGACAGAAATTGAGAGGATCTGCAGAGAAGAATGGGAGAAACTCCCCAAATACAGGTGTGCCAAGCTTGTAGCGTCATACCCAAGAAGACTCAAGGCTGTAATCGCTGCCAAAGGTGCTTCAACAAAGTACTGAGTAAAGGGTCTGTATGTAAATGTTTTATTTATGTTTTATTCATATTTGTAGATTGATGAGGGGGGGGGGACTATTTAATACATTTTAGAATAAGGCTGTAATCTAACAAAATGTGTAAGTGGTCTGAATACTTTCCGAAGGCACTGTATATTAATATGCATGACCATTTTTCCCGACAGTGGAAGAACTGCTCAAGCTGCTGAATGAAACAGAGGCGTGCGTCAGCCGCACTGCGCGAGGCGTGCTTCACCCGCACTGCGCCAAAAGAGCGGCAGAGACTGACGAAGCGAGGCGCACTGCAATATTTCAGAAGAGATCCCTGCTCCTCCAAAGAGAAAGTGGCGTATTTTTTAGTTTGGTGCAGTAATAGAGCAGTGCTTGAACAAAGTTTGACTTGTTTTGGTAATGGTTTTCAGGGTAGTTTCAGCTGTAGCCACTCTCTCCTACAGTATCTCTGCCTCAGCATCCCTTCAAGAGTTACTGGCACAACCACTTTTTCATTTGTGTTAGGGGTTGCACTATTTTTTATTGATTGGGAAGGAAATTAATGTAGCAATTTGAGAACATTACTATATATTTCAAATATTAGTTAGACATTATAATACATGACATTTTGTACATAGGCCTATTGAGTTCCAAAACGTCTTTCTCTGTTGGAAAAAGGCAAAAGGAAAGAGGCTATTTGAGGGCAAACTATGCAGCACTCAAAATGATAATTCTCAGACATCTTTCAAGTGGAGGTCTGAGAAACGGCAGCTCAAGGTTCAAACTGCTGTTTATAATCTTTATCATCATAAGGGGTCAGCAATTCGCCAACCTGCTTACCTTGTAGTAGCCACTTCACTCATAACTGTCACTTACAGGTATCTGGTGTCGCCTGCATAATGGCAGATTATGCTAGCACCCAGAGTCACCACAAAAAAAGATATATCTTTGCTTGTATTCATTAAAAAAGTTAACTGTTAAAAAACGTACCTGAATTATAATTTCAAACTTGTGGTAGTAGATGAGATATGCAGTATATGTGCTCACCAGACTTCCAATGCTTGATAAAATTGGTAATTTAAGAGATGGAATGAAGCGAATGAGTATAAATATTAGTGCAGGCATCACACAATCATAAAAATGAAAAGTGTTGGTATTGAATTAAAGATAAACAGCATGGAAAAAGATATAACTCAAACATTGTAAGCAAATCTAATAATATTACAAATAGAATAATAACACATTTGTTTATACATTGAGATGTATTTACATATTACCAAACAAAAACCAAAAGACCTGCTATCTCTCCCCAGTTTTGTCCATTTCACCCCATCTCAGCCTCTGCTGAAGGGTCCCCCTCTGAGCACCTAGGCCACCTTCACATTTTCATATGGAGAGAAGTGGGGAGGCAGAAAAACCAATTTACCAACAGAGCGACATCATCTGTTTGGCCGTTTATCTCTGACACACCACCCCTCAGTCCAGTGTTGACGGTACATGATATTCCATTAATCTGCCTAATGAAAATTTAACCAGTGTTATAAACAAATAATTGGCCATTATCCTCTCAAAGATCCCGAATAAATTACTTGGGCGTTTTTCATGGGGTTCTGAAAGAAGAAGCCGGCCCCTCCTGATTGATGTTGGAATAAATGCGGGGCCCGCTCCGTCGCTGCGAGTGGGTCTCGGCTAAGCCTGTGATTGACTTAATGAGAGTCTTTGGGGTGAGTAAATGTTCCAAATTGCTCAGTCATTAGCTTTTGCTCGGCTGTCTGAAGATACCCCCGGATCTACAGCGCAGGTCTCTCCTCTTGTACCATTCCGCCTGCAATTACATTTTCATTTAGAGCAAACCTCTGAAGTCCGATAGGCAGGCCCCTTTTCATTACGCTGGCCTCCTTTTTCTTTTTTATCTAAATGGTGTGAAATGTCTCTTCATTTAGACCAATTAAAGATGAAAAAGACTGTGCTGTAATGAATTATCATACAAATTATTTACTTAATGCTACAATCTCGTTCCCTCTCTCCCTCTCCTCCTCTCTCATTCTTCTCTCTCTGGCTACGTGGATGCAGAGAGCCAGGCAGACAGGGAGAGTGGTGAGAGGGAGGACATGGTGGGAGTCCACTGTGAATCTTCTTTGAAATGGAAACTTCTCCCCTCAAATATGTACTCGTACAAATGGCTAAGGTTATCCCCTTTTCAGGTTTTATCTAGGTTTTGCATAAGCGGTGGGCTGTGGCTACTGTGTTCCAGAATTGAAGAGGGAAGGAGCACCACCAGATGAACAAAGGAATATATCGTCAACATTACTCTCATTTCAGGAATTTAATTTCAGGAGATGTCTAAGCTCCTCTTAATTAAGAACAAGCTTATGCTTTCAAATTAACTCATTTTAATTGAGGGGAATGTTTTCCGTCTGCAAGATGGTGTGGAGAATGTCTCAAGTCTCCTTCTCTAGGCTGCTGGCTGACACACAAACACTGGGAGAGTTCAGAACTATCACAGCAGCCACATCCACTCCACTGGGACTGCCTCTCTCTATCCCTCCACACTAGGGCACAACGCTGCCAAAGGCTCCTCCATTAGCCTGTTACACCATCACATCGGCTATTTAGTGCATCATTCTTCAGCCACAATACAAGGCAGCAGCAAAATGCACCCACATTGGGCTTTTCTTTAGTAGCAGACACAATAGGGAGGGAGAATGGTGAAACTGTATATTATTTATTCTAATGTTTTTGTTTTGCATCAGTCTGAATCAGAGCACGGTAGCAATGGGCAAAGCTAGTGGAGCTGAAGTGGCTTGTCACCATGGAGACTGCAGCTCCGTGCCAGAGCAGTTTTGGCACAGGCCCCAAGATGAGGGGGCAGCAGGAGGGGGCCACCAGGGTGTCCCTGTTCACCCCAACCCTCCTATAAACCCCCACTCCTCTCCAAACAAGAGGGGAAGCTTGGCCTCAGCAAGAACCCAGACACATCGCTTTGGGCCATATTTAAACGACAATGCATTTGAAAACTAGTCTGGATGAATGACTTTTAAGTTTGATGAAATCTAAATGCTACGCGGGGAAATAAACCTGAGAGAGGTCAGATCCAGAGGAGGTGTCAAAGTGTTGTTAGACTCACAGAGCAATAACGTTAAGTGCTCCATGATTTGTGCTAATCGGTATGAAATCACCCACCGTGCTTAAGTGCAGCTACCGCTGCTGTTAAGCTGGCTCTGTTCAGTGTCAGGGCCAATTCGTTCTGACAGCTTCAAAATACAAATACCAAATCGCCATATGGATCGCCCACTTCGAGAACTTTACTCACAGGTACAGCGGAGCAGATTTAGAACAGCATTGACTCCTCATTGGCTTGATTCTCTTTGGAATTGTTTGCATTGATCTTACAATTACACCGAACAAAAATATAAACGCAACATGCAACAATTTCAAAGATTACAGTTCATATAATGAAATCAGTCAATTGAAAGAAATTCATTAGGCCCTAATCTATGGATTTCACATGACTGGGAATATAGATTTGCATCTGTGAATCACAGATACCTTTAAAAAAAAAGATAGGGGTGTGGGTCAGAAAACCATTCAGTATCAAGTGACCACCATTTGCCTCATGCAGTGCGACACATCTCCTTCGCGTAGAGTTGATCAGGCTGTTGAATGTTGTCCCACTCCTGTTCAATGGCTTCGCAAAGCTGCTGGATATTGGCGGGAACTGGAACATGGAACACGCTGTCGTACACATCAATCCAGAGCATCCCAAACATGCTCAATGGGTGATATTTCTGGTGAGTATGCAGGCGATGGAAGAACTGGTACATTTTCAGCTTCCAGGAATTTTGTACAGATCCTTGCGACATGGGGCTGTGCATTATCATGCTGAAACATGAATTGATGGCGGAGGATGAATGGCACGACAATGGGCCTCAGGATCTCGTCACGGTATCTCTGCGCATTCAAATTGCCATTGATAAAAGGCAATTGTGTTCGTTATCTGTAGCTTGTGCCTGCCCATGCCATAACCCCATCACCACTATGGGGCACTCTGTTCACAACGTTGACATCAGCAAACCACTCGCCCACACAACACCATACATGCTGTCTGTCTGCCATCTGCCCAGTACAGTTGAAACCAGGATTAATCCGTGAAGAGCACACTTCTCCAGCATGCCAGTGGCCATCGAAGGTAAGCATTTTCCCACTGAAGTCAGTTACAATGCCAAACTGCAGTCAGGTAAAGACCCTGGTGAGGAAGACTAGTATGAAGATGAGTTTCCCTGAGCCCATTTCTGACAGTTTGTGCAGAAATTCTTTGGTTGTGCAAACACACCGTTTCATCAGCTGTCTGGGTGGCTGGTCTCAGACCATCCCACAAGTGAAGAGGCCGGTTGTGGCGGTCCTGGGCTGGCATGGTTACATGTGGCCTGCGGTTGTGAGGCCGGTTGGACGTACTGGCAAATTCTCTAAAACGATGTTGAAGGTGGCTTGTGGTAGAGAAATGTACTTTCAATTCTCTGGCAACAGCTCTGGTGGACATTCCTGTAGTCAGCATGCCAATTGCACACTCCCTCGAAACTTGAGACATCTGTTGAATTGTGTTGTGTGACAAAACTGCACATTTTAGAGTGGCCTTTTATTGTCCTTAGCACAAGGTGCACCTATGTAATGACCATGCTGTTTAATCAGCTTCTTGATGTGCCACACCTGTCAGGTGGATGTATTATCTTGGCAAAGGAGAAATACTCACTAACAGGGATGATAACAAATGTATGCACAAATATGGAAAATGTCTGGGATCTTTTATTTTAGCTCATGAAACATGGGACCAACACTTTACATGTTGTGTTCATATTTTTGTTCAGTGTCAAATAAATGTATGAATATGAGAACTAAAATAGGTTTCATAATGTAATAATCACCATATATGTACATTTAACTGACCTCTGTTGAACTCAGGGAATGACAGACAGTCACTATCATCTTAGGCCATGAACATCATTCTGAAAACAAATATGGTGACAAGCATCTGTTAAGTGGTTAAACACTAGAGTAAGGGAAATGGTCTGAGAGCCAATGCAAAAAAAAACTGCTCATTTAGATGTGTCAAAGGATAGGTAGGCTGTCCCGTCAACACACATATGGCTAGACAGGGGATGTTTGCTCAGTCAAACACAAAGCAGTCTGGGTTATCATACTCAAGTCAAGTGCCTTGGAATTATGCATGGCAGTGTGCACCTACAGCTTATGCATGCTAATGGCTAATTGCTAGTCTTGTGTTTTCATGGTCAGGAATGAGATAGCAAAACTGTATTTTCTGGAAAAACGCTGAGGAATAGGCTGCACATATTCTCATATATTTCTAATATATTGTCATATATGAGCCCATATTATCTTTGAAAACAGTCATTCTAATATTGCATTGACGTTTGCAGTACACTTTCATTGTGTTACGCGAGAGCACAGTTCTGGCTTGTATTTCATATCTCCTGGATGAATTAAAGTAACTGTCACCATGCACATGATAGCATCAAGTTGTTCATGAACGGATAAGAGAAGTGTGGGGAACTACCTTACAAATGCCCCTACATATAGTATCTGATCCAAGCCCAACAGTCTTAATATAGCACACTTTCCATATATCAGTAAAATGCCACTTTCTTTGCCATGTCTCAGAATCAAGGTTTCCAACCTTTCAATAAAAAAAGAGAACGTTGACTCTTATATCCTCTCTCTCCTATCTTACCATCACAGAATATGTGCATGTTGCACATTGTGTAATGACACATACAGTATATGGTCCAGCAAAATGTGTTAAGAGAGTGTGTTAGACAACAAATACTTGTCATATAAAAGTTTCCTTTGAAAAAAATGGTGTCAAGAATTGTATGGAGATGCCAGCGTTTGTTTGAAGGTGGTTGAGCTTTTATGACTTCATTGCGCAGTGAGGTAGATCACGTCAGAAGAAAGTCTCTATAAACCTGCAGGATCACATTACCTACCGCCCACCTGAACACAATGCGCTTTAGTATTAATAACCAAGCCTCACCTATACAAAATCAATTTGAAAGTATGCATGTGCTACTGAATGGAACTATTAATTAAAAGTGGAACAGGTTCTTATTTTAGTGGAAAGTGGGAAAATTATGAGCCTTTGTTGAGGAAAGCCCAGGAGCAAAGCTTTCATTAGCCTACATGCATGGCAAAAGCAATTCATCAACTATAATTTTCTCTCAATGGGCAAAAAAGGAGGGATCAACCTCAGTATGCTATTTATGGAGATTTACGGAAGTCTAGGAAATGCTAATGTGATTAACATTTATGTACAACATGTTTCGAAATGGCCCTCATGTCCATATTTGCCGCTAGATTAAGTATTGCACTTACTCCCAGAAAAATAAAAAAGATATGCAATGATATCAAATCTGTTTTGCAATGCAGGGGCAGCACAATGATGCTTTTTGGGGAGAATTCTCTGTCACATTAGAGGAGGATTTCTTCTTCTCTCTCTCTCTCCCCCCAACCCCATCCTCACTCTCTAAATATCTCTCTTTATGTGTGTCTGTCCCCAGATGAAGGCGCGGCGAGCAGAGCGGATGCTTTTGTGCTACCGGAGTGTCTCTCTCGAAAATGTGAACTGTTCCACGGATTAGCTGAGCAGAGATTTATTTAATGCATCCTCGTAGAGTATTGTTGAATTCTATTTTGGGATTCGGGGCTTGCCAAGCTCTAAGCCTGGTAATATATGCCTGCTTCAGTTTAAGAGAGAGGGTTCGCAGACCCACTTTATGTTGGGATCATATGGATCATACAGAGTCATTGAATATGAAAATATTGAGGGTCTGGTAGCACATTTATTGTTTCCTAAACTAACCCCTCATAGCGTGTTTCCAGCGTTCTCCCCTGTCTCTTGTTTGTATGGCCTGTTTAAATATTTGATGTCCTAGAGAATGTTTGTGATATTCTCCAGATAAGGTACTGCAAATGCATATGCCATGAGAGGCCCCTATTTAAGATGCCGGCTTACGATTTCTGAGAGTCCAACAAAGCCATGGATGGAAGAGGCATGGATGGATTTAGGAGCAGCGAGAGAATAATGAATAATAAGAATGTATCTTATTTAAAATGCTAAGTATTTACCATATCTTTTAATTTTCTTATTATAAAACCATGATTATAATCATAAGACACATTTGTATTAACCATTCATCTCAATTAGATTTTTTTTCTGTACTAAACATTAAAATACATTCCCTTTGCAATGAAATATATATTTTATCTCAATTTACACCATACATGTAATTCTAACAGTCTGCCATGTTTCACAGAATATTAAACCATCATTCATCTGCACCGGCAGATCTCAGTCTACTGTAGTCTAAGAATGAAGCTTAGACTGAAGCTTAGAATTCTCGAGCCATGTTCCAACTACATTTCCCAGCATGCGTCAAGGTTTGGAATCCTTCTCCTCACAGTGAACTGTGGGCAATGTGACAGAGAGCGACACAAAAGAGGAAAGCCAGGGGGTGCGCAGGAGTGGGGGAGAGGGAGCCGGACAAAAGGGGAAGACATGGGCTTTGCACGGAGGACATGATAAAGCCAGCAGCATTATCGTCAGTGTGAAAGATGGGGGCCATACTTCAAACAGGATTTTCTATCCATGACAGGATACTCCACTGACGCGGTGCAAATACCTCTCTGTGGCAGCAGCATATAGCCCAAGGGCTTCTAGGGTCCTTTGTATATTCAACACAACTACAATGTTATAGAGAAACCCAGAATGTTTCAAATATATGTAATAGTTGTCCAGATCGCTTTCAAAAAAATATTGAACGGAAGACTGTTATGAAATGAAGATATTCCATAAACGAAAGGTGGTTTTCACTTTTGAATCTCAACATAGCTATATTCTCGATTTAATATAAATGTTTTCAAGGTGCAAAATATCCTAACACATAACAATGAAATATGCCTACATTTCTTAGAGAGGCATTCAGCTTGACAAAATATCCCTCTTGCAAGGAAGCCACAAGGTTCAATCAATTAGTCTGTGATTATTATCACTTCTGTTGTTATTACTAGTCTCACTAGCCTGGCTGTTATGGTAACCCTAGACACAGTCCACAGTACTAATCCTTGCCCCTTCCCCAACCCTAACCTTTACTCTCTTAATCAACATCATATCGTGAGCAAAGGGGCAACAATATTTACATGTTAGTTCTCGCTATGTTCAGTGAGAATTCACTCTCAGTCTGGGAATTTTACATTCCAGTTGTTTGTGTGGGTGTGTATGTATGATTTTGCCCCAGTTCAGTTGACAGCTTCCGCTCCTTTCTCTGGGTTGAAATTCACAAGGACATTACAATCCAAATAAATGAGTAGAAGAAAGGCTTTAAGTTGTAGATGGGTCATTATGGGTGTGTAGGTCTGTGTTTTATATGACTCTGTCTTGTACATTACGGCTGTACTACCACCCTAGTAATAGAATTAATAGACTAGGTCTTAAAAGTTGTGGTACAACACCATATTTTGTGACTAAATAAAAACAGAAAAGAGAGCAATATACGGTATACCCTAACCACAACTAAACAAGTTTATGCCACTTGCCAGACAATGGGTAGGCTGTCTTTTAATATTGCTCAAGATTCAACCCATCTGTCTTTTCGGCAGCAAAATGATTGTTGAGGAAGTTTGATCCGACAATAAATATGAACTGGACGGCAAGATAAAGGAAAAGCACGAAAACTGCAGTAAGCATGCATGACAGCGAGACAAAGATATTTCCTATGCAAAGCTTGCACACAATGTCATGTGTGATAGTGACGGATCCTGTCCAAGTTACACGCAGGGGGGGATACCGAAACAAGGCCGGCCGCCTGCATCTTCCATTGATTCCCCCACACTTTACTTGATCCAGAATCTCGCCATATATCAGGGACACAAAGCAGATCTCGGCTTTAGGGTAATCTCATTAAGAAACTCTAACCACCATATGAGGAGAGAAAAAAAGAAACTCATTCTGTGCCATGCCAAAATCAAGGCTCGGGGAGGCAGGTGTAATGTTACACAATTAGCCTCTAAATGATAAAAAGGAGATTATTGCAAATGAGTACTAGCCAGCACATGCAGCAAGCGAACCTGCATGGTCCCTGAAGATGCATCAAACTCCTTAGGGACTCATCGGAACCGACTTATCTGTGAAAACGAAAAAAGGAAACCCTGTATGCTGCAGTGAGGGTGCGGTTCAGGGGGTTGAAGGTCAAGAGTGGTGGTCAAAGTGTACAGTTTACATCCTCTCAGCTCCACTCCAATATACTGTGTGTTATGAAATTAAACATTCACTGTTTAGCATGTAAGGGACATAGGATTAAATTTTTTAACAAAATATCCACATTTAATATTGGTGTGGTTGAAAGGAATGTATTGGAACTACAGTATACAGTTGAAGTTGGAAGTTTACATACACCTTTGCCAAACACATTTAAACCCAGTTTTTCACAATTCCTTTAATTCCTTTAATTTTTACTAGGACATTTAATCCTAGTAAAAATTCCCTTTCTTAGGTCGGTTAGGATCACCACTTTATTTTAAGAATGTGAAATGTCAGAATAATAGTAGAGAGAATGATTTATTTCAGCTTTTATTTTTTGAAGTTGGAAGTTTACATACATACACTCAATTAGTATTTGGTAGCATTGCCTTTAAATTGTTTATCTTGGGTCAAACATTTCAGGGTAGCCTTCAACAAGCTTCCCACAATAATTTGGGTGAATTTTGGCCTATTCCTCCTGACAGAGCTGGTGTAACTGAGTCAGGTTTGTAGGCCTCCTTGCTTGCGCACACTTTTTCAGTTCTGCCCACAACTTTTCAATAGGTTTGAGGTCAGGGCTTTGTGATGGCCACTCCAATACCTTGACTTTGTTGCCCTTAAGCCGTTTTGCCACAACTTTGGAAGTATGCTTGGGGTCATTGTCCTTTTGCAATCAAACTTTAACTTCCGGACTGATGTCTTGAGATGTTGCTTCAATATATCCACATAATTTTCCACCCTCATGATGCCATCTATTTTGTGAAGTGCACCAGTCCCTCCTGCAGCAAAGCAGTTTCATCAGACCAGAGGACATTTCTCCAAAAAGTACAATATTTTTCCCCATGTGCAGTTGCAAACCGTAGTCTGGCTTTTTTATGGCGGTTTTGGAGCAGTGGCTTCTTCCTTGCTGAGCGGCCTTTCAGGTGATGTCGATATAGGACTCGTTTTACTGTGGATATAGATACTTTGTACATCTTCACAAGGTCCTTTGCTGTTGTTCTGGGATTGATTCGCACTTTTCGCACCAAAGTACGTTCATCTCTAAGAGACAGAACGTGTCTCCTTCCTGAGCGGTATGACAGCTGCGTGGTCCCATGGTGTTTATACTTGCGTACTATTGTTTGTACAGATGAACGTGGTACCTTCAGGCATTTGGAAATTGCTCCCAAGGATGAGCCAGACATGTGGAGGTCTACAATTATTTTTCTGAGGTGAGGTCTTGGCTGATTTCTTTTGATTTTCCCATGATGTCAAGCAAAGAGGCACTGAGTTTGAAGGTAGGCCTTGAAATACATCCACAGGTACACTTTCAATTGATTCAAATGATGTCAATTAGCCTATCAGAAGCTTCTAAAGCCATGACATAATTTTCTGGAATTTTTCAAGCTGTTTAAAGGCACAGTCAACTTAGTGTATGTAAACTTCTGATCAAGTGGAATTGTGATACAGTGAATTATAAGTGAAATAATCTGTCTGTAAACAATTGTTGGAAAAATTACTTGTGTCATGCACAAAGTAGATGTCCTAACCGACTTGCCAAAACTATAGTTTGTTAACAAGAAATGTTGAAGTGGTTGAAAAAATGACTCCAACCTAAGTGTATGTAAACTTCCGACTTCAACTGTATATGAGTTCAACATCCAGTAAAATAGCCCAGTAGGCAACAGCTAAAAAGTGACATATTATTTTCACCCATCTCCCTTGTTACTTTAAATGCATCAAAGCTGCATGGAGGGACTTTACTGAGGCCAGACTCAGCGCTCCTGATGAGTTCTTCTGTCAACTACTACCAGGGGTTCCTGCCTCTATCTCTTAAAAATGGTTAACAGAAAAATTGATGGAGTCTGTATGATCCAGGGAGCCCATACCCAGTCTCTCATAGCCTCAAGACTGGATTGCCATTTCAGATTGTTGCCATATGTGGCACGGAGCACCGCTCACACAATGACAGTGATCAACTACTACTGTGCAGTGTCCCCATCATCTCTACAATGGACTTGACATGATCACTTGGAGTTCAAATCCTAAAAAACTTCTCAAGGTAGAGAGCCCCTGAGCTGTTTGAAAGTTCAATCCCTCCCACTCCACATTTTGTGTTTCAAACATGTTAATTACTGAACCAGATGATTCAAAGTCCAAGCCCACTTTTGGAGGAGGCAAAGAGGGCGGCATTCCTTTGTTGCCTCTTCAGACGCACTGAAGCATCGGTTTCGTTGTTACATAAAGTTGTATAACAAATGAGGCTGGAGCCTTTGAACTGGGCTGACCACACAGGCCTGGAAGAGTCACTAGGAGCCCAACATGTGGCAGCAATAAGATGGCTCCGCCCATTGCTAGACGTGGGAGACACTGCATTCCAGCCGGGCTAATTAAAGCTAAAACACAACTTCCACAAACAGTGCACCAGTCACAACATTGTAGGATGGACTGACTATGTAGTCAGCAGAGGAACAATTATATGGGACGTAATAGCTGCCTGTGTTTACCGAAAGGCCTTCGTCTGCAGTAAAGTGAGAATTGTAGTGTGGCTACAGTTATCAAAATCAAGACAAATGGTATTGGTTGCATGCACTGAATACAACAGGTGTAGACTTTACAGTGAAATGCATACTCACGAGCGCATTCCCAACAGTGCAGAGTTAAAAGTAAGACAAATATCTGCTAAATAAAAAAGTAAATAGGAACAGAACAAAAACAATAACGAGTACCAGTACCGAGTCAATTGTGCAGGGGTACGAAATAGTTGAAGTAATTGAGGTAATACATTTACAGTTAGTGTTAGTTGATGTGGAATCTCACATCGAAGTGTAGAATCTAACTAACAAATCATTTTAAACAGCATGTTATTTATGATTGACAGCTGCACAATAAAATGTTTTCCTAAAGCCACAATCTGCATGTCCTGCTTTGCAGTACTTTCCAATTGTTGTCCTAATCAAATGCCAGATATACCCATTATTTGTTTAAATATTTAACTGTCTCCACCCTGTCATAATCCAAAATCTAAGGTTGTTTCATGCCATTGTTTTTTATGTCATTGATTCTTTGTTAACAAATAATGTATAGCTTAAATACAAAACAAACTATGTTTAAAACAACCATGTCTGTCAATATCATGGGCAGTCAGTTCATGCAGTCATAGCACTGTCATTTGACAATGGTTATATTTCCCCAGACTCATCCCTCAGTTTACCAAACAAAGTGGCAGGGTAAGGCTTTTGAAATGACAGTCTTTAAAATTGTTCAGACACCTTTTTGTAGAGAGACTAGATGGTATGGCTTTTACAAACTCTACAGATGTGGTTAAGTTTCTGTACTAAAGTATTCAAACCTGCCATTGAATGTTTATTTCTGTCTCATTGGAGTGTGTGCATAAATAGACAATTGCTGCCTTTTTTTTTTTTAACCCTTCCCTGAACAATTGCACCAGAGAGCAGTCTTTCCGGTGAAAATAAAAAAATCTATTATCAGAAAATGTGACAGGATATTCAATTTGCTTACATGACATAGCAACATGAGGCTATGCATTCTAAGGACCCAAGTGTGTGTTCACTTAAGATTGATAAAAACACAATAAAATGGAATGCCCACTGGGGAGGCAGTTTTCTTGGTATAAAAGACATCTGGCATGATTATTTTCAGCTCTTCAGCTAATCCTCTAACTGTAAACTGAGGAAAAATGTGCCAAATGGCTTTAGAGCAAGACTGTGTTTTGGACTTGTGGAAGATTTAAATGAGTTTTATGGAAATGTTAGAGGCATTATTGGAAAACGCAGTGAGACAATTGTAATTAGTTTTCAGCCTGTCACATTTATAATCATTATCCCACTTTAGACATGGCAAATTTTCAGTCACGTTAACCATCACAACCATAGAGAAGCCACATCAAAAACAGCAGTTCTTTCAATGTTTTGATGTGACTTCAATCCTTGTTGCCATGTGTTAGATGTTTGATACCGTATATGGTGTTGAGATGGAAAATGCACATGAGTCGTATGCATGCCATTCAGAGGTGGCCCTGCGAGAACTAATCTACTGACTGCCAAGCATATCTGCCAACACTCACTTTACAATATGACTTTATTCATACTGAAGATCTGGGACATAAACTGTTCCTGCCCACAAGAACAAAACACACCCACCAGCCTCGATGAAAAGGAGAGCTACATTAAAAGATGTGAAAATGCTGCCAAAACATTTATTCTTGTCCACTCAGATAGCCGCGTTTACATTTACATTTACATTTAAGTCATTTAGCAGACGCTCTTATCCAGAGCGACTTACAAATTGGAAAGTTCATACATATTCATCCTGGTCCCCCCGTGGGAATTGAACCCACAACCCTGGCGTTGCAAGCGCCATGCTCTACCAACTGAGCCACACGGGACCAAATCTGGTTTATCAAGGTGAGACCCAAATGCAGACACAAGAGGCAGATGGTTGGAGTCTTACAATGTTTATTAAGGGGTAGGCAAGAGAATGGTCGTGGACAGGCAAAAGGTCAAAACCAGATCAGAGTCCAGGAGGTACAGAGTGGCAGACAGGCTTGTGGTCAGGCAGGCGGGTACAAAGTCCAGAAACAGGCAAAGGTCAAAACCGGGAGGACGAGAAAAAGGAGAATGCAAAAAGCAGGAGAACGGGAAAAACGCTGGTTGACTTGGAAACATACAAGACGAACTGGCACAGAGAGAATGGAAACACAGGGATAAATACACTGGCGAAAACAAGCGACACCAAGGGTGGGTGGAGACAATAACGAGGACAGGTGAAACTGATCAGGGTGTGACAGCGTTAGCAAAAGCTAAATTGTGTTGTTGTACACTGGAGCTGAAAGGATTTTGTTGATAAGAAGTAAGCACTAACACAAGGTGCTTGTTCTTATAACTCCCAAAATGTTCTTACAATATTGAAAACTGGCCTCACATTCATGAAATGACATATTATGTGTATGACACATAGAAACTGTATATGATCGTTTTTTCCCCCCATACAACACAAGATGTAGCATAGTTGTCGCCACATAGTATGTGAGACATATACAATAATGTGTTTCTTTGTAAAATAATGGACAAGATTTGAATAAGAAATTAAAATGACATTTGTTTTCTGAAATATGTTATACACATTGCCATGTAGTTGGCAGGCAAACAGACACATTATTTAGCTGTTTAATATATGATAAAACATTTTATATATTATGTCAAATTGTGTAGCTAACTCCAATCTCCTGAGATGCATTTGATAAAGGTTGTAACGGTCCAATCACAACAATAATAAAACACACATGATTGATTGGGTTTAAGTAATGGCTCTTCATGGCTATTTAATAAATCTCCAATAGGCCAGTGACCTCAGTCTCCAACACATCATAAATCTATATAAACAAAATTGCAGCTTTAAATAACACACATCATATGGCAAATATGTCTAATATATGTTTGCTGCTATTTAAGGAATGCATTCAGGTCACAAAGGCAAGGTTTCACATATGCATAAAACACCACCTGTTGGAGCAATCATTAGGAAGTAATAAATTCCTCTCTTGATTAAGAAGATAGGAGATGAGGACATCTGCTGATGATTATAGTCTCATAAATGTACAATGAGAATACTCTTGATGTTGGGTGTAAGTGCAGAGTATACATCACGGTACACAAGGTGTGCTACTTTACGGTAAGAGGATACTTATAATATTGGTTAATTTTGATCATATCCTCTGTTATTGAGATGTTAGCTTATTTGGACATGGTTAAACATAGATTCATGTTGTGGGTGTGATCATTTCATGATTGGTCACTTCCCACTGATGAATGGTTATGAGTGCTTCAATGCATATTTAACTGTATTATTTATCCCATTTTGGAACAAGACTAAATTAAAACAATATCAAATCCAAAGTAATCTTAAGATGATTCAAATAAACCAACAAATAACATTAGTGTACTAATTCATAGGCCTCCGGGCAAAGAGAGGAGCTGGCTACCAAGACACAGTCCCAGTGTGTGCCACAAGGTGCAGAGTTTGATACTGAAAATGTAAAATTACTGTTAGATTAATAATGACAGTAATTGTTGAAATATCCCCACAAACATGAAGGGAAAGGAAGGATTCATAGAACTGCTGGTGGTTTGCAAGTAGCCTACTTTATTATCCTTGAAAGAAAGGATGAGGTAAGACCAGTTAATCATCTTCAAGTATGATGCCTTTCCTTGTCGGTCTATTACTCAATATTAAGTGTAGCATAATCCTGTTTTAATGACTTGAGTTGGCAGTGGTTACTTCAATGCACTTGTAGAGTTTTGATACTTGTTCTTTAGACATAAGCCCAGCATTGTGTTGTGGATGCATATTTTCTTAAGTACAATGTTTCTAACATGAAATAATTGTAATTTCCTGGGCAAAAATACATTGTTTTGCTGATGGAATACAGACTACATGGCACACTATTGTAACTCGGTACTGGTACCCCTTGCATATCGGCAAGTTACCGTTACTCATTGTGTATCTATTATTACTTTATATTATTACTTGTTTTACTTTTCTATTATTTCTCTATTTTCTTTCTCTCTGTATTGTAGGGAAGGGCCCGTAAGTAAGCATTTCACTGTTAGTCCACACCTGTTGTTTATGAAGCATGTGACGAATAACATTTGAATTCTGCACCCAGAAGGAAAGCAAAAGTTAGCAATGGCTTTCGGCATGTAATTATAGTGTCCTCTTTCTCCAAGGCATATAACTCAGTAGTGCTAATATATACATAATTAATATGGAGATTGTCTCCAGATAATTAAACAACATTTTGGATGGTAACATCAGAGATACTTAATGTGGTTCGAGATGTTACATTGTCATAATCAATCTGCGACGTTATACCAGAGGCCAGTCAAAGGTCAGAGAATAGAATAACAAGAACAAGAAACCCAAGATGACCAAAGGCCTATTTACTTTAAACAGTCTTCTATTAATTTTCTAAATGCCATTAAAAGTGGCCCAGGGGAATGTTGAATATTTAATGTTGCCAATTAATAGCTTCTTAGTGGAATCAAGTTCTTTGAATTAGTTGGAAGCCTTGCTCTCCTTTTTTAATTCTTCAGATTAGATTGTTTCATAGTAAAGGAGATGAGTGTGCAGCTCTGGAAGAAGAGTAGTGAGGGAGGGAGAGAGAGCGAGGGGAGGGAGGGACAGAGAGAGACTAAGGAACAGAGTGAGATAACAGTATGTAATGTTTGTATGTATGTTCAGGTAGGCCAGTAGCCTATATAGTACATGCACATGCATACAGTGCATTCAGAAAGTAATCACACCCCTTGACTTTTTCCACATTTTGGTGTGACAGTTTGAATATAAAACGTATTAAATTCCGTTTTTGTGTCACTGATTTACACATAATACCCCAAAATGTTAAAGTGGATTTTTGGTTTTAGACATTTTTACAAATGAATTAAAAGCACAGATTCAACCACAAAGACCAGGGATGTTTTTGTAAAGAAAAACATAAAGAAAGGAACCGATTGGTAGATTGGTAAAAAAAAAAAAAAAAGCAGACACTGAATATCCCTTTGTGCATGGTGAAACTGTTAATCAGGCTTTGGATGGTATATCAATACACCCAGTCACTACAGTGCCTCAACATTTTACATTTTGTTAAATAAATTCTCTTCCACTTTGACATTACAGTATATTCTGTGTAGATTGTTGACACAAAAAGGACAATGAAATCCATTTCAACCCCACTTTGTAACAACAAAATGTGGGAAAAGTCACTGGGTGCGAATACTTTCTGAAGGCACTGTACATGTGTGAGTTGCTTGGGGGTTGGGCTAGGGGAAACAATCTGTAGCAGTAACTCAATCATCCATAGACCGAATTAAAACAAAAAAGGTCTGTCCGACCAAGAGGGTCAAAGAGGGATAAAGAAGGGGGGTTAAGAGGGCATGGAACTCGAAAGCACAACTCAAATCGTATTCAATCTGTGTATGAATTGATGGCGATGAAAATAAGACTCTAAAACAAACAAAAAAACACTTATTTGCAGATTATTGTCTTAAATGGAGGCCTGTGAGGCCACTCTTTATGGTTGGCTTCACATGTGGACCTGAGCCCTGATCTAAACATTCACTACCAATCCTCAAGACTAGCCACAGTGCGTTCAGTGAAAGTGAAGGGACGTAGTGTTTTCAAAACATATTAGTTAAACTTAAAATGGTCAAAATCAATAAAGGTGTAGTCCCTTTTTAAACCCAAATAACATACTACTAACAAACACTGTACATATGAACTTGCTCTGCTGTTTTCTACAATGTCACAGTCAATATTGAAATACCAATATTCTCCGGGAAAATTAATATATTTGTTGACTAACAGCATGGATAACATTGTTAAATAAAAAACATCTTATTCTGGTTTAATATTTTCTCCATCTTTATGCAAATTAGGGACCATTAGCATAATCACATTTGAGAAATACATCCTCATAAAGTGAAAAATGATAACCTATGTTTTAATACATGACCAAAAGTATGTAGACACCTGAACATCTCATTCCAATATCATGGGCTTTAATATAGAGTTGGTCCCCCCTTTGCTGCTATAACAGCCTCCACTCTTCTGGGAAGGCTTTCCACTAGATGTTGGAACATTGCTGCGGGACTTGCTTCCATTCAGCGACAAGAGCATTAGTGAGGTCGGGCACTGATGTTGGGCGATAAGGCCTGGCTCGCAGTCTGTGTTCCAATTCATCCCAAAGGAGTTCGATGGGGTTGAGGTCAGGGCTCTGTGCAGGCCAGTCAAGTTCTTCCACACAGATCTCGACAAACCATGTTAGTATGGACCTCGCTTTGTGCACTGGGGCATTGTCATATTGAAAAAGGAAAGGGCCTTCCCCAAACTATTGCCACAAAGTTGGAAGCAAATGTTATGCCCTACGAGCTTTAGCACTCGGCGGTCCCGTTCTGTGAGCTTGTGTGGCCTACCACTTCGCGGCTGAGCCATTGTTGCTCCTAGACATTTCCACTTCACAATAACAGCAGTTAAAGTTGACCGGGGAACCTCTAGCAGGGCAGATATCTTTCCAACAACTGACTTGTTGAAAAGGTGGCATCCTATGACGGTGCCACGTTGAAAGTCACTAAGCTCTTCAGTAAGGCCATTCTACTGCCAATGTTTGTCTATGGAGATTGCATGGCTGTGTGCTCGATTTTATGCACCTGTCAGCAATGGGTGTGGCTGAAATACCCAAATCCACTAATTTGAAGGGGTGTTCACATACTTTTGTATATACAGTGCATTCGGAAAGTATTCAGATCCCTTGACTTTTTTGTTACGTTACAGGCTTATTATAAAAAAAAAAAAAAATCTTTTTTTGCTCATCAATCTACACATAATACCCCATAATGACAAAGCAAAAACAGGTTTGTAGAAATGTTAGCAAATGTATAAAAAATAAAAAAATAGAAATTTAAACATTTACATAAGTATTCAGACCCTTTACTCAGTACTTTGTTGAAGCAACTTTGGGAGCGATTACAGCCTTGTGTCTTCTTGGGTATGTTTGGCAAACCTGTATTTGGTGAGTATTTCCCATTCTTCTCTGCAGATCCTCTCAAGCTCTGTCAGGTTGGATGGGGAGCGTCGCTGCACAACTATTTTCAGGACACTCTAGAGATGTTGGATCGGGTTCAAGTCTGGGCTCTGGTTGGCCCACTCAAGGAGATTCAGAGAATTGTCCCTAAGCCACTCCTGCGTTGTCTTGGCTGTGTGCTTAGGGTTTTTGTCCTGTTGGAAGGTGAACCTTCGGCCCAGTCTGAGGTCCTGAATGCTGGGCTCTGGTTGGCCCACTCAAGGAGATTCAGAGAATTGTCCCTAAGCCACTCCTGCGTTGTCTTGGCTGTGTGCTTAGGGTTTTTGTCCTGTTGGAAGGTGAACCTTCGGCCCAGTCTGAGGTCCTGAATGCTCTGGAGCACATTTTCATCAAGGATCGTTCATATTTCTCTTGATCTTGACTAGTCTCCCAGTCCTTGCCACTGAAAAATATCCCCACAGCATGATGCTGCCACAACCATTCTTCACCGTACGGATGCAAAAAGTCTGGGTAGCCATTTGATTAGCTGTTCAGGAATCTTATAGCCTGGTGGTAGAAGCAGTTAAGAAGCCTTTGGACCTAGACTTGTCGCTCCGTACTGCTTGCCGTGCGGTAGCAGAGAGAACAGTCTATGACTAGGGTGGCTGGAGTCTTTGACAATTTTTAGGGCCTTCCTCTGACACCGCCTGGTATAGAGGTCCTGGATGGCAAGAAGCTTTGCTCCAGTGATGTACTGGGCTGTACACACTACCCTCTGTAGTGTCTTGCGGTCGGAGGCCAAGCAGTTGCCATACCAAGCAGTGATGCCACCAGTCAGGATGCTCTCGATGGTGCAGCTGTAGAACTTTTTGAGGATCTGAGGACCCATGCCAAATCTTTTTGGTCTCCTGAGGGGGAATAGGCTTTGTTGTGCCCTCTTCACGACTATCTTGGTGTGTTTGGACCATTCTAGTTTGTTGGTGATGTGGACACCAAGAAACGTGAAGCTCTCAACCTGCTCCACGACAGCCCCGTCGATGAGAATGGGGGGCGTGCTCGGCCTTCCTTTTCCTGAAGTCCACAATCATCTCCTTTGTCTTGATCATGTTAAGGGAAAGGTTGTTATCCTGGCATCACATGGCCAGGTCTCTGACCTCCTCCCTATAGGCTGTCTCATCGTTGTCGGTGATCAGGCCTACCACTGTTGTGTTGTCGGCAAACTTAATGATGGTGTTGGAATCGTGCCTGGCCATGCAGTCATGGGTGAACAGGGAGTGGAGTAGGGGACTGAGCACGCACCCCTGAGGTGCCCCCGTGTTAAGGATCGGCGTGGCAGATGTTTTGTTACCTACCCTTACCACCTGGGGGCGGCCCGTCAGGACGTCCAGGATCCAGTTGCAGAGGGAGGTGTTTAGTCCCAGGATCCTTAGCTTAGTGATGAGGTTTGAGGGCACTATGGTGTTGAACGCTGAGCTGTAGTCAATGAATAGCATTCTCACATAGGTGTTCCTTTTGTCCAGGTGTGAAAGGGCAGTTTGGAGTGCAATAGAGATTGCATCATCTGTGGATCTGTTGGGGCGGTATGCAAATTGGAGTGGGTCTATGGTTTCTGGGATAATGGTGTTGATGTGAGCCATGACCAGCCTTTCAAAGCACTTCATGGCTACAGATGTGAGTGCTACGGGTCGATAGTCATTTAGGCAGGTTACCTTAGTGTTCTTGGGCACATGGACTATGGTGGTCTGCTTGAAACATGTTGGTATTACAGACTCAGTCAGGGACAGATTGAAAATGTCAGTGAAGACACTTGCTTGTAAGCAGGAATCAGGAGGATAGAATTATGGTCAAATTTGCCAAATGGAGGGCGAGGGAGAGCTTTGTATGCATCTCTGTGTGTGGAGTAAAGGTGGTCTAGAGTTTTTTTCCTCTGGTTGCACATTTAACATGCTGATAGAAATGAGGTTAAACTGATTTAAGTTTCCCTGCATTAAAGTCCCTGGCCACTAGGAGCGCCGCCTCTGGATGAGCGTTTTCTTGTTTTCTTATGGCCTTATACAGCTCATTGAGTGCGGACTTAGTGCCAGCATCGGTTTGTGGTGTTAGATAGACAGCTATGAAAAATATAGATTGGTAAATAGTGTGGTCTACAGCTTATATTGAGATACTCTAATTCAGGCGAGCAAAACCTTGAGACTTCCTTAATATTCGATTTCGTGCACCAGCTGTTATATACAAAGACCACCATCCCTTGTCTTACCGGAGGCAGCGGTTCTTTCTTGCCGATGCAGCGTAAACCCCGCCAGCAGTATTTTATCCATGTCGTCGTTCAGCCACGACTCGGTGAAACATAAGATATTACAGTTTTTGTCCCGTTGGTAGGATATTCGTGATCATAGCTCGTATGTTTTGTTATCCAATGATTGTAAGTTGACTAATAGGACTGATGGTAGAGGCAGATTACTCACTCGCCGTCGGTTCCTTACAAGGCACCCCGACCTACGTCCCTGATATCTCCGTCTCTTTCTCCTGCGAATGACAGGGATAAGGGCCATGTCGGGTGTCTGAAGTAAATCCTTTGCGTCGACTCGTTAAAGAAAAAATCTTTGTCCAGTAGGTGGTGTGTATTCGCTGTCCTGATATGCAGAAGCTCTTTCCGGTCATAAGAGACGGTGGCGGAAACATTATGTACAAAATAAGTTACAAATAACGTGAAAAACAACACACAATGGCACAATTGGTTAAGAGCCCGTAAAACGGAAGCCATCTCCTCCGGCGACATTCAAGATGCCATTCAAAATGAATTTACCACAGGTGGACTCAAATCAAGTTGTAGAAACAACTCAAGGATGATCAATGGAAACAGGATGCACCCGAGCTTAATATCAAGTCTTATAGCAAACAGTCTGAATACTTATGTAAATAAGGTATTTCTGTTTTTTATTTTTAATACATTTGCAAAATTTTCGAAAACCTGTTTTTGCTTTGTCATTATGGGGTATTGTGTGTAGATTGATGAGGACATGTTTTTATTCATTCCATTTTAGAATAAGGCTGTAACGTAACAAAATGTGGAAAAAGGGAAGGTGTTTAAATACTTTCTCAATGCACTGTATAGTATATATATCTCAATGGTATATTGAAATGTTAATGTTTTAAAAGTGGTGTGCAACTGTGAAAAAAGGAGGGCATTTACATGTGCACTTTTGAGCATAAGCTGTTCCACTCTACTTGACAAGATACAAAACCTGAGCTAAAACCTCCACGATGGAAAGCATCCAACAGCTTAAATGTGTTATCAGACATGAGAAATTAATTTAGTGGGCCATGAAAACAACTGTAAACAGTCTCTTTGTGCCGTTTGCCCATGTTACACACATTCCCCCTTGTTTCTTCATTGTATCACTTTTGGTATCACTTTTCTTTCCTTCATGGTATCACCTCCCCAATACTGTATATGCGACAAGTGGAAATTCGATTTCTATGGAAGAGAGGAGAGAGTAGAGGGAGAGAAAGAGGTAGGACATTACCTTCAGGCATTTAAGTGGAAAAGGGGCCTGTTATAGCTTTAACGAGATATCGAGGTGGATAAAGACGTAAGAAAGGGCCATTATGCTGCCGAGGGGACTATCTCTCTCTCTCTCCATCCCTCTTTCCCTCTTCACGTCCACCTTGAACTTGTCAGGAGTTCAGCCGTCTCTGTGACTACGGTCCATACAGGCTCCTGGAATGAGAGTGCGGTCACTCAAGCCCATCCGACCTGCCACCGAACCAGCTCCATTTCACTGGGGCTAACTTACCTATTCATTTTCAATGGGACTTCAACTTTATCTCTCACCGTAACACAACATTAACTACCAAAAAGCTATAAATGTATTATCAGCACGCCCCAAAGCTTTGGGATTGCTTCCCTCATAAATAAGATCATTATACTAGTGGTAATCCCATTAAATAGATCATTTTGCAAATATCTAAATCCAATTAATAATGTGTTTGCAGAGGGGGGGTGCAAAAACACTGCTCTTTAGAAAGCTGACATGCTGGGAGTCAAAGTCCTTTGTTAGCTGCCACTGCCTCTGTAGCTGGCGTGGTTTTAATAAAGTACAAAGTTGAACCATGAAGCTCAGTCTAAAGGAAAACAGCAAGATAAAGGCTTTTGCTTATATTCTCACAAAATAAGACATCTACTGACATTCCTTAGAAGACTATTTGTCAACACATCTTAGACAGTCAACACATCTTAGACAGTCAACACATCTTAAGACAGTCAACACATCTTAAGACAGTCAACACATCTTAGACAGTCAACACATCTTAAGACAGTCAACACATCTTAGACAGTCAACCCATCTTAAGACAGTCAACACATCTTAGACAGTCAACACATCTTAGACAGTCAACACATCTTAGACAGTCAACACATCTTAAGACAGTCAACACATCTTAGACAGTCAACACATCTTAAGACAGTCAACACATCTTAGACAGTCAACACATCTTAGACAGTCAACACATCTTAGACAGTCAACACATCTTAGACAGTCAACACATCTTAAGACAGTCAACACATCTTAAGACAGTCAACACATCTTAGACAGTCAACACATCTTAGACAGTCAACACATCTTAGACAGTCAACACATCTTAAGACAGTCAACACATCTTAGACAGTCAACACATCTTAGACAGTCAACACATCTTAAGACAGTCAACACATCTTAAGACAGTCAACACATCTTAGACAGTCAACACATCTTAGACAGTCAACACATCTTAAGACAGTCAACACATCTTAGACAGTCAACACATCTTGGACAGTCAACACATCTTAGACAGTCAACACATCTTAGACAGTCAACAGATCTTAGACAGTCAACACATCTTAGACAGTCAACACATCTTAAGACAGTCAACACATCTTAAGACAGTCAACACATCTTAGACAGTCAACACATCTTATACAGTCAACACATCTTAGACAGTCAACACATCTTAAGACAGTCAACACATCTTAGACAGTCAACACATCTTAGACAGTCAACACATCTTAAGACAGTCAACACATCTTAAGACAGTCAACACATCTTAGACAGTCAACACATCTTAGACAGTCAACACATCTTAAGACAGTCAACACATCTTAGACAGTCAACACATCTTGGACAGTCAACACATCTTAGACAGTCAACACATCTTAGACAGTCAACAGATCTTAGACAGTCAACACATCTTAGACAGTCAACACATCTTAAGACAGTCAACACATCTTAAGACAGTCAACACATCTTAGACAGTCAACACATCTTAGACAGTCAACACATCTTAAGACAGTCAACACATCTTAGACAGTCAACACATCTTGGACAGTCAACACATCTTAGACAGTCAACACATCTTAGACAGTCAACAGATCTTAGACAGTCAACACATCTTAGACAGTCAACACATCTTAAGACAGTCAACACATCTTAGACAGTCAACACATCTTAGACAGTCAACACATCTTAGACAGTCAACACATCTTAGACAGTCAACACATCTTAAGACAGTCAACACATCTTAGACAGTCAACACATCTTAGACAGTGCTCAGGACATTCGACTCACACCATCTCTAGCTATTTGTTGCGAACACATTGTACATAAAACATTTGAGGTCATAAATCATAAAAAACAGAAATGTTCTCTCTATTACAAATACATGTGTACAGTTTAAAATTGGTATAATGGCATCAGGTGACGGAACTCACGTAACCCTCATGAGCCAAGTCAAAAGTGTTCATCTTAGGCCACATGGTTCAATAAATGAATAACCAACCATTGAACCATGCTAAACCATTTAGGTTTAAACTTAGGTAAACTTGGTTTATGAATTCGTCATTTATAGGATTAATGGGGATCACTTAATTGGGAATAGCTGAGAATGACGAAGTTATTGCAAAAACTCATCAGAGAGAATACCCTCTAAGTGTCCTTGAACAACCTCACTAACTTAGTGAATCATATTTTAAGATTGAGAACTAATGGTGACACTTTACATGTCGATGCAGTTATAATGCATTGAAAGACTTTTATTGAGCTTGCATGACCCTCTTATAATGTCTTATAATCACTTCATAATGATCCTGACTAAATACCGACATAACAATTATAACACGTTACAACAAAGACCCATGTTCTTTTAAAAGTTATAAAGCATGGTCTGCAAGCTCTAAGTGTTACCAAAATATAATTCTAAAGTATTATTCTTTTATTTTATTAAAACAACATTACAATACAACATAAAGACAATACGAATGGCTGCTCCCATCAGTGGGTGCTCTGGTCAGTGGGTACGCTTGCCCCCACCAGCCCCGAGACGCCTGAAGGGATTTTCGAAGGGCGGGAAGGACAAAGCCCCGCCCGTCGTCCGGGTGGGCATGGAAGCGAGCACACCGATAACCACCAGGACATTTGCCGTTTACCAGGAAATTATACCATATTCCAAGCAGCTATCAGAGCAAAGGATTTATCGCAATTTAACGATACAGTAGTTGTCCCTGAAGTGGTTTTGTATGTTACACTAAACTAATAAGTGTGTAATCCATCGAGAGATGATATCCTGAGCTTTTATTGTGCCTGAAGTGGTTGTTTTACCTTTGTAGAAATCACATCTACTATGGTAAGGCTGTTTTCTTCCCATGGTTTTTAATCGCCAACTGAAGCGGGTAAGAAAACACTGTTGTGGTGAAATGAATTAGTGTGGAGCGCCCCTGGCTGAAGTTAACACATTACACTCATTTCATCCAAAACATATGAAGTCAACTGCCAATGAAACAGCTGTATTTAACTGTTCTGCATGCTGATTTGACAAAATGAAGGAACCCACACACAACCTTGAGAGGTTAGTTTCTGTTTTGGTATCAGTTGACACCACTGCAGTATTTCAAGCTAGGGATAAAATCATATATTTTCCATGAGAAGAACTCAACATACAGTTAAAGCTCTATTGCACCAACAACAATCAATGTGTGTTTGCATGCGTGTGCTGTGTGTGTGTGTGCATGTACGTGTGATTCCTCTGGGGAGTTAAACACTTTGGGCCACCGTCCCACCAGATCATATTACGTGATGCAGCCTAGGAAGGGGAGAGGTTTGCGCACTGCAGCAGACCCCTCTTCAGCATTCTAATGACAGTATAATTGGAAGTATCATTGTGGTAATTATTATTTTCATCTGAAGGGAAGTCTGGGTGGGTGAAGAACCCAGGTTGAAGGTTGCCAGAGCCCGCCTCTTTCAGTCTCCCCCCCCCCCGTTTACCTGTCGAATCTCAGTCTTTCTCTAGTGGAAAGAAGGAAAGACAGAACAAGAGAGAGAGAGCGAGATAGAGAGAGATGTGGTGATTGAGGTCACCTCCCCTGTGCAGGGTCAAACTCAAGTTCTACCTGGTGTCCGACACAGCACACAAACTCCGCTGAGCTCATCACACTAATTAAACAGACACATATCCTCTCTGAGCTCCAATGGCCAATCGCTGCCAGCTTAAAAAAGCAGGCCATTCATGGAGCCTGGCAGGGTGTGTGTGTGGGGTGAGCTGGAGAAATGCTACCTGGCCCTGCTCAGTTTGATTAATGTGGGGAACAATGGCGCTCTTGTGGGCCGCCAGCCCCACACTCCACTTGATTCTGGTTCAGAGCTCCCGGAGAGGGGACTTCATGTTCCAAGTTCATACCCACTAACCCACCCGCAACTAACCACCCTCTTATCTGTTTCTACCTCGTCTCAGCCACTCTGTTCACTACGTCCATCTCCTCCGTCAATGGATCTGTTGTGAATGTTGTGATATCATTTGAACATTTTAACACACAGTAGCAAAGGAATGTTCTAACGGACCTTAATCACCGATACACCAACGTGGATGATAGTGTCCTCCATTTTCCAAAATGATTGGAAATGATTGTCATTTTAATGAGCACAACTCATATTACAATACTACTAAGCTACTCTCTGTGAGAGTTATATATTTTGGTTTAGTTCAATTACCTAGTGTACTGTTATACTTGAACGAATTTGGTGACACATTCTTTATTTTCTTATCCTCCACATCAGGTAATTTAAGGGTTATCCTTCTATGTTCATTTACATTTCTCAACTTTGCTATTCATCACAAGTGGAAGAGAATAATGGATGTTTTAGCCTACAAGTGTGACCACCCTTCTCTCTTGCTCCCGCCGTCTAACTGACAGCCAGCAATTACCTCTCAGGGATAGAATTGTCAACATCATCCTTCTCGGAGACTGACGGCATAATGTTATGTTTGTCAAAACTGGGCAGACATAATTAATTGCAGCACTTCTTCAACTCACAGAGAAACTCCGAGAACTCACTCCTCACTCGTAGGCTCACTGCCTCAATTGTATTAAAACAAGGAGACAAATTGAGCAACATGTTTCCAAAACAGACCCCGAAGCCTCATTTCACTTGCAAATCAAGGACGTTTTTGGAGAAAAGAAAAAAAAAGGAGAGAAGGTCCACAAAGGTTAGCTAGAATACAGGCAGCTCTGACTTGATGGGACTTCATGGAGCTATGTGACACTTGGAAAACATTGGAGACTTTCCATCTAATTTCAGGCTGGAAAATGAGCATGCGGAGCCCTAATGAGAACATATGGCCTGAGAGGATGGTGTTGGTCATCTACGCTGGGCTGTTTTGAGAAATCCTTCACGAGGATCTGCCGTGCACTTGACTTGTGTTTAAAAAAATAAACCTCGGCATGTTCTCAGGCATACTACTGAGAGGGACAGTGAAAGCTTGGTTTGTTGGACGTGAATAGGACTTGGAGGATCATTCCTCAAGTCGACTCTAAGATCATTTACAACGTTTATATTAAAGCTGGGCCACAGGGAAGAATAGAGGTAGGCTGAAGTGGTATTAGCATTCACAATAATTATCACCAGAAGAAAACTGCAAACCTGGAGCACTTCTGCTGAGAACCTTGAGAGCACATTGCTGCTGCATAATTGAGCTTGCTCTTGACACTATGTTAACCATACTGCTAACACTAATCTTATCAGAAGGGTTAACTCTAAAGCCTTGTTCACATTGGCAGTTTGAAGTGACTCAAATCCATTTTTTTTGTAGGGGGTTTGAAATCAGATCCAAATCTGATTCCTGGCCATGTGACTTGTGTCTGAACGGTCAAATCTGATTTACTTGCCATCAAGTGGTTTTTTAGACTGTTATTTGGAATAACTTGTTGCTAGCTACTCTGTTTACAGTTTGACAAGAACATGTGGTAGCTAACTAGCTTGTTAATTGTTTACAAACAAATCAGTGAATGTGCAAGAAAGGTAAACAGCTACCTAGCTAACTAGTTGACTGCTGTAGCTAGTCAAAAAGGACTTGTTCGAAAGTTGGATCATCTTATCCTTTAAAGCTTTAAAGGTGTTCTTACACTATGATTAGGATCATTCAAAGAAACTGGAAAACATCCATGGCAGGCATTGTTGTCACCTTCTCTTGGTTGCAAAATAACTTCTGCATGATAGGAAGCACGAGCATCACCACCAATCAGCCTACACCACCGCGCACACACCCGCCATTACTATGGCAACTAGCATAGCCATGTCAGCAAACGACTGCTGTCTAAACACACTCAAATCGGATTTGGTCACTTGTGACTTTCTGTTTGGACAGTCCGTATTCCAAAACGGATTTGAAATACAAAACTGATTTGAGCATTATGGCCTGCAGTGTGAACAAGGCTTTAGAATATTTTAGTGTAGGTTTAAAATGGAGAGAGAGAGAGAGAGATGGGGCGGGCCCATCGATAAAAAGTTACTATTCGGTTTGGTGTTTATGGTATTGTAATCCTCTCTGGAAGCAATTTTGAAATGGAGTAAACTACTATTTATCTCAGATTAATTTGATTAAAGACCCTTTGAATCTCGTCTGCTGTGGAGTGCCCATGGAGCTTCTCTTTGTGCAAAGGATAAACACCAATGGATCTTTCCAGCCAGTCATCTTATGTAGATTAAAGGATTGTAATGAATTGGCTAATTGTTCTGTTGCTTAATTAGGCACCGCAGAGGAATAATTGTCTTCACTAAATGACCCTCATTTAATGTGCAAAGCACCGAGGTGTAGTTTCATTACCTCATTCATGCAAGCCACATTCAGCATAACTGCACACGCTCACAATACAGTTTTGCACACATAGGCAACATAACAGACACATTACAAAATGGGGGCAAATTGTGGAATCATGCCATTGTTTTGGGTAAAAATATCTGTGTATCTGAGAAATCCCACCACCTCTTGTGTTAGAAGAAGGATTAGAGTGATGTGTGTATTCTCTAATACACACGGTGAAAATGACAGTATTCACATCTGATTGACTGTTATGATCAAACACATAGTGAAGGGTAATAACTGAAGTTATTTACAGCACAAAACATTACGAGGACCTGACTCGTTTGTTCACCTGCTGGAACTAAATAATGGGTAGTTTGAAAAACGGAAACACTATAACTTAGAACTTTCAAATCAATATGCAAGAAATATGCAAACAAATATCTGTGGATTAGTGTATAGGGCAAAACAGTCTAATAAACTATACAAACCATTTCAACAAAATAAGTTGTGTTGAGTATTTTGCAGTTAAACATTGCATTTCAAATGTTTTTCAAAACCTTACATACAAACCCTTTATTTTATTTTATTATTCCTAACTAAAATTTACAGATATTGAGCTTTGTCATTTTGTTAGTTTGATCCAAGGTTCTACACAAATAAACCATTGAATTGTCACCCCCTTTGGATGAAATTCCTCCACTCAGTGGCGTAGTTAGTGGAGTACCCCAGATCAATCCGTTCGACAAAAACAACTTTCGAAAGAATGTTGAAGACTCCAAAAACGACAGTGAGTATCGTCATGTGATGTCATGGCCTGCAAACAGTTGAATATGCACAGCCTAAACAGCAGCTTTCACACTTTCACATTTGAACAGTGGTGCTCTGTGCAGAGCTACCAGGGTTAACTGTCGAGCCAGACACTCAAAGACATTGGCAGAACGCTGAGTCGAAGGTAGCCCAAATATACAACGTTTTCCTCTCAAACCTCGGCTTGTTTGGCTGCTGGCAAGCAATGCCAGCCGAGCTGAAGTCTGTACACAGTGTACATACAGTGGCATCTCTACTAGCACTCCTCATGCCCTCACTGTGTCTACCTTGGCACTTTACACATTTGATGGAAAAAGTGACACATTGTAGCTGACAAGTCAAGTGCCAGACAACATATTTATACATCTTAATTAGCAATAATGAGGGGTGCTATCTGCCAACATCTGATGCCAGTGTTGCCAAGCGTTGACTGTGTATGTCTGTTGTTTGCCTGTTACTACAGTAAATGTTAGATTCATTTACCAGAATAAAATGATTGGAATGTTTAGACTTCTTTGTTTCTCTGTATAAATTATCTACATTATTTTATTCTGTGGAAATGAAAAATGTCCACAGACTTGATGTGCTCGTAAGGTATGTAAACAGTTTGAACTGAGGGAGAAAAAGACTTAGTTGTAACTTGCCTCGTATTTACACAGGATTATGAATTGACTTAAATTATGATTTATATCGCTCTTGGATTTGACATCTCACACATCTTTTGTTTCAGCAGACCTGTTACATGGCGGGGAGCCACGTTACTCTCAAGACATTTCCTCAGAGATCTCTATGATTTGAGGCCATGTTTTGATGTAAGCATGTTCCGATTTGGCAACGGTGATAACTTTCAGCTCTGCAGAGAAACAAGTTCTAACGACAGTTATGGAAACGAGCACAGCGTGGATTTGCTGTAAAAATACAGCCACCCCAGTGACATGTGAATTTATGTCTGGGTAATTCCCCACTAGAGTAATTTGGCTGGTACATCTGCAGCTTTGCAGCATTCCAGCAGAGCTTCCCTGCCCTGTGAAGTCAGTGAGATGACTGATTGATTGTATTACTCCCAGTTTAGCTTGTGTTTATACTGAGCAAGCAATAAAAGTTCAAATGCAAACTACCTGCGAGCAACCTGCGAGCATAAGTCTGCTGCGAGACTCACAAACCCATGTTGATTATGTTAACCATTACTACTATGTTGGGACCTTGCTCGGTCTGGCTGTGCAACGTGAATAAACATCATACAGATTCCACCCATCTAATTAACCTGACAGAGGTTAGAAGTGATGAAGTGTCACTTCTGTCACATGTAGAACATTGGTTAACTCATCTTCAGTGTTGACCTGCTGTCTGAGAGATCATGAGCACCCCTAATGAAAATCCTGGTCGACAATGAGATCATCATTACCTTCTAGTTTGCACTCAAACTGGTTTTCCCACTGTGTTTCACACAAATATAATCCCTCCCAAGGGCCTTTGTGGTGCCAATTACAGGATATAAATGACTAAACACTACAGCCTGTAGTCTCCTCACTGAGCCGGCTCGTGTTTCATAGCTTCTGGATGATAAGTCTCATCAGGCACATGCTGGTCAGATAGTGCTAATAAGGAGAGAAGTCGCTCACCAGCTTGCTGAAGGATGTTTTTTTCCCTGACACCCCCAGAATGGTAGTGAGTAGGCCTAGTTGCACGAGCGTAATCTGTTTCGCCACAACAGTTACACAATAATAGAGCATGGATCTGGGACGCTGCTGCTGTCAAGGTGTGGTGGAGCAGCCTTTCCATGGCTTCTGACAGGATGGATAGCCACAAATAAAGTCAAAAGGCCCAGCTGAAACGTGACACACTGACCACCGAGGCTGGACCGACTCAGTCCTTGGCAGGTGCTTTTCTTGCTCCATTGTTCCTGAAGGCCTCTAACTTTTAATCATTATTTCTCGATGATACGCATATTGCCAAGAAATTGTGTGATATCTGCTCGATTTGTTATGGGAAAAAAGGAAGGGTAAATTGCAAGCAGCATAGAAATGAAACCCATGTCAACTTTATCATTGAATACTGTGCATTCTCTAATAGTTATGTCAGGATATCTACAGTAAGATCCTAAGGGAATACAAGTCAATGTGTGCACATTTTTAGATTTAAAGACGTTAAATACTCATTACTTCAGCATGACCCTGTTACAGAGAGACGTGGTTACAGGGTGTCATCTGGCTTTGTTCACCTGATCCTAGACGTGTGACAGCGATCAGAGGCAGACAATAGAGACACAATGCACAAGGCTCGGGTCTTGCCTGAAGTGAGCGGATCATAAGCTGCCGTGGCCCGGGGCCTCCGACCAAAAATTATTACTTTTTAAAATTATAATTATGTTTTTAGGAACTCAGTCATGTTCAGAGTTAGTATAGTATAATACGCAAGGTGGAATTTCGAAATTTGGTTGTGCATCAGCAGTTTTTCTCTCACTGATAGGCACTCAATTAGCCCATGTCAGCTAAAAATGTTTTGATTGGTAAGTTAGTCTAATCTAAACCTTGTAATATTTACCGACTGTGCACGCAGGGCATGGGCTCAGGGGCCCTGACGTCCAGGGGGCCCCCATTGATTTTGTTAGTCCCTCTCACTCAGATATCATATTAACATGACATAAGTCAATGCAAAAGAAGTATGGAATTGCAGGAAATGAGCTTTTAAACGACAAAAGTTTTTCTCCACCCCATGGAAAAATATGTAAAATTGCAGGAAATTAGCTGTAAAACTGGTTTGTCTCCGCTCCATGATACAATTATTAAAATTGCAGGAAGTTAGTTATAAAATTGCAAAATGTTCTCTCCGCCCCTTGAATTATTTTGTACAAAACTTGCTTTAAAACTGCAACATTTTCTCTATGCCCCATGGCTAAACGTGTGTAATTGAAAAAAATTCCAATGTCAAGTAGGGGGCCACTAAAATGTTTTGACCCCCCAAACCAGGTCTCGTTTAGGGCCTCCAAAAGGCTAGGGCCGGCCCTGGTGACACATTTGACACCTGATATCTCTTGAACGCCTATTCAGATTAGCTAACTATCTTTTGTAAGGAGCCATGGAGGCTCCATAGCTGGCGGGATTGACCTTGACATCTGGCCCCTGTTCATCTACCTTGTCTGGGTCAGCGGCCCATATATAGGTCTACATTCTCCCTCAAAAGCACCTAATCCATATAGTAAATTTCACCTCAGAAATTATTCATACCCATTGACTTATTCCACGTGTTGTGTTATAGCCTGAATTCAAAACGGTTTAAAAATACATTTTTCTCACCCATCTACACACTATACCCCATAATGACAAAGTGGAAACAAGGAAAACAATGTTTGCCAATTTATTGAAATTGAAATACAGAAAAGTCTAATTTACATAAGTATTCACATCCCTGAGTCAATACTTTGCAGAAGCACCTTTGACAGCGATTACAGCTGGGAGTCTTTATTTTATTTTCAAAATTATTTTTATTTTCAAAATTCTTCAAGCTTTGTAAAATTGGTTGTTGATCATTGCTAGACAACCATTTTCATGTAGATTTAAGTGAAAACTGTAACTTGGCCACTCCGGAACATTCACCGTCTTCTTGGTAAGCAACTCTAGTGTAGATTTGGCCTTGTGTTTTAGGTTATTGTCCCGCTGAAAGATCAGTTCATCTCCCAGTATCTGGTGGAAGGCAGACAATCAGATTTTCGTGTAGGATTTTTCCTGTGCTTATTTCCAATCCGATTATTTTTTTATCCTGAAAAACTCCCCAGTCCTTAAAGATTACAAGCATACCCATGACATGATGCAGCCACCACTATGCTTGAAAATACAGAGAGTGGTACTCAGTAATGTGTTGTATTGGATTTGCCCCAAACATAACCCTTTGTATTCAGGACAAAAAGTTAATTGCTTTGCCAAATTTATTGCAGTATTACTTTAGTGTCTTGTTTTATTCTGCACAGGCTTCCTTCTTTTCACTCTGTCATTTAGGTTAGTAGTGGAGTAACTACAATATTGTTGATCCATCCTCAGTTTTCTCCAATGACAGCCATTAAACTCTGTAACTGTTTTAAAGTCACCATTGGCCTCCGTGAAATCCCTGAGCGGTTTCCTTCCTCTCTGGCAACTGAGTTAGGAAGGACTTCTGTATCTTTGTAGTGACGGTGTATTGATACAGCATCCATAATGTAATTAATAACTTCACCGTGCTCAAAGGGATATTTAGTGGCTGTTCTTTTTCTTTTTGCCCATTACCTCATAACCTCCCTGGTCTTTGTGGTTGAATCTGTGCTTGAAATTCAATGCTCAACTGAGGGACCTTACAGATAACTGCATGTGGGGTACAGAGATGAGGTAGTCATTAATAAAAATCATGTTCAAAACTATTATTGCACACAGAGTCTATGCAACTTATGTGACTTGTAAAGCAAATGTTTACTCCTGAACTTATTTAGGCTTGCCATAACAAAAAGGTTGAATAACTACTAACTCAAGACATTTCAGCATTACATTTTTTATTAATTTGTAAACATGTCTAAAAACATAATCCACTTTAACATTATGGGGTATTGTGTGTAGGCCACTGACCCCCCCCCAAAATCTCAATTTAATCCGTTTTAAATTCAGGCTGTAAAACAACAAAATGTGGAGAAAGTCAAGGAGTGTGAATACTTTCTGAAGGCACTCTAAGTGTCTTCATGATTGCAGGGGGAACTCCCCATTCATCGACTCGTACGGGGTGATATTGATCCCCGACCGCGCCGCCCATCCATTTTTAAAGGGGAGCGCAGGTGACCTGTATGGGCCCCATTCTGGCACGTGTCCTCTTTACCTTCACACCGTGCTGTCCGGTGGGCAAACTCCCTACCCAAGCTGTTGTTACCCCTGCCATTCATTTATCCTCATACATAACATGTTTTGTAATTTTTCTCAAATTTCAGCAATTTAATATGCACTAATAGAATGATCTAACGGGCTTTCATTTTTGGAAGTGTCCAGGAGACACGTGCCATCCAAAGCCTGGCCTATGTGAAACTTTATCTTCTGATGAATGTGTATTGGTAGCAGTGAGAGTTTCAATTAGCTCAAATGACACCTAACACATACTGTAAGGACCATTTAATCATTTGAAGTGACATTTTGGTTCACCAATGATTAGGACATATGAAACATACTATACCAAATTATGCAGCAATTCAAAAGTTAATAGCAACAAATACATATCAATGACTTTGAGATTGTCTTGACGGAGGATGTATAATGCATAACTGATCTAAAATAAATGAACCAAAAGCAGTATATAAACTAGCCACACCACACACACTCAGTAACTTGGGATATGTTAGCAGTTGAACATTCATATAATAAGTGTTAAGAGATGTGAATGAACAGTTTATTCATAGTTCATAGTCCCCAGTCTGAGTAAATCCCATCTCAGAAAGATTGTTGGTAATGGTTTCCAACAGAGTATCGTAATTATTACAGCATGATAAAACATATTTGTAAAATATAATAAGCCATTCAGCAGACGCTTTTATCCAAAGGGACTTACAGTCACGCATGCATACATTTTACGTATGGGTGGTCCAGGGAATCGAACCCATTACCCTGGTATTATAAGAGCCATGCTCTACCAACTGAGCTAATTGTATATACACTGAACAAAAATATAAAACACAAAATGTAAGTGTTGGTCCCATGTTTCATGAGCTGAAATGAAAGATCCCAGAAATGTTCCATACGCACAAAAAGCTTATTTCTCTCAAAGTTTGGGCACAAATTTGTTTGCATCCCTGTTAGTGAGCATTTCTCCTATGCCAAGATAATACATCCACCTGACAGGTGGGACATATCAAGGAGTTGATTAAACAGCATGTTCATTACACAGGTGCACCTGGTGTTGGGGACAATAAAAGGTCACTCTAATATGTGCAGTTTTGTCACACAACACAATGCCACAAGTTGAGGGAGCATGCAATTGGCATGCAGACTGCAGGAATGTCTACCAGAGCTGTTGCCAGAGAATTTAAAGTTAATTTCTCTACCATAAGCCACCTCCAACGTTGTTTTAGACAATTTGGCAGTATGTCCAACCGGCCTCACAACATGTATGGCGTCGTGTGTGCGAGTAGTTTGCTGATGTCAACGTTGTGAACAGAGTGCCCCATGGTGGCGGTGGGGTTATGGTATGGGCAGGCATAAGCTACGGACAACGAACACAATTGCATTTTATTGATGGCAATTTGAATGCACAAAAATAGAAACACGAGATCCTGAGGCCCATTGTTTTTTTTAAGGTATCTGTGACCAAGAGACGCATATCTGTATTCCCAGTCATGTGAAATGCATAGATTAGGTCCTAATTAATACATTTCAATTAGCTGATTTCATCATAGGAAGTGTAATTCAGTAACATCTTTGAAATTGTTGCATGTTAAGTTTATATTTTTGTTCAGTATAGATAAATAATATATATATACACACACACACACACACACACATATATAAAAACACACACATACACACACACAGAGTATACCAAACATTAGGAACACCCACCTAATATTGAGTCTAACCCCTGGCTCCCCCCCCAATTCGTCAGGCCATGGATTCTACAAGGTGTCGAAAGCGATTCACAGGGACGCGGGCCAATGTTGACTCCAATGCTCCCCACAGTTGTGTCAAGTTGGCTGGGTGTCCTTTGGTGGTGATACACAAAGGATAGTGTTTAAAAGCACTTAAATCTTCCGTCTTGTCAATTCAACCTCTGAATGGCACAAATACACAATCCACGTCTACATTGTCTCAAGGCTTAAAAATCCTTCTTTAACCTGTCCCCTCCCTTTCATCTACACTGATTGAAGTGGATTTAACAAGTGACATCAATAGCTTTCACCTGGTCAGCCTGTTTCAAAGTACACTTTGTGTGTAAATATATATATTTGCCTTTGTTCAAAGCAGCAATATGTTATTTGGTAAAAGCTTTTGGATTGCTGGTTTGCTTTAGTTTTCTCCGACCAAGCATGTATTGTTAAATACTTGTACTTGAGGTCAAAACTTCATTCCACAGTTCGCTAATGATTGTCGCTGTATTACAAAATAAGCATTTTGTTGAATACCACAATCAAAACATGTATTCACGGAGTGCAAGGAGAATTTTATAAAATGTTTTACCCTAAAAACCTGGTAACGAGTTTTTGATTGAATAGGGTCCTTTATCTGCCTCTTGTTCTTAGTTCTATTGAACAGTAAAACTGTAGTCTTTGGTTTTAACCTGACAGCTGGGATGTAGCCTACTGCATTTGGGTGCTGGCCGGGGTGACATAAGAAGGGCCATGTTTTAACTTGCTATTTGGAAAAGTGAAACGAAACCTGCCCACAAAAGCACCAGGTTGTAAACAGCACAAGTGTTGCTTGTCCTGAATTATTTCACACACACTTCTTATACGCATAAGCAAATTAGAGGCAAAGTTTAACGAGCAACCTTGCCACTCACAATTGTCTCCCTATGCCACTCGTTTTTTCCAGGGAAGGCATGGGAATTTCTCCGGAACAAAAACAGCCACTCAACGGTAGGCACAGAAAGTTGGACAAGAAATCCAACACAAATAGTTCTAATCATGAAATCTGAGTACTGCATTGTATACTGAAATGTGTATAAGGACTATTAATACAGGAATGGAATGTAGGGAAATTACTTTCCTTTTTATTCAATGGACTGGTGATTACAATGTATGTACAGTGCATTCGGAAAGTATTCAGACCCCTTGACTTTTTCCACATTTTGTTACGTTACAGCCTTATCCGAAAATTTATTAAATAATTGTTCTCACCAATCGACACACAATACTCCATAATGACAGTGGAAAACAGGGTTTTCAAAATTTTTGCACATTTATTTCAAATAAACAGAAATGCCTTGTTTACATAAGTATTCAGACCCTTTGCTAAAAAGACAAGACATTGAGATCAATTGCATCCTGTTTCCATTGATCATCTTTGAGATGTTTCTACAACTTGATTGGAGTTCACCGGAGGTAAATTCAATTGATTGGACATGATTTGGAAAGGCACACACCTGTCAATATAAAGCACACACCTGTCAATAGAAAAGGTACCTTCGTACAGGACAACGACCCTGAGGACGCAGGAGTGGCTTTGGGACAAGTCTCTGAATGTCCTTGAGTGCCCAGCCAGAACTCGGACTTGAACCCGATCGAACATATCTGGAGAGACCGGAAAATAGCTGTGCAGCAACACTCCCCACCCAACCTGACAAAGCTCGAGAGGACCTCCACAGAAGAATAGGAGAAACTCCACAAACACAGGTGTGCCAAACTTGTAGCGTCATACCCAAGAAGACTTGAGGCTGTAATTGAAGCCAAAGGTGTTTCAACAAAGTACTGAGTAAAGGGTCTGAATACTTATGTAAATGTGATTTCATAAAAAATATAAATAAATTGATAAAATGTCTAAAAAACAGTTTTTTCTTTATGGGGTAACTTGATGGAGGGGGAAAAACAATTTTAGCAATTTTAGAATAATGCTGTAATGTAACAAAATGTGGAAAAAGTCAAGGGGTCTGAGTACTTTCCAAATGCACTGTACTTTTGCAACGATTTGTTCACAATGGTGTGTAGTGTACATCTAAATTTGTTTCTGTATTTTGTTTGTGCCT
Source organism: Salvelinus alpinus (assembly GCF_045679555.1). Taxonomy (NCBI): domain Eukaryota; kingdom Metazoa; phylum Chordata; class Actinopteri; order Salmoniformes; family Salmonidae; genus Salvelinus; species Salvelinus alpinus. The sequence goes on along the minus strand of NC_092088.1, from coordinate 38,751,624 downwards.
ATATACAGAAAAAGCACATTGTATTCTAAATAATCATGAAAATAAGCAATATAGCTGCATTAGTAAATTCATTAAAACAACTGGTATTTTCATTAAGAAGTACAGCGTATTTATTGAAAAGAGCAATGCGATCATCTTGTTTGTGGCTTCCAATTTTGTTATCCAATGGATCACTGACAATTCCTAAAACATTTCTACTCTAAGACATTCATGTAAGTACATCCATGCCACATGCCAAAATTGTTTAAGTAGTTAGGAAGCAACCAGCTTTTGGTGGGACAGTGTGTGAGAGAGATGGACAATAAACATACAGTTTACACTGAAAGCTTTCGAAGCAGTCATGTCAAGCAGCACCATTCTTCGCTTTTTACATAATCTGCATTGTTGTCCCCAAAATTATACCTTGTATACCAACATAGAAATGACATTCTTTTTTTCCCTTCAGTATCACAATCAACAGTTTTACAAACAAACCAATCTTTCCCCTCAACCCCACATGCCCGCTCAACCCGACATACAAACGTTTGCATAAAGTGTGAAAAATTGTATTGTCTTGTGAAAACTTACACCCACCTTTGTGAACTGCAGCTAAGGTTAAAGAAATGCATAAGGAAAAGTTTAGTGCCATTGCCACCATACAGGGAAGAGGCGTTTGGAGACATTTCTGCTTGTATTATTGTACAATGTCGAATTTGATCAAATACTGTTCTGTTCATATATATGATATGAGCAACTGTGATGGCTCTCTAAACAGAAAGTGATAAAATTGTATGAAGCTGTATTGCAAAAACAACTGACATGCAATTGAAGATGCAAGCTAACTGCAGAGTTAGTGAATCATTATCTGAGTGCTAAGTAGAAGTACAAAGATGTGCCATGGAATTAACTAAATGGAGAAAAGGTTAGAATATTAGCTGTATATCAACACAATGAAGGGATTTTAAATACTAAACTATGTTAAACTGAAACAGTGATTGTGGGCTTGAAACTGGTATTATAGTTGTATTATCTATTTGTAAGCCTAACAGCCTTCAGAGCGCTCAGTGCTTTCAATGATGCTGTCTCCATGGAGATCTCTCAATGTAGTCATTGTCAGACTTCAACATCAACCATCAGTTGTCGGATGCTGAAGAAAACACCTATTACCTACCATTTAGCATGAAATTAATATGCCCCCCCCATCCTATAAAGCCATTTGAACATTTCATAATATTGTCCTAGCTTTTTCCCCATCATTGAATTCATAAGATTTCATTATCATCATCACGTTTTTCAATAAAAACGGAAGATTCGTTGGAGCAAGTGTATTAGTCCTGCTATAATGTTGCTGTAAAAATTCAAACAAATTACTTGGAATTTACAGCGCAACACACAAACATCTGTTGTTATTCGTTAGCATGTGTGTTACCCCATCTTATTCTGGATAAAGTCATTTCTGTTGCACCAAAACACATTCAAAGTCAAATACAAACAGCTGAATAATGTATAATGTACATGAAGTCATTTTGAATTATGGTAAAAATAGTAGCTGAATATATGGTCTGGATAAAGGTCACATTTTAAAACATAAGGAATAAATATTGCTTAACTATAATCAGTATAATGAACGAGGGCACACTTTAGAGCTTACATTCAATAGAGGACGATTTCGGATTTTTTTTTGGGGGGGGGGGCTTTTTTCCAAAATAAAATAAATGTAATAGAGGCTAAGAATCTGTACACAATAGGTGCAAGTAAACAAAACAGTGTGTCTCAGTGATGCTTGCTAGGACAAGCTTTATAAAAAGGCAGCTTTTGCATTTTGTGGAATACCATTAAATTCTCTTTGTCCTAGTTAACTGTGACCGAATTGGGAGGTTTTTGCAGTAAACTGTGTTCGTTACTTAAGAAGAAAAAAAAGCAATGAGATAGCCCTTTTTAATGTAGAGTGAGTCATCCAAACAGTTCTGAAATTGAAGCCTCTGGCGGTTTTGAACTTCCGAAATCGAATGTCGTAAAATTCTCACATGTTCACTTAGGGCTGTATCCTGACTTGATATGTGGACATTCAGTAACTTTACCAATACAAATAAAGAATATAAAACTTAGAATGTAAAAGTTTCCCAAATAAAAAAATAGACAAAATACAGGAAAAAGCAACAAAAATTGTCTAAAATGTGTGACTACGCAACTCAGTGTGGTCAATGATTTAGACTGAGGAATCAATAGTTCACAACAGGGGTCACAATACAATTAGTACACAACTTTGTAACAGTAATCCTATTGATCTAAAATACCAAGCATATAACACTGTAAATGGCACAACATTCTACAAAAAGAAAAAACAAAAAAGTGACAAAAATGTAAACCTTTCTGCTAATTAGGTGAGACATGTTTGTCATGTCATGTCATGGCATCATGTCATGGCATTTGCTCTAGGAAAAGACGTACATCTTGAGGGAAAATATTTCAGTAACACAGTAATAGTTTTACCTACTTACAGTAATAAAGTAATAACTAAGTAGTCGTAACCTTTTTGAAAAGCATTACAGTGTATGTAACTATTAAAGAAAAGTAGACTCGGAAATGTGACATCATACAGAGCGGGGAAACTGCCTGCTTAAAGCATACATTGATACATACAATTGTGTATGCTATGCAGAACAGACATTGTATGTGTTATGAAGCGATATACCATGGTGACACAAATTATTAAATTGAGGGTGGTTTGTTTTTTGACAGGCTGATACTGTTTGTTATGTCGTCATAGTACTATTTATGATAACATATTTCATAACAGAGTTAGCCTACATTGATTGTAAAACTGTCGTGATATGTTATATATTTGGCCTTGCTTTGGACAGTATGAAGGATGCATGACAAATTAGTCAGTAAAACATGAAAATGTCATAAATGATCACATATAAAATGTAATAAACAGGTTAACTCGAGCCCTTGTTACAATCTGTACTGATAGTTTGGTTTTCTGGATGTGTTAAGTTAGTACACAGTGTATTACTAGTAAAAATATAACCAATAGCCTTTGTGGAGAGCAATTAGTCAAGAGCACTTTGATCTGTCAATGGGCAGTGTAACATGTGAACAAAATCAATACATTAAAATCAGCCTGCAAATGCATTGCTATGTAGCTAGGTACCTTGATTATATTTCCTTCAAATAGTTAAAACAATTCAAGCAACAATCAGTCAATCTAAAAAGTAACAAAAATCGAACCACTTCTACCTAATGGAATCATATTTTCTCTCTGTTGACAAACAATGACAGATCACAAGTGTAGAACGGATGTCATTCAGACATGTTCCACCTGAGCACACAATATAATGATTCAAAGTGTAAACAATTTGTGGACACCAATAGAATATTAAACATGTTGCTAAATTATGATTGCACTTCATCTTTCTGTCTGTGTAAAGCCATACAAGTAGAGTAAAGTGAGAATAACTTGACCAATGGTTTATACACATTTTGGGATGACAATGGATGGGCCTACACTTAATGCAAATTAAGGTCATACAATGCGCTTGATCCTAAAAACAAAACGATAGTCATCAAGAGTCACTGAAAAATCTAAAACAACAAACCCAAAAGTTGATATGCTGGACAATGATAGCTCTTTGAATGAATTAACTTTGGTGTAAATATTAGGGAGGCTTCAATAGCAGTGTCTTTAGTTTGCCTCCACTCAATTACATTCTGCACCTGCACGATGCCCAGACATTCCATATCATCAAAACTGACCAGAGAATACAGTGTTTACATATTGTTTAGTTTTCACTGCAAGGTCACAAAATTGAAATGCAGTGTCACATTGTTTTCGGATGCGTGTTTGGAAATGCATGCCTTGAGTTTTAAAAAATGCAGTAGTACCTACCCTCATAAGAGTAACTTTAAATAATATATTTTTGTACTAAGATGGCAAATGTCAACAGATACTATAGGTCCAAACCATCCTAATTCCAAAAAGCTCACATCAGTCACAGACAGGCAACAACAGCATGTTCATACCTGCATATCAGTATATCAACACAATCTTGTATTGCAGTAAGCGCAGTGCCGGGCTGATTGGCAGAGTGTAGAGTTTGTGTCATAATCCTGCGTCTTGGTCTGAAGTGTAAACACAGTCATTAATGCTCTGCAGTACTCAACCACTTGACCACTGCCAACAGCACACGACTGCCTCTGGAGCATCTGGTAAACATATACTTGACAACATTCACATTATAAGAGCATCTGGGTTGAATACCGCATCAAGCGGCCATATTTGTTATGGCTATATGTTGGTTCACGCTTTCATGTCAGACCTATTAAAAATGGCAAACCCTATTCAATTGACCCTTCACTAAGCCCGACCGCAGAAGTTGGGGCAATCAGTCAAAGCACTCCAATGGATAGAAAGTGTTGTCAAGACCGACCCCTCGGACAAGCTCACGTTTTAAACGCATGGAAGCCATTGAGGGCATTGCAAAAAGTGAGTTTATCCAAAAACAAAATGTTTAAATGGCTAAATGATTGAACAGTGCACCGGGAGAGCTTGCTTCTGTGATTCCTGAAACGCAGAGCCTGTTGGTATATTTTTTGATTCCGAAAAACTACTTTTGTTACATTGTTTGCTAGCTCAGCTGGTTATTAGTACATCACTGGGACCGTGCTCCCAGGACATCTACTCGAAACGGTGCCTGAGGAAGGCCCGCAGCATCATCAAGGACCCCACACACGAGCGGTTCACCACTTCACCGTCGGGGAGACGGTATTGGAGCATGAGGTTTGAAACCAACAGGCTCAGAGACAATTTCTAAATAGAAGCCAAAAGAATGCCGCCCTATAGGGCTCCCCGAGTGGCGCAGCGGTCTAAGGTACTGCATCTCAGTGCTAGAGGCGTCACAACAGACCCTGGTTCGATTCCAGGCTGTATCACAACCGGCCGTGATTGGGAGTCCCATAGGGCGGCACACAATTGTCCCAGCGTCGTCCGGGTTTGGCCATCATTGTAAATAAGATTTTGTTTTTAACTGACTTGCCTAGTTAAATTTAAAATATCCGGAACACTTGATCTGGACTGACCACCTGCACCGAGTCTCCGCACCACACACTTATTCACGCGCACACCCACACAGATACACTCATCCACACCCCTAGACCATGACCTTTTGGTTATTTAACAATTGTTTGGATACGTTTTAACACTTAGGCCATATACATTTGATTAACTGTTTAACGGATACATTTTTTGTTTGAAAAGTGAGGCACGCAATCAAATAAAAAAGTAGACCCTTGTGTTAAAATACTATAGCAACTGTACCTCAATGGACTAACGTTACTCCTTATAGTCCGAAGACCTTACATGTTCTGTTAGCAAATTAGCTCTGGTAGCCAAAACAGACAAATACTTCTTCTAAACGTGAATCGATTTTCAATTTTGGTACGGTTCTAGAAACATTAAACCCTCTTCTTCCTTATCACATCAAAATCATTTTACAAATGCAAAATATACACTTACTGTACAGTATTTTAACACATATTTTTCAGTGACAACTCTTTTGTGGCGTCCATCTTCCGTTTACTCACAGGTAGATATCTAATTAGCACAGGTACGCCTCTGTCTTCCTTCTGTTTTCCGTAAAAAAGCACTGCAACATGGAAATATGGCCGTGTGGGAACCCTAACCCTATAAACATTGAGTTTTTTGAAAATTATTTCTCACTGATATGAAAGATATGTTTATGTTTCACAAAACCGTACCGCAAGCGATGCATTTAAACGTTCAGAATGAGCGTCGGGGCTTTAAACAAAACTTCTCCAGTCAGTTAGCAATTATAAATGGGGTATAGTAACCTTAGTTCTACACCTAGCGACTTTGAACTACTCCCTTCTGGGCGCAGGTATAGGGCACCCCTCGGCGGGAAAAACAGAACTAGACAATCATTTGTGCCAGGTGTGATATCCCTCCTAAATAGCTCGGGCTAATGTTCCTATTGACCCAGTAAGGCCAGTAGGCTAGTCTCTTTTTATTGGTATGCAACTGTTATGAAAGTTGTATTGTCAATTTGTTTTGTATTTAAACGTGTACATGACACTGCAACAAAACTTCTCCATGGGGACAATAAAGTCAGTAAAGTAAAGCAACCTAATCAAGAGATTTTAGCCTCTTGGAGAGGCTAAAAGAGGCATAAGTTTAGTCATAATCAGAGAAGTTGTTTCTCTCTTTACTAGAAGCTCGAGGACATTATTTTTAAAATCTAAATCGTGCAATTTTTCAGTACAACTGATTTGTAAGAGGTGAAGAGGTGCATCCTTTAAATATTTAATTAAATCTAGATAGCCTTAGTGTTTAAACGCAAATCTAGCTTGGTGGTTCTATGTTCAAACAACCGCTCCAGAAGCTGTCTGGGATTTTCATGTTACGTGTGTGAAAGTGCACTAGTGGGGCTATACCATGCCTGACCGTTTCCCAAGGCCTTTAATAGTGTATGCCATGGATACACTATTAAAGGCCTTGGGAAACGGTCAGGCATGGTATAACCCCACTAGTTTGTTCTTCATCATCTCATAATAAATGGTAAAACGTAGTCAACACAGTGATAGCTCATTTGAATCCCACTGGTTTCTGCTAAGGTATTCTGATGAATTTTTGAGATACATTATGTAATTTCCCATTCTTTCAATTCACCAGAATTTGAAAAACAAAAGGAATGCCATGCAAACAACAGAGCAGGAGGTACACAATTAAAATGGATGAGTGGATCAACATAGAGCAACTGATTCAGAGGTTAGTCTACCTATCATAATGGAACAGCCATGGGGTTAGTTATAATGCAAGTCAAATATTTATGTCATCGGATGTACTTCTCTCCACGATAATATTCTGCTGGGGAAACTGGTGTAAACTCAAATCACAGCATACAAAACCTATAAATCGGTATAAGCTGTATCAATGCAGTTACTGTAAAGAAATCAAAAACTACTGATTTGGCATTGGTCAATCCCCCTTCTCTTCATTTTTTGTTCCATACCCACAATACATTTTTTTTTAAATGGCTAGGACGAGACATTACTGTTTACAAGCCTCTATTTTTGACCTCTCTCTACCTTGACTACTTCTTTTTTGAGATTTTCCCCGCTTTCCTGTTGGGCTCGTAGGGTGTCCGTAGGATGCTCGGCGAATCCTCCATAACGCGGACCAGCAGGTTATCAATGTAGTCTTCCAGCTCACGGATATGCGCGTCCTTCTTTTTCACCACCTCCTTCTGCTTGATGAGCTCACGCACCACCTCGTCAAAAGACAAGTTGCTATAGGAGGCCACGCTCGGCTGCTTTGTCTCCTGCGGGGGCCAAACCACAGCCATTGTGATGAATTCAACCGTGATAGCACCATTTACAAATACCTCAGTAAAAGTGTACTACTCCAAATGCGGCTTGAGACACGAGACAATTACCAATAATTGCTCTCAAATGGGTATCATAGCTAGATGGTATAAATAGACAAAGCAAAAGGTAAAAATCGGTGCTAAAGAGTATCTGAAGCAAGACTGAAGGTAGGCTAGGCCAGGGAATCCCACGTATTATGGCAGATAGACTAATTGCCTAATTAAAGGTGTTTGAATAATGTCACAAACTATGTCATTACTGCACGTGTTTATCTCTTATACCCTGGTGGCAATCAGGACTAATTGAGGGCCTGTGATAAGATGTCACTCCAAAGGTGTGTTGGCACTGTCAATGCCATTGCATTTCATTTCAGGTGTTTTGATCTGCTCAAGTCAATGGTATTAAATCAGAAAACGATAGATGGCTCGAACAATCAGTAATCCTGTGGCGGGGAATCTGATTTGATATTCTTAGAATCAGTTCTAGGAAAATAAACGTGTCAACTCTCGTTCCCTATTTAAATCCTAAACCACATATCCTCCTCCCAAACCAGCAACCTTGACCAGCTGGTGGACAAGAGCATCACATTAAGATTAAACTCCCTAAAAAACAGCAATAAAGATAAAAAAAATTGGCCTTTTTCGTTCCCAGGGGAAACAGCAGAGTGCATATTTCTGGGAACAAAGGATCAGAACAAGAAACACGAAAACAAAGATGCAACCAAACTATTTTGGTTGAGGTTTTTTTCTTTAGAGGAAAAACTGTCTGTGTAGACTGTGCCGATCTCATTACAGGGGGGACAAGAGGAGCTGCAATCATTTTTAATGAGGTGCCACGTTATCGCATCAACAATGGACATCCTCCCCCAGGCAGATACAGCGGCAAAGCCATCAACCTGTTTAAAATACTTCACTTATCAGTCTCCTCTCCTCCCCGTTCCCAAATCAAGCTGCAATCGCTGTGCGGTGTCTACGATGTGAAGAAGTGCCAGACTATATTTACCTGTATACTATATCTCATCCTAGTATGAGAAACAAAGATAAACCAGAATGTGAGGGTCCCATCACTAGAGTCTATTTCTAAACAATTCAAGACTATGGCGGGGATCACACTAAGCAGCCTGCACCTTTATTTCCATCATTTTCAATAGTGTGGACATGCTAGGTGTCCTGCATTCCTCCATCGTAGGTAAGCTTCAAGTTATTTTGTCAGTGTTCTGGCAGGCCAAAGTCGAAAGTTAACTCAGCAATATGCCTCTTATTTTCGGTCAGAGAAAAATGTGATTGGGGGTTTAGCGACTGCTTACTCGGGAACTGAATATGCTTTTAGAAACAAAACAGGGAAAATATACTAAGAAATAGGCCTTTTGCACTTCCAGTCATCAGGACAACCAATTTTGCAGAGATTTTCCTAACATGAATCAAGTTACAAGCTCAGTTTAACTATACTGTATGAGCAATGGCGTCCAATTCACACACCAAAGAGCCCCAGACATTATATAAAGCTACACAGCCAGAAGCTGCAGCGGCTGGTGACAAAGGCCTAGAAATGACCATGAACTAGCTAAGTGAAGACAATTTTTCTGCGATCAGTAGTGAGAAGTAGATAAGGCGAGCACACTTGGCATTCTCCAGTTGTCTCATTACTACATCTAATGAGGTCTGCTTTGAGAATTTAAAAGCTCTGTTCTTTGAACTCTCTCACTATCCTCCCCTCCTCTCTCACTGGTTTATTAGCAAGGGCCTGAAAGCAGAGGGAATGGAACTGCCAGTTCATTTCTGCTAGGCTCTGCAATAGAGTGTATGGAGAGGCACGTGGCTAAGATAACTCCTCAACACCCACAACGAGGAGGTGAGGAAAGCCATTATCAGAATCCCTGTTTCTCATTTCAACATCACTTTGGACATGGCTCTCTTACCATGTTAAACTCATTCAGGAGTGTAATTGGCAGCAACTACTAGAATTATGCACCAGCAGAGCATGTTTTGTGCTTTTATTTTTTGGGGGGAGGGGGAGTGACAAAACTAAGGTGGCAAATAACCCCCTCATCAATCCAATGACAATTTCACACATATTTATCCCTACATAGTGCTCCAATTATGGTACCAGTACGATATAATAGAACTTTGCCTGACCTTAGAGAGACCGAAACTTCACACGGTTTTAAATGATGAGCCAATCAGAGATGATGGTCGTTGTTTCCAGCTGTTAATTAGTTAAATTACACTCATCGTGAAGTGTAAAAGAGAGAAGAGACAGCAGCTCAGAGATCAACATCACAAACCGCAATGTCAAGTAAGATCAGGGAGAGCTACTCAATTAAAAGTTGGCGGTGTTCTGAAACTAGGCCCATGCTTTTTGACGTTCTCTCTCCCTTTATTTTTTCCCATGGTCTTTACGAAAGGGTTATTCATACCAATGTAAACCTTGTTTGAGATTGAGTCACTAAAAGTGTGTACGGTGTGAGCTCTTACATTTTTCTTGCCATGTTTCTCTCTCGCCTTTCGGATGTCTTCATTGCTGGTGGGCTTTTTATCACTGCAAAACATCCAAGAATACGGAATTACAAAAATAAAAAAATTAAATCATGTTTACCAACACGGTTAAATCACCCTGTATCATCTTGCCTTAAACCTAAATGACCACAAAAGGTAGTGTACGATGGTAGCTGTAAAGACGATGGACTAGCGCCTACAGCGAGACAGGCCTAAGAGGTTAATTGTGTGACAGATGTGTGGCTAAGAGGGGTCTGTTATCAAGCCTTAGCTTCTCTTAAAGCTACACTCCTTAACTGAAACAATAACTAAGCATTCTTACCGCCCCTGTTTCGCAAAAAAGCTAAGGGACCAGGGTGAAGAAACGTAACCACTCAAATTCATAGACAAGGCTATGGATACAAAGACTGACCATCCCATGATATCACAATTACAGTTTTAACTACAGTTTTAACCATGTTGAGGCTATACAGTGTTTCTTTACATTTCATTTGTTTACAAACATTGGAATAAATCAAGCATATATTTTGGGTTCTGATGGGGTACGACAGTTGACCTAAGCTCACATGGCATTTAGAAGTTATATTGTTCAAGAATCAATGGGTATATATATCAAGTCAAAAATGGATGTAGCCACTAAGGATTCTAGCTTTAAAGGGGCAATCTGTAGTGCGAACAATAACAAAGTGAACACTCCACTACTGATTTGGTGGCGGAGCTGAGGGATGGCGCTGGAGAAATGTAACCACTCAAACTCATGGACAGAGCATCTGACCATCCAGGATATCAAGATTATAGTTTTAACCATGTTTTGAGGCTAGACAGTGTTTGTTTAAATTTACATTATCCACAAGGAAAGGATTAAAACAAGCTTATATTTTGGGGTATGATGTAGTACGACAGTTGAACCAAGCTCATGAGGCATCTATAAATGATATTCTTCAAGAATCAATAGGTACATACAGTGCATTTGGAAAGTATTCAGACCTCGACTTTTCCCACATTTTGTTACGTTACAGCCGTATTCTAAAATTGATTAAATAAAAAAAATCCTCAATCTATACACAATATCCCAAAATGACAAAGCGAAAACAGGTTTTTAGTAACACCTGATTTACATAAGTACTCAGACCTTTGCTATGAGACACGAAATTCAGCTCAGGTGCATCATGTTTCCATTGATCATCCTTGAGATGTTTCTACACAACTTTGAGTCCACCTGTGGTAAATTCAATTGATTGGACATGATTTGGAAAGGCACACACAGTTGACAGTTCATGCCAGAGCAAAAACCAAGCCATGTGTTTGAAGGAATTGTCCGTAGAGCTCCGATACAGGATGGTGTCGAGGCACAGATTTGGGGAAGGGTACCAAAACATTTCTGCAGCATTGAAGGTCCCCAAGAGCACAGTGGCCTCCATCAGTCTTAACTTCTTTGGGACTGGGGGGCAGTATTGAGTAGCTTGGATAAAAAGGTGCCCAGAGTAAAAACTGCCTGCTACTCAGGCCTAAAAGCTATAATATGCATACAATTAGTAGATTTGGATAGAAAACACTCTGACGTTTCTAAAACTGTTTGAATGATGTCTGTGAGTATAACAGAACTCATATGTCAGGCAAAAACCTGAGAAAAAATTCAACCAAGAAGTGGGAAATCTGAGGTTTGTAGTTTATCAAGTCATTGCCTATCGAATATACAGTGTCTATGGGGTCATATTGCACTTCCTAAGGCTTCCACTAGATGTCAACAGTCTTTAGAACCTTGTTTGATGCTTCTACTGTGAAGGAGGGGGGAATGAGAGCTGTTTGAGTCAGGGGTCTGGCAGAGTGCCATGAGCTCAGTCTCGCGCGCTCCCGTGAGAGTTACCTCCGTTCCATTGCATTTCTACAGACAAAGGAATTCTCCGGTTGAAACATTATTGAAGATTTATGATAAAAACATCCTAAAGATTGATTCTATACATCGTTTGACATGTTTCTACAAACTGTAATATTACTTTTCGTCTGAACTTTTGCCTGGACTTGCCCGCGCCTCCTGAGTTTGGATTTGTGTACTAAACGCGCAAACAAAAAGGAGGTATTTGGACATAAATGATGTACTTTATCGAACAAAACAAACATTTATTGTGGAACTGGGATTCCTGGGAGTGCATTCTGATGAAGATCATCAAAGTGAATATTTATAATGCTATTTCTGACTTCTGTTGACTCCACAACATGGCGGGTATCTGTATGGCTTGTTTTTGTGTCTGAGCGCCGTACTCAGATTATTGCATGGTGTGCTTTTTCCGAAAAGTTTTTTTGAAATCTGACACAGCGGTTGCATTAAGGAGAAGTGGATATAAAATAACACTTGTATCTTTTAGCAATGTTTATTATGAGTATTTCTGTAAATTGATGTGGCTCTCTGCAAAATCACCGGATGTTTTAGAACTACTGAACATAACGCGCCAATGTAAACTGAGATTTCTGGATATAAATATAAACTTTATCGAACAAAACATACATGTATTGTGTAACATGAAGTCCTATGAGTGTCATCTGATGAAGATCATCAAAGGTTAGTGATTCATTTTATCTCTATTTCTGCTTTTTGTGACTCCTCTCTTTGGCTGGAAAAATGGCTGTGTTTTTCTGTGACTAGATGCTGACCTAACATAATCGTTTGGTGTGCTTTAGTCGTAAAGCCTTTTTGAAATCGGACACTGTGGCTGGATTTATAACAAGTTTATCTTTAAAATGGGGTAAAATACTTGTATGTTTGAGGAATTTGAATTATGGGATTTCTGTTGTTTTTAATTTGGCGCCCTGCAATTTCACTGGCTGTTGGCGAGGTGGGACGCTACCGTCCCGAATATCCCAGAGAGGTTAAATGGAAGAAGTTTGGAAACACCAATACTCTTCCTAGAGCTGGCCGCCCGGCCAAACTGAGAAATTGGGAGAGAAGGGCCTTGGTCCGGGAGGTGACCAAGAACCCAATGGTCACTCTGACAGAGCTCCAGAGTTCGTCTGTGGAGATGGGAGAATCTTGCAGAAGGACAACCATCTCTGCAGGACTCCACCAATCAGGCCTTTATGGTAGAGTGGCCAGACGGAAGCCACTCAGTAAAAGGCACAACAGCCCACTTGGAGTTTTCCAGAAGGCAACTAAAGGAATCTGAATACTTTCGAATGCACTGTGTGTGTGTGTGTGTGTGTGTGTGTGTGTGTGTACATACATATATACACACACATATTTACATATACACACATACATATACACACACACGACACGATTTAATGACTCCAACCTAAGTGTACGTAAACTTCTGACTTCAACTGTATATCCAATAGTTATTCCTGGCTGTATGTAATAACACTTAAGAGTGCCAAAATCTGTTGTATGTAAAATAGTGTGCTTGTCATGCCCAGATCTGTTTCACCTGTCTTCGTGATTGTCTTCACCCCACTCCAGGTGTCACCCATCTTCCCCATTATCCCCTGTGTATTTATATGTTTTCTGTCTGTCTGTTGCCAGTTCGTCTGGTTTGTTCAAGCCTACCAGCGTTTTGTGTCTCAGTTCCTGCTTTTTCCAGTTTCTCTTTTATCGCCCTCCTCGATTTTGACCCTTGCCTGCCCTGACCCTGTACCCGCCCACTCCGCCTATCCCTGAGCCTACCTGCCATCCTGTACCTTGGCCTCTACTCTGGATTATCGACCCCTGCCTGCCTTGACCTGTCGTTTGCCTGCCCCTGTTGTTACAAAAAAACATTGTAACTTCACACAGTCTGCACTTGGGTCTTACCTTGGTACCTGATAGTGTCATAGCTTGGAAAACAAATAAATGTGACTCTGGATGACAACATAATGTTTCCAACATGAGGGCTAAATACGCTTTTGTTTCGTTTCCTTGACACGATACTAACGAGTATCGCGATACTGGTATTGTCCCAGCCCTAGTATACATAATGAATTTAAAGGTATACAAATGGAAGTAGCAACTGCAGATTGCCCCTTAACGCCAGTAATGACACCTGTATAGTATGATAAAGAAAACTTGGCCAACACGTGGATAACTATATGCTACTGCTGATATACACTCACCGGACATTTTATTAGATACATTTCCGTGAACGCGGTGGTGTATTGCACCTACAGACGTGGCTGTGGCTTGCTTTATAAAACAGGCAGACAGGCATCGACGCATTCAGTTATTGTTTGATTGAACATTAGAATGAGCAAAACAAGTGACATAAGCGACTTTGTGAGCGTAGTATGATCGTTGGTGCCAGGCGTGCCAGATCCAGTATCTCAGAAACGGCCGCCCTCCTGGGCTTTTCACGCACAACAGTGTCTAAGGTTTACCGAGAATTGTGCAACAAACAAAAAACATCCAGTCAGTTGCAGACCTGTGGAAAATGTGGGCGAAAACAGCCCGTTGATGAGTGAGGTCAAAGGAGAATGGCAAGAATCGTGCAAGCTAACAGGCGGTCAACAAATATACAAATAACGGCGCAGTACAACAGTGGTGTGCAGAACGGCATCTCAAAACGCATAATTCCTTGTCACGGATGGGCTGTTGCAGCAGACGACCACACCAGGTTCCACTCCTATCAGCTAAAATCCATAAGAAGTGGCTCCAGTGGGCACCCGATCACCAACACTATACAATTGAGTGGAGAAAAAAAACATGACAGCGAGTTCATTTTACTTGAGTGGCCTGCGTAGTCCCCAGACCTCAATCCAATAGAGCATCTTCGGGATGAGATGGAACAGGCTGTTCGCAGCATGAATGTACCGCCGTTCAATCTGCAGCAACTTCGTGGTACCATTGCGTCAGCATGGACCAACATCCCTGTGGAATGATTCTGACACCTTGTACAATGCCCTGAAGAATTAAGGCTGTTCTGAAGGCAAAGGGGGGTCCGACCCGGTACTAGATGGGTTTCCCTAATAAACTGACTGGTGAGTGTATAAATGAGCAATATGGGCAAACATTATGTTTGACACTACATAAGTGTAACAAGAGGAACCTGATATGATTGGTTCAGTGAAACAGCTTAGAAAGGTACATTTCTATGAAACAGCTTAGGTAATGTTTTTTTATTTAACCTTTATTTAACTAGGCAAGTCAGTTAAGAACAAATTCTTATTTACAATGACAGCCTACTTTGTTTGTGTTCTAAAAGCATGTTGCAAAGTTTTGTAGTGGAAGTTCTAGTTGTATTAGCTCCCTAACTCGTCCTGAATAAGCCAGCTGACCTAACGTTAGCACAGTGACCGCAAAAGCCATTCAGTTTTGTAAGTCTTCTAACATTTGAAACTATTCTAAGGGACCAGGAATACTGTGCAATACATGTGCATCTGGGTCGTGTTCATTAAAGCACACAATTGAAAGCGTTGGAAAATGAAAAGGTCCGTTTCCTATTGGCTAAGCCCAGGTAGTCCCCACATGTTTCAATAAGTTTTTTTGCCATTTTATGCCTAATGAACATGACCCTGGCTTGGATACCAAACATAGTTGTGTGGACGTGGAAAGCTTTACCTTGCTTTGTAGTGTGAGCTGAAGGGGTTGGTTGGTTGGATGTCGCCCTGAGAGTTGCTGTTGAAGGGATTGGGCGTGCGCAGGTCTCCAGAGCTGCCCGAACGCCCCCCGTCGGTCTTGCGTCCCTCCTTCTTCCCGGTCACACGTTCAAGTAGGCTGACCTTCTCCTTCTTCTCCTTTTTCTCCCCTTGGTCCCACAGCTGGCCCTGCTCCACCTCAAATGGGTTGCGGTTGCGAGGAAGGGTGGCGTACTTCTGCGGCAGGCCATCGCTGATATCAGTAAAAGGGTCACAGTGTTCCTCTGTGTTCTGGTAGCCTCGCACCTCACTCTGGGAGCGCCTGTGAGGGGCGGCACCACTCCCTTTCTCTAAGAAACACAACAAACAAAATATCTGATATTTTTTATGGAAATAATACTAAGCACACAAAAAAAGAATGTCTTCTTAGGGGTACTAATCTGATACATGTTGACTAACACAGTGGTTCCCAAAGTGAAAAGATGTATGCATGTATGACTATCAGTCACTTTGGATAAAAGTGTCTGTTAAATGGCTTTATATATATACAGTGGGGAGAACAAGTATTTGATACACTGACAATTTTGCAGGTTTTCCTACTTACAAAGCATGTAGAGGTCTGTAATTTTTATCATAGGTACACTTCAACTGTGAGAGACGGAATCTAATACAAAAATCCAGAAAATCACATTGTATGATTTTTAAGTAATTAATTTGCATTTTATTGCATGACATAAGTATTTGATACATCAGAAAAGCAGAACTGAATATTTGGTACAGAAACCTTAGTTTGCAATTACAGAGATCATACGTTTCCTGTAGTTCTTGACCAGGTTTGCACACACTGCAGCAGGGATTTTGGCCCACTCCTCCATACAGACCTTCTCCAGATCCTTCAGGTTTCGGGGCTGTCGCTGGGCAATACGGACTTTCGGCTCCCTCCAAAGATTTTCTATTGGGTTCAGGTCTGGAGACTGGCTAGGCCACTCCAGGACCTTGAGATGCTTCTTACGGAGCCACTCCTTAGTTGCCCTGGCTGTGTGTTTCGGGTCGTTGTCATGCTGGAAGACCCAGCCACGACCCATCTTCAATGCTCTTACTGAGGGAAGGAGGTTGTTGGTCAAGATCTCGCGATACATGGCCCCATCCATCCTCTCCTCAATACGGTGCAGTCGTCCTGTCCCCTTTGCAGAAAAGCATCCCCAAAGAATGATGTTTCCACCTCCATGCTTCACGGTTGGGATGGTGTTCTTGGGGTTGTACTCATCCTTCTATCATCCAGATGGTCATTGGCAAACTTCAGACGGGCCTGGACATGCGCTGGCTTGAGCAGGGGGACCTTGCGTGCGCTGCAGGATTTTAATCCATGACGGCGTAGTGTGTTACTAATGGTTTTCTTTGAGACTGTGGTCCCAACTCTCTTCAGGTCATTGACCAGGTCCTGCCGTGTAGTTCTGGGCTGATCCCTCACATTCCTCATGATCATTGATGCCCCACGAGGTGAGATCTTGCATGGAGCCCCAGACCGAGGGTGATTGACCGTCATCTTGAACTTCTTCCATTTTCTAATAATTGTGCCAACAGTTGTTGCCTTCTCACCAAGCTGCTTGGCTATTGTCCTGTAGCCCATCCCAGCCTTGTACAGGTCTACAATTTATCCCTGATGTCCTTACACAGCTCTCTGGTCTTGGCCATTGTGGAGAGGTTGGAGTCTGTTTGATTGAGTGTGTGGACAGGTGTCTTTTATACAGGTAACGAGTTCAAACAGGTGCAGTTAATACAGGTAATGAGTGGAGAACAGGAGGGCTTCTTAAAGAAAAACTAACAGGTCTGTGAGAGCCGGAATTCTTACTGGTTGGTAGGTGATCAAATACTTATGTCATGCAATAAAATGCAAATTAATTACTTAAAAATCATACAATGTGATTTTCTGGATTTTTGTTTTAGATTCCGTCTCTCACAGTTGAAGTGTACCTATGATAAAAATGACAGACCTCTACATGCTTTGTAAGTAGGAAAACCTGCAAAATCGGCAGTGTATCAAATACTTGTTCTCCCCACTGTATATATATATATATACACACACAGCTCAAAAAAATAAAGGGAACACTTAAACAACACAATGTAACTCCAAGTCAATCACACTTCTGTGAAATCAAACTGTCCACTTAGGAAGCAACACTGATTGACAATAAATTTCACATGCTGTTGTGCAAATGGAATAGACAAAAGGTGGAAATTATAGGCAATTAGCAAGACATCCCCAATAAAGGAGTGGTTCTGCAGGTGGTGACCACAGACCACTTCTCAGTTCCTATGCTTCCTGGCTGATGCTTTGGTCACTTTTGAATGCTGGCGGTGCTTTCACTCTAGTGGTAGCATGAGACGGAGTCTACAACCCACACAAGTGGCTCAGGTAGTGCAGCTCATCCAGGATGGCACATCAATGCGAGCTGTGGCAAGAAGGTTTGCTGTGTCTGTCAGGGTAGTGTCCAGAGCATGGAGGCGCTACCAGGAGACAGGCCAGTACATCAGGAGACGTGGAGGAGGCCGTAGGAGGGCAACAACCCAGCAGCAGGACCGCTACCTCCGCCTTTGTGCAAGGAGGAGCACTGCCAGAGCCCTGCAAAATGACCTCCAGCAGGCCACAAATGTGCATGTGTCTGCTCATATATATATATATATATATATATATATATATACACACACACACACACACACACATACAGTTGAATTCGGAAGTTTACATACACTTAGGTTGGAGTCATTAAAACTCGTTTTTCAACCACTCTACAAATTCCTTGTTAACAAAACTATAGTTTCGGGAAGTCGGTTAGGACATCTACTTTGTGCATGACACAAGTAATTATTCCAAAAATGGTTTACAGACAGATTATTTCACATATAATTCACTGTAAAAAAAAAAATAATAATTGACCTCCACAAGTCTGGTTCATCCTTTCCAAATGCTTGAATGTACTACGTTCATCTGTACAAACAATAGTACACAAGTATAAAAACCATGGGAACATGCAGCGGTCATACCACTAAGGAAAGAGATGCATTGTCTCCTAGAGATGAACGTACTTTGATGCGAAAAGTGCAATTCAATCCCAGAACAAGAGCAAAGGACCTTGTGAAGCTGCTGGAGAAAACACTTTGAGGTACAAAAGTATCTATATCCACAGTAAAACCAGTGTCCAATATCGACATAACCTGAAATGCCGCTCAGCAAGGAAGAAGCCACTGCTCCAAAACCGCCATAAAAAAAACAGACTACGGTTTGTAACTGCACATGGGGACAAAGATCGTACATTTTGGAGAAATGTCCTCAGGTCTGATGAAACAAAAATAGAACTGTTTGGCCATAATCACCATTGTTATGTTTGGAGGAAAAAGGGGGAGGCTTGCAAGCCGAAGAACACCATCCCAACCATGAAGCACAGGGATGGCAGCATCTTGTTGTGGGGGTGCTTTGCTGCAGAAGGGACTGGTGCACTTCACAAAATAGATGGCATCATGAGGTAGGAAAATTATGTGGATATATTGAAGCAACATCTCAAGACATCAGTCAGGAAGTTAAAGGTTGGTCGCAAATGGGTCTTCCAAATGGACAATGACCCCAAGCATACTTCCAAAGTTGTGGCAAAATGGCTTAAGGACAACAAAGTCAAGGTATTGGAGTGGCCATCACAAAGCCCTGACCTCAAGCCTAGGAGGCAAGGAGGCCTACAAACCTGACTCAGTTACACCATCTCTGTCAGGAGGAATGGGCCAAAATTCACCCAACTTATTGTGGGAAGCTTGTGGAAGGCTCTAGAAGAAAAAGAAACGCACACATATTTAGGCGAGGTGCTGGCTAACGGAGAAGAAAACTTATTGTGACTTTGCCATTGTAATTGTTTGTAAGCTTGTGTAGTCTAAAATGAATCTATGATCGTATGCTATCCATTCGTTTTAAACGTTGGTAATAAAAAATTTGCATCTGAGCTCCTAGAGTGTGCGGCTCTCCTTTATTTTTAAGCTTGTGGAAGGCTACCTGAAATGTTTGACCCAAGTTAAACAATTTAAAGGCAATGCTACCAAATACTAATTGAGTGTATGTAAACTTCTGACCCACTGGGAATGTGATGAATGACATAAAAGCTGAAATAAATAATTCTCTCTACTATTATTCTGACATTTCACATTTTTTAAATAAAGTGGTGATCCTAACTGACCTAAGACAGGGAATTTTTACTAGTATTAAATGCCAGGAATTGTGAGAAACTGAGTAAAAGTGTATTTGGCTAAGTTGTATGTAAACGTCCGACTTCAACTGTATGTATACATACACACACACACACACACTGGCAGTCAAAAGTTTGGACACACCTACCCAATCAAGCGTTTTTCGTTATTTTTACTATTTTATACATTTGTAGAATAATAGTGAAGACATGAAAACTATGAAATAACACATGGAATCATGTAGTAACCAAAAAAGGTATTAAACTCATCTAAATATATTTGATATTTTAGAGATTCTTCAAAGTAGCCATCCTTTGCCTTGATGACAGCTTTGCAAGCTCTAGAGTTCCTCTGTGGAGATGGGAGATCCTTACAGAATGACCACCATCTCTGCAGCACTCCACCAATCGGGCCTTTATGGTAGAGTGGCCAGACGGAAGCCACTCTTCAGTAAAAGGCACATGACAGCCCTCTTGGAGTTTGCCAAAAGGCACCTAAAGGACTGAGACCATGAGAACAAGATTATCTGGTCTGATGAAACCAAGATTGAACTCTTTGGCCTGAATACCAAGCGTCACGTCTGGAAGAAACCAGGCCCCATCCCTACCGTGAAGCATGGTGGTGGCAGCATCATAATGTGGGGATGTTTTTCAGTGGCAGGGGCTGAGAGAGTAGTCAGGATCGAGGGAAAAATGAACGGAGCAGTACAAAGTACAAAGATTCTTGATGAAAACCTTCACCAGAGTGCTCAGGACCTCAGACTGAGGTGAAGGTTCACCTTCCAACAGGACAACGACCCTAAGCACACAGCCAAGACAATGCAGGAGTGTCTTTGGGACAAGTCTCTGAATGTCCTTGAGTGGCCCAGCCAAAGCCCGGACTTGAACCAGATCAAACATATCTGGAGAGACCTGAAAATAGCTGTGCAGTGACACTCCCAATCCAACCTGATAGAGCTTGAGAGGATCTGCAAGCTTGTAGCGTCATAACCAAGAAGACTCGAGGCTGTAATCACTGCCAAAGGTGCTTCAACAAAGTACTGAGTCAAGTGTCTGAATACTTATGTGTATGTGATATCATAAAAATAAAAAAAATGCTACATTTGCAAAAATGTATTTTAAAAACTGTTTTTGCTTTGTCATTATGGAGTATTGTATGTAGTAGATTGATGAGGAGGAAAAAACAATTGAATACATTTTAGAATAAGGTTGTACTGTAACAAAATAGGCCTAACACTAGAAGAAGCTGCTGTCCTTACCCAGCTCCTCGATGGAGTTCATAGAGTCCAGCTTGGGGCGGAAGTGGGTGCCAATGAGGTCGGACATGGAGTGGGCAGCGGAGAGCTTATGGGAGCCGGCCAGTAAGTGTCTCTTGATTTTGGGCTCTGGCTGGGGCTGATGGTCCGGAGCACTGGGCTGGCGAAGGGTCTCCGAGTCAAACATTGCGGAGCGGGGCAGGATGGCTGAGGAGGTGTCGGAGAAGCCACCATCGTGCTTGCGACCCTTCAGCTTGTCCTTGAGTTTAGTGAAGGGCGAGCGGGGCTTGTCCTTTACGGAAAGGTCGAACATGCTGGCCGTCATGTTGTTCCTCATGAACTGGATGCTGACCTGGATCTTCCCTCTCTCCTTCCTCTTCTTCCCTGGCCTGGAGTCCAAAGAGTACCAGCTGAAAGAAGGACATAGGGATAATTATTAGACAGGTAATTGTTGTTAGTGGCACATTAAAATGAATACAGGAATATAAGATGAAAACATCAAAGAAAACAGCAGGTGCCTTAATGGGTGGTAAAACGTTACAAATTCAAGTTAAAGTTATTTGTTTTTGTTCTGAGATAATTTAGGTTTGTCATAGCAACAGGGGTGGTTACATATTCATTCTTTTTAAAAATGTATGAATTATGAACATGTTCAGACCTTTTTCCACTTGGAAATAAGTTTTTTTTTTTTTTTTTTTTAATCAGTGAAAAATATAGGCCTATTATTTAATTCATCTAAATTCTAAGCTTTGTTTATGAAAAATTAGGTTTAAAAAAAAAAAAACAGGCTAAAGTGATATGCTCTATCGACTGAGGTAAAAACTATCAGTAAACGTACAACACAGAAATCTGAGAGTACCCAAGTGAGTTGAGCCATTTCATTTTGAAGAAATTATTAGAAAAGTGGGGATCAAAAAACTGTTTGAGTCCGACATTTCACTGAGGAAGAGTAACAACTTGTGTATTCAATAAATTATTAGGGTAAAATGTCTGTGGTGGAAGTCCCCAATTTCACCTCACATAAATCCACAGGCGACGTCACTTGAAGCTTTTCGTCTCCCTGTGAATACATATTATACGAGGGATAAACATAATTCCCTGCTAACTGTGATGGTCTGAATCGCGAAAAGAATGTTGAATAATATGGTTCATCAAGGCCATTCTGCTACTCTGCTCCTGTTTATTTAACCTCTTTGCCTTTTCTGCTGGAAGTAATACGATTGATGCCGTCGCTGTGAGAAAAAGGGGTGACATTTGCACAAATCTGGCCTTTGTTCAGAACTGCTACGACAAGCAATTGGGAAATTACAAAGGCAATGGTGCAGGATAACCATGCAACTCATACATGCTAATGAGAATGCTGGCTTCTCCATAGCCTAGGTCTAGCCCAGTGGTCACCAACCTTTGAGGGGAGATCACTTTTTAAGTCAAAATGCAGGCTGAGGTCTAGCGCTCAGATAAAAAAAATAAAAAAAACATGACTTAAAAAACTAAGCCTATGCAACATTAACCAATTAAAAACAGCTCTGTAGCAATGATGTGTGTGCAATAGGCTATAGGCCCAATACATTATCAATGCATATTGGCTATGCTTGAATTACCCTGCCAATGGCATTGCAATGTTGTTCTTCTCAGACAATTTTATCATTATATTTTAAAACTTGAGGTATATGATCAACCTTGGTAATAGATACTTTGCTGTATTACTTGTGAGGCATAGCTGAGTGAGCATGAATTGAAATAATTCGCTTTTTTTATTTTATTGATGGTGCCTGCATCTGATGGTCAATCTCAGCGGAGGGAGACTGACCAAAAAGAAGACCCTGTCTTCCAGCTGATGGCGGAGTTTGTACCTTCAGACACATGAAATGGTTCAAATTGGAGACACTTCGACTACCCCGCACAGGGCAGCTGAATCAAGTGCACCGACTACAAACAGCGTGAAACAAATATAAAAACACGAACGCAAGGCTTTATCAAAGACAGGCAAAAACTGCTTCTCCAATAGAAATCCCCGATCACACTTGAGGCGACGTCATGGCGACGTTGGCTAGCTAAACACGTCATCGGATCCAAACTGTCGTTTCCCGCCGAACTGCGCATGTGCAGGCTGTCAAATCAAAAAGGCACTCCTTCAATATAAAGTTGTTTAAGACAAACATTAAAATGTGTAGGTTTGTCACGATCAAGAGGTTGGAGTAATAACATGCTAAACTACTTAAGAAATAAGCTCGAATCTAGGTTGTGCCTTTAGATTTCGGGAAAATTAAAAACGAAGGAAGAATTTTGCACTTCTCATTGACTTCTCAAACCCCGGCCTGGTCTATTTGGTCTGTTTCACAAGCGTTCCCGGAAGTCTCACGAAGTTGCGCTTCTGGGTTTAGAAACTCTGTGGCTTTATTATTGTTTTTTTTATAGAAATTGTTGGCGATCGACTAGGAATGCTTTGGAGATCGACCAGTAGACCGCGATCGACCGCTTTGTGACCACTGGTCTGGCCTTTTTAAACCAATGGTTTGTCGACTGCAACAATGTAGAACTGGGAACAAAGCTCACTCAAAATACAAAGTCAACATTTAAACCACCTCTCAAACAGCAGGTGCTCTGGTAAATTCCACAATTCCTCAATGAGCACAACCTCTCTCTGTCTGTTCAAGCTATAGGCTATTTCTGTCATTGGAAAAGTGGACAGGCATGATGTTTTTTGCCCTAAACTGTGTCTAAAGAACCTCCATGGCAGGGGCCTCTTGGTCTAGCTAGCCTTATTCACAGTGTGCTCTGTCCTTCGGAGCACGATCTAGGAGCCACAGCATGCTGCTGAGGGGGCCAGCCCTGTACTTCACACGGGTGTCAAGGCCAAGATAAACCTCCCTCTGCCTGGAACCACAATACTCCCACTCTACCAAGACCTCTGAGAAACTCCTCACAATCAACACAGGTGTGCGATAATTAGGGGCTGCCTACTTCAATGTCTAGATAGACTCTCCTCCCCATGTGTCAGCTTGAAAATACAGTTGACGGACACAGCTAGTTAGCAAATTGGGACTGCTCCAGTATATGGATATGGCAGCACAAGAGTGGGCCTTTGGCTCATTCTAGTTGAGTCAGTTGTGTGGGATGACTAAATACGGGTACATTGACATCTCCACAACAGCTCTGTACTTGAATGACTGCAAAACCCTGGAGGTGCATCAGCTCCGGCACCTTGAATAAATACTACCATCAACGGTTGCTTATGACACATTCTCCCCAACTAAATGGGTAAAGAGGAAGTGTGCTAATGTTTGCATGACGAAATGTACCAATGGCTAATTGACACCAGATCCTCTTAGGTTCCTGTTCCTCTGAGCAGAATGGAGGCTTACTCATCCACGTAGCCTAGGCCTAGCTAACCACAACACATTGTGCCATAGTTATTCTACACAGCCAAAAATAACTTTACACAGCGCAACTGGATTGGGTGGAGCTGGTGTAGTGTTTTTTTCCATACATCCACACCACTGGAAAAATATATATCATTTGAGTCAGAATTAGTAACAAGACATGTTTGGCCAGTTCAACCACATTCAGTTAGCATAGGCTAATACCCAAAAGAGCACAACATAATGTTTAGCCTATGCCATGTCCATAAATGACAGTTTACCATCTCAATTCCAGTATAAGGCAAGAATAAGCAAGGACAGTATTGCCATTTGTTGATTGTGTGATTACTGGAATTGAGGTGGAACAGTTTGCTGCTATTAGACAGGAAAGATTATCTGATGGCCTGCTGACTGCGGTTCTCGCTGGACTAGTTCACCAACTACAAAGGCTGCACCCAGTCAACTCAATTACAACATGAATGGCAGTCTATTCTCAAAAGACTAACCTCTTGATTCATTGTTCGGTGTCAACAAAGCACATCTTTTAACTAGCACAATGGCGTAGCCTGTGTCACAACAAGACAGATGTCCAGGCAACTAGGGGTGAAACAGGTCACCAAACCCAGTTTAGTACGTATTGCTTTTTTGGGGTTACGGTTCGGTTTCGGTACAGCGGGAAAAATAAAACACCAACAGTTACTGTTGTTCATTTTGGTTTATTTGAGAAAATACAAAACGTTGGTATTCCCGATTCCATAAATTATCATGAGTCATATAATGACTGGTGAGAGCACAATCAGAATACCAACACTTTGTATTTTCTTAAATGAAAACGCACGATTACTCAACAAAACTAAAACAAAGTGCAATATAAGTGTGAAATCGTATAGGCCTATGGTATGATGTTTTCTTACAAAGATGAAAATATGTGCACTTGTGTGACTCTCATAAAGGGGGCGTGTCTGCAGCACAGTATCTCTCATTGCCCACTCTGGGGTAATGTGATGGGCTGTCATTGAGTACCTTTGTGTAGCACTGGAGGCCCATCCATCTGTAGTAAGAGCAACACAATGCACCATTGCTTATATAGAGCGGGTACTACCCATTTGCTGAAAATTGGTGCGAGAGGGCGAAGTTCGTAATGGGCGCATATCCGCGGCTATAAACATGCCTATCGCTCTTGTAATTTATTTGGCACGGTCAGAATCAGCTGCGAAGGGCTGCTTGAATGCAGAGGGAAGAAAAAGTTGTGATGTTTTTTTTGCGTTTCCATCTTGCTCAGGTGGGAGGAACACTAGGGTGATGTCGACAATTTGCCAACATGTTTGAGATGTTGGCAGCTGCATAGGCTATTTTCGTTGAGCAGTGGCGACATAGTACTGTTAACTCTCTGTCCATCGCTGTTGTAATCTACTGGGAAGCCAAAATGTTCCCAAACTGGAGATTTAAACGATGGAGAATCCTCCTGGTTTATCGACCCCATCCTACAGGGCCCGGTTTCCGATAGCGATGGAATTTAGGCTTACGAGTGTTTTCACGATGCATCGTTCCTACAACGGCCGATATGCGTTTCCCAGTGCGTCGTTGTGGCCTGTGTCAATAAGGATAGGATCAAAATAAATTCAGCACTGCTCTCTGACCAGCGTTCTCCCTTTCCAATCTTACCTTAACATTATAATTATTCCACAATACTGACGACGAATCAGCTCCTAGAGAGCTATTATCACCTATGGCTACAAATATTGAGGTAGGGTATTCTAATTCTTACCCCAGCGGTTCGCAAACTAGGGGTCACGACCTGATATAAAAATGGGTTTGCGGGATATTTATAAAGAATGCTGTTTTATAAATGAAATATAAACCCAACATGCAAAAACTTCAAAGATTTGACTGAGTTACGGTTCATATTAGGAAATCAGTCAATTCGAATGAAATCATTAGGCCATAATCTATGGATCTCACATGGCTGGGCAGGTGCCGTTCCCCACCCACTGGAGAGCCAGGCCCAGCTAATCAGAATAATTTTTTCCCCCACAAAAGGGCTTAATTACAGACAGAAATACTCCTCAGTACATTTTTTACATTTAAAGGCACACGTAGCCTACACATCAATACATACACACAAACTATAAACTATCTAGGTCAAATAGGGGAGAGGCATTGTGCAGCGAGGTGTTGCTTGATCTGTTTTTTTAAACCAGGTTTGCTGTTTATTTGAGCAATATGAGATGGAACGGAGTTCCTCGCAATAATGGCTCTATAAAAATACTGTACGCTTTCTTGAATTTGTTCTGGATTTGGGGACTGTGAAAAGACCCCTGGTGGCATGTCTGGTGGGGTAAGTGTGTGTGTCAGAGTTGTGTGTAAGTTGACTATGCAAACATTGGGATTTTCAACACAAGTGATGCAGTCAGTCTCCTCAACTCTTAGCCAATAGAGACTGGCATGCATAGTATTTATATCAGCCCTCTGATTATAATGAAGAGCAAGATGTGCCGCTCTGTTCTGGGCCAGCTGCAGCTTAACTAGGTCTTTCCTTGCAGCACTCGACTGGACAATAATCAAGATAAGAAAACTAGCCTGCAGAACTTGCTTTTTGGAGTGTGGTGTCAAAAAGCAGTTTCATCTGTTCTGCCTGCGGCAGTTCACAGGACGTGCTAACTTGTCCCGGACCTTCTGATTTCGACTCTCTACCGCAACTGCTGTCTCTAACTCTGAATGCTCAACTATAAAAAACCAAATGACATTTACTCATGAGGTGCTGACCTGTTGCACCCTCTACAACAAATGTGATTATTATTTGAACCTGCTGGTCATCTATGAACGTTTGAACATCTTGGCCATGTACTGTTATAATGTCAACCCGGCACAGCCAGAAGAGGACTGGCCACCCATCAGAGCCTGGTTCCTCTCTAGGTTTCTTCCTAAGTTCCTGCCTTTCTAGGGAGTTTTTTTCTAGCCACTGTGCTTCTACCTCTGCATTGCTTGCTGGGTTTCGGTATAGTACTTTGACATTGGCTGATGTAAAAAGAGCTTTATAAATACATATGATTGATCTCTTTATTACAGACAGATCTCTCCCCATCTTTACAAACTTTGAATGTAAACTCAGCAAAAAAAGATACGCCCTCTCACTGTCAACTGCGTTTATTTTCAGCAAACTTAACCAATTATATGTGTATATATTTGTATGAACATAACAAGATTCAACAACTGAGATATAAACTGAACAAGTTCCACAGACATGTGACTAACAGAAATGGAATAATGTGTCCCTGAACAAAGGCGGGTCAAAATCAAAACTAACCGTCAGTATCTGGTGTGGCCACCAGCTGCATTAAGTACTGCAGTGCATCTCCTCCTCATGGACTGCACCAGATTTGCCAGTTCTTGCTGTGAGATGTTACCCCACTCTTCCACCAAGGCACCTGCAAGTTCCCAGACATTTCTGGGGGGGAATGGCCCTTGCCCTCACCCTCCGATCCAACAGGTTCCAGACGTGCTCACTGGGATTGAGATCCGGGCTCTTCGCTGGCCATGGCAGGACACTGACATTCCTGTCTTGAAGGAACTCAGCCATACTGCTCGTTCTGTGCATGGTGGCATTGTCATGCTGGAGGGTCATGTCAGGATGAGCCTTCAGGAAGGGTACCACATGAGGGAGGAGGATGTTTTCCTTGTAACGCACAGCGTTGAGATTGCCTGCAATGACAACAAGCTCAGTCCGATGATGCTGTGACAACACCACCCCAGACCATGACGGACCCTCCACCTTGATCCCGCTCCAGAGTACAGGCCTCGGTGTAACGCTCATTCCTTCTACGATAAACGCAAATCTGATCATCACCCCTGGTGAGACAAAACCGCGACTCGTCAGTGAAGAGCACTTTTTGCCAGTCCTGTCTGGTCCAGCGACGGTGGGTTTGTGCCCATAGGCGACGTTGTTGTCTTACAACAGGCCTACAAGCCCTCAGTCCAGCCTCTCTCAGCCTATTGCAGACAATCTGAGCACTGATGGAGGGATTGTGCGTTCCTGGTGTAACTCGGGCAGTTGTTGTTGCCACCCTGTACCGGTCCTGCAGATGTGCTGTTCGGATGTACCGATCCTGTGCAGGTGTAACACGTGGTCTGCCACTGCGAGGACGATCAGCTGTCCGTCCTGTCTCCCTGTAGCGCTGGCTTAGGCGTCTCACAGTATGGACTTTGCAATTTATTTCCCTGGTCACCTCTGCAGTCCTCATGCCTCCTTGCAGAATGCCTAAAGCATGTTCACGCAGATGAGCAGGGACCCTGGGCATCTTTCTTCTGGTGTTTTTCAGAGTCAGTAGAAAGGCCTCTTTAGTCTCCTAAGTGTTCATAACTGTGACCTTAATTGCCTACCGTCTGTAAGCTGTTAGTGTCTTAACGACTGTTCCACAGGTGCATGTTCATTAATTGTTTATGGTTCATTGAACAAGCATGGGAAAGTGTTTAAACCCTTTACAATGAAGATCTGTTAAGTTATATGGATTTTTACAAATTATCTTTGAAAGACAGGGTCCTGAAAAAGGACCGTTTCTTTTTTTGCTGAGTTGATATGTCTTGACAATGACAGTTTACAATCTAAGGTAACGCCAAGTAATTTAGTCTACTCAACCTGTTCAACAGCCGCACCATTCATTACCAGATTCAGATGTCTAGAACTTAGGGAATGATTTGTACCACATACAATGCCCTTAGTTTTAAACATGTTCATGACCAGTTTATTACTGGCCACCATTCCAAAACAGATTGCAACTCTTTGTTAAGGGTTTCAGTGACTTCATTAACTGTGGTTGCCGATGCGTACAGTATATGGTTGAATCATCAGCATACATGGACACATATGCCTTGTTCAATGCCAGAGAGCTGCTCTGCGGTACACCACACTTTACATGTTTGACATTAGAGAAGCTATCATGAAAGAAAACCCTTTGAGTTCTATTAGATAGATAGCTCTGAATCCACAATATGGAAGAGGTTGAAAAGCCACAACATAAGTTTTTTCAACAACAGGTTATGGTCAATAATATCGAAGGCTGCACTGAAATCTAACAGTACAGCTCCCACAATCTTTTTGTTATCAATTTCTTTCAACCAATCATCAGTAATTTGTGTCAGTGCAGTACAGTACATGTTGAGTGCCCTTCTCTATTTGGGCTCCCGAGTGGTGCAGCGGTCTAAGGCACTGCATCTCAGTGCTAGAGGCGTCACTACAGACCCTGGTTCGATTCCAGGCTGGATCACAACCGGCCGTGATTGCGAGTCCCATAGGGCAGTGCACAATTGGCCCAGCGTCGTCCAGGTTAGGGTTTGGCCGGGGGTAGGCCGTCATTGTAAATAAGAATTTGTTCTTAATTGACTTGCCAAGTTAAATAAAAGGTTAAATCAATTTTGTTTTAAATTAACATGCTGAAATTCTGTTGTTAATTTGTGTACAGAGAAATGCCAGCTCAGAGCTGGCAGCAAGCTGATAGGTCTGCTGTTAGAACCAGTAAAGGCCGCTTTACCACTCTTGGGTAGCGGAATGACTTTGGCTTCCCTCCAGGCCGGTGGACAAAGACTTTCCTGTAGGCTCAGATTAAATATGACAGATAGGAGTGGCTATAGAGTCAGCTACCATCCTCAGTAGCTTTGCATCTAAGTTGATAACAATAATTTTCCACTTCTCCCACACTAACTTTACAAAATTCTAACTTAAAATGCTATACTTTTATTATTAGTTATTTTGTGCATGAATACGATGGCTCACTGTTCATTGTTGGCATTTCCTGCCTAAGTTTGCCCACGTTGCCAAATAAGTAATCATTAAAATAAATTGGCAACATCAAATGGTTTTGTAATGAATAAGCCATCTGATTCAATGAAAAATGGAGTTGAATTTGTCTTTCTGCCCATAATTGAATGTTAATTACATGTAAAGTGATCTTGGCTTCATAATACCGTTTTTTACACTTTAGAACCGGAACCCCATCAGTGGCGAGCCAGCTAACTAGCTAGTAGTCAGTTTGCCACTGCTAGCGGTCATCACCGTTAACTCAGACATCAGCCAGCCTCAGCCGGGTCAATTCCTGCCAGTCTGCACAGCGCAATATCAATCCAGAGCATATTCGACTGCTTTTTCTCTACCACATCTCCAGATTCCTACCGCAAGCTCTGAACCTTTACACCGGATCATCGCAGCTAGCTAGCAGCTATCCAAGTGGCTACTCCTGGCTAACGTCTCTGTCCGGAAGCAAGCATCAGTTAGCTCCAGGCTAGCTCCAGGCTAGGCCCATCTCCCGGCTAGCTGAAGTGGTCCATCAGCCAATTCTTGGGCTACAATACCTATTTTGCCTGGACCCTTTTACTGCCGACAAAGAGCCCCGCCAATCCATCACGACTGGTCTGCCGACGTAACCATCCGAGGGGGTTTCAACAGGCTCTCCCGTTGCGACGTCCCTCGAAGGCCCATCTGCTAGCCCCGGCCCGCTAGCTGTCCGAATCGCCGTGTCTCCAGCTCGCATAGCTACTCACTGGACCCTATGATCACTCGGCTACATACGCCTCTACCTAATGTCAATATGCCTTGTCTATTGCTGTTTTGGTTAGTGATTATTGTCCTATTTCACTGCAGAGCCTCCAGCCCTGCTCAATATTCCTTAGCTAGACCTTTTGTTCCAACCCCCACACGTGGTGACCTCACCTGGCTTAATCAATCAAATGTATTTATTTATAAAGCCCTTCTTATATCAGCTGATGTCACAAAGTGCTGTACAGAAACCTAGCCTAAAACCCCAAACAGCAAGCAATGCAGGTGTAGAAGCACGGTGGCTAGGAAAAACTCCCTAGAAAAGCCAGAACCTAGGAAGAAACAGGCTATGAGAGGTGGCCAGCTTCAATGGTGCCTAAAGAGACAAAACATCTCTCATCGTAACTCTATACCTAGGTTTACCTCCTTTGTATTCACATCCTGCAATACCATTGTCTGTACATTATGCCTTGAATCTATTCTTCAGCGCCCAGAAACCTGCTCCTTTCACTCTCTGTTCCGAGCGCACTAGACGACCAGTTCTTATAGCCTTTAGCCGTACCCTTATCCTACTCCTCTCGTAATGTAGAGGCTAACCCAGGCCCTGCAGCCCCTAGCTTCACTCCCAATCCCCAGGCGCTCTCATTTGTTGACTTCTATAACCGTAAAAGCCTTGGTTTCATGCATGTTAACATTAGAAGCCTCCTTTATAAGTTTGTTTTATTCACTGCTTTAGCACACTCCGCCAACCCGGATGTCCTAGCAGTGTCTGAATCCTGAAATTTCCATCCCCAACTATAACATTTTCCGACAAGGTAGAACTGCCAAAGGGGGCGGAGTTGCAATCTACTGCAGAGATACCCTGCAGAGTTCTGTCATACTATCCAAGTCTGTGCCCAAACAATTCGAGCTTCTACTTTTAAAAATCCACCTTTCCAGAAACAACTCTCTCACCGTTGCCGCTTGTTATAGACCCCCTTCAGCCCCCAGCTGTGCCCTGGGCACCATTTGTGAATTGATTTCCCCCCATCCATCTTCAGAGTTCGTACTGTTAGGTGACCTAAACTGGGACATTCTTAACACCCTGGCCGTCCTACAATCTAAGCTAGATGCCCTCAATCTCACACAAATTATCAAGGAACCTACCAGGTACAACCCTAAATCCGTAACCATGGGCACCCTCATAGATATCATCCTGACCAACTTGCCCTCTAAATACACCTCTGCTGTCTTCAACCAGGATCTCAGCGATCATTACCTCATTGCCTGGGTGCGTAATGGGTCCGTGGTCAAACAACCAACCCTCATCACTGTCAAACGCTCCCTAAAACACTTCAGCGAGCAGGCCTTTCTAATCGACCTGGCCCGGGTATCCTGGAAGGATATTGACGTCATCCCGTCAGTAGAGAATGTCTGGTCGCTCTTTAAAAGTGCTTTCCTCACCATCTTAAGCAAAAAATGTAGAACTAAGAACAGATATAGCCATTGGTTCACCCCAGACTTGACTGCCCTTGACCAGCACAAAAACATCCTGTGGCCTTCTGCATTAGCATCGAATAGCCCCCGCGATATGCAACTTTTCAGGGAAGTCAGGAACAAATAGTCAGTTAGGAAAGCTAAAGCTAGGTTTTCAAACAGAAATTTGCATCCTATAGCACTATTTCCAAAAAGCTTTGGGACACTGTAAAGTCCATGGCGAATAAGAGCACCTCCTCCCATCTGCCCCCTGCACTGAGGATAGGAAACATTGTCACCACCGATAAATCTACGATAATTGATCATTTCAATAAGCATTTTTCTACGGCTGGCCATGCTTTCCACCTGGCTACCCCTACCCCGGCCAACATCTCATTATCCGCCCAAAAAATTTCAACCCCTATTACTAGCCTATTCAACCTCTCTTTCGTATCATCTGAGATCCCCAAAGATTGTAAAGCTGCCGCGGTCATCCCCGTCTTCAAAGGGGGAGACACTGTAGACTCAAACTGTTAGACCTATATCCATCCTGCCCTGCCTTTCTAAAATCTTCAAAAGCCAAGTTAACAAACAGATCACTGACCATTTCGAATCCCACCGTACCTTCTCCACTATGCAATCTGGTTTCCGAGCTGGTCATGGGTGCACATCAGCCACGATCAAGGTCCTAAACGATATAACCGCCATCAATAAAAGACAGTACTGTGCAGCCGTCTTCATCGACCTGGCCAAGGCTTCGACTGTCAATCACAGCATTCTTATCGGCAGACTCGATAGCCTTGGCTTCTCAAATGACTGCCTCGCCTGGTTCACCAACTACTTCCCAGATAGAGTTCAGTGTGTCAAATCGGAGGGCCTGTTGTACGGACCTCTGGCAGTCTCTATGGGGGTGCCACAGGGTTCAATTCTCGGACCCACTCTTTTCTCTGTATATATCAATGATGTCGCTCTTGCTGCTGGTGATTCTCTGATCCACCTCTACGCAGACGACACCATTCTGTATACATCTGGCCCTTCTTTGGACACTGTGCTAACAAACTTCAATGCCATACAACACTCCTTCCGAGGCCTCCAACTGCTTTTAAATGCAAGTAAAACTAAGTGCATGCTCTTCAACCGATTGCTGACCGCACACTCCCGCCCGACTAGCATCACTACTCTGGACGGTTCTGACTTAGAATATGTGGACAACTACAAATACCAAGGTGTCTGGTTAGACTGTAAACTCTCCTTCCAGACTCACATCAAACATCTCCAATCCAAAATTAAATCTAGAATCGGCTTCCTATTTCGCAACAAAGCCTCCTTCACAAATGCTGCCAAACATACCCTCGTAAAACTGACTATCCTACCGATCCTCGACTTCGGCGATGTCATTTACAAAATAGCCTCCGACATTAACTCAGCAAATTGGATGTAGTCTATCACAGTGCCATCCGTTTTGTCACCAAAGCCCCATATACTACTGCAACCTGTATGCTCTCGTCGGCTGGCCCTCGCTACATATTCGTGGCCAAACCCACTGGCTCCAGGTAATCTAGTCTATGCTACGTAAAGCCCCACCGTATCTCAGCTCACTGGTCACCATAGCAACACCCACCCGTAGCACGCGCTCCAGCAGGTATACTTCACTGGTCACCCCCTAAGCCAACACTTCCTTTGGCCGCCTTTCCTTCCGGTTCTCTGCTGCCAATGACTGGAACTAATTGCAAAAATCACTGAAGCTGGAGTCTTAAATCCCCCTCTCTAACTTCAAGCATCAGCTGTCAGAGCAGCTTACCGATCACTGTACCTGTACACAGCCAATCTGTAAATAGCACACCCAACTACCTCATCCCCATATTGTTACTTATCCTCTTGCTCTTTTGCACCCCATTATCTCTACTTGCACATCATCATCTGCACATTTATCACTCCAGTGTTAATGCTAAATTGTAATTATTTCGTCTCCATGGCCTATCTATTGCCTTTACCTCCCTACTCTTCTACATTTGCACACACTGTACATAGATTTTCATATTGTGTTATTGACTGTACGTTTGTTTATGTGTAACTCTGTTGTTTTTGTCGCACTGCTTTGCTTTATCTTGGCATGGTCGCAGTTTAAATGAGAACTTGTTCTCAACTGGCCTACCTGGTTAAATAAAGGTGAAATAAAAAATAAATAAGAAATTGTGATCACTGCATCCAATGGATATGGATACAGCTTTAGAACAAAGTTCTACAGTATTAGTAAAAATGTGATTGATAGATGTGTATTATCTTGTTCCTATAGTGTTTGTAAACACCCTGGTAGATTGAATGATCATGCTATTTAATCTGCTTCTTCATATACCTCACCTGTCAGGTGGATGGATCATGTTGGCAAAAGACAAAATGCTCACTAACAGGAATGTAAATACATTTGTGCAAAATATTTTAGAGAAGGCCTCCCGAGTGGTGCAGCGGTCTAAGACACTGCATCGCAGTGCTTGAGGAGTCACAACAGACCAGGGTTCAATCCGGCCGCGACCGGGAGACCCATGAGGTGGCGCACAATTGACCCAGTGTCGTCCGGGTTAGGGGAGGGTTTGGCCGGGATGTCCTTGTCCCATCGCACTCTAGCGACACCTGTGGCGGGCCGGGCGCATGCACGCTGACACGGTCACCAGTTGTATGGTGCGTCGTCCGATACATTGCTGCGGCTGGCTTCCGGGTTAAGCGAGCAGTGTGACTTGGCAGGGTCGTGTTTTGGAGAAAGCATGGCTCTCGACCTTCACCTCTCCCGAGTCCGTACAGGAGTTGCAGCGATAGGACAAGACTAACTACCACTTGGATATCACGAAATTGGTGAGGAAATGGGCTAAAAAGTCAAAAGACCATTAAAACTCATGGTACGCTTATTCAGTGCTCTGGTCTCCATTAAAAACAAATATCAAAGCAGGTTGGATGTGACAGGAGAGATGAGGTGCGCACTGTCAACCTCCCCCCTTGACTTTGAGAAGATCCGACGCGACATGCATCAAGCACACCCATGTCATTAGTGGCGGTGAGATAAGACAAGCAATGTCAGACTAATTTGAAATTGACTGTCATAGCCCCACATTAAAAGTATATGATTGTGAGTTGAGAATACAAATCAGAAATACTGTTAGAATGTTTTCCAATTAACTGCCACATTAAAACGTTTGCAATGCTGACCACAGAGACACATCATTGGTGACCAGGGACAGTTTTTCCAAACCATCAAATGATTTAGGCTAGTCTACCCAACCCTCTGAATCATGTTCCATATTATTTCTGCAGGTTAGTCCTGTGACGTGAACAAGACAGTTCCGCAAATCCAACCTACTTCTTCCTGTTGGCAGTTCCTTAAACATCAAACACAGAACTAGGAAACCAAAGGCTTAGAATTGTTCGTTGTGACTTTACAGCCTATGTGTTTATACATGTGGGTTTGAGAGCAGAGAAGACAAATGTCATATTTAACAGTTGGACAAAAAGTTATATCGTATTAGGCTTAATGTTCTGAAACTTCCTTGAAAGGCAGCAAAAACATTATTTAGTTAGATTAGTTGGTGATACTTACTCAGTTTTCATTCTCTCCTTGTTATCAAAAATCTCATTGAGATTGATGGTACTCTGGCCCAGGAATTTATCCATCCCCACCAGGGACCTGTGCATCACGATGAGGCATAGTTCGTAGATTTCTGGGTTGCCCTCCAGAAGCAGACCTGGCAGTTCAAAGGAGGCTTCTTCTCTCCACACTGGGCTGAGTGTTTTCTCTGCCACAGATGTCGAGTACTTCTCCTTTCCCAGCTGAATGATAGTGTAGGCATCGTTGGTGCCATTCTTACTCTTAGCTTGTAGGTCAGTTGCTTGAAGAACAGTGGCTTGGACATGAGTCGGGAACCACTTTTGGGACTGCTCTACTAGTGACATGATCAGCTCTGTTTATGTGTGGTTAGCAAAACAAATGTATGTGGAGGTGAATTTACCTTAAAGTGACGACAGAGCATGCAAACAGTAACAACTTATTTCTTAGTACATGATGTTCATGTAGATTGGTGATTTGTAGGTAAAGACAACTTAAAGTGCTTATTGGTCATATATTTTTTATATGTACAGCTAGTAGCACATCTCAAAAGTTAGCAACTAACTAATTACTTCAGTCCATTTTACACACTTGTCTTTTGTGATTATCATATCACAAATGTCCAAGCCACTGTTGTTAAGCAAGTCACCTGAAAGCAACATGGGAGAGAAGAGTACATTGTAAGCAGTTGGGCAGGTTGACTAACGTATGTAATACAGATGTGCTATCTATGATTCAAGTTAAACAGACCAACTAACGAGCAAGCTAAACAGCTGACACCAATAACCATTGCTAGTTTGGTTGAAGGATTAGCTAGCTATTTAGCTATACAGCAAAAATAGCGTGTTTTTCAGTTCTGTTGCGTTTGCCATATTGTGACAGACCAATCGGTATTCTTATACAATAATAACGTGTTGCAAAGTAGTAGCATTGATTACTAGCTGTACAGTAGATTGGACAGCTGATTATGTTAGCTAACTAAACAAGCTTGCTCAATACTGTACCTCGTCATTTTCTCCAAACTTGCGACATTTTGCCATCATGTAAATCCATTCGATTGTTTAACATATTTCACAAATAAACTTCAACATTATTTATTGGAGGTAGATTTCGTGATGTTACAGCCTGCTAGTTGTACCAACCAAAAACTCTAATTTCCTTAGCCAACTACATCCGCAACAGTCACAGGTGAAAGTTCAAGCTCCTCCTCTGTTGCCGTAGAAACAAACGGGGTTACAGGAGCATGTTCATAGTTGTACATGCCCTAGGTTTATTTTTATTTCTATTTATTTAATTAGGCGAGTCAGTTAAAAATACATTATTATTTACTATGACTGCCTACCCCGGGAAAAACCAGACAACGCTGGGCCAATTGTGCGCCGCCCTATGGGACTCCCAATCACGGCCGGATGTGATGCAGCCTGGATTCGAACCAGGAACCGCAGTGACACTGAAATGCAGTGCCTTAGACCACTAGGTGCGCCACTAGGTACATAGCCACTAGGTACAGAAAG
This sequence comes from Salvelinus alpinus, assembly GCF_045679555.1. Lineage (NCBI taxonomy): Eukaryota > Metazoa > Chordata > Actinopteri > Salmoniformes > Salmonidae > Salvelinus > Salvelinus alpinus. Next base: position 38,714,283 of record NC_092088.1, on the reverse strand, counting down.
GAGCCAAGACTGTGGAAGAAGAATGTGCCTTTTCGAAAAAGCAGGAAACATATGTCCATGTGATTCTAATGTCGGTGATACAGTTTTCTCGATTTGGAGAGAGTTGGTGCATGCCGAAAATGGAAAATGCATGAAAAAGTGTTTCATTAGAGTGGTGAATCCAATCATATCGTAACTAACAGTAATTAATTAAAACAAGGAAGTAATAATGAAACAATGGAAAGTATGTGTCTATGATTTACAGCCCCAATAATCTGGTTTCCACTAGTTATCATAGCCACAAAGTCATAAACCCTGCCTTCTACAATTTCTCAGATGATGAACTTTACCCTAACCACACGGCTAAATGTATTAAGGTTAGGGTTAAGGTTAGGGTAAGGTTTCAAATCAGAGAAATTGTAGAAAGCGGAGTTTATGACTTTGTGGCTGTGGTTGTGACGACCCAAATCTCTACAATGTATGGTTGTTTACGACCACAAATAACAATAAGAGTAGCGACCCTGTGTTTATAAACGTGGATATAGACTTTGCAACTTCTGCATGATGTTGTGGCACAGTCGATGCCACACAGGACTACGGGCCATAAGGTTGAGAGTTCGCTGACCAACACAGACAAAGTCCCTCTCTCAGTCTGTTTCATAGCACTACGATCAGAGCCAACTGCAGACAATGATCAACTAAGGGAATAATCAGATTTTCAATATTTTGATGTCAAATTTATAATTATGTAAAATATATGCAACAAATGTTCCACCAACAGGTGTCTGTGCCAATGCAACACAAAACTAATAAACACTTCAATATTAGACGATATTAGACTATAGACTATCAATATTAGATTATAGACTATGTCAATCTCGACAAACAGAAAATACATCCCTCTCTACCTTGAAGGCGTGGCTTGATAATCTCCAAATGTCATTAAACTTTTTGGTGTTTTGTAACAGATGTCTCTTTCCATTCATCAATTGACAATAGCACAGTTTGGATTGATTGTTTGATTTTATTTGTCAGTAAAAAAAATACATATACACACAAAGATTTTTTTAAAGTGACCAGGATTGCACAATTAAGTCGGGGATTTATTTCCATTGTAGTCCCTATTTTTTTCACATAAATACATATACAATTACATACACTACATTACCAAAAGTATGTGGACATCTCATTCCAAAATCATGGGCATTAATATTGAATTGGTCCCCCCTCTGCTGCTATAACAGCCTCCACTCTTCTGGGAAGGCTTTCTACTAGATGTTGGAACACTGTGGTGGGGATTTGCTTCCATTCAGCCACAAGAGCAATAGTGAGGTCGAGCAGCCGGCGTTCCAATTCATCCCAAAAGTTTTCGATGTGGTTGAGGTCAGGTCTCTGTGCAGGGCAGTCAAGGTCTTCCACACCAATCTCAACAAACCATTTCTGTATGGACCTCGCTTTGGCCGCGGGGATATTGTCATGCTGAAACAGGAAAGGGCCTTACCCAAATTGTTGCCACAAAGTCGGAAGCACAGAATCGTCTAGAATGACATTGAATGCTGTAGCATTAAGATTTCCCTTCACTGGAACTAAGGGGCCTAGCCCGAACCATGGAAAACAGCCCCAGACCATTATTCCTCCTCCACCAAACTTTACAGTTGGCGCTATGCACTGGGGCAGGGAGCTTTACACCACTCCAGCGGACGCTTGGAATTGTGCATGGTGATCTTAGGCTTGTGTGCATTGCTCGACCATGGAAACCCATTTCATGAAGCGCCCAACGAACAGTTCTTCTGCTGACGTTGTTTCCAGAGACAGTTTGGAACTGCAACCGAGGACAGACGATTTTTATGTGCAAAGCACTTCAGCACTCGGCAGTCTCGTTCTGTGTGCTTGTGTGGCTTATCACTTCGCGGCTGAGCCATTGTTGCTCCTAGATGTTTCCACTACACAATAACAGTGCTTACAGTTGACAGCGGCAGCTCTATCAGGGCAGAAATTTTACTACCTGACTTGTTGGAAAGGTGACATCCTATGATGCTGCCACATTAAAAGTCACTGAGCTCTTCAGTAATGCCATTTTACTGCCAATGTTTGTCTATGGAGATTGCATGGCGGTGTTCTTGATTTTATACACGTGTCAGCAACGGGTGTGGCTGAAATAGCCGAATCCACTCATTTGAAGGCGTGTCCACATACTTTTGTGTATATAGTGTAGATACAGACACATTACAGAGACAGAGACAAAAAAAAATATCAACCTCCAGATGAGTATGAGGGGGGAGTTCAAGTACAATTCTTACAAGCTTGTTTGGCTGGTGGCTTATTCTTTAGATATTTGGGGCTGCTGGTGAACCATGATGTGCAGGCATAATCAAAGTGACACTGGACTAGCACATTTGCCAGTCTTTAGGGTGTCTATAGCTAGGTTTCCATCCAATTGGTGACAGATTGGTGAATGATTGGTGAATTCTTCATGAATTCTTCATAAAAACAAAATGACATTTCCTTTAGGAAATGTTCCGCCGGACAACATGACGGGGACGATTTTAATTTACCGTACATTTGAGAACTTTAATGGACATCCATATGAGTTAAGATTCAACCTGGCGCAGCTAGCGCCATCAATAAACGAGGGATGTTAGCAAAATGAGCCACATTTACTTGTCCTTAAAAAGCCTATGAGAATATACAAAAACACTACTCCTTGTATTTCGATGTGTAGCATATGCAAAACTTTATAGACTATTTTTAGGCTACTTTCCAAAACAAAAATTTGTCCACCTCACGGTTCAGCTGTCAGAGATTTGAGCACTTAATATATCATGGAATTGCATGCAAATGCCTGTAGGCATAGGTGTCCACTGTATAATATTCATATTTGAATATGTTAATTGCGGTAAAAAAAAAATATATAATAGTTTTATTGTGTTACTTTTTATTGAATTTTTTACTTTATTTTATTTAGTAAATATTTATATATAAAGGAAAAGCAGCTTAGGCTTAAACCCAGAGAGATAGAAATGTGTCGGTGGGATGCTACGACACCGACATTTATTTATGTCAGATGGCTACTGCGTCTGCTATACAGATATAGACGTACAGAATGAGGGTAATTCGTTCATTTCCGATCCAAATATTTTGTTTAAAGATAAGCATTATTTTGTTAGATTACAGGACTAACTCTGGTAGGCCTGAAACAGTCTTCCTCACCTCAAGTTCAATTGTCGGAGTCAGCTGGAGCGCCGGGGCACACTGCCTTCACATCATAGGCCTGCAGTAGCTAAAGCTTAATAATAGCCACACCACAACAAACCTTCACAAACGTTTCTAAACTTTATTAGGGTAATATCAAAAGTAAGTCAAGCCATTGTTTATAGGGAAAATGGGAGCAGAAGAGTGAAAGTACACAATAAAATACACCCTCCCCAAAACAAAACAAAAAAATTGACAACCCTCTCCTATTTTGGACCACCTCTCCCCACAGTAAATATTGATCTGTCCCTAAGTGAACTAAATGACTATCGCCCTGTAGCACTCACTTCTGTCATCATGAAGTGCATTTTTTTTCTCGGCCTGTTCAATTGGGTCCTGGACTTCCTGACGGGCTGACACCAGGTGGTGAAGGTAGGCAACATCACCTCCGTTACGCTGATCCTCAACACGGGGGCCCCACAAGGGTGTGTGCTCAGCCCCCTTGTGTACTCCCTGTTCACCCATGACTGCGTGGCCACACACATCAAGTTTGCAGATGACACAACAGGGACAGGCCTGATTACCAACAATGATGAAACAGTATACTGGGAGGAGTTGAGGACCCTGGCGGAGTGGTGTCAGGAAAATAACCTCTCCCTCAATGGCAACAAAACTGAGTAGCTGATCGTGGACCTCAGGAGACAGCAGAGAGAGCATACCCCCCACCACATCGACGGGGGCACAGTGAAGAGGATGAAAAGCTTTAAGTTCCTCTGCGTACACATCACTGACAACCTGAAATGGTTCATCCACACCGTCAGGAGGCTGAAGAAGGCTGAAGAAATTCGCCCCTAAGACCCTCACAAACTTATACAGATTGAGAGCATCCTGTCGGGCTGAATCACATCCTGGTACGGCAATTGCCCTGTCTGCAAACGCAGGGCTCTCCAGAGGGTGGTGCAGTCAGCCCATCCACAGGGGGCACACTGCCTGCCTTCCAGAACATCTACAGCACCCGGTGTAACAGGCAAGTCAAGAAGATCATCAAGGACATCAGCCACCCGGGCCACATCCTGTTCAACCCACTACCATCTAAAGGCGGTGTCAGTACAGGTGCATCAAAGTTTGGGCCGAGAGACTGAAAAACAGCTTCTATCTCCAGGCCATCAGACTCTTAAATAGTCACGGCTAGCCGGCTTCCACCCAGTACCCTGCCCTGAACTTTAGTTACTGTTACTAGCCGGCTACCATCCGTACTCTACCCTACACCTTAGAGACTGCTGCCTTATGTACATATTCACTTTAATGTTTACATGCTTGGAGGTGTCTCTAAGCAGAATAGAAAGAGGAGTGGGAGGACCCGGTGCACAACTGAGCTTAGAGGACAATTACATTAGTCTCAACTTCAACAGTGAAGAGGTGACTCCTGGAGAGAGGAACTCTGCCTAGAAGGCCAGCATCCCAAGTCACCTCTTCACTGTTGACATTGAGACTGGTGTTTTGCGGGTACTATTTAATGAAGCTGCCAGTTGAGGACTTGTGAGGCGTCTGTTTCTCAAACTAGATACTCTAATGTACTTGTCCTCTTGCTCAGTTGTGCACTGGGGCTTCCCACTCTCTTTCTATTCTGGTTGGAGCCAGTTTGCGCTGTTCTGTGAAGGGAGTAGTACACAGCGCTGTACGAGATCTTTAGTTTCTTGGAAATTTCTCGCGTGGAATAGCCTTCATTTCTCAGAACAAGCATAGACTGATGAGTTTCAGAAGAGTTCTTTGTTTCTGGCCATTTTGAGCCTGTAATCATACTCACAAATGCTGATGCTTTAGATACTCAACTAGTATTAAGAAGGCCAGTTTTATTGCTTATTTAATCAGAAAAACAGTTTTCAGCTGTGCTAACATAATTGCAAAATGGTTATCTAATGATCAATTAGCCTTTTAAAATGATAAACTTGGATTAGCTAACACAACGTGCCATTGGAACACAGGAGTGATGGTTGCTGATAATAGGCCTCTGTACACCTATGTAGATATTCCATTAAAAGAATCTGCCATTTCCAGCTACAATAATCAGTAACAACCTTAACAATGTCTACACTGTATTTCTGATCAATTTTATGTTATTTTAATGTACAAAAAAATAGCTTTTCTTTCAAAAACAAGGACATTTCTAAGTGACCCCAAACTTTTGAACGGTAGTGTGTGTTTACATGAATTCTGATTATTTCCAGGGATACATGAAATATATGTATATATCTTTGTTAGAAAGAATGCTATAGTTCCCTTGATGTTGTGGCTCCTGAGTGGCGCAGCGGTCTAAGCACTGCATTTCAGTGCAAGAGGTATCACTACAGTCCCTGGTTCAAATCCAGGCTGAATCACATCCAGCTGTGAATAGTTGCACACAATTGGCCTTGGTTTGGCTGGGGTACGTCATCATTGTAAATAAGAATTTGTTATTAACTGTCTTGCCTAGTTAAATAAAAGGTAATATAACCCAAAAAACATATAGTGATGCTGAATGTAAAAAATAGCTCAACATACCTCACTCTCCCCTACGTCTTAACCAAATGCACCTGCCTATGTTGGTTTTATCGTTCTGTCATGAACAGTGCAGTATGCACAGTCCCAGAGATGGAGCTGGGCCATCCATCACAGTGAGATTATGACTCTTATCTAGAGTTCATCTTTAAATGAAATGCTATGGCTTAGTGAAATATTAGGCTGTATTAAACATGCTTCAGGCCGCTTTAAATAAGAAGGTACCTTTTCCCCCTGCCATTTTGTGTCAAGTCTGACTGCAAACACCAGAAAACAAAAGGGGAACCATTGGAGTAAAATGTAAGAATGACAGGGTGAGGAATTGTGTGAAGTAGGCTACTTATTGTGTAAAAAAAAGCTAGCAGAAGACCATACACTATAAAGATATAATGTTACACATAGTATAAGAAATAAATGTTTCTGGGACCAATAAGATACTTGAATTACCAACCAGCTGCTTTCCTTCTTCTCTTCAGCCTATATGTTCATGGTTGCTTCAAGTGTATTTTTATATATTGTGTTGTCAGGATGTATACAGTGAAATAGCATGATTTTGCATCCATTGGTATACACTGCCACAGTCATGACGCAGATCCTTAAAGGCCCAGTGCAGTCCAAAACTAGATTGTCCTCTGTTTTATATGCATTTCCAGACAATGTGGTTGGAATAATACTGTGAAATTAAGAAAAACGATGATAATGCCATTTTAATGTAAGAGCTGTTTGAAAAGACTGCCTGAAATGTCAGCCTGTTTTGGTGAGACCAATAAGAAAGAGAGTTCCAAACCTCTGCCAAAAACAGCTCGTTTTCAGTTTTCCCCTCCCTACTTGGATCACTCCCAGTCATAGCAAAATTCTTGCTTGAGAAATTGCACTTTGCTAAGAAGCGATTGTTGTTTCTTTTTAACCATTGTAATTCAAAACAACAATAATAGGGTACTTAATTGTTACCCAGAAATTATTTGATATTGAGATAAAAATGGCTGCATTGTACCTTTAATTTGACAATTTGTCAAACACTTTAATGTATTATACTATTGGAAAACAGTACCTCAATCTCTCCGTCTTGTGTGGGATATAAACATGAAAGGCATTGCATTCCAACATCACTTATATCCTTTTATTGTTTTCCTCTAAATAAATAATAAGGAAACATCCTCACTCAGCTAAAGGTTAGAGATGCCGCTCTCAAGGAGCGGGACACTAATCTGGATACTTATAAGAAATCCCGTCACCCACTTACCCCAAGGCGGCTCAACTTACCCTGTCCCTAAACTCAACTTACCCCATACCAGGAGTAAGTTGTGCCAAGAGACCCCTTTTATTGGACAAGCTATGTGTTCAAAACTTATGTTAACATGAATTCTGATTATTTCCAGGGATACATGACATCCTGAAATATAAACATGAAAGGCATTGTAATCCAACATCACCTATATCCTTTTATTGTTTTCCTCTAGATAAATAATAAGGAAACATCCTCACCGAGCTAAAAGCTAGAGCTACCGCTTTGAAGGAGTGGGACATTAATCCGGACGCTTATAAGAAATGTCACTATGTCCTCAGACAAAGCATCAAACAGGCAAAGCGTCAATACAGGACTACAGCACATACAACAAGCTCTGACGCTCGTATGTGATAGGGCTTGAAAACTATTATGGACTACAAAGGGAAACCCAGCCACGAGCTGCCCAGTGACGCGAGCCTACCAGATGAGCTAAATGCCTTTAATGCTGGTTTTGAGGCAGCAACACTGAAGCATGCATGAGAGCACCAGCAGTTCTGGACGACTGTGTGATCACGCTCTCCATAGCCGATGCGAGCAATACCTTTAAACAGGTCAACAGTCACAAAGCCGTTGGGCCAGACAGATTACCAGGACGTGTACTCAATGCATGAGCTGACCAACTGGCAAGTGTCTTCACTGACATTTTCAATCTCTCACTGACCGAGTCCGTAATACCTACATGTTTCAAACAGACCACTATAGTCCCTGTGCCCAAGAAAGTGAGGGTAACCTGCCAGAATGATTACCGCACCATAGCACTCACGTCGGTAGCTTTGAAAGGCTGGTCATGGCTCACATCAACACCATCATGCTGAAAACCCTAGACCCACTCCTAGTCGCATACCGCCCCTACAGATCCACAGATGACGCAATCTCAAATCGCACTCCACACTGCCCTTTCCTACCTGGACAAAAGAAACACCTATGTGAGAATGCTGTTCATTGACTACAGCTCAGCATTCAACACCATAGTACCCACAAAGCTCATCACTAAGCAAAGGACCCTGGGACTAAACAACTCCCTCTTCAACAGGATCCTGGACTTCTTGACGGGCCGCCCCCAGATGGTAAAGGTAGGCAACAACACATCTGCCACGCTGATCCTCAACACTGGGGCCCCTCAGGGGTGCGTGCTTAGTCCCCTCCTGTACTCCCTGTTCACCCATGACTGCGTGGCCAGCACGACCCAACACCATCCTTAAGTTTGCTGACGACACACAATGGTAGACCTGATCATCTACAGCGTTGAGACAGCCTATAGGGAGGAGGTTAGAGACCTGGCAGTGTGGTGCCAGGACAACAACCTCTCCCTCAATGTGAGTAAGACAAAGGAACTGATCGTGGACTATATAAAAAGGAGGTCCAAACAGGCCCCCATTAACATCGACGGGGCTGTAGTGGAGCGGGTCGAGAGTTTCAGGTTCCTTGGTGTCCACATCACCAACGAACTATCATGGTCCAAACACACCAAGACATTTGTGAAGAGGGCATGACAACACCTTTTCATCCTCAGGAGACTGAAAAGATTTGGCATGGGTCCCCAGATCCTCAAAAAGTTCTACAGCTGCACCATCGAGAGCATCCTGACCGGTTGCATCACCACCTGGTATGGCAACTGCTCGGCATCTGACCGTAAGTGGCTACAGAGTGTAGTGCGTACGGCCCAGTACATCACTGGGGCCAAGCTTCCTGACATCCAGGACCTATATACCAGGCAGTGTCAGAGGTAGGCCCAAAAAATTGTCATAGACTCCATTCACCCAAGTCATAGACTGTTCTCTCTGCTACCGCACGGCAAGCGATACCGGAGCGCCAAGTCTAGGACCAAAAGGCTCCTTAACAGCTTATCCCCAAGCCATAAGACTGCTGAACAGCTAATCAAATGGCCACCCCCCTTTGTTTTTATACTGCTGCTACTCGCTGTTTATTATCTATGCATAGTCACTTTACAAATTACCTCAACTAACCTGTATCCCCGCACATTGACTTGGTACCGGTACCCACTGTGTTATTGTTATGTAAATTTCTTGTGTTACTTTTTCATTTAATACTTTTTCATTTAATTGAGTTTATTTTGTAAATATTTTCTTAGCTCAATTTCTTGAACTGCAATGTTTGTTTAAGGCCTTGTAAGTAAGCATTTCACGGTAAGGTCTACACCTGTTTTATTCAGCGCATGTGACAGATAAAATTTGCTTTTATTTTATACACCGGCATATATAAAAACATCAAGTCATAAATTAAAGAACAGTAACGTTTGTCCTCAGTCTATGCGTTCCAGGTGAACAACACTGAAGCCACATAAACTGTCCAACATGTAAAGAATACCTCTATTGCATAGCAGCCAGGTCCACATGTTGAGCAATATTAGGCATCCCCTTTAATGTCCACAATCTACCAAGGGTCTCGACACGGTCAGGCAGATGGTTTTGGTTTAGCCTCCTTTCTTCAACACTATATAGGTTGCTACATTTATTATACACTTTAAAAAAAGTCTCTGGCTGCAAGATTTTCCATCTGTTGGAGGCAACACAATATACTATGAAGAAAGTATGAAACTATGAAGAAAGAGGTGAAATCGTCAGTGCTGCTCTAAATGTCTAAGTTGGAGGTTGACGTTTATTGGAATCAGCCTTGTCCTTGAGGCAGAACTGAGTGATTTCCACCAGCTACAAAGTCAAAATTGTAAAACTTAATGAAAACAAAAATGAGCTTTTTGGTCTTAATTTAAGATTAGGTTTAGACATTAGGGTTAGCAGTGTGGTTAAGGTTAGGATAAACATTTAAATTACTTAAATTACAGATTTAATGACTTTGTGGCTGTGCCAGCTAGTGACCACTCTGCAGAGCTGCCTGCAGAACAAGATTCATGACGAAAAATGATAACCTGCATCTAAATTCGGGATGGATGAGTGATTTAAAAAAGGTGGGCTTTTAGCTGAGCAAACATTTAAATCACAGATGAAAATGTAATATAAAAAAGAAGGAGAAAGGAACACAAATCACATCTGGCATTACTCTCTGGAATGTTTTTGTGCACAGGTTTGATATATAGTAGTACAGATGTGCATGACGAAGAAAGCAACAAAAAAAGTTGCTAAATCAGGGGAAAGTGCCAGCTTGGTGACTCCCAAAAAGGTATTTTCTTAACCTGTTTGGGCTGTAGGGGGCGAATTGGAAAAACTGGAAAATATGCGCAAATTTTCAAACGGCCTTTTAATCAATTTCTGCTATTACAATATGCATATTGTTAATAGTATTGGATAGAAAAGAGTCTCAAGTTTCTAAAACCGTTTTAATTTTTTCTCTGAGTGGAACACAAGTCCTTTGGCAGCACTTTCCCCGACCAGGAAGTAAAATGCAAGATGTTTATGCTCGCTTCAACGCTCTGCCTATACATGGTCATGCCACTTATGACCCGAAACACACCTCGTACGCCTTCCTCTGGGTGTCAAGAGTACGTCAGAGGAGAAATCATGCGTTTATCTTGTTCTGACGTGAAATAAGACCTATTTCTTTGACGTGACCGTCAATTTCAGGAAGTCAGAAGCGTGCGACTTGGGAGAGATATCATGTTTTGTTTTGCTGCCGTTTCGGATGTGAACTATCTCCAGCTCGGATTTGATTTGATAAATGAGACCATGTCATCGTAATGTATGTTTTTTCAATAATTTAATCAGATTATTTGAATTTTTTCGGGAGTTTTGCCGTGTTCCGTAATGTTTATTTTGTTTACGTTGGAGAGTTCCGTGCCACTCGAAGAGTACCCCTGCTAAATGAAGATGGAAAGTTGCCATTCTGAAGGGATTGAACGACTCTTCTGGACTAAGGACAACTTGATCAACATTCTGATGAAAGATCAGCCAAAGTAAGACCAAATTTATAATGTTATTTCATATATCTGTCGTGCATGTCAACTGGTCGCGCGCGCCCAAGTGTGTCTGTCTGGCGTGGCTATGCTAATTTAGCGCTACATTTAGTTTTCGGTGTAAAACATTTAATAAATCGGAAATATTGTCTGGAATCACAAGAATCCTGTTTTTCAATTGCTGCACAGTATGTATTTCTCAGAAATGTTTTATGAGGAGTAAATAGGTATTTGATGTTGGTGTCTGTAAATGTTATGGCTGCTTTCTGATTGTAGCTGAATGTAATTTATGATTTATACCATAAATATACACATTTTTCAAAAAAAAAATATGCTATACAATAAATATGTTATCAGACTGTGATCTTATGAAGTTGTTTCTTGGTTAGTGGCTATATATATCTTCATTTGGTCGAATTAGTGATAGCTAGTGACGGAGTAAAAAACTGATGCAGTTAGAAAAGTGCTCTCTTTTGCTGACGTGGTTAGCTAATAGATTTACATATTTTGTCTTCCCTGTAAAACATTTTAAAAATCGAACATGGTGGTTAGATTCACAAGATGTCTGCCTTTCATATGCTGTATTGGACTTGTTAATGTGTAAAAGTTAAATATTTTAAAATAATGTTTTTTTGAATTTGCCGCTCTGCCTTTTCAGTGGAATGTGGGAGGAGTGGCGCTAGCGGCACTCCCGTCCTCAACAGGTTTTAATAACTCCTGATTCACTAGTGTTAATCGAGAAGGCATCCCTACTTACTCACCTTGTAATTCCCTTTTGGTATAATGGCAGAAAACTGTTGTTCTGATTAAAGAAGCAATAAAACTGGCCTTCTTAATACTAGTTGAGTATCTGGAGCATCAGCATTTGTGGATTCGATTACAGGCTCAAAATGTCCAGAAACAAAGAACTTTCTTCTGAAACTCATCAGTCTATTCTTGTTCTGAGAAATGAAGGCTATTCCATGAGAGAAATTGCCAAGAAACTGAAGATCTTGTACTACGCCGTGTACTACTCCCTTCACAGAACAGCGCAAACTGGCTCCAACCAGAATAGAAAGAGGAGTGGGAGGCCCCGGTGCACAACTGAGCAAGAGGACAAGTACATTAGAGTATCTAGTTTGAGAAACAGATGCTTCACAAGTCCTCAACTGGCAGCTTCATTAAATAGTACCTGCAAAACACCAGTCTCAACGTCAACAGTGAAGAAGCGACTCCTGGATGCTGGCCTTCTAGGCAGAGTTGCAAAGAAAAGCCATATCTCAGACTGGCCAATAAAAATGAAAGATTAAGGTGGGCAAAAGAACACAGTCACTGAACAGAGGAACTCTGCCTAGAAGGCCAGCATCCCGGAATCAACTCTTCAATGTTGACGTTATAAGATTGGTGTTTTGTGGGGGCCTCCCACTCCTCTTTCTATTCTGGTTAGAGCCAGTTTGCACTGTTCTGTGAAGGGAGTAGTACACAGCGTAGTACAAGATCTTCAGTTTCTTGGCAATTTCTCTCATGGAATAGCCTTCATTTCTCAGAACATTAATAGACTGACGAGTTTCAGAAGAAAGTTCTTTGTTTCTGGACATTTTGAGCCTGTAATCGAACCCACAAATGCTGATGCTCCAGACACTCAACTGGTCTAAAAAAGGACAGTTTTATTGCTTCTTTAATCAGAACAACAGTTTTCAGCTGTGCTAACATAATTGCAAAAGGGTTTTCTAATGATCAATTAGCCTTTTAAAATGATAAACTTGGATTAGCTAACACAACGTGCCATTGGAACACAGGAGTGATGGTTGCTGATAAAGGGCCTCTGTACACCTATGTAGATATTCCATTAAAAATCAGCCGTTTCCAGCTACAATAGTCATTTACAGCATTAACAATGTCTACACTGTATTTCTGATCAATTTTAAGTTATTTTAATGGACAAAAAAATTGCTATTCTTTCAAAAACAAGGACATTTTTAAGTGACCCCAAACTTTTGAACGGTAGTGTATGTCCACTGTACTGTTCTATATTCCCATGATTGAGCGCGCGCACACACACACACACACACACACATTAAACAGCTATTAAACAATTGTAATTGTAACCTACACACCTCGTGTCAAGTGCCATCCAATGTGTTCCTGGGGGTATCACCAGAAAGGGGACGACAAACAAATGGAATAGATTATGGTAATTAAAACAGCTGGTTCCACGAATAGCATGACCAATGCATGGAATAAAGAGGAATGAGACACACCAACTTTTCAACATTTGATGCAGCAGTAATTTCAACAGTTGCTTTTAGTTCCGTTTCTAAGACAACAAATTCATAATGACGTTTCTTTCCGGTACTTTTATATAATTTGCGGAAAATGCATTTACTAGTCATCTAATTTATGGTACAATAGGCATTTTCTGGACATAAACATAGAATACCTAAATATGTTTGTTAATGTATACTAATAGTGGTATCTGTAAATAGTTCACAAAAGTTTTCTTTAGTTAATGGTCTTCTACTTGTTTTCTTTCTTGGATTTCTTTCCATTTAGGGGCCTACCTTCCACTGCCCTCATCTTACTAATAGTAGCATAGCTGACAGTCCCTGGTGCTAGGTTGTGCCTCAGTATCTCTGTGTTGTCTTATCTCTGCCATGATTTGCATGGACATTTTTGTGATTTTTTTTGGCAACAGAGCACTGTTGAATTCCAATTTATCAGACGTAATTATGCCACGGAATCCATTTCATTGGTCCTGATAGAGAAATGAGTCATATAGCTGTCAGCGGTGATAACATAGTTGTTGACATACAGTGCATTCAGAAAGTAATCAGACCCCTTAGTTTTTCCATATTTTGTTAAGTTACAGCCTGATTCTGAAATGGATGAAAAACATTTTTACTCAACAATCTACACAGAATACCCCATAATGACAAAGCGAAAACAGGTTTTTAGAATTTTGGAACTGTTCTTCTTGTTTAATACTTGTACTTGAGCATGTCAAACACTCAATACACGGTTTAAAATGCTAACAATTTTATCTTTGCTTATTACAAAATAAACATTTTGTTGAATACCACAATCAAAACATGTATTCACGGAGTGCAAGGAGAATTTTATAAATGTTTTACCCTAAAAACCTGGTAACGAGTTTTTGATTGAATAGGGTCCTTTATCTGCCTCTTGTTCTTAGTTCTATTGAGCGTTAACAGTCCTATTGAACAGTAAAACTGTAGTCTTTGGTTTTCACCTGACAGCTGGGATGTAGTCCTACTGCCTTTGGGTGCTGGCCGGGGTGACAGAAGAGGGGTCATGTTTTAACTTGCTATTTGGAAAGGTGGAACGAAACCTGCACATTAAAGCACCAGGTGGTAAACAACACAAGTGTTGCTTGTCCTGAATTATTTCACACACACTTCTTGTACACATAAGCAAATTAGAGGGGAGGTTTAACGCGCAACCTTGCCACTCACAATTGTCTCACTACGCCACTTGTTTTTTCCTGGGAAGGCATGGGAATTTCTCCGGAATAAAAACAGACACTCAACGGTAGGCACAGAAAGTTGGACAAGGAATCCAACACAAATAGTTCTATTCATGAAATCTGAGTACTGCATTGTATACTGAAATTTGTATAAGGACTATTAATACAGGAATGGAATGTAGGGAAATTACTTTCCTTTTTATTCAATGGACTGGTGATTCATTTTTTTGTCCATTAATATAACATAAAATTGATCAGAAATACAGTGTAGACATTGTTAATGTTGTAAATGACTATTGTAGCTGGAAACTGCTGATTTTTAATGGAATATCTACATAGGCATACAGAGGCCCATTATCAGCAACCATCACTCCTGTGTTCCAATGGCAAGTTGTGTTAGCTAATCCAAGTTTATCATTTTAAAAGGCTAATTGATAATTAGAAAACCCTTTTGCAATTATGTTAGCAGAGCTGAAAACTGTTGTTTTGATTAAAGAAGCAATAAAACTGGCCTTCTTAAGACTAATTGAGTATCTGGAGCATCAGCATTTGTCTATTTAGAGAAACAGATGCCTCACAAGACCTCAACTGGCAGCTTCATTAAATAGTACCCGCAAACACCAGTCTCAACGTTAACAGTGAAGAGGCAACTCTGGGATGCTGGCCTTCTAGGTAGAGTTTCTATGTCCAGTGTCTGTGTTCTTTTACCAATCATAATCTTTTCTTTTTATTTGCCAGCCTTAGACATGTCTTTTTCTTTGCAATTCTGCTAAAAAGCCAGCATCCCGGAGTCACCTCTTCACTGTTGACGTTGAGACTGGTGTGTTGCGGTACTATTTAATGAAGCTGCCAGTTGAAGACTTGTGAGGCATCTGTTTCTCAAACTAGACACTAATGTACTTGTCCTCTTGCTCAGTTGTGCACCGGGGCCTCCCACTCCTCTTTCTATTCTACTTAGAGACAGTTTGATATTATTTTAATGGACAATTTTGTTTTTGCTTTTCTTTCAAAAACAAGGACATTTCTAAGTGACCCCAAACTTTTGAACGGTAGTATATGTACAGAGCATTCGGAAAGTATTCAGACCCCTTGGCTTTTTCCACATTTGTTACATTACAGCCTTATTCTAAAATGGATGAAATACATTTATTTCTCCTCAATCTTCACACAATACCCCATAATGACTAAGCGAAGACAGGTTTTCCGACATTTTTGCACATTTATTACAAATAAACCTTATTTACATAAGTATTCAGACACTTTCCTATGAGACTCGAAATTGAGCTCAGGTGCATCCTGTTTCCATTGATCATCCTTGAGATGTTTATACAACTTGATTGGAGTCCACCTGTGGTAAATTCAATTGATTGGACATGATTTGGAAAGGCACACATCTGTCTATATAAGGTACCACAGTTGACAGTGCATGTCAGAGCAAAAATCAAGCCACGAGGTCGAAGGAATTGTCCGTAGAGCTCAGAGACAGGATTGTGTCGAGGCACAGATCTGGGGAAGGATACTAAAACATTTCTGCAACATTGAAGGTCCCCAAGAGCACAGTGTCCTCCATCATTCTAAATAGAAGAAGTTTGGAACCACCAAGACTCTTCCAAGAGCTTGCCGCCCGGCCAAACTGAGCAATCGGGGGAGAAGGGCCTTGGTCAGGGAGGTGACCAAGAACCCGATGGTCACTCTGACAGAGCTCTGGAGTTCCTCTGTGGAGATTGGAGAACCTTCCAGAAGGATAACCATCTCTGCAGCACTCAACCAATCAGGCCTTTATGGTAGAATGGCCAGACGGAAGCCACTCCTCAGTAAAAAGGCACATGACAGCCCACTTGGAGTTAGCTAAAAGGCACCTAAAGGACTCTCAGACCATGAGAAACAAGATTATCTGGTCTGATGAAACCAAGATGCAACTCCTTGGCCAGAATGCCAAGTGTCACGTCTGGAGGACACCAGGCACCGCTCATCAGCTGGCCAGTACCATCCGTGAAGCATGGTGGTGGCAGCATCATGCTGCGGGATGTTTTTCAGCGTCAGGGACTGGGAGACCAGGTAAAGATAGAAGGAGTACAGAGAGATCCTTGATGAAAACTTGCTTCAGAACACTCAGGACCTCAGACTGGGGCGAAGGTTCACCTTCTAACAGGACAACGACCCTAAGCACACACCCAAGACATCACAGAAGTGGCTTCGGGACAAGTCTCTGCAGAGAAGAATAGGAGAAACTCCCCAAATACAGGTGTGCCAAACTTGTAGAGTCATACCCAAGAAGACTTGAGGCTGTAATCACTGCCAAAGGTGCTTCAACAAAGTACTGAATAAATGGTCTGAATTCTTATGTAAATGCGATTTTTCAGATTTTTATTTGTAATACATTTGCAAAAATGTCTTTAAACCTGTTTTTGCTTTGTCATTATGGGGTATTGTGTGTAGATTGATGATTTAAAAAAATGTATAATCTATTTAAGAATAAGGCTGTAACGTAACAAAGTGTGGAAAAAGTGAATGGGTCTGAATACTTTCTGAATGCACTGTATGTTGCATATTGTGTGTCTTGAATTAATTTGCTTCATCTTCATTGTTGCAGGTGTTTTCAACATCCTTGTGTGCAGATTTGAATGTGTAATCGGTTATTAAGTAATAACTGGATTTCACTTCTACATACTGTAAATATTTTTGCATACGTTTAGGATACTTGTAAATAGATATATGTAAAGATATGAGAGATGAAGGATTAATGTGTCAACGAGCTAAACATGAGTTACTTGTTTTATTCTCAATCTCAATGTAAAGCGAACTTCTAAGTCATTTGTAACAGAAAGGTTGCTAAACATATGGTCATTCATGTATTCACACACATATGGTCAAGATTACCAAGCTGGTTGAAAGAGAATATCACTGACATGTCCCTGGACTGGAGGTCTGTATGATTGCTTAATGTTTTTGAGTTATAGTGAAACGGCTGCTCAAGATCTTTGACACAAAGAATGCATAAGCATCAAACCTGAATAGAACAATTCATCTAATGTGCATTTGGTTCTCTTGTCACCTTACTGACAGCATTACTTCCTGTCTTATTGTGGGATACCCTACGCAGTCGGTATTAAAAAGGTGATCTGCTGTACTGTACCATTGCATATTTGAGTTGGTCTAGATCAGAATGTCTGTACTTCTATAGGCAGCCATGTGTTAAGCAGTCACGACGCTTAGAGATTGACATTAGAGATCTGAGGTCATGTCTTGTGGGGGCATAGGAACAGGTGTCCTTCCAAGGCCTAAAGGAAGCTAGCAGGCAGGCCCACATGTGTGTGCCCCCCGGTCCATCCCAGCCTCTTACAGGATGAAATGATCCTTCAGAACACTGCTGAGGAGGTATTTGAGGTGTAGAGTTCAAAAGCATGCTAATGACAAGTACATGTTGGGAGAGAGAAGAAAAACTGCCAGCTTTGAATCAATTGGGGAAGGCATCAAGGGAGGTCATGTCATTAGACCCCCAAAAAATTGCTGTACTGTTAGGGGGCGCTTGCAAAATAACCTGGTGAGATTGGTCGAAATAGCCTATGTCTCGAAGACAACAGGATGGATGTTGTCCCCTGTCGGTTGTTGTGCGTCTCTACACTTCAGAGTGTAGCTGACTTGCTACACCCTCGATAGCTTCTGTGATTATTATTATTTGACCATGCTGGTCATTTATGAACATTTGAACATCTTGGCCATGTTCTGTTATAATCTCCACCCGGCACAGCCAGAAGAGGACGGGCCACCCCTCATAGCCTGGTTCCTCTCTAGGTTTCTTCCTAGGTTTTGGCCTTTCTAGGGAGTTTTTCCTAGCCACCGTGCTTCTACACCTGCATTGCTTGCTGTTTGGGGTTTTAGGCTGGGTTTCTGTACAGCACTTCGAGATATTAGCTGATGTACGAAGGGCTATATAAAATCAATTTGATTTGATTTGTATACTACAAAGCAGAATCAAGGAGTTAGCCATCCTAGAAATTGGCATGGTCTAATTGACTCAACAACCAAAAACACATACTGTATATGTTTAGCTTTGTTATTGAATCAGGTTGTTTATCGAAGTTATCTGGCTCACTCATTGATTCTGCTTTATAGTAGACCCCTCTGGTGGATGTTGGATATAGGCTACATATTTATGTCAAGAGACTAGATCTCAAGCACTAGTATATTTGTTGTAATAAATAGCTAATTACATCCTACGATAATAACTTTAACTCGATCCACCCCGTGGTTAGAACGAACATGTTTCCTATTTGTTCTTTATAGCCTTACAACCCCAAAAAATAATATGCAATTTTTTTGAAAAAATAATTTCCCTATAATTATTTAAATGTTCAAAGTTATTCAATTTGATTCTACATAGCCTCAAGTGGAATATGTAACACATTGAATAGGTCTGTCCAAATTACCATTGGAAAAATGAAAAAAGGTAGGCACTACATTTGCATACTATTGACATATTTACCCTGCGATTACATGCAAGAGAGAATCTATTTATACGAAAGCGAGTATAAATTTAAGGTGATCATGTAAAAATCATAGTATTACCTTGGCATGAAAATCCAAGGAGTGGGAGGTATCATTAATTCTCGTCAGCTTCAAAGCGGTGCAGCAGAATTGAATAAATGTATTACCCATCACTATAGGGATAAACGTCCCACTCAGCTGCTCAGTCTGTTCATGTGGCAATTTGCTTACATTATGCATTGCATTTGATAATATTCAACAATATTCAACAGCATGCGTTACTGTCCCTCGATAGAGCAATTGGATGCAACAAGGTTGATATTTGGCCATAAAACACGATCTACTGTAGAGTAATGTCAGTAAGGTCACCTGTGAAAGGATAATAATGTTCCTCCTATTGCTGACACTTTACCAGATTGATAGTCTTGAGCCCATACTCTGTCTCGCGTTAGCTAGCTAATGAAAATCGGGCCGAGAGAGATTAGCAAATTGATGACCTTTGCATGCACTCTCATGCTAAAGGCCAAGCACGTGTGTTCATAACCTTGAGTGATATATGTTTGACAGAGCACCATAGATGACTTGATGTGCACTGTACAGGACAGACGTCAGGGTGGATTTCACCTCCAGTGTTACATCATAGTTTAGAGGGTGTCAGAAGCACAAAGACGTTTTCATTTTAGTGACATCCCACTGGGCACAGGCAGGTTGAATCAATGTTGTTTCAAGGTCATTTGTAACTTTATTGTGATGTGGAATCAACGTGAAAAATAGATTGGATTTGGAAGAAGTCATCAACCAGTTCTGTTTTCATCTCATTTCAACCAAACTTGAACTTTATACAATTGACTGACCCGGACAAACAGGTTGTTATGTTAATCTAATTTCAACATAATCACCAGAACTAAACTCAGCAAAAAAAGAAACGTCCTCTCACTGTCAACTGTGTTTATTTTCAGCAAACTTAACATGTGTAAATATTTGGATGAACATAACAAGATTCAACAACTGAGACATAAACATGTGACTAACAGAAATGGAATATGTCCCTGAACAAAGGGGGGGGGGGGGGGGGGGTCAAAACCAAAAGTAACAGTCAGTATCTGGAGTGGCCACCAGCTGCATTAAGTACTGCAGTGCATCTCCTCCTCATGGACTGCACCAGATTTGCCAGTTCTTGCTGTGAGATGTTACCCCACTCTTCCACCAAGGCACCTGCAAGTTCCCGGACATTTCTGGGGGGAATGGCCCTAGCCCTAGCCCTCACCCTCCGATCCAACAGGTCCCAGACGTGCTAAATGGGATTGAGATCTGGGCTCTTCGCTGACCATGGCAGAACACTGACATTCCTGTCTTGCAGGAAATCACGCACAGAACGAGCAGCATGGCTGGTGACATTGTCATGCTGGAGGGTCATGTCAGGATGAGCCTGCAGGAAGGGTACCACATGAGGGAGGAGGATGTCTTCCCTGTAACGCACAGCATTGAGATTGCCTGCAATGACAACAAGCTCAGTCCGATGATGCTGTGATGCACCTCCCCAGACCATGACAGACCCTCCACCTCCAAATCGATCCAGCTCCACAGTACAGGCCTCAGTGTAACGCTCATTCCTTTGACGATGAAGGCGAATCCGACTATCCCCTCTGGTGAGACAAAACCGCGACTCGTCAGTGAAGAGCACTTTTTGCCAGTCCTGTCTGGTCCAGCGACGGTGGGTTTGTGCCCATAGGCAACGTTGTTGCCGGTGATGTCTGGTGAGAACCTGCCTTACAACAGACCTACAAGCCCTCAGTCCAGCCTCTCTCAGCCTATTGCGGACAGTCTGAGCACTGATGGAGGGATTGTGCGTTTCTGGTGTAACTCGGGCAGTTGTTGTTGCCATCCTGTACCTGTCTCGAAGGTGTGATGTTCGGATGTAGGTGTTGTTACATGTGGTCTGCGACTGCGAGGACAATCAGCTGTCCATCTTGTCTCCCTGTAGCGCTGGCTTCGGCGTCCCACAGTATGGACATTGCAATTTATTGCCCTGGCCACATCTGCAGTCCTCATGCCTCCTTGTAGCTTGCCTAAGGCACGTTCACACAGATGAGCAGGGAGCAGGGAGGGCATCTTTCTTTTGGTGTTTCTCAGAGTCAGTAGTAAGGCCTCTTTAGTGTCCCAAGTTTTCATAACTGTGACCTTAATTGCCTACTGTTTGTAAGCTGTTAGTGTCTTAACGACCGTTCCACTGGTGCATGTTCATTATTTGTTTATGGTTCATTGAACAAGCATGGGAAACAGTGTTTTAACCCTTTACAATGAAGATCTGTGAAGTTATTTGGATTTTTAAGAATGATCTTTGAAAGACAGGGTCCTGAAAAAGAGACGTTTCTTTTTTTGCTGAGTTTATGTAAATGTTGAAATTGTTGTGGAATTGAATTTTAGTTGGTTGAAATTTTGATTTGATTAGACGCATTTTATTTGACTTTGTTTCA
Source organism: Salvelinus alpinus (assembly GCF_045679555.1). NCBI lineage: Eukaryota > Metazoa > Chordata > Actinopteri > Salmoniformes > Salmonidae > Salvelinus > Salvelinus alpinus. The sequence goes on along the minus strand of NC_092088.1, from coordinate 38,692,990 downwards.
ATGTTGATAGTAAAATGGTATGTTTGAATCAACGTCCTTGTTTCAATGTCATGCTATCAACCTAAATAAAGAGGTATATTGAAATAGATTTTTAAGTCACAGTCCAACGATTTCTGCTTGAACAGTGGCTCCTAGTGGTATCTAGTCTACCATCCAGATGCCGACCTCTACATACCCTGCTTATCTTTGGAAACAAGCTGTGTGCAATTCAGCTGACCTGTCATGTCAACATAATTAGACACTCATCAGCTTCCATACTCATTTGCGTAGACTACCTAAAAAAACATTGAATAGTTGAAAGTAACTCCTGTAACTTTTCTTACTGTTGCATGAGGTTTGATTTATGTAGGCTACATTAATATCTCATTTGCCCAACATTGGTAACCATAATTGTAATGTTTTAGCTAGGTATACTATCATTCATTCATCCATGGTTAATTGGATCTTTGAAAGTTTAGGAGTAGTTACCATTAGCCCTATAAATAGGATGCCAAATCATGATATTAATAATCATATTTTACATTTAAGTGGAATATTCAACTCAATTTAAATGGACAGTATACATAGTTCTGATGATTATGTTGAAATTAGATTGATGTAACAACCTGTTAGTCAGGTTAAGTCAATGTATTAAGTATGACTCTTATTTCAATGTTTACAATACTGGTTGAAATGAGAGGAAAACAGTACTGGTTGATGACTGTTTTCAAATCTAATGTATTTACACATTGATTCCACGTCACAAAACGTTAACAAATTCTTCTTATTTCTATTTCTTGTGTTTTTGTTCTACTTGACGTTTTAAACATGTAAAATTTTCGCCTAAAATGACATACCCAAATTTAATGCATGTAGCTCAGGCCCTGAAGCAAGGATATGCATATTCTTGGTACCATTTGAAAGAAAACACTTTGAACTTTGTGGAAATGTGAAAGGAATGTAGGAGAATATAACACATTAGATCTGATAAAAGATAATACAAAGGAAAAAAATGTTTTTGTTTGTTTTTGTTCCATCATCTTTGTAATGCAAGAAGAAGGCCATAATGTATTATTTCAGCCCAGGTGCAAATTAGATTTTGGCCACTAGATGGGAGCAGTGTATGTGCAAAGTTTTAGACTGATCCAATTAACCATTGCAATTCTGTTCAAAATGTTGTATCAAGACTGCCCAAATGTGCCTAATTTGTTTATTAATAACTTTGTTAAAATGTGCACTCACCTCAAAAAATAGCATGGTATTCTTTCACTGTAATAGCTACTGTAAATTGGACAGTGCAGTTAGATTAACAAGAATATAATTTTTCTGCCAATATCAGATATGTCTGTCCTGGGAAATGTTCTTGTTACTTACAACCTCATGCTAATCGCATTAGCGTACATCAGCTCAACCGTCCCGCAGGGGACCCACCAATCCTGAAAAAGTTTAATTCATTTTTAAAGTACGACTGATATTGATTACTGCATTGCTGGGAAAGAGCATGCAATAATGGCATTTCATTCTACTAGTGCACAATAAAAACTTGAAACATGAAATTAAGTTGAAACAACGTTGATTCAACCAGTGTGTGCCCAGAGGGATATACAGTTGAAGTCGGACATTTACATACACCTTAGCCAAATATATTTAAACTCAGTTTTTCACAATTCCTGACATTTAATCCTAGTGAAAATTCCCTGTCTTAGGTCAGTAAGGATCACCACTTTATTTTAAGAATGTGAAATGTCAGAATAATAGTAGAGAGAATGATTTATTTCAGCTTTCATTTCTTTCATCACATTCCCAGTGTGTCAGAAGGTCACATACACTCAATTAGTATTTGGTAGCATTGCCTTTAAATTGTTTAACTTGGGTCAAGCGTTCTGAGTAGCCTTCCACAAGCTTCCCACAAATAGTTGGGTGAATTTTGGCCCATTCCTCCTGACAGAGCTGGTGTAACTGAGTCAGGTTTGTAGGCCTCCATGCTCGCACACACTTTTTCAGTTCTGCCCACACATTTTCTATGGGATTGAGGTCAGGGCTTTGTGATGGCCACTCCAATACCTTGACTTTGTTGTCCTTAAGCCATTTTGCCATAACTTTGGAAGTATGCTTGGGGTCATTGTCCACTTGGAAGACCCATTTGTGACTAAGCTTTAACTTCCTGACTGATGTCTTGAGATGTTGCTTCAATATATCCACATAATTTTCCTACCTCATGATGCCATCTATTTTGTGAAGTGCTCCAGTCCCTCCTGCAGCAAAGCACCCCCACAACATGATGCTGCCACCCCCATGCTTCACGGTTGGGATGATGTTCTTCGGCTTGCAAGCTTCCCTTTTCTTTCAAACATAACGATGGTCATTATGGCCAAACAGTTCTATTTTTGTTTCATCAGACCAGAGGACATTTCTCCAAAAAGTACACTCTTTGTCCCCATGTGCAGTTGCAAACCGTAATGTGGCTTTTTTAATGACAGTTTTGGAGCAGTCTCCTTGCTGAGTGGCCTTTCAGGTTATGTCGATATAGGACTCGTTTTACTGTGGATATAGATACTTTTGTACCTGTTTCCTCCAGCATCTTCACAAGGTCCTTTGCTGTTGTTCTGGGATTGATTTGCACTTTTCGCACCAAAGTACGTTCATCTCTAAGAGACAGAACGTGTCTCCTTCCTGAGCGGTATGACGGCTGCATGGTCCCATGGTGTTTATACTTGCGTACTATTGTTTGTACAGATGAACGTAGTACCTTCAGGCGTTTGGAAATTGCTCCCAAGGATGAGCCAGACTTGTAGAGGTCTACAATTTTGTTTCTGAGGTCTTGGCTGATTTCTTTAGATTTTCCCATGATGTCAAGCAAAGAGGCACTGAGTTTGAAGGTAGGCCTTGAAATACATCCACAGGTACACCTCCAATTGACTCAAATGATGTCAATTAGCATATCAGAAGCTTCTAAAGCCATGACATAATTTTCTGGAATTTTCCAAGCTCTTTAAAGGCACTGTTAACTTAGTGTATGTAAACTTCTGACCCACTGGAATTGTGACAGTGAATTATAAGTGAAATAATCTGTCTGTAAACAATTGTTGGAAAAATTACTTGTGTCATGCACAAAGTGGATGTCCTAACAGACTTGTCAAAACTATAGTTTGATAACATGACATTTGTGGAGTGGTTGAAAAGCCAGTTTTAATGACTCCAACCTAAGTGTATGTAAACTTCCGACTTCAACTGTAAGTACGATGGTTACTGTATATGTAACTATTTTGACACGTTCTAATGACACCATGTTGATCTTGTGAATATACCGGATAAATAACAAATTCATGCAGAATGTTCACACATTGTTTCTCCCACTCAATGTTTTAGAGAAACTTTTTTAAAGTATATTTAAATGTTTTTATTATCAAACTCAACTTGCATGTCCCATTATATTTCCAAGTAAATAAACTGATATTGGCTATCTATAAAAATGGTACCAATAACAAGGTGGGGGGAGATCCTACTGCATGACAGCTGAGAGATGACAAAACATTTATATAATGCACTTACTAAGGAAATTATTTTCAAAAATAGTGTTGTTTTCTTTTATCCTTTCAGTACAAAAGGGCATGCCCTATCAGAGTAGCATGATTATGAGGAAATGATGGAGTATTGTCTGAAAAAATGTTATCCACCACAAAAGGTTACCCAGATGACATTATGCATGGCAGATGTCTTTGATGGACAATTTGAGGCACATGACCTTTTGTGTTGCACATGCTCTTTGACACACACACACACACACACACACACACACACACACACACACACACACACACACACACACACACACACACACACACACACACACAACCAGATAATTATATATTGTATTTACATGTCTCATCAATTTAAATGACCAGCTATTAAAACAACAGTTATCAAGCTGAAACTACAAACAGACTGAACTAAAGAAGAACAAAGAATTGACTCAATCATTTATTGCAGATGTTTTTTTCATAGGAAAAATGGTATGCCCTTGGACGAAAACAATGACGTTGTGGACATACATGTGTCTACAATATTTAGTTAATGTGCAGACCATCCCGGTAATATAAAAAGCCCAGCCCACAGCATTCAATGGCTTACCAACCCACTATTCCTTTAATTTAGTCTATTGTTTTTTAATTCCATCTTTGATCCAGCTATAGGGCTATGAACTCTAAGCTTTGATGTCAGTGTGCTTGTAAATAACTCAAATAGGATTATAATTCAATATTTTCTATTGGAACACATTTTAGTCAGTGCTAGAAACGTTTTCAATTATAAAATATTTAAATCCCAGCCTGACACTGAGAAGTCACCCCAAAAGAATCTCTTTGTCATACATGTGCAACATTCCATTAGAAAGGCCCATTTGATGCTGATCATTTGCCCTTGTTGTACGATACCTCAAGCAGTTCAAATGAAGTCAATGCAACAAAATTAGCATTTTGCTAATTATTTATGAAATGCTTAATTATTTCACCCACATGTTGAGTGGATTAGACAACATAGATGAGTTATTTTTCTTTTAATATTACTGTACCTAAACCTGACAAAGTATGAAATACAAATATTATTGTGAATGATAAACACAGTTGGCAGAGCTACATTGGGGTTCATATTGCATGCAATGGGAATGTCTAATCCATGATGTGTGGGTGGGGTGATTAAAACAGACAGCAGCACTGGAAATATGTTTGCTTTGAAACTCTGAATATGATATGATTATGACACTATGATTAATTGTCAGAGAATGGCAGCCCGGTTAGATTTAGAACTCAAATGCAGTTTATAACTAATTGTGTTAAGTGAAAATAAAGTGCACTTTTGTTCTTGGGATAACGAGCATTTTTAAATGTTGCAAGAGTGATTGTGAAGGCGCACTTGGCTCTAGTGCTTTAGTAGTGAGCCCTCGGCTCTCCCATGGGGTAACATCGTTAAGCATTATAGTCAAGATTATGGAGGTATTGTTTTGAGAAAATGTGTTGATTCAAATTCATAAATCTTCCCACTGTCATAAATTTTATTCTAATTTTCTCATCAAAATGTTTTGAAGGTGCAGACTATGGTTCATGCTCCCACAGTGAATAATACTACGGCATGTGAGCTAACACAAACTCAGGGTATGCTCATTGATTGTAGCTACTAGTTGTATAGTATTTGGATACATTTTCTATAAAGTCTACCCATCATCAATGGAAATGATCTGTTGTTAGAGTCAGTGTCATTTGGATGTCATCACATGACCATTCATAAACAAATAAAAAAATAGACACTTGTAGCCTACTTAAAATGATTTACGTGTTTGAAAAGTACTTTGCCCATTTGCAATTTACTTCACCAATATGTTATTAGTTCCCATGAGCAGAGGTGGATACTGCCAAAGGTCTGCAGAGTTTTTCTCATGTTTTTCACACACCCCACCCCCATATCTGCCCCACGCTCGATCCCAAAAGTTCTGGCCAGAGCTGGCCTGCTCTGCCTGTACACCGACCACTCAGAGCCTGGGCACTGGATAATTAGAATCAGTTATTCAAAACATCTCCAAATGTGATTTAAATGGTAAAGATGTATTAACATGGAAGGAAACCAATAAAGCGGGGAGAGGGAAATTCCGATTTAGGAGCAGAAAAACAACGTTGAGGAATGAGGAAAGGGGTGGGGGGAGGTGAAGTTAGGGGGAGAAAGCAATTACTCGATGTAAAGGCCACGAACAGAGCACCTGCCGTCACTGAGAAATCAAATCTGTCAGCAATTAGAAGGATCTGAGGGGGCCAAGCAGCACTTGCCAGTGGACAATGGGGCAAGGGGAGAGGGGGTTAGCAATTATGTGAGCTGATAGAGTAGCTTTATTTATCTAAACAGTAGGTTAGTTGCCCAATCTCCTCTTTTGTCACTTGTTGCACACATGTGAAAGGGCCACGACTTAATCCGAATGGTGTTCCTTGTCGTAGCCAATCGGTATTGTACGTGGGGGCAAGAGCTGGAGAGGAAGTTATTTCCTTTCAACACAGGGTCAGAGTAAAATTGGGCTGATCTCATGCTCTTGCAATGCTTTCTTCACTCCCAAGAGCTGATCCGGATGCTTTACATTTGAAGCTATTTATTGAGGGTGGGGAAGGGGGGCACACTCCTCTAAAACATGTACTCAGTATCAAAGACTCCAAAGACTCCTGCTCCTTGAAGAGGGCAAAAAACCCACGTCTTAGGAGGGGTATTGAAGATCTGCATAAGATCTACCTCTCACTTGAGACCCCAAATGCAGACATGGCACACTAATAACTACTCAGCAGCTCTCTCAGAAATATATCGAATAAGTTCACAAACTTTGGTCACAAGAATCTTTATACGCCATGCACATAAAAACATGCACATTAATAAATAAATAAATAGCTCAGTGGATTAAGTGCTGTCCAGACCAGTGGTGGTCAGTGCCATTTATGATGAGGGAGGACAATATTTTTTTTCATGAGCATGGCCTTATTTCTATTACAGCATGTTGGATAACTGTCATTCATATTCCATTCACCCAGTTCAATGTAACATCAATAGGTTTAGGCTACTACATGACACTCAAATGTTCCCTTTACCCATCATGAGGTTGCTACAACCTAGCCTATGAATGAAAGTTTACAACGTAGGTGCACACAGGTCAACTGAAAAATATGAGATAACAGACAGTTACACATTCATTCAATACCGCCTTGCACACTCTTGCCTGCATCTAGCGTATCTAGGGTGTAATCATTAGTCCAACAGTTGCAAACGAGAGTTTATATTGGACAAATTCAGGTACTTTTATCTCCGTTTCGTTTGCTTCCGTTTAACCAATTTTTTTAACAGATTCGGCGGAATGAATACACTCCTGATCACGCATAAACACAGTTCCCTTTCATAGCAGCCATGTTGCATTCCCTCTCACCTTTTCCATTCATTTGTGGACTTCAATGAACAACACATCAGCTTTATGTGACCAGGCGAAAAAAACTCCAAGCAAAACATTGTCATAACCGCTACACACAGCCTACATAGTTGTTCCTATATTATCTAAAGTAACGTCCTAGTCAAAATAGCTAATAGAACTAATGCGTTAGTAAGCCCACTACAATCGTGCAGTAACATTACAGTGTATAGTCAGAAAGCAGTTACACCAGCGGTCCCCGGTGGCAATAAATTAATAAAACCAAAAGCTTACCTTGGAAGAGTTCCAGTGTTGTGTTGGATAGTCATAGCCAGCTAGCTAACATAGCATCCCTCTGTTTGAGCCGGGTGTTTGAGTAACTAAACTAGCCATCTGGTAGGTAGCCTAGTGGTTAGAGCGTTTCAGTTGAACGCATTCAGTTGTACAACTGACTAGGTATCCCCCTTTCCCCATTTGCGAACTAAGTGAAACTGAAAGCTAAATAAAATGACGAAATCTCTCTCTCTTGCTTCTCCTTCATATTTGAAGAAATTAATTTGTTGAAAACTGTTCAACTATTATCTTTCTCTCTCTTTGAGTCAACTACTCACCACACTTTATGCACTGCAGTGCTAGCTAGCTGTAGCTTACGCTTTCAGTACTAAATTAATTATCTGATCCTTTGATGGGGTGGACAACATGTCAGTTCATCCTGCAAGAGCTCTGATAGGTTGGAGGATGTCGTCCAGAAGTTGTCATGACTACTGTGTAAGTCTAAGTCTACCCAAGAGCCTCCTAGGTTTTGTATTGAAGTCAATGTACCAAGAGGAGGACAGAAGCTAGCTATCCTCTGGCTACACCATGGTGCTACCCTACAGAGTGCTGTTGAGGCTACTGTAGACCTTCATTGCAAAACAGTGTGTTTTAATAATTTTTTGGGTGACGTGAATATATTTAGCACAGTTTTATCTAAAAAGGATAACTTCTTCAATGTTTTACAATTTTATTTTTAAGAAATACACTGAGGATGGTCCTCCCCTTCCTCCTCCGAGGAGCCTCCACTGGTCCAGACATATTTAGTGTCTCCATTTTCCTTCCAAATCCTACTCTTCTGTAGCTGTCTCTATGTCTTGTCCGGTGTCGCTCTCCATCATATCCTACTCTTCTGTTGCTGTCAAAGGAATTGTCCGTATGGCACCGAGACAGGATTGTGTGGAGGCAGAGATCTGGGGAAGGGTAGCAAAACATTTCTGCAGCATTGAAGTTTGTAACCACCAAGACTCTCCTAGAGCTGGCCGCCCTGCCAAACTGAGCAATCAGGGGAGAAGGGCTTTGGTCAGAGAGGTGACCAAGAACCCAATGGTCACTCTGACAGAACTCTAGAGTTCCTCTGTGGAGATTGGAGAACCTTCCAGAAGGATAACCATCTCTGCAGCATTCCACCAATCAGGCCTTTATGGTAGAGTGGCCAGATGGAAGCCACTCCTCAGTAAACGGCACATGACAGCCCTCTTTGAGTTTGCCAAAAGTCACCTAAAGAGAAACAAGATTCTCTTGTCTGATGAAATCAAAATGGAACTCTTTGGCCTGAATGCCAAACGTCACGTCTGGAGGAAACCTGGCACCATCCCCACGGTGAAGGATGGTGGTGGCAGCATCATTCTGTGGGGATGTTTTCAGCGTCAGGGACTGAGACTAGTCAGGATCGAGGCAAAGATGTACGGAGCAAAGTACAGAGAGATCCTTGATGAAAATCTTCTCCAGAGCACTCAAGACCTCAGACTGGGGTGAAGGTTCAAATAACAACAGGACAAAAACCCTAGGCACACAGCAAAGACAACGCAGGAGTGGCTTCGGAACAAGTCTCTGAATGTCCTTGAGTGCCCCAGCTAGAGTCAGGACTTGAACCCAATCGAACATCTCTGGAGACCTGAAAATAGCTGTGCAACACTCCCCATCATACCCAAGAAGACTCAAGGCTGTAATCGCTGCCAAAGGTGCTTCAACAAAGTACTGAGTGAAGGGTCTGAATACTTATGTAAATCTGATATTTCCAGTGTGTTTTTCTTCATAAATGTGCAACATTTTTGTCATGACTTCTGCCGAAGTCGATGCCTCTCCTTGTTCAGGCGGTGCTCGGCAGTCAACGTCGCCGGTCTTCTAGCCATCGCCAATCCATTTTTCCATTTGTCTTGTCTTGTTTTCCCACACACCTGGTTCTCATTTCCCTCATTATGTGTTGTGTATTTAACCCTCTGTTTCCCCCATGTCTTTGTATGGTATTGTTTATTCTCTTTCATGTTATGCACACGTTAGTCTGTTGCGCTGGGTTATGTTAACCCGTATTGTTATTTCGTGTTCACTTTGACATGTGCTTTGCCTAAATAAAAGGCTCCATTGGCTACCCAATATCTGCTCTCCTGTACCTGACTCCCTTACAGCCATTTACGCATACCTGACAATTTTCTAAAAACCTGTTTTTGCTTTGTCATTAACAAGCTGACCAAAACAAGTTACATATGGACAGTACCATAACAAATGATCTAATGATTGTCTGTCCGCAGCTAAATCTGCAGAGCTGGGAAGGTTGTATCCCCCATATAAATAACATTCTATTGATTGCAAGAATTTAGTTAAATATTTAAAATTGGACATTTCTAAGTTTTGAATCCGGCTTCATTTTGCATATCATATAGCCTACCTTGTAACGTGTATGCTAAGAATCGGGAAGCAAGTACAGGGAGTGAATTTAATAAATAACGGAACATGGACCAAAACAAGAAACACGAGTAGCGTACAGCCCTGAAACACAGAAACAGAGTCAACGCCTGGGGAAAGAACCAAAGGGAGTGACAGATATAGGGGAGGTAATCAGGAAGGTGGTGGAGTTCAGGTGAGTCTCATGAACCGCAGGTGCACATAATGATGGTGGCAGGTGTGAATAATAATGAATAAACTGGCGCCAGAGAGGGGGAGCGGGAGTAGACGTGACATACCTCAAATTTTGAACTATAATTTTTTTAAATGGCCTGAACAACAAAGCATTGGCAGGGCAATTCAAGCAAAGCCAATATGTGGTGATAATGTATTGGGTCTATAGCTTACTGCACAAACCTCATTGCAACAGTAGTGTTTTTAATTGGTTAATGTTGCATAGGCTTTTTTTAAGTAATGTAAAAAGCGGTAGATCTCTGCTTGAATTTTGACTCAAAGTGATCTTGACTCAGAAAATTTTACATTTAAATGTAACCTTTATTTAACTAGGCAAATTACTCACCACTTCTTGATTTTTTCCTGTTAACACTCTTAACGTTTCTCTTTACTGTGGCAATTGTGATTGAATCAAAGCAATATTATCCACTTTCAATGCAACACACCTGTCACAGATTCCCCCGGTACTGCTGGTCATTCCGTTCACCAGCTTGAGGTCTATGTCACCGGCTTTCTAGACGTCACTGAACTGAATCATTACCACCAACCCCGGACTGTCTTGTCTCATTGCGCACACCTGGTTCCCATTCCCCCTGATTAGTATTTGTATATATGTGCCCTCTGTTCCCCATTGTCCTGGTTGATTATTGTTCCATGTCCGTTGGTCTTGTGAGTACCTGTGCTCTGTTGTATCGGTTTTTGTTTTACTGTGTTAGTGTGCACTTGTTATTACGGGTGTCGTCCCGTGTACTTATTAGAGATTTTACACCTCGTGCTTTGTTTGGGTTACAGCCCTGTGTTATATTTATACGTATTTGTTTTGGGCTTCGTCCCCATCATGTTCATGACTTCGGGTAGAGAAATAAAAAAAACGATTTCATATTCCTGCGCCTGTCTCCTGCCATTATACAACATGACGATACCGAAACAAAACAAACTATGGAAGATATTTTGTTGTAGGCAGAACGCATCGGAGTAGGATTCTATTACATTCCCATGCACTACTCAGCCCGTTCTCTACACAGACTGGTGTGACAATCAGAGCCGCAGTAGGCCTATATGCAAATAGATCATTGCCTTATATGGATCTGTGCCATTTACTTTGAACTGGACTGTGTTTACAGCATGAGCGGTCGTGAGTAGATGTGCTTGTTTTGAGATTTTACATTTACATTTAAGTCATTTAGCAGACGCTCTTATCCAGAGCGACTTACAAATTGGTGCATTCACCTTATGATATCCAGTGGAACAACCACTTTACAATAGTGCATCTAACTCTTTTAAGGGGGGGGGGGGTTAGAAGGATTACTTTATCCTATCCTAGGTATTCCTTAAAGAGGTGGGGTTTCAGGTGTCTCCGGAAGGTGGTGATTGACTCCGCTGACCTGGCGTCGTGAGGGAGTTTGTTCCACCATTGGGGTGCCAGAGCAGCGAACAGTTTTGACTGGGCTGAGCGGGAACTGTACTTCCTCAGAGGTAGGGAGGCGAGCAGGCCAGAGGTGGATGAACGCAGTGCCCTTGTTTGGGTGTAGGGCCTGATCAGAGCCTGAAGGTACGGAGGTGCCGTTCCCCTCACAGCTCCGTAGGCAAGCACCATGGTCTTGTAGCGGATGCGAGCTTCAACTGGAAGCCAGTGGAGAGAGCGGAGGAGCGGGGTGACGTGAGAGAACTTGGGAAAGTTGAACACCAGACGGGCTGCGGCGTTCTGGATGAGTTGTAGGGGTTTAATGGCACAGGCAGGGAGCCCAGCCAACAGCGAGTTGCAGTAATAAATAAAAGATAGAGAGAGAGATAAAAGCAAGAGCTGCATGTAGCCACGTGTGCACATTTTGTTCATATCCTTTGCTAGTTAGTAAGTTATTTGCCCAGTTATAGATCATTTGTAGTCAGCAATAGGGGAGGGATTTCTCATTCCGGATTTCTTCCTACAAGAGCACAAAACGTATACATACATCTTTGAAAAGCGAGACAGGTAAAGAGCTATTTTCACAACGTTCAAGTTTGTGCTCAGCAGACCTGAAATTTGCTCAGTGATGAGAAATTACATTGGTTGTAAGACCTCTGAATCATTTCATTTAGTCACTTCTACCACCTCAATATTGCCCATTTTAAACAGGGTTAAATAGTTCAGCTTCAGTCTACAAGGGGGCACTGTGTCACTGTCAGAAGACGTGCTTCAATCAGAAAAACGTTCTCATCTCTTCGGTCTCAGCTAGCTAGCCAGCCACGTTAGCTACAGAAACAAAACCCATCAAATGCACTCGCTAGAAATTAACACTTTTCCTAATATCATGGCTTATATCAACATTCTTAGCTTGCCCATTCACTAAATATACTGTTACACAACTCTGACTGACACCCAATAGCTTAAGAATGCTAAGCGCTAATGCTAGGTTATTAGCATTAGCCAACCCTTATGTCGAGGAAGACTAGCTCGTTAGCTACCACCAACCCTGCACAAACCTGTGGATAACTCTGCTGCTGAACTTTGACTTTATGTCTGTTCTGCCTTCTCCACCCCATTCACTGCTTCCTCAACCTGCTCATTTTTTTCTGTCTTTCGGAAGAAGTTCAGAATACCCATATTTGCTCTGAGCTATGCTGCACACTGACTGACAGTCATTTTGCTGAGTGATGACTTGGCGACGTGGGGGAGGGGTTAAGGGACGTGAGCGGTCCACTGCGTTTTGAAATCTCAACCCATAACAGCAGGCACCTCGTCCAATCAGTGCGGTATATTGTACTGTTTATTTTTGTCATAAAAAATGTGTCAGTAAAAATTTGTGTATATATATATATATATATATATATACATGGTTGTGGAAAATAAAAATACATTTGGATCATCAAAATGTTCGGGGCTGGACCAAAAACATCCGTGGCTGAAGCCACAGAAGCCCTAATGTTCCGTTTCTCACAAAAGCATCAGTATTTAAGCTCTGGATCAATTTCCCTCCTTTATGCCCTAATTTGGTAAGGAAATTGGTGTCTATACCTATACCAAGTTGTATTGGAATTGACAAAGGTCTTAACCTAACCTAATAGTGGCAATAGTATCAGATGCAATAGATTCCTCAAGAAGATATTGGTGTTCAAAGACAGAAATGCAGCATACTCTTTCTGACGTTTACCATAAAACATTGTGATGTTCCGTACAGTATGGTCTTGTAATGAATAAAACGATTTAAAGTTATTGATAGTAAGATGTACGCCCTCGGGTGTCATCTGTTGCTATTGATTAAAATCTAAGTCTGCGAAATCTTAGAGGAGAACATCAGGATGATAGGGAAACTGTGAGGAAACCTACACCTGCACACACATCAAGGATCTTGGTACATTAACTCCAATTCAAATGACACATCTTCTTACAATGCCAACTATCTGCTTTGACACAGGAGAAAAGAGAATGTGAGGAAACGAGGTCTGTAAAGTGTCAGGAGATTAACTATGACATTTATGGAACTTAATTTTTTTACAAAAATGAAGGCGACTACATTCAAAGGAGAAATATGTAATTTGCTGATGATGTGGGTCCACCTCAGTAATGACGTAAAATTGTAATTGAATCCAATTAATATTTGTCTGGTTTGAGTACAGCTCTATCATCAAAAGAAAAACACATATAGGCCAATGCATGTCAACTTCATTATCCTGATGCTGACATAGGCACAATTCTAGAACTAGCTCGAGATATATAAAAATAACTTTTCATTTATGGAGCAAGCTCATATCAACATCATTCTTCAAGTGTTCTATTACATGAAGAGATTTAAAAGTCAAATTGAAATGATATTAATTTGAACTAACTGTAAATATCAGGAATAATTTATGTTTGAAGCTTTCAGTTACTTAATTTGCAATAAAATAAAATTGTAATGAGTCCATGGAAAGTGTTTGATACAGCATAAGCATAATTATTACATAATGTATATTATTAAATACGTATACTGTGCCATTGTAGGTATTTACAAATACTTCACAATTAAAAACATGTAAACTGGTGCTAAGTTGTTGCTTCTCCAGTGGAACCTTAACCTGCTAGTGAGAGTGAGAAAATAACCTCTTGATTAGAGTACCAGACATGATCCCTTATTGCAACACATAAAACAACTTAAATGGAAGAAGCATGTGAACTCAACAGACAAGTGTGAATAACTTGACCTTAAATGTGTTGAATATACTGCCCAGTATCTTCAACTACATACAACTACATAAAACTTTCTGATTCACCACCCTATTACCCCTGATATATTCAATTGTCATCCACATGCTTGACTCTGCAGCACACCTTGCAGTGATACAGTAAGATTGTCAATAAAGTATGTGGACGGTCCAGTAACGCAGCATCTTAAAATAGCATTCATAAATGGAAACGAGATGTCCGAAAATGAAATCCCATACATTATTGAAGGTTGATTTATCATTCTTAATTTCTCAAATGACAAATGTACCAGGACATCACTCATGGCTCTAAACAGGGCTGCATATCTTCTAAATGGTGCAGGAATCTGATGTGGTTTTGAACAGAGAACTCCACGGAGCAGGCCTAATAAGCTGGGGAGACCATTGTTTCATTCTTTCAGTAGACATTTAGGTATTTGTATGTGTCTCATGCATGCTCACACGAGAGGGACTCTCTTGAGGCGCCCTGCATGGTGACATGCAGGCCATCTGAGGAAGTATTTGTTTGCGTTCGCCATTTTGCATGATGGAGCACTTTTCTTATAAACAATATATTTCAATGTTGTGCTTCTACATTTAGACTTAGAATTGGAAAGAGTGTATCTATTCAGGTATATTCGGAATACGTTCATCAAATGAAGTCAGATGTTCCCTTTCAAAAATACGCAAACAAAATCCAATACTCTATTCAGTATTAATGTCAACAGAAATGTGTCTGATTGAAAGACCTGTCAGAGGGATATATGTGGGCAAGAAGAACACATAAAGGACATAGTTACCTTTCTTCAAAATGCTTTCACAGCTTAAACACATTTAATAAGAATATTTTGATTGACAGGAGCGAGGTCTCCCACAATGTATTTTTGCTCTCACATTCCTTCTCAGCAGCTGTGTGCTGTTTTGAATGGAGTTGAAGAGACTAAAAACCGGCACAGCTCACGTACTAACTGAACTATTAACTATGAACCATTTATTCATCTGTGACTGTGCAGTTCAGTTGACTGCACACTAGTTGTGCCTTGTATTTGTGATGCAAGTATTACTTATACTGCATCAATTGTTTTGTGGGTGTGCAATATTTTATCAAAGGGCTTTACAATTTCCTACAACAATTAAAGGAGTACTCTAATTGAGAGGAAAAGATTTACAGAATAAAAGTCCAAACAGGCGGCCTCCTGAGTGGCGCAGTGGTCTGAGGCACTGCATCGCAGTGCCAGCTGTGCCACTACAGATTCTGGGTTCGAGTCCAGTCTCTGTCGCAGCCGGCCGTGACTGGGAGACCCATGGGGCGGCGCACAATTGGCCCAGAGTCGTCCGGGTTAGGGGAAAGTTTGGCCGGCAGGGATGTCCTTGTCCCGTCGCGCACTATGACTCCTGTGGTGGGCCGGGCTCAGTGCATGCTGACACGGTTGCCAGGTGTACGGTGTTTCCTCCGACACATTGGTGCGGCTGGCTTCCGGGTAAAGTGGGCATTGTGTCAAGAAGCAGTGCGGCTTGGTCGGGTTGTGTTTTCGAGGACGCACGGCTCTCGACCTTCGCCTTTCCCGAGTTCGTACGGGAGTTGCAGCGATGGGACAAGACTGGATACCACGAAATTGGGGAGAAAAAGGGGTAAAAAATAAATAAATCCAAACAGGGATATTTGCATGTATCTTTGTGTTGATGTACATGTTTCCAGGAGTCATTTAACCATGTATTGATGTTGTCAGACAGTCTCCAGCTCTGTGCTGAACCCAGGCTGAGTGAATGTGAGTCAGAGCCACTGCGGAGGTCTGTGCAGGTGGCATAGCTGCAGAGCCCAGTGGGGCTTTCTCTGTTCCATCTCCACAGGTGCTTATTAGCACATAGGAGCTGCCATATGTTCCTAGCTGGGCCACAGCCTGAGGGAGCACAAACAGTCTTTGCCCATAATCTTCAGAACCTGATCAGGCCTCACTCCCACTAACAAGGCCACATGGTGTAGCATGTTAGTTAAGCAAAAATATAGCTCAAACATTATCTTTTTTTGAGTTACAGGACAACCTTTCTCCGCATCCCACCTCTATTTCCATACTCACCCGGTTCGAGTTGAAGGTCCGTTTGAAAAGAGATATGTATGTACAGAACGTGTAAGAGATATCTATTCTCAGTGACCAAGAATGATTTAGGTTCAGCACGTTTCATAGTAAAATGTTCTTTTAACAAATATCAAACAGCTTTTGACTTCACCAGTGGTCGAAATGTCTCACACCTGGTCAGCATGACAGAAACCCATCATGACAGAAACCCATTGTCATCTTAACAGCCCCCACTTTGTGAAACGTGAACAGTTCTGCTGTTAAAATCTGCGAGGGAAAGAAGAATGGGGAGGTGTTGGGGAGGATGGGAGCTGTCCGTGTTTGAAGTGGGCATATGGTCGTTGCATTTGCATTTAATACCCTTCAGATTACTTGTTTTAACTTGTGCTAAACACCTCACTCGGTTGAGGCTAATTTGATGAGGTCATGGTGTGACCCAATGACCCCCCTCTCTCCATGTTCTCTAAGTGAAACCAGCTGAGCCAGAGAGAGAGAGGGCCTCTGCCCTATCGACCGTGTGTGAATAGCTCGGGCTATCCCATCCCCACCCAACAATCTGGAGTTCTGTGCACTTAGCTCCACAGTGGACCGCTGTGCTGTGTCCACAAAGTCTGTAGACCTAGACTCTATTCCAACCCCCTAAAAGCTAAAGAGCTTCACAACCCTCTCGGCCACCAAAACAAGTGTAGTCAAAACACATACAATTGAGTCTGGAAAGAATAACATATGCCTCAGTTTCTTATCGCACACTTTCCACTTTGAAGATGCTTGCAGGAGAGGATTTGGGAAATATACATTTAACCAGAGATGTGTGCGTGACCTGCAGGACCCACATTAGGTTATTTATTTTCATTTCCAGGTATATACTTTCTTGTGTTACAAAACATTAAATTACTTCTGTGCCATGCGATGTTCATTAAAATGGTCTTTTGACTTTACCCACAAGGAAAATAAGTCATTTTGAAATGTTTCTAATTGACATCCTCCGCTTGTAATTGTTGTTGAAAAGGAAAAATCAATGACGTGTTACCGTTTAGGATTTGAACGTGTTTAGGATGTCAAACTTTTGGATTGTTTTGCATTTGTATCAACAATATGATTTGGCAGAACACTTGCATTAAGTTTTGTTATAAAATACTGATGTCCTTTCAAAATAATAAATGGTCATTAAAAAAAAGTTTAAAAAAAAGGTATAATAATACATTTGTTTTTCGCAATTCATGTTAAAGGCCCAGTGCAGTCAAAATGCTAATTTTTGTATTTTATATCATGTTGTACAACAGCCGATGAAATTAACACCACTGTACAATTTTTGGAAAATGTGATCAGTGTTATTTCCTTCTAGTTGGTGGTTGACAATACAATCCACACAGGACATTCTAATCAGCAGGTTTGCATGGGCGGAAGTTTATGACATCACCATGCGGTAAATTGGTTAATAGACCAATAACGAAGAGTGTTCCAAACCTCTCGGTCAATAACAGCTTGTTTTCAGTCCCCCCTCCCCACTCAGACCACGCCCAGGCAAGTCCAAGCAACAGTTTTGCTTGAGAAATATATTTGTTCTAAAAGCTACATTTGGCCATTTTAATGGAAATCTATTACAGTAAGGCACTTAATTGTTACCCAGAAATGATTTGATATTGATATAAAACAGCTGCATATGGCCTTTAAAATAAACATGAATTATGAAAAGTCACAGTAGGGTGTTTACAATTTCCATTTTACTCTACTGGAAAGGTCTGTTTGACTGATGCACTACTAGACAGATCATACAAAAGAAACTTCGAACACAATTATATTTTGTTTCTGTATTTGCTTTAGCTCACATTGTCTTTCTAAAACACAAAAAAACACATACAGTATACATACACACGCACACACACACACACACACACACACAACAACATGAATGTTCCCACATACAGTGTAGAAACACAAAAAGCTGTCTTATAGAATTTCAACGAAGGTTGTTGAGGACACCGATACGCAGTGAGAGTACGACCACTCTGCTGGAGAGCAGGCTCAACTGTTGTCCAGAGAGCAGTCTGAGAGGCTACGTATTTCTAACCTCCAAGGCTACCGCTGCGAGGGCGCCTCAGAGTCCCTCTCGTGTCAAGGGGAAGCCATTCGGCCTTTGCCTTTTGATCAGTTCACAAGTTACAGTTTTGCTCAAACCTTTTTTTTGTTGCATGCAAATGGAATTCCATCAAACACAGTGCCGAAAAAACATCTCTTTCTTCCGTGCCTAAATAGGACGTGCTCTTAACATGGGAAATTTCACAACCAAGGGCTTGCCTCAAGAGTGAACCCAGACAACTGAACAATAGCCTCAACTTAGGCTACAGGTGTAGACGGGGTTCCTTCTAAGGTCCAAAGTTCTTTCCAATCGTTGCCTTTGTTTGCTTAGAAGACCGCATTGACTCCCAATTAAAGGATTCGATATTCAGGATGGCATTTAGGACAAACTGCTTTCAAATAGTTTCCCACAGCATACAATTAGATCATCGGGTTGAATTTATATTGTGTAATAGTGTGGCTGTTTTTCTGAATATTCCTTTTGTAACCAGTATTTCCTGTTTTGAAAAGAAATCCAGCGTGGATAGATTTTTTGGTAGAAACACCATCCCACTGGACGATCAGTTCTGGGTTTTATTTGGTGTGTTTCATATCATGCGTGTGCATTGGCTCTCCAAAGCTTTTAATTATGTCCCTCATAAAGTTCATGGTGATAGAAATTGGGAAGGGGGTGAGTCAAAACTCTTGTCAAGGTCATGTTCCGACAGAAAGCACCAAAAATGCCATGGATAATCCCTCCCCCTCCAACATGGTCTGACCCGGGTCCTGCCGCTTGGAGGACTCAGAGGCTGGTGGAGCCTGGAGAACTGGAGGACAAGGACTCGGCTCACTCCTCGTCATCCTCGCATTAGGCATCCGAGAGACCCTGGATTATCTGCCAATTAGCACCAATTGTGGCGAATGGTTTAAATATAATGTTCTATATTTTTGTTATACTGTTTAATTTCTGCTCCTCTTCTCTTCCCCCTCTTCTCTTCAGCACAACTGAGATTGTCAACACTCTCCCTATGCTATTTCTCATTTAAAATAAAAGATTTGGGCTTTAATTAGCGTGGAATATGCCCTGCCAGCACAGCATTTGTTGGAGAGAGAGAAAGGAAGGGGGGAGAGAGAGAGAAGGGAGTACTGTAAATCATTTTAAGGGGGATACTGTGAAGGACTTGTTTGAACAGGCCCCAAGCCTTCCAGTGTTCCCTAATATTGGTGGAAAAGTCTGCTTTGTGTTGGAAGAACGTGTTGCCTGACTATTGTGCCCCCTATGGTGGTAGGGTTTGGTGAGTTTGGATTAGGAGACTCCATTACATTACCCTAATAACTGGATCAAACTGTCTCATCCAGTGCATCAGATCCTCAAGTATTAGTGCTCATGACTCATTAAAGCATTTCAGTGGTTGATCTGAGGACGATGGTTACAGAAATAAATGTCTGAAACCTGAGTTAGCTAGTCATCCTTTGTCTCTCTCTATTAGATGTTCACATTTAATTATTTTAACCTTTATTTAACTAGGCAAGTCAGTTAAGAACAAATTCTTATTTACAATGACGGCCTAGGAACAGTGGGTTAACTGCCTTGTTCAGAGGCAGAAGGACAGATTTTTTACCTTGTCAGCTCGGGGATTCGAGCTAGCAACCTTTCAGTTACTGGCCCAACTCACTAACCACTAGGCTACCTGCCGGGGTCCGAAATGATTGACACCCTTGATAAAGATGAGTAATAATGACTGACGTTAAATATTTCAAACACTGAGCTATATTATATGCAGACAAATTGGGAAATTATATTATTTTATACTAATACAATTGCTCAGTGAAAGAGATTTTGTTTAACAAATAATATAGTTTTTTTCTCAAAAAGGTAAGGGTCAAAATTATTGACACCCCTAAAGAGTCTTATGAAGTAGTAGTCAAAAGTTTAGCATTTGGTCCTATATTCCTAGCACACAATGACTACATCAAGCTTGTGACTCTACAAACTTGTTGGATGCATATGCAGTTAGTTTCTCTCACCTCTCACCATTACCAATAACAGGGGATGTTAGCATGTCTTTGGGGTATGATAAATGACATTCTGTAACTTTCTCACTCATCATTATTCACTATTCATTCAGGATTATCCGTAATCATGGTAGCATCAACATTCATTTAGTAGTGTTTAGAAACATTCTATTGTTATTTACAATGAAAGTGGCAATACATTATTTACCATCCATTTCTATTGTACGCAAAATAATCTTAAACACAACCAAAGCGAACTGCAAATGCATCCAACAAGTTTGTAGTCACAAGATTAATGTAGTCATTGTGTGCTAGGAATATGGGACCAAATGCTAAACTTTTGACTACTTCATTTATAAGAATATTTAGTCGTGTCAATAATTTTGACTCTAACATTTTTGAGAAAATAGTACTTGTTAAACAAAATCTATTTCGCTAAGCAATTGTTTTAGTGTAAAATAATATAATTTCCCAACATTTTGAGCATACAATATAAGCTCAGTATTTGAATGATTTATTTTGTACAGTCATTATTGCTCATCTTGATCAAGGGTGTCAATAATTTCGGGCCCCACTGTGTATTTGTATTTTCCATGTAAAGTTATGAGTATCATATTTTTCCTTAACCTTTAATTTACAAACGATTAATGACTACCATCATCTTAAACTTTGAACTTGCACTGTATGCAAATACTCAAAACTGCTATAAGAGCACATTTCATGAACACACGTTTGCAGTTATTGTCATTTTCAAGACCACTGTAAAACTCATTAGTCGTTTTCAACATCCTAAGGTAAGATGGTGGTACAAATTGACAGTCTTTTCACACGCCTCCGTGATTACTGTGGCAAAATGACAATAATTAATCGGCTATGTCGGGATTCCCACATGGGATTCCCACAACTCTAATGTACAGATTAATGGTTTCTAATTTGGAGGCAAATGACTAACTTTAGTGCTACCTCGGAGTATTTACAAAGGTCATCACAGTCAAGTTCCACCCTAAAGCCTTGATACCCACATATTGTGACAACAATGTGGTATAAGAGAGAAAATTCCCCTTATGATTACAAGTCTTTATGGGTTTATGGGTCGTTACAGACAACAATAGTTTGTGCAGCTAGCAAATATCCTTCTGTGTGTATACCTCTTGATAATGGAAAACTGTACATTTGTACCACACCCATTGATAACAATATTAATTAATGCATGTTGCAACCTTTAAAATAAATCGGCATATGATTTTTAAGTATAATATATTTTTAGATTTTAGATCAAGCTCTTAGTTTCTGGGATAACAGAACACAACTTCGAGAACACAACACATAGGGTAGTTAACAGTCTATGGTACATCCACAGACATCATGCTATACACCCTTGTGGGAGCAAGCAAAATGTGATTGTGTATCATTTAAATATGTCCTAGGTAAATGTATACAGTAACTGCTTTAATGAACGTCAAATTCTTTGTTTCTTATGCGTTATGGTGTTTTTCTAATGGTTCCAATTGCTTACAGTAGCAGTAATTCGACTGGGGTCTGTACAGTAAAGGATTTTTATTAAAATGCTAAACTTAGTGCATTTACATCAAAGTGAATTAATGGAGAATGACCTTCATTACAATGTTTGAATATAAAAAAGAAAATGGTCTCTACGAGAATGCGGTAAAGACATGAACAGATTACATATAGAGCCTATCTCCTTTGATGTTAACTGTCCAGACCAATTAGGCCTGAGGACATCAGTGATTTCTGATGGTTTCACGGTTTCAGGTTGCAGCATGAGCTTTCACTGTGCTATTCTTCACTGGAAAACCAACCAATCTGCTGAGATTTGGCTGAAATTAAATCAAATGTCTATAAAAAAAAATATGTAGATAGTTTTTTTGTTGAGAATAGGTGATTTGTAAAAGTTGTTACGGTAACTTTCTTTATAGAATTTTCTGTTGCTATGTTTACGCAAAGGATCATGTCTACAATGGAATAGCTCATAAATGGTCAAATTAACCTCCACTATAAGCAGGCGTAAAGAAATAAAAAGCTGTCAACGAAGGGATATCACACTTTGCAAACTGTACGGCCTAAAAATAAGTATGTGCATCCACTGTACATCACTAAGTCTATTTTTAACTTAAAACTGGTTCAGACTTTCTCTGTTGCTCTTTCCCAAAGTTATCACCAACCTGTCTCCAATATGAGAAACCACCGTCCAGAGGTATGTGCGTTGTATGGAAGGGGTGTTTTGCTCAGGTTGGGCCAGAGGCCAGTGGTCATTAGCAATCCGGCTTCCCTTTATAGTGTTAATATGGGGTCAGGCTGTGGACTAAAAACCCTCGGCCACAGCTGGCACATACAGAAACTCCATGGACGGTGTTTTCACTACTGAAGAGAAAACAACCCACCCGCTGTTCCCCCTGGTCTGCTGGCCGACCTTGCCCTTGGGCAACACCAACATGCCCCAGCTGCTGTCGATCTGTGGCAGGGGGAAAACTGACCAGTTTGTCTCACTTGCATGGGCGTTCTCTTGTCTACGCTGTCGGCCCTTCCTTCAGGTGTGCTAGGGCCCTCTACCTCCCCTCTGTTTGATTACCTCGCAGGCCCAATGCTTAGGGCTTCTTAGGGCTAAGCATCTAACCCAATTCTCAGACTGATTCAGGGCCTCCGAATGCCTTTTAGATCCCTAATCCCAAACATTTAAGCCATTCCTGATAGGTTCAACTCAAGGTCCTGCTGTTTAACCAATCCAAAGAAATTCTACCTACCTTTAACCTTTTTGTATTATTATTTGCTGTCATAACTTAATTATTCTGGGGAATAATCTCTAGATCTCTAGAGTTATTGTTATAGCACAAGTGTGTGTGTGTTCGCACATGCACGTGTGTGTGTGTGTGTGTGTGTGTGTGTGTGTGTGTGTACAGAATGTGAGTATACAGGTACATAATGTAAACATACTGTATAGTACATGCTCTTAGATTCCATCTAACTGACTGGGCCAGCCTATGTTCATTTAAACATGCAAACATACAGTATGAATGAATACACACATCATACAAACGAACATTGGGCCACACCTTCCTGGAACTATCAGATGCCTTGGGCGTTGGCATGTATGCATTTAGATGTATGCTTTACTTTTCTAAACATGCAAAGTAACAGTCACTATCTTTGTTTCTTAACATGTCTTGCATATTTTACTTGTAAGTGCTGCACTCACTCTTTCACACAAGAGGTCAGAGAAATGCCACTGTTTTTTTGTGTACGCTTCTGTACAGGAGTTTGTGTACCCACCCAAACTCCCACTTTCTTATTGTGAAACGCTATACAAGGGTGGTATTTCTTCAGCAGTGCTTCCACTTCCCTCATTTAGTTTGGGTAAATAGTGGTGTCCAGGCCTCCACCTGTTTCAGGCTGCTTGAGAAATTAACTTTTCCTGAAAAGTCCCCTGACCTCTGATCTCTGAGGAGCAGGAAGGGGCTGCCAGCAAACCAGTGAGCCTGTGCCATCCTGTGTGGCCAGCTGCCATTTAACCCCCTAATTGTTACAAGGCAACTCCTGGCCCTCAAAAACCTAGTTTCCGGAAATCGCTCTTAAACAATCAAAGAAACGCACATGCACGAAATTCGCTATGCCCAAGGCCCGAGAGAGAGTTTGTGTGGGCACACTCGCTGATTTTCTTAGGGGTTCGACCAGAGGAACGACGCATGACAAATTATGAGGGAATTTTCAAAAATCTTAAGGCCATTTTGGACATAGTATACAAAATATATTTTGACAGAATAGTCATTAGTAAGCTTAGTATTGCCGTTCATTTGCTAAACAAATATACAGTTGTCGTGTTCACTAGGCGTATGAAACATCAACAGTCAGGCTAAAAAAGATTAAGTATAGTTCAAGAATTCACTAGGTGTCACCCAATGTAATGGTCTACTCAGCATTCAGTTGCCATTTCACAGAAATCCTATAAAGGCTGTGAAAACGCTGTTATAGTCATAATGCTGTACACATTCAAGTTAGAAAAGGGTGCGGTAATATCAAGTTGAAAGACAGTGCAGTAAAATGATTCCTACCTGAGGAAAGTGGTCAGTTGAATCTTGATCTCCCTTTGCTTACATAACACCAGAGAAGATGTCTAAAGATGTTGTTGTGCGTTTAGTAATATTGACTCACACCAGGCCTCAGAAAGTGTTGTCGATTTCCTCAGTACTTTTTATCATTCTATATGCTGGGGCCCATCAGGTTCTCTATGTGGTTGGCTGCACTTTGCTATTTTGTTCCATCCCCACACATTTGCTTTTTGCTTTGGCACTCACCTCCGGAGTCAGGCTTAGAGTGTTTCCCAACAGCCTTTCTGATAGCAGTCCTCGCCGTGATTGCTTCCCAGGATCAGAGCAGCGAACGCCAAGAGCAGGCGGCTCAGCATACCGCACATGCTGCAAGATCAAAGGTCATTCTTGGAAGCCTAGGATTATGGGGGAGGTAAAATTATATTTAGTATCCTTCTGCTTTGTTTTGAATCATCCTAACTGACCCACCTTAACCTGTACTCCCATGCCACCTCAACCTAGAACTTAGACTCATGTAATTTCTTAAGAGGGGCTCTTGTGGGGCGTAGGGGTTGAAGTTCGGTAACGTAGCGAAACAACAGACAGATGCAACGCAAACTTCAGCACCAGCAAATGAGGTTTGGAGAGAGTTCTAAAGCGACGCCAAGGTTAGTTGATGTAGGAACTGATGTCTGTCCCGAGCCTGACGGAAATAGAGTCCGAATCAAACCATGACCATGACTGATATTTCAACGGAGGTCATTTATTACTGCAGGCAGAAAGTATGACATGTACAATACAGAAGCTAGCATCTACATTGACAGATAATGTATATGAAAACATCTGCTTTATTATGCTGTGTAAATGACTGAGTTATCAAAGTATTTACTGTGCAAGTAGCTACTGACGTTTCCACAATTGTTTCAGCAAAATTATTCCGGTAATGTTAAAATGTTCACCTTTTCCACTATTTTGAATCTTTAAAAGTTGAGGCGTTTGCTATGCAATGCTTGACTACAATGCAATAGCTTAAATCTGTCACCAATTCTATCCAGCCTTTAACTTTAAAAGTGTTTGAAGCTTAAGACAGACACTCTTTTTTTATATTGAAAAGCTATGAAGGTAATTGCACACTTGTAGGAATCCCAAAAGTGCAAATTGCTAATGATTTGTTCAAGATGATGTCAGGTAGATAAACAATAAGATGAGACATACTTTCTCATCACTTACTTACTGTAACTCAGCTTTTACGTTTCTGCACAACTGAAATATTTCTTACAATATTCACACTAACAATTACGTAAGTAAGAATATAAATACTCATACAAAATAAAATATGAAAACAGAACGTCTGAAATGGTGGTGGATGAATGAAATGCTATTTTCTCAAATCCAGCTGTTTTAACACTCTTACACCCATCATATTACCTGTGATGATCAGTCATATATCTTTAATTCAAAATGTGCAGAAACTGTATTAAATGCATATGAAAATTGATTACATCGTATTACTATCGTCAGTATTCGCAATTGAAGACAATTATAAATTAACGACCATGACAAGTGGTAAGTATAGTCAGTTTATGCTGACAATTTTATGCTGACATATGCTGACATAAACCACAAGTCATAAAATAGTTAGCCATAAGTTTGGATAAGATTGTCTTTGGTTCTTCTTGATTTAAAGAACCATCAGCAACCAACCACAACTTCCTGTAAATCTGTATTGACTAACGTGTATTCAAAAAATATTATTAAGTACTGAAAATTTACAGATGTGTATATGTATATACTGTATTTGCTAAATTAACATGTTTTGTTCAGTATGTAATATTGCTTAATCTGGTCGAGTTTATGCTTTGTACATGTTTCTCTTTAACCTTGTAGTAAGTTTGAACTTTTGTGATTTATATGATTTTAATATTGGTCTTTTGAATAATGATGAGTATTGAAGGCATATAACTCCGATGTGCAATATCGGTGTTTTTCTTATGCTTTGAAACTAAAGTAATGCCATTATATATTTTTTTAAATAGCATCGGTTTTGTGCAGGGTGTCTCTAAAAGCATATGTTACAATTACATTGATTAAATTGATGTAGCAAATATTCATTCCAGAGTCTTTACAAAACATTTATCATATAGCTTTGACCGTCCATAGCCCATTTATACATATGCACTGTACATATATATCTGTATTTCAAAGAAAAAATAAATACAATTACAAAGTGTAAAGAGGTTGTCTCTCTATTGGCTAAATATGTACTGGAGTGTATTTCTCTAACTATGTGTGCTACAGTGCCTAATCAGAACATAGCTATGATGAGCTGGTGCGCACAGTCATTGAAAGGTATTGTTTTAAAAGGGGGGGAAAAAATCACCTTTGTACAGATTTCAAAGGAACAATCAATTTGAAAAGTAAAGATTGTCATGCCCATTTTAGATTTCATAAGAAGATCCTCTTCAAGATTTCGAGATAAGATAAAGAACCTTTCTGTCCTTTCTTCTCAAATTCATTGATAAACAGTCTGTATTTGAAAGGCAAATAATATTTGTTCATTATTGAAATTATATAGACTATCACGCCGGTCGTGAGTCCTCGCTGGTCACATCTGATTTCCGTCTGTCTGTTAAGGTCAACAGGAGTAATGGTGTAGAGGAGAGGAGGCTCTGGAGTCAGGACCACAGTAGGAGACAGACACTGCCCCAAAGAACTGTGTTCCTCTATCTCCCTTTCCTTCTCCATCCCCCCTGTGATTCAAATGCTATCTCAGCGTGCTAGAAGGGAATTGTCAGACCTGAGAGTGCCATTAAGTGGTGTGTTATTTACACATCATAGGCCAGTCTATTACATTGACATCCAGAGGGCCCTGTTCACCACTGTTCTCAGTGGGCTCGGGCCTTGCTCTCTGTTTGCTCTAAGGCCCCGCATGCTGATTGTGTGCTTTTGTGATATGACATTACAATACTGTGGATCACGCGTACATTTTCCTCTGATATAGTCTGAAAACATTTATTATTTGGGGGAAAACTTGATAAAAGGTCAAGTAAGTGATTGGGTGGGATGGGATGGGGTTATATAGAGTGGAGGGGGGCTTTACAATTGGATGGGGGATTAAGTTCTCTCTCATATATCTCTTACTTACAATTAATCCACACGTTTCATCCAAAAGATATTGTTTAAACTGAGGAAGAGCATGAAGCAAATGTTTGACTTATTTCAAATTCATTGAGTTCAAGCATAACATTGCTGGTCAGGGTGAGCCCTGAGACTCTAAAGGTGACCAGTACAGGGAATATCTCTGGTCAACATTCTCATCGTTGTCCCCCAAAACAGTCCTGCCATTTACCAAAGGCATAAAAATATTTGACGTATTATAATGGGATCTTTTTCCAGAGTGATTCCTGTAACTATTGTTGACAGAGGTGCCCCCAGGAAAATAAATCTGGTTTAGCTATTGGTATGAGTGACCCGTGACTGAACCCAAAGAAAGCACTAATGCAGATGATGAACTATACATTTCCCCACCTAAATGCACTCTAGTACCTGGCCACAGATATATTAGTGTACCACAAATCAGTATGAAAATAGTATAGCTATTGTCAATACATTTATATGGACATTCACTTTTATGTATGTGTTGAAAAAAAGCTGCAGAATTGACTGTCTTAATTTGTTTTCCTTTGACTAAAGATATGAATGTATGAAAAAATGTATGTAAATTACTAGGCTGGTGTCAATGATGGTACTATATATAGGATAGAAATGCAAACTTATGAAAAACACCATCTTCCTAAATGTATACATTCTATTATTTATTAAACATTTATCATGCTATTATATAAAATATCCATTGTTACTTAATCTGCATGTTATTCAAGTCGCTTGACAGGTCATCCCTACCAAACACAACAAAAAAAGACAGCACTTTCCCAATGAACATACGCTGTAAAATTACACATGGGACAGTGACTCCCAGCTTCACAGATGAGATGCACTTGGTAGTGTGTGTTAACCCCTCTTCCAAAGTACTATGCATTTTAGCCCATGTGATTTTGTATTATATTTTGCAGTTTGTAACAGGTTAATAATATGTATATTATTATTAGAAATAAAAATAATAATATTAATACAATTTTAACATCAAAGCTTGAGCATTCAGTGTAACTAAAAGTTACCGGACATTAGAGGGTAATATGCTGCACAACATATGAGACAAAGTGGTCTATATAACAATCCAGTATGGGGGAAACCAAATGTGTCACAAGTGTGATGAAAGAGCTCAGACATAACGCAACAGATGTGAGCCAAAATCAAAAGGTGTGTCAAGTCCCTCTGCTACTCCGAGAATACAGTACGAGTCATTTGAAATCGATAGGCCACTCTGACAATCTGGTGTGAGGGACAGAAATGTACACCAGCCATCATATTGTTAAAGTAATTTACAACTGGCTTTTATTGGTATGTCCCTAACGATTACATTTCCCATTTGTAAAGACAACCATAAAAATGATAACAGTGTACTGCAATTGTAAAGTTTTAATTTGCTAAAAAAATATTGACAAATCATGTACGGAACCTGTGAGAAGGCAGATTGGAATCATTCATAAAATCTCCAGACTGTTCTCCACTCCTGTCTCTCATCCCGTGGTCTCTCTTCTAGCGAGCAGCACCCCACCCCACCAGAGTTGGAGTCAGTCCCAGTGGCATGAGTCTCTCTGTGGTTATCATACACCATCTAGTGGCTACAGCGGGTTAAAGGAGATGCAGCAGGCCACCTTGGCCAGCACCTCTCTGTCTTAAAGTGGCAGCGTGGAGAGGAGCTTCCATTCATGGAAAAGGAATGAACGGGGCTGGTGAGGATGCACTGCGGAGCTCAACATTACAGCCAGTTGCAGTATTATGTTCTGTGTTCTAGTTCTATGTTAGTCAAGTGACAGCTAAGAAAAATTGCAGATGATAGGGATGTGATGGTTGGAGTAGAAAACAATTGTTTGGGACATATTTGTATGCGTTATAATAGTAGTTATTCACAATTAGGAGAAAATAACAGTTCATCACATAAACAATTCAAAATTATATTTTTATTTGACAAAGTCGTACGTAACCTTTTACCTATAAGTAAACATATATGGTAAAATACATGTGCCATGCAAATTCATGGTCTGTTTTACTGAAAGTAGTTGATCAAATGTTCACATGCCATACGGCTAATGAGATTATACTGAATTCATACAGGACTAAAATACAGACATGAAAGGCATAATTTGTTGCTATAGAGGTACATATAGGCATATACATATACTCAGTGAGCATAACTCTCCTAACCCTCAGCCTAATCACTATGATGCTAATCTCAACATAGGTTTACACAATTATAGGTCACCATGAGTTGAAAGGAGTAAAGGTGATTGAGATAAAGTATTAGTTGAGGAGATGAATGTAAGGACTCAGTATAGCATAATGGTGTACGCAGAACGTTGCCTACAGGTTCAAGGGGAATGGTATAAACATGTCAGATGAATGTTATCTTTATCACTTTAGAGGTGTTGAGATATGAGATTCAGGTTGTCCAGTCTAGGTTGCTTTGAAACATGATGTGTGAATTGAATGTGATCTCTAAAAAGGATACAGAGAGAGGTATTGAGATTTGAGCAGAATGTGGTTCGCGTTACAGAGATATGAAGCCATAAGAATGTGTGAAAGCAATGCCCTCGCCATCCCCTCATTTTACGAGCCGATTATCCAATTGAAAACTGATCCTTAGTTAACTCCCATTGTGTGCCTCTCTCAAAGAAGAAATGCACAGAATTGATCTCAGGTCACAAAAGTGGAGGCTGTGGAGTTTGAGTTACAGATGGGACCATTTTATTCACCACTGGTGGCAATTTACACACTGAAAAACAGAGCTCTTGCAGAGAGAACCTGTGAGCCAGAAGTGTTCCACCTGTTTCATAACCTTGTTGAAGCTGGAGCACCATTTTGTCTGACTTCCCTTCTCTGGAAGAAAATGTCTTGGTGTGACAATGTCAAACAGGGTATGTTTGACGATTCATCCCTGTACAGTAAGCATGTCATGGTAAAAGAGCCCCCACTTGTTGGATCATTGTGACTCCTGCTGTCAACGGCTCAGCTCTGTGCTCTCTCCCTGTAATTTCCACCCCATCTTCACTGTTATGGTGTGCTTTCAAA
Source organism: Salvelinus alpinus (assembly GCF_045679555.1). Lineage (NCBI taxonomy): Eukaryota > Metazoa > Chordata > Actinopteri > Salmoniformes > Salmonidae > Salvelinus > Salvelinus alpinus. The sequence continues at coordinate 38,662,604 of NC_092088.1, read as the reverse complement.
AACGTGTGTACAATAATTTAAGTCAAACCAGGAAGGGAAAAATCTATGTTGTTTGTAACAGCAACTTTATAGAGTTTATGGATGTACTTTTGTAGAACAGAGAGGATGCACTCTCTTCCAACAATATCATTTGAACACAAACATATTCACATTTTATGTCCACAGAAGGTGACATATTGGTCTATAGTTCAATTTTACATGATGGTTTTGCTCTACAGTTATAATCAATAGCCATGCCTGGGAATCAACCAGGACAACAAGGAGAGAGTGAAACCCTTCTCTCAGTGTGAAATAAAAAGGTGTCACAAGACACCTCATTGTATAGCAGAGAAAAAGAGAACTCAGTACTTAAAGCCCTTTTTTCAAAGGATTTATTTTAATCAGCCCGGAACCTCCATTCCATTTGTTCATCTGACTGGTGATGCAATCCCTGCAGTCCAAAGCCCTCCATTCATTAGATTGTTTTAATATGACTGAAAGCACTTGTGCAAATAAACAGTCAGTTACAGTGGATAGAAAGGAATCCCTGCGTCCAAGCATGAACCAACAGTGACTAATTCCAAGTTGTGCCTTTTATCTTTTTAATCCCATGCAATGCAGTTTGCAGGTCTTAGAAAAGACTTAGAAATGACATCTAATAGGCTTCAAATCAAGTACTAATTAAAACTGCATTAACCTTAATGAATCGGAAAAATTGAGACCCCAATTTATTGGTGTTTATACAAGAGCTGGCTTCAATAATAAGTGACGCAACCTGCTCTTTGGGATGAACTCCTCTTCCTAATGTGAACCTCCTGTGTGTGTGTGTGTGTGTGTGTGTGTGTGTGTGTGTGTGTGTGTGTGTGTGTGTGTGTGTGTGTGTGTGTGTGTGTGTGTGTGTGTGTGTGTGTGTGTATAGTGTGTTTGGCCCTCCTCATCATTACAAACCTTGTTAGAGGTTAAACTTAGCAACATTAAGACATCTTTAGAGTCAGGAAAACAGACGGAGCAGCATTGTGCCAATCAGCATCACAGGTGTTTATAATTGTCTGACTAATTGCTTCATTACTTATTTTAAGGCCTGAGCCCCGTCGAGCACCGTCTGTGGTTCCATCACATCTGCATTTTGTGAAGCCCACTTCAGCTTCCACGGGAAGTCTCTCCAGAGTTTTAACATGTATCTGCTTGTTACATTGATTTCCCACGAGGACATCATTTATTTATTCGCTGATTCCAACTCAAACGCCTTTAATGGAAATTCCCATGGCGGTATATGAGCAAGGTGGTACGACAATGTGTTGTCGGCTATCTCATTAGTAACTGAGAGAAGAGAGTTGTAAAAAAGACCACGTAAATTATGCCATTCAAGTCATTGTTTTAGCTCTATTGTTTAGGGTGCAGTGTCCTGGCGATGCTGAAGTCTAATATTGGCAGATGACTATGACTGCTGTGAGTTACAGCCTCAGTCTGTTGCTGAGGGGACCCAGAAGAGTTTCCACTGAGACCTGCCGTCCTAATAAATCAGGGACCACAAATGAGTGGAAGACCTGGGGAAAACAATATGGTTTTCTAGCACTGAGGCATCAGCATAAACCACCAGCTAACCAGGGATCTGATTTCAACCTAGGATATTATCACGGTCATGTCAAGATTTGTGTAAATGACAAAACAAAGACACTGATTTGTCCATTGCCGTCAAATGCTGCTATTTATGTATTTTAATTATTAGGAAGTATGAACAGAGCAGATGTCATCAATAGTACTGAGACATTTAACATTCCATATACAGGAAGTACAGTGAGAAATCCCATCTCCCAGACCAATAAAAAAACTCTCCCCAGGCGTAGGCGTATGGATACCCATGTGAAATGACTTGAAAAAGGACCCCTTCAACCTGAGCCACCTTTGCCCACCCACATAGGCAATGAGGCAGTTATGTATCCATCCTCATGTCTTCATGTGTGCAGACCAATTATCTCCGAATCATCTATGGATGTAACCTGTGACTTATGGCAGATGTATGTCAAAGCCCTTATGTATTTGTCTGTATTTCAGAGGGATTTTGAAGTGACGATGGGAATGTAAAAGCTATATTATACCCCCTCGCTGTTGAGTCCGTCTTTAACCAGCATGAAATGCTTGTGGTCAAAGGTTATTCATTTAAAATGTGTCTATGCTGGTTATCCCACTGAGATAAACATGTCCAATAATATTCACTTGAAGTTCAGTTCCATGCAATTACATACAGTAAGTCACAATCAGTGTTGGCTAACTATATATCTTGCAAATGATCAAATAATGAACTACTGTGGATATTGTATCTCATAAGCAGTTTGCATGTCCCTGTTACCATAATATTAGACCTATCGTACAACCATCCTTGTTCCTCTAAGGCCTCTTCTATGTATAGGTTTGTATCAATAGTAATAGTCAGACAATAATAGCCTGTCACCTCTGTGACTTTTGCTCGAGAGATTCACCTGGAAGTCCCTGTCAAAAAAAAAAAAACATACATTCATCAAGAACTGAAGGCAAAACCTGAACAGTTATAGGCTGCAGCGCACATATGGGCTCACAAAGTAACACAAGCATCTTCCATATTTACATCATCTTCGACATCCTCTAAATGTGTAATTTCCAGAGGAAAGAGTTAATTAAATTACAAAGCATTTAAAAGTAGAATATATATCTCTCCTCCTTGCCAGATGATGGTGGGCATGTCCAAACTTGATTCTCCCCGACAACACAGCTAACGGTTGTTATAGTCACTCAGGCATGCTGAAGCCTTTAGAGAATTCAGGAGTGTCTCATGTAATGTCAACATTCTAGCCAAAACATGCTATACATGATTTAAATCATGGATCAGATCATTACAATTCTTGTAACGTAGGGGATAATCGTCGTAGAGTCGTAAGGAAACATCAGACAGATTAAACGGAGGTAACATGAAGTGGAGCAAGAGGTTAGAAACAAGAAAAGTAGTTTGACTAAATATACTATATGGAATAATAATATGATCAGGTAGTCAAAGCATTGTCTATGTTGTTCCTTCAACCGTGGGTATTTCAAAAACAAGTGGCAAAATATGTCATGTTCTTTGCAGCTCATGTGCAATAGACTTGGCATCAATGCAATAACTATGGGAATTGATTTATTTTCTTAAAGCAATTAAATGCCCACTTGATCATTTCTCAGGGAAAATATTGGAACGTGGCAAACAAATTAAAAGAGCCCTCCATGACTAAACCTATCCTAGGATTGGGTTGAAACATCGCATTTACAGTACATGGAAGCCAAACCTTTTAATCTACATGGGGGGGATGCAGAAATGTGCATTCAATGTATGTATGCAGATGCTTATTCATTTCAATTTATGTAACCCCACTTACTCCCACAGTTCCATTAATGATGCTCGTTATCAGCTGTGTTTAAGAGGTAATGGACAATGCTGAATTTTGAGTGTTTACAGTGCTGGTGAAAAATCCTGCTTTGTAATGTATCGCCAGCGAGTAAGGAGATTAACAGTGTTTGTCATTCTTCCTGCAGCTGTATTATAATGCAAAACAAGGAGGGGAGACGGAAAAAAAAAGCTACGAGCGTACAACTTTGAAATGGTGACTTGGAATAGCTACCATGGTCAGAAGAACTGGCATCCCCCTCCATCACCTAATCCACACCGTAATTCCTTATCTAATTAGAGGGAGGCTTTGCGCTAGCTAGGCTGCCACAAAAACACGGGAGGAGGATGGATTGTGAGAGAGGAGGAGGGAAAGAATGGAAAGAGGAGATGGGGGTGCAGTTGAGGAAGACATGGATGTGCCAAGGCCTTGCAAACCATCGCTGGGGACAAGCTCAGCGGCTGCTACGTTGACCTATCATTTTTACCATGAGAGATCATCATGATTGATCTCAACTAACTGCAACTTCCACTCAGTGGACAGCTGGTGGACATGAAACCTGTTTTCAATCAGCCTCTGTAGTGCCACCATGTAGTCTCTTGATACCAAATTGCCTGTACCATCTACTGCTATGGAGCTTATCATACACTGTACAAGTAAGTTTTACCAGATTTTAGTAGACAGCACAAACGTTATGGAAGGCAAAGGAAATAGACAACACAACAGTGCATATTCACCATGCATTTGTATTACCCATCACTTACAGTGACGCAATAGATGCAAGATTGGAGGCCTATCAATCCAATAACTAACATGCAGTAGCTGATAACATGCAGTAATTAAAAGACAGTGTTGATGGAATAAAGCACATCTGGCCAAACAGGATTATTGAATAATCATAAATCACTTCACCAGGGCATAATCATATTTTGACCTACTTAGCTCTCGAGTCCTGTAACTTATGGGTACTTCATAAAGAAGAACTAATTTGTTATTTGAAATGTTTACATCATTAACATTTTGTATTTATTTATTTAATAATTTCATTTAACTAGGCAAGTCAGTTAAGAATAAATTCTTATTTACGATGACGGCCTAGCCCGGCCAAACCCTTCCCTAACCCGGACGACGCTGGGCCAATTGTGCGGGATCGAACCAGGGTCTGTGGGGACACCTCTAGCACTGCAATGCAGTGCCTTAGACCGCTGCACCACTCAGGAGCAAAGCCCATTATATCGATAACACCATATGTCTTGATCCTTTCGATTTAGATCAGTTTAAATTCATTCAATTGACTAGATTGAATCTTTAATCTATTTAAGGTTGAAAAGCACCTGAACAAGGGCAAAATAGGAGAAACATGCCTCCCCAATGATGCAACGACAAAACAACGGAAAATGAAATGACTGAATAAATCAATAAGCAGTGCAACGTTCTTGCATTTAGAGTTTTACATTGGATTTCTTTAGCAAAGAATACATTATATAAATAATAATAATGCATATTGATTTAAAATCCCACTGTGGCTCACCTTCATAGATTTTCTTATTTGAATAAGGTACATACAGTACATATAAGAGAAGAGGTAAATGGAAGGTCTAAGAAGCTATCCATATAGCTCTTTCATCCTTTCAGACGAATGTAACGCAAATACTATTAAACAGACTTTCTTGGCGTCAAAGTGCTTGTCTACTAAAAAAAGATCAGACAGGGACACAATGTCCAGAGTCAATGCAGCATAGGATGAGGTTTAGTACATTTTTATATAGAGAGGTATTTTATAGCCAAAATGTGTGGTCTAACGAAGAAGAGTCTAGATTATAAGGTTAACAGTCCATTGAGTCATTACAGCTTGGCCAACCTTACACACAATTCATCAGTGGCGTCAGTGGGGTCAGAAATGATTGATAAAGATGAGCAGAAATGACTGTATAAAATAAATAATTGAAATACTGAGCTACATTGTATGCAAAAATATTTGGGACATTATATTATTTTATACTGATGCAGAGAAAAAGATTTTTGTTCAACAAGTAATACAAAAAAAATCTCAAAACGGTAAGGGTTCAAATGATTGACATCCCTGTTTTCAATACCTTTCTCAATAACTCACCTTGTGAGGAAAACGGCTATAGTAATTAATGCAGTCTTTTGTTGATTGTAGTATTTACTGTAGTGTTTTTTTGTGGACTGTGGTATTCTGCAGTATTTACTGTAGTGTTATTGTAGACTGTAGTATACTGAGTATTTACTATATTGTGTTTTTGCGGATATTAATGTAGTATTTACTCTATATAGTGTTTTTGTTTTATTATCTTTGACATAGAGGTTGAGGATTTCTCCTTGAGGAAACCTACCGGGGGAATACTAGATCAAATGTTCCATAACCTGTAGGTAGGCAGGACTGGGGTCTGAACAGATAGTTCAGAGCTTCTGCTCTTTTCTATAACCTGTAGGGACACAATATATGGTCTATACCTGGCATGTATGATTCTCACTTATGGGGGAGGGGAATGGGCAGGGTATATGCAAATGAAATACTGTAGTTTAAAAAAGTGTCGTGTTTTTGCGAACTGTATTGTTTTTGCGGACATTTGCTTTAGTATTTACTATACTATTCTACAGTATACTACAACATTCTATAGTAAGTACTACACATGTTAGTGGGACACTAGTGTGTAGTATAGTATAGTATTCTACAGCAGGGGTTCAATGTGTTCTCCACTCATAACACATTCATTTTAGAAAGAGGGTCAGTGCCGTTATCCTCACAAGGTGAGGTATTGAAAGATATTGAAAACAGGGGTGTCTTTCACTGCCTTTCATGTACAGTGCATTCAGAAAGTATTCAGAACCCTTGACTTTTTCCAAATTTTCTTGCGTTATAGCCTGACTATAGCCTGAATTGTTTTACCTCATCAATCTACACACAACATCCCATAACAACGAAGCGAAAACAGGGTTTTAGACATTTTTGCAAATGTATAAAAAAATGAACAGAAATACTTTATTCACATTAATATTCAGACCCTTTGCTATGAGACACGAAATTGAGCTCAGGTGCATCCTGTTCACACTGATCATCCTTGAGATGTTTCCACCTGTGGTAAATACAATTGATTGGACATGATTTGGAAAGGCACACACCTGTCTATCCAAGCCATGAGGTCGAAGGAATTGTCCGTAGAGCTCCAAGACAGGATTGTGTCGAGGCACAGATCTGGGAAAGGGTAAGAAGACAGTGGCCTCCATCATTCTTAAATGGAAAAAGTTTGGAACCACCAAGACTCTTCCTAGAGCTGGCCGCCCAGCCAAACTAAGCAATCGGGGGAGAAGGGCCTTGGTCAGGGAGGTGACCACAAAACCGATGGTAAATCTGACAGAGCTCCAGAGATCCTCTGTGTACATGAGAGAACCTTCCAGAAGGACAACCAATCTCTGCTGCACTCGACCAATCAGGCCTTTATGGTAGAGTGGCCAGAAGGAAGCCACTCCTCAGTAAAAGTCACATGACAGTCCACTTGGAGTTTGCCAAAAGGCACCTAAAGACTCTCTGAAACCAAGATTGAACTCTTTGGCCTGAATGCCAAGCGTCGCGTCTGGAGGAAACCTGGCACCATCCCTACGATGAAGCATGTTGATGGCAGCACCATGCTGTGGGGATGTTTTTCAGCAGCAGGGACTGGGAGACTAGTCAGGATCAAGGGAAAGATGAACGGAGCAAAGTACAGAGAGATCCTTGATGAAAACCTGCTCCAGAGTGCTCAGGACCTCAGACTGGGGAGAAGGTTCACCTCCCAATAGGACAAGGAGCGGCTTCGGGACAAGTCTCTGAAAATCATTGAGTGGCCCAGCTAGAGCCCAGACTTGAACCCGATCGAACATCTCTGGAGAGACCTGAAAATAGCTGTGCAACGACGCTCCCCATCCAACCTGACAGAAATTGAGAGGATCTGCAGAGAAGAATGGGAGAAACTCCCCAAATGCCAAGCTTGTAGCGTCATACACAAGAAGATTCGAGGCTGTAATCGCTGCCAAAGGTGCTTCAACAAAGTACTGAGTAAAGGGTCTGAATACTTACTGTAACATCATTTAAATGTTTATTTTAATAAATTCGCAAATATTTCTAAAAACCTGTTTTTAGGTTTAATCAATTTTAGAATAAGGCTGTAGCGTAACAAAATGTGGAAAAAGTCAAGGGGTCTGAATACTTTCCGAATTCACTGTATTTCAAACGTGAGCTTGTCCAAGGTGTCGGACTCGACAACAGTTGCTATCCATTGGAGCGCTGAGATTGGTTGCCCAAAAATCTCTTTCTCTGAGCAATTGGCCCTTCGCAATGCACCTCCCCCAAATTTTGGGAAACCAATCGCAGTGCTCCAATGGATAGCAACTGTCGTCGAGTCCGACACTGCACTATCCCTTTAATATAAACTAGAAATAATAGAGGTCCAAGAAGCAATCCCTGTGGAACACCACATTTGATCTCAAGCGCGGCGGAAGTTTACTCCTTTGACAGATTGCATTCTTCCTTTTAAATTGCTGGAGTACCACAGCAAGGACTGATCACTCACACTTATAGTTCTAAGCTTTTGTAATAGAATATTATAACCAATGGTATCAAATGCTTTGGCAATACTTTGTTACCAATGGCATTGTTAGTTATGCTGCCACTTACAGGAATTACATTGGACTTCCTCACGGGTTAGATCCAGTAAACTCCCTGGTGATAACTCCTTGCATTAACAATATAATACAGTACATTGAACCAGGAATACGATACTGTAGACAGTGCTTACCAAGGTCAAGGAAACTCCCAAGCGTAATTACTAATACCCCAAACACAAAGGCATTGTTATTGGACAAGTATAATGCCAGATATTACCAGAGCAACACTGCAGTCTATCAGGGAACAGCCTAGGAAGACATAGGGTGGGCATCAATTTAGCCTACTTATCTAAAGTCTCTAATTACTTTGGTTTATTTGATAAACAGAACAAGAAGAATCCTTAAATGATTCTGCAAGATCCAAAGGGGATTAATTTCTCACTCCTTGAAAAAACAAATCTCGGGTAGAATCCCTTATTTCACTCTTTAATCACACATTAATTAGGAGCAATAGGGGCACCAGTTACACTTGGCATTTTGGAAGATTGGGGGAGAAAAAAATCTCCATTAGCCTCTCCAGAGGAAGAGGCAAACACATCAGGCTAAAACAAAGGCTCCACAATCATACAGAACAGCAGGAAGTGAGGGTTGGGGAAAAGAGGATCTGGGCTCATGAAAGTCCCACACAATGCTGATATTTCCTTAATGCAGAGCCACACTGGAAACCCACACTGGCACAGCCTAGAACACTGTTCTATTAAAAAATAATGAGCCCAGACTCCAGTGGATTATGAGCTGTCTAGACATTATTAAAATGGAGAAGGTACGGCATGTTTTCAAAAAATTTTACATGCCAATTTTCAACCGTCCACTAGGGGCAATGCATGTGCCTGTTACCATTCAGGGTGTTGGGGATGTGGTTGAGGATAGGCATAAACTGTGAACTACAGCTCTGAGTATCGCAGGTTCAATCCTTTGAGAAATCAATGAGAGAAGTGAAAAAAAATCTTCCTTAGTTGTACATTTTCTCGATTTCTAAAGGCACAACCTAGATTCGAGCCAATGTCTTAAAGGGATAGTTCAACCAAATTACTAAATGACATTGGTTTCCTTACCCTGTAAGCAGTCTATGGTCATATGGGCATGCCTTGGTTTAGTTTCTCTGACACTGTTTCCATGACTTGAATGGGATTTGTGCCACAGGCTAAAACGTTAGCATGTGGAAACAGTGCCAGGGAAACTAAACCAAAGCATATATTGCTGTCATGTCTTGTCCATAGACTGCTTACAGGGAAAGGAAACCAATGGGGTCATTTTCTAATTTGGGTGAGCTATCCCTTTAGGTAGCTGAACATGTTATTGCTCCAACCTCGTAAAAAAACAACTTTATATCTAAGGAGTGCCCATGATTTGATGACATGCACATGCGTAGTTCGGTGTGACACGACAGTTAGACCCGATGACATGTTTCTGTGCATGACCTTAGCTAGCTAACATCGCCATGACATCGCCTACAAGCGTGATCGGGGATTTCTATTGGAGAAGCGGTTTGAAGATATCTTCATACTAAACGATCTTTGGGGATGCTTTCTCCCACCACCTGGCCAAGCTTCAAACTCTAGATGGCTTAGTGATGTCTGTTGATGAATCTTTTAGTTCTTTTTCAAAATGAAAAATTGTAAGGAACAAAGCTAAAAACAAAGACTATTTAGTTTGTTTTGAAATCATTATGTTCTCGCTCCGTTTAATTTCTTCACCAGCTTAAATAAAGAGGTAGCTTTTCAAGCAATCTTGGCCTTGTTTGTTTAAGGTAATTACTACTTGTCCTCCCATCCTGCCAGCCCAGATGATGCATGAAAATTACCGTTCCCCCTACTTCAATCAACGCGGAGAAAAGAAAAAGGGAGAAAGGGGAACAGAAGAAAGCAGATGGGAGTGGGGTGTTGCTGAGAGAGGGAAACTCTGTGAGACACACACAGCTCCCTCCCTGCATGACAAGAAAGGGCACTGTCTCTGATTAATTAGCTGGAGTTGGTAATCAGTTTAATAAGTCTGAAGTTGATGGTGAGAGGTCCCCTTTGGCGGGGCCTGGCTAAGCTTAGCTCTGCGTTCGAGGCCCGCTCTTTCTTCCACAGAGTAAACACACGGTCTCTATTTACATAAAGAGTTGTTTCTTTTTTGTTGGGGCCTATTTTGCCAAAACAGCCTGAAAGCCTCACACCACTGCTTAAGTCACTTCCAAACAAGGAAAAGAGGGGAGTCTGGGACAAATTCATGAATTTTTCAACATATGAGAACTAATTAAATTGCAGCCTTTTGAAATAGGTATAGGGTGAAGACACCTCTGGTCACTGGTCCTACAAAGGAGGTATAATGCCTTTAAAGCTAATGTCAGCTTCTTAGTATTCAGTTCAGTCCTCTAACAACCCAAACACTAGAAAGGATCAGTCTTTTTCACTCATTCTGAATGGCAAATCTTATTAGAAGAGTTTTGCCAGCTGCACATTGTGGACAACATGACTTCAATGATCTGCCACAAAGCCTTACACTGCCATAAGCATTGCATTATACTTGATAGGACATACTAGGATGGCTCATTACACAAACATCATTCTTTCCATAAGTTAAACAGAACAGTGTATCTCAGCTGTCAGTCAATATCAATCCATGCAACAAAAAAAAAACATTTCCCATTTTCATAGAGGCGCTCGTTTGTACCCTCACCAATAAGTTAGCTGGAATTCTTGCTATTTTCAAAAGTACTTCCTTTAGCTAATGCATGTGTTAGTATCTGCACTCGCCATCATAGATGGGTGTGACGCGGGCATCAAACATGTTCAGAAACTCTAAGACAAAACCAGGACAGCATTATCTCATCCTTTTGAAGATGATTCATCTTCTCTCGCTCTCTTTGTTTCTGCACTGCGTCTTCAAGCAGCAAACCCTGAAATGTCACAATAGCAAGAGAGATGGGATGCAGGTCTCTACACCATTTAAGGAACCAAAGGAAACATTTCTATAAATGTGATTAAAATGGCTTTAACACAACTTCTTCAAAATGAATGATATCTACTCAACATAACTTGAACTATTTTATCATCTAAATGTGGGTTATTGTCTTCATTTACAACTTCTCAGTACTGTACATTAACCCGACCAAGTTTACTATGCCAATGGCACTTGACATAAACATAAATCATGTTACATCCCACGTGGTCTTTTTCTTCCTTCCGTTGAATGTTTTGCATAAAAACATCCAAGAAAATCGAACAAAAAAGTTAAAGATATTACTTTTAGTACTGCGTTCTTTTGAAAAAAATAGCATTCTGTCATGGTACAGCAGTTGTTTCCAGACCAGACTCACAGGACTCAGCCTCTGATAAGGGACGGCCACATAACCCATGCAGTTAATGATAGTCCGTTGTTACAACACAAAGCCAGCCAAGTAGCTGATAGTACACAGAAATTATTTAAGCAGTGTTAAGTGGCCTATTGTCATTCAAATGATAAATCATGCTTGGCAGAGGTTTTTAGAATGGCTTTTACAAAGCTTTGCTATTGTTCGTGTCGACACAAGGTTTTAGAAAGTCAGAATTTAGGGAATACTTTGGAGCGTTTCGAGAAGTTACTTGGGGTTTGAAGATACATTTGTTCCATGCTCATCAGGCCTTCACTAACAGTCAGAAGAGCCTTAAACCACAACCTTCTGCCTCGGCTATAACAGCAAGGAGAGGAGTGTCACAAAGCTGCAGACGAGACTGATAAATGGTTCAAAGAAGCACTACATTTTACACAAATGTATTTTCTCCAATCAGTTCAAGACTAGCAAAATATAAACATTTACTTGTGTGTACATTACATCAACCAACAGGACCCCCCCAAGCCATAAGACTGCTACAGCTAATCAAATGGCTACCCGGACTACCTGCATTGACCATTTTTTTACACTGCTGCTACTGTCTATTATCTATCCTGTTGCCCAGAAACATTACCCCTACCTACAATGAGCTCCAAAAGCAAATGTTTTATTTTGGCTCTGTACACCAGCACTTTGAATTTGAAATTATACATTGACTATGAGGATAAAGTGAAGACTGTCACTTTAATTTGAGGGTATTTTCATCCATATTGGGTGAACCGAAATGACAACACTTTTTGTACATAGTGGATCAAAAGTATTGGGACAAATTCACTTCTATATGTGTATTAAAGTAGTAAAAAGTTAAGTATTTGGTCCCATATTCATTGCATGCAGTGACCACATCAAGCGTGGGACTCTACACATTTGTTGGATGAATTTGTTGTTTGTTTTGGTTCTGTTTCAGAAAAAAAAATCCCAATAGAAATGAATGGTAAATAATGTAATGTGTCATTCTGGAGTCACTTTTATTTTAAATAACAATAGAATGTTTCTAAACACTTCTACATTAATGTTGATGCTACCATGATCACGGATAATCCTGAATGAATCATGAATAATGATGAGTGAGAAAGTTACAGACGCACAAATATCATAACCCTCAAGACATGCTAACCTTTAACCATTACAATAACAGGGGAGGTTAGCATTTTTGGGGGGTATGATATTTGTGCGTCTAACTTTCTCACTCATCATTATTCACAATTCATTTTTTATCTTTAACTCTGCATTGTTAGAGAAGGACGCGTAAGTAAGCACTTCACTATTAGTCTACACCCTTTGTTTACAAAGCATGTGGCAAATAAAATTAGATGTGATCAACTTTCAGGTGGGAATTTTTAAAATCCTTATTGGCGACAATGGGCTTCATCCAATGTTCGATTTTTTTATGAAACAGTGAAAGGCAATACATACATAACATTCATTCAGCAATGCTTGAACAACTATGTTGTTTTCAATCAAGCATAGTTCTATAATAACCGACTTATTGTAGGTGGTTCTTTCTTTAGGAAGTTGATCGTGAATGGCCCAAAAGCCAGACTGTGCTCATTCATTGGACAAATCAAGGTAACGTTAATTGCATCACTTAAGTTCATTAAGTTCATCCCCTGAGGCGATTTCTGAGGCGATTTCATTTGTAAGACAAAGGAACACTTTTTGGTCTATCAGTACTGTATTGACCTCAAGGTTATGGTGAATCATTTGATGCAGGTTTGTTTTTACTGTAAGTGGCTGTTTCAAAGCAATTTATTTTACTCAGTAACTCTGCACCAATTTCCTGGATGCACCAAACTATATTTGGTGAGAGGTCTCTCTACTCTCCCATTTCTAATCACAACTTTTCACAATAAAAGTCCTGTTACATGTTCTTGGACTGCAGTTTTTGTAAAAGTGGCATATTTAAGAACACATTTTCAGTTAAGGTACTTAACAGAACAAATGAGTAAAACATTGCGTTGTATACTACTGACTGTAAAACAAAGCAAGCAGGGAGGTAGATAAATGTATATATCATGTCTCCTTAACCAGGTATTGCTCTGATGTTGCTTAATATGTCATTACCTTTTTTGGGCATTGTTAAATAGTTCTTTAAAAGAAAAATGTAACATTAATTTAGTTAGTTAATAATTCATACAGTTAAAATGCAATATGCAGTTTGCTTAGTGAAGATGAATGCCTAATGACTGCATGCTCGGCATATTTGTTCTTGGGAAAAAAAAATTCTATTTCCAGATAGTAATTTTTTAATTTTTTATTAAAAGTTCATTTTCATTTAGACTTCTTTAAGATATGTAAAATTTTAATACATTATTTCAAATGACTTTGCAATTTGCAGCTCATATAATGTAATATAAGTAATCCGCATACACTGTTTTATTATTGTGGGATTGTATTTAAACAATCCTTTATCAGATTTGATAAATGTTATGTCTACTTGACCTCACTCCCATAGCTTCAAGCAAGTTGTAGTTTCCGAAAAATGAGGAGAGCCTTAAATTACAGCGAATCGAAGTATGATACAGTGGGAATATTTCTTGCTTGGTACTTGGCAGCTTGGGTCTTGGAATTTATCGTGGAGTTCCAAACTTCAATTAGTGAAAGAAATTTGAAATAACATACATTCATGATTTGTTGTGAAGCTTTGTGGTCACCCAAGAGGTCCTCTGTTCTTGTTCTGGATTTTATATGAAAACAGTCACATGAATCTCAGGTCCTCATTAACTACTTCATTTCCCTTCCACATCCATATTATATAGACCAGTGGCGTCAAACTAATTTTTCCCCGGGGGCCGCATTTTTTTAAATCAAACCACCCGCGTCCCGGCCCATGGGCCATATGTTTGACAACCCTGATAAATCAAATCAAATCAAATGTATTTATATAGCCCTTCGTACATCAGCTGATATCTCAAAGTGCTGTACAGAAACCCAGCCTAAAACCCCAAACAGCAAGCAATGCAGGTGTCGAAGCACAGTGGCTAGGAAAAACTCCCTAGAAAGGCCAAAACCTAGGAAGAAACCTAGAGAGGAAACCTGATATAGACAATAGACACAGTAAGTGATAATATGGTCTATATAAACACTTACTAAGTCCATTGTCTTTCACCCTCTCTCTGATACAGCCTACAATGGATTTCAATTCCTTGAGAAGTCTCTTGATTCTTTGAAAGTAAGCTATTGATTGCTGCACATTGACGTTCAACACAGTTCTGAGATTACTATTCCCGTGCAGTGAAAGAGACATATAATAAGTCTTATTATAACATAGTAAAAAGGCTCATACATGCTTATACTGTAACACATTCTAAAGATTTATACCTACAGTCTTTAAGAAAGACCACTCCGTGGACTAAAAAAGGTAGGAACACCCAAACACTGTCAAACAAATCTTTTCAAAGGACATGGGGTTAATTTGGCTGGGAGATTAATCTATTTTGCTGTGATTAATTGTGACAGAACCATAATCATTTAATGATTGTTGCATTAGAATAAATGGCATGTATTTAGTGTTATAATTCTGCACATCTTGACAAACAAGACCCACTAAATAACCCTGTGGCCTTTTTCAAGAGTGATGATTACGCTAATTAAAACTGCATAACATCTGTGAGGGCTGTGGATGTGCCAGAATTAAACAGGTCATTAAATCAGCCGAGGAAAATGTCAACATCCACACCGCCTGTCGCTCTGAGGCTAGTTTACATTCATCACGAGAATGAATATGAAACACAACTGAACTCATTCAATAAGGAAGCATCAGCAGTGACACAAAATGCAAATTTTATTTTGCTACAATTTGAAATAATACAATTCTATAACAAATGCACTGTATATCCAGCTATCCATGGATGTACGTGAGCCTATGAGAGATCCCTCTTCTAAGAGACCAGTCCATTGTGTGTCAGCTATTTTGAATATTTCCCTTATCTGTGGCATCTCAGTTGAGACATTGAGATATTTTCCTGGGGTCATATCCTGGAGCTTCTGGAGTTATGTCTCTTTTTATATTTGTTTGCTTTTAATCAAGTGATACCAGCTAGTCATCCTATTGATATGTTATTACAAGGTACATGGGTCCCTTTTCACGGTAGAACCGACACAACAATGCGCAACAACTTTTTTTCAACCATTTAATAGGATTGCTGTTGTTTTCATCCCACTGCTGAGAACAACCACTTTTCCCCCATAAAGTGTTTCAACATGTGCCCAAGGAGTTTGTCTATGCATTTCACAACAAATCAACGTAGGTCAGGGGCCAAGCCTGGCTTGCAGTAAAAACCCATTGAAAATGGCTCCTTAACATGGAGAGAAGGAAACAGGATTTTACTGCTGCTTAAAAAGCAGCTCCTCTTTGCTCAAGGCATTATGCAGTGTTCAAAGAGATTAATAAACTGAGATGCTATTGATACGGTGGCTGCAACGCTCTTGGCTGTATGCTGGCCATGTTCAATGAAAACCCTCGTCTTGCTAACATTTAAATGGCTCCTTTTTTTTTTGTCTTTTTTTTTTTTTTTTACATATATCAAAAGCATATTCACAGATTCGTATTGCTTCTGGCATTTGTTCTGAGTCAATTGGTGCAACAGAATTATGCCAAGGACACAGAATGAGATGACATACATATAAAAGGGCCTTTCCAAGAGAAGGTAAACATAATCTGAGAACAGGTCGAATGGAATATCACCCCTGTGTAAAGCAGTTATTTTCTCTGAGAGTTGGGGGTCATGCAATGTTTATGAAATGAACTACAATAACCACACAGTGCCAGCAGGGCAAGTTGACTGTGACACCCATAGATATACCATGGTGACACCATTTAAATTACAGTAAGTTTTTTGAGTTATGATCATCAGGACAGTGTTTAGATGCCTGTCAGTCGTTCTTTATTGAATAACTATTCCTTTAAAAATATCAGTAAAAAAAATACAATAAAAATGTGTCACATGCTTTGTAAACAACGTGTAAAGTAACAGTGAAATGCTTACTTGCGGGCCGTTCTCAACAATGCCGAAAGAAAAAAGAGAAAAATAATAACACAAGGAATAAATACACAACGAGTAAAGATATCTGGCTATATACACACGGTACCAGTACCAAGTCGATGTGCATGGGTACAAAGTAAACAGAAAAGGATGTCATGGCTTTAGAAGCTTCTGATAAGCTAATTGGCATAATTTGAGTCAATTGGAGGTGTACCTGTGGATGTTTTTCAAGGCCAACCTTCAAACTCAGTGCCTCTTTACTTGACATCATGGGAAAATCAAAAGAAATCAGCCAAGACATCAGAAAAAATGTTAGACTTCCAAAAGTCTGGTTCATCCTTGGAAGTAATTTCCAAACGCCTGAAGGTACCACGCTCATCTGTACAAACAATAGTACGCAAATATAAAAACCATGGGACCACGCAGCTCTCATACTACTCAGGAAGGAGACGCGTTCTGTCTTAGAGATGAACGTACTTTGGTGCGAAAAGTGCAAATCAATCCCAGAACAACAGCAAAGGACATTGTGAAGATGCTGGAGGAGACAGGTACAAACGTATCTATATCCACAGTAAAACGAGTCCTATATAGACATAACCTGAAAGGCCACTCAGCAAGGAAGAAGCCACTGCTCCAAAACCGCCATAAAAAAGCCAGGCTACGGTTTGCAACTGCAACGGTTTGCAACTGCACATGGGGACAAAGATCATACTTTTTGGAGAAATGTCTGATGAAACAAAAATAGAACTGTTTGGCCATAATGACCATTGCTATGTTTGGAGGAATAAGGGGGATGCTTGCAAGCCGAAGAACACCATCCCAACCATGAAGCACGGGGGTAGCAGCATCATGATGTGGGGGTGCTTTGCTGCTGGAGGGACTGGTGCACTTCACAAAATGGATGGCACCATGAGGAATGAAAATGATGTGGATATATTGAAGCAACATCTCAAGACATCAGTCAGGAAGTTAAAGCCTGGTTGCAAATGGGTCTTCCAAATGAACAATGACTCCAAGCATACTTCCAAAGTTGTGGCAAAGTGGCTTAAGGACAACAAAGTCAAGGTATTGGAGTGGCCATCACAAAGCCCTGACCTCAATCCTATGGAAAATTTGTGGGCAGAACTGAAATAGCATGTGCGAGCAAGGAGGCCTTACAAACCTGACTCAGTTACACCAGCTCTGTCAGAAGGAATGGGCCAAAATTCACCCAATTTATTGTGGGAAGCTTGTAGAAGGCTACCCAAAACGTTTGACCCAAGTTAAACAATTTAAAAGAAATGCTACCAAATACTAATTTAGTGTATGTAAACTTCTGACCCACTGGGAATGTGATGAATGAAATAAAATCTGAAATAAATCATTCTCTCTACTATTATTCTGACATTTCACATTCTTAAAATAAAGTGGTGATCCTAACTGACCTAAGACAGGGAATTTTTACTAGGATTAATGTCAGGAATTGTGAAAAACTGAGTTTAAATGTATTTGGCTAAGGTGTATGTAAATTTCCGACTTCAAGTACATGTTGTCACGCCTACTCCCGCTCTCCCTCTCTGGCGCTCGAGGGCGCCCTTCATTACGCACACCTGTCACCATCATTACTCGCATCTGCGCTCATTGGACTCATCTGGACTCCCACGCCTCAGCATGCTCGTCATGCTCCCACGCCTCAGCGGGACTGTCAGGCTCCCAGGCCTCAGCCGGCTCGTCGGGCTTCTACACTTCAGCCAGCTAGTCCAGCGCCCATGCCTCGGCCGGCCCGCCAGGCTCGCCCAGGTGGGACACTGGGATACTGTCACGCCAGCTCCCGCTCTCCCTCTCTGGTGTTTTAGGGCACCAGGCTGCCCTTCATTACGCACACCTGTCACCATCATTAAGCGCATCTGCACTCATTGGACTCACCTGGACTTCTTCATGTTGTTGATTGCTCCCTCTATATCTGTCTGTTCCTCAGTTCTGTTTCCCGTGTCAGCATTATTGTCATGTCATTTTGGTTCCCCATCCAGATGCGTTTTTTGTTTTGTTTGATGTCCGTTTTCCATTAAATGTTCACTCCCTGTACTTGCTTCTCGTCTCCAGCGTCGGTCCTTACACATGTAGGGATAAAATGACTAGGCAACAGTATAGAAAATAAACAGTAGCAGCAGTGTATGTGATGAGTCAAAAAAGTTAGTGAAAAAAGGGTCAATGCAGATATTCCGGGTAGCTATTGGTTAACTATTTATCTAATTATTTAGCAGTCTTATGGATTGGGGGTAGAAGCTGTTCAGGATCCCGTTGGTTCCAGACTTAGTGCATCAGTACCACTTGCCGTGCGCTAGAAGAGAGAACAGTCTATGACTAGGGTGGCTTTAGACTGACAATTTTTAGGGCCTTCCTCTAACACCGCCTGGTATAGAGATCCTGAATGACAGGGAGCTCAGCCCCAGTAATGTACTGGGCCGTACACATTACCTTCTGTTACACTTTGCGGCCGGATGCCAAGTAGTTGCCATACCAAGTGGTGATGCAGTCAGTCAAGATGCTCTCAATGGTGCAGCTGTAGAACATTTAGAGGATCTCAGGGCCCATGCCGAATCTTTTCAGCCTTCGGAGGGGGAAGAGGCTTGTCGTGCGTTCTTCATGACTGTGTTGGTGGACCATGGTAATTCCTTAGTGATGTGGACACCAAGGAACTTGAAGCTCTCGACCCACTCCACAACAGCCCCGTCAATGTGGATGGGGGCATGCTCGGCCCTCCATTTCCTAAGGTCCGCGATCAGCTCCTTTTTCTTTCTGACGTTGAGGGAGACCACATTGCCAGGTCACCGACATCTACCCTATAGGCTGTCTCATCATCATCGGTGATCAGGCCAACCACTGTCGTGTCATCAACAAACTTAATGATGTTGGAGTTGTGCGCAGCCACGCAGTCGTGGGTGAGCAGGGAGTACAGGAGGGGACTAAGAATGGACACAAGGGGCCCCTGGGCTGAGGATCAGCGTGGCGGATATGTTGTTGCCTACACTCACCACCTGGGGGTGGCTCATCACGAATTCCATGATCCAGATGCAACGGAAGAGTTCAGTCCCAGGGTCCAGAGCTTAGTGATGAGCTTGGAGGGCATTAATACCAAATGAGCTACATGGGACACCATTTTTCAACAATAGATTTTGTTGATGGTGGTTGAAAATGCTGTCTCAGGCACCACTCCAGAATCTCCCATAAGTGTTCAATTGGTTTAAGATCTGGTGACTGAGATGGCCATGGTTAACATCATTTTCATGCTCATCAAAACATTGTGACCACTCGTGCCCTGTGGATGGGGGCATTGCCATCTTATGGGGTATAGCCATGGTAGCCAAATTAATGGCTTGCCCAGCATTTTTTATACATGACCCTAAGCATGATGGGATGTTATTTGCTTAATTAACTCAGGAACCACACCTGTGTGAAAGCACCGGCTTTCAATATACTCTCATTTACTCAAGTGTTTCCATTATTTTGGCAGTTCTTTCTCAGAAAATGTGCACCAACAAATAAATAAATCGTATCATGTAAAATTCTGAAAACTATTGCCAGTGACAGTAAGTTATACCCTTAACCTGGTTCTGCTTGTCAAAGTGTTATCTTTTTCTGTGGAATTCATTGTAGTTCTCAGCCCTTTTCAGATGTTCACAGTTTTAAGCCGCTTCGGTCAAGTAAACTTTTTATGCTGATGTTCTGCCTATTTTTCTTGCAGTGCTAGACTGATTCAGCATACACAGCAAGACTATGAGATAGGATACAGCATTTGGGAGTGGGTGCAAAAATGTGTGAAGAGCAAACAACTGAGGTGTATTAATCCAGATTGCCTTGGAGCAAAGCAATCATTTTGCATTGTTAACAAAATAATATAGGTTTATGAATAATGGCAATTACCAGTCGTGCACTTTTTCCGCATGCAATTTGAAATTACAACAATAAATCGCAATCTGCATTGGGGGAAGCATTTGGGACAGACCAGTTGGAGAACAGGTCGTTGCAGAGCAAAACAAGATCACAGTGCAAAGAAACTGTAAAGAGGAGCATCAAATCTTCTGAATACACAACAACAACGTAATCACCGCTCATACTCTTTACAGCTATAGAGTAGGCTCCTTAGAAATATCCTGTGCTTCTTGTTTAAGCGGAGGAACAATGACATCTCTCTCAGCATGGGTGAAGGCCAACAGCAAAGCCTCTGTTTCTTGTCCCTCTGTTCACACAATTTACGACTGCTCACAACAGTTTACAGCAGCCAAATTTCATTTTGCACTGGCAAATCCTACCGCACATTATCCTGTACATTGCATTAGGAACCTAATCTTTTCTTTCTCTACCTCCTCAGAAGAAAGGAGCACCTTCATGATTAACCCACTTTACAGCAATGAATAAATGCATCATCCAGTAATGTACACCAGATTTAATTTGAAAGGAAAAAAATCCCCGAAATGCAACAAACAAAAAAAATCACAGAAATGTAATGGAAAACAGCACATAAAACAGCCACCATGGAGTGCTCAGAGAATTAATTTGAACATTCCATAAATTTTACAGATTAGATGTTTTTATTTTTTTTATTGTTAGTTGCGTACAGTATCTTGACAATTTCACAAACATGATGGTACTAACGTGAAGCAAAAATTATATGCATAAACAAAAATGTTATCGAACACAAACACCATTAAATTAACTGAGAAATGACACAAATCTTCATTTTCTTTCTCTTCAGTGAAGACGTAAAGTCACATATAGCCCATGTTGCTTTTGGTTTCCCATCTTTGCTTGGCTTCAAACCTGAATCGATGTTAAAATACTGATTTAGCAAAACTTCTTTGCAAAATTTATTACTTATTACAGAAATTATAATGACAAAAATGAATCTGTATGAAATATACATATTTCCATGTTCTTGAGAGCTTGAAATAAGTTAGTTGTGTGTTGTTCTTAGACATTAGCATAACACATTATACACATATTCTTACCATGACATCCACTGTGACAGTTCAAAAGTGCCCGTCTAATGTTAAGCGACGGCTACAGTACACACTTTCTCTGTATAGTCAAACCCTAGCATGTATTTATACCTGTGCATGAACTAAGTAAGAAAGAAGGTGGCAAGCTAGCCAAATAATCATACCAAATGTATGTCGCTAACAAACTGCGATTTAATGTAAATTAGGGAGATAATTGTGGGAAGGAAAGTAAAAAAGACAAACCCCCAAGTGATTTGTTTCTTCCTTTTCTGGGCTGCCCGCGAAGCCTCCACTTCCTGTTTGCTTTGCACAAAGTCACGGCAATCGGTGGCTCGCGCGATTTTCACGGCCAACTATTGAAAGAGACAAGGCCCATTAGATGATGTAAATCAGTTTCTCTCTCTTCCAACTGATATGTCAGGGTGGCTTCTCATGAGTTCCTCCGGTTCCCGTTTTGTCTCACCCTGACCATGATGCAATGACGGCACCTAGATTGTGGGTTGGTGAAGAATAAAACATAGTAAATACACATTCAACTGCTCAACAGTAATCGAAAATAAGACAGTCAACCATTTACCATGACTATCATAATATTTACTGAAATCGTTTGAATGTACAGTAAAAGGAAACATTTTATTTGAAACGGGCAGATCTTTAAAATCAGAGGTTAAAGGAATGACCATGACTGCAAGTGGCAAACACATTTTGTTCAAGTATCAGTGAGGAAGTGCATGTATTGTTGAGCAGAATAATCCCAATAACCCCAGTGACACAGGAAACAAAAAGCAACATCTAGTCACTCCACACTTGGAACAAATCTCCAACCCTTTAGGTAATTATTTCTAACATTCATAGAGTACAATCAGGGGAAAGAAAAAGTTTAAAAAAGGTAGTGAAGAAATGTACCACCATATCTCAACAACATGCTAGTCAATTAAAAAAATTATTATAATTAAGTGGGATAAACTTTATTAGAAAGACAAAATGTTGGGACTTAGCAGGACAGTGCAAGCAGCCAGGACACATTTAACTCTAAAGGCTTTTTATCACCATATTTCAGGAACCAAGGGTGTAAAATGTTCTAATTTGGGATACATTAAAAGCCATAAAGGTCTTTCAAAAAGATTAATGGTACTTTGCTTGGATTTAAGATAAGGGCTTCAGCTGGCTGCAAGTACTGGGCTCCGGCTGGGCCCTCGAGGCATTCATCTATACAGTCACTTGGAAGATTTGTAAAAGCGTCTGCATAACCTGAAGCTAACATACTATGACAGTTTTCTAATTCCTTGCAATTTTTTCTAGGTTTTAAAGGCCCATAAATCATGTTTTCTAGGCAGAACTCTGGAGAAAGGGAAAGTTACAACGGGTGATCATTCTCATGTTGGGAGTAGATTTGCCAGCAGATAACACCAGGGCATTTTGAGCATCATGTTTAAGTGGTGTAGGTGCTAAATGCTTTTGCTTGGATATGGCGCAGGTTGGGATCCTAAATCTGAAGGTTTATTCAATTGTTGACAATTCTCCTGCGTTCACACATTTGCCAAAAATAAAAGTCATTGGGTAAAAGGCATCGTTTTGAGAGAAAATAAAAGGAAATTGGAAGATGCTAAATGGCTCCTTGAGCTTTACAACCAGAGATGTATCTTTTTTTTAACACAAGGATTACCCACATTAACCTGCTCTCCTGTGGGGAGCATTTGAAATTCAAAATGTCTAGAAACCACGCCTTCCTTAAAACCCCCCCAAAAAGACACTGACACATTGACACTTTGACATAATTAAAACCCTCTCACATACCCCCTCCCCCCTCTTCTCTTTTGAATGCAGCCACTGAGCGGGTAAAGCGGTAAAGGTCTTTACATTTTTTATATTTTTTATCAATGCCGTCTACATCCCTGATTGTCTTTACTGGGGCTCAACATTAATGTCAACCAAGTTACCTAGGCGACAGAACAGATCAAAGAGACAAAAAAAGCCCTCAAATGTCTGATTAATCAAGCCTGCAAACAGCTTATTTCTTTTAGCCTGCATGCAAGTATGAAAATGAGATTCCGAGAGCAGTACATTGTGCAGATTTGTTCATTCTTATCTGAACAAAGCCAGCGGCAGCTTATTTCATGGATCACTGGCACTGTCAGCGCTGTGGCGCCGAGCAGGTGACGGCTCCTCTTTCTGTGGCGAGAACAAAATTAGCAAAAAGTCGGCACAAATTAGCCTCTCATATTTTCTGTAATATGACATTATTTTTCATTTACTTTTTTGATCCACTTTTCAGGATTTTTTCTCCCCCTCCCCTTGTGTGTGTTTTAGTGCCAAATCCTTTCAAATCACAAGCCAGCAGAAATGAAAACATTTGCTGCCAGAATAAAAACACAAAGCTAGAAAATAAATGGGCCTATTCGACACAAAAACCTCATGTGTTCTTTGTTTAAGGCAGTCATACAAGCCTATTCCATGTTTCCGTAAGACCAATGTTAAAATGAAGATTTAGTGTCCGATACCTTCAATTTTTTTCTCCCAAAACCATTTTCTTTTCTTTCAATTCCGTCCTGAGCACAGCCTCTGTTTAACACAAGGTTTATTCAAAGGATTAATACTGTGACCTTTGGAAGGTTTTGCGAATTTTTGCTGCATTATACTGCCACTGCTGCAGTAGCTTAGAACCACTAGGAAAGTTAAATCAATAGTACCACTTTCTGTTGTCACTCATGTTTGGGTTGTCATAGAGATTCAAGTGAACTCCCAAATATGTGGCCTCGCTATACTATATATCACTTCAGCACAGGCCATGTTAAAGATAAGGCCGTGATAAGGCATGTCCATTGTATTGACACAATATAGTATTGAGATAATGCAAGTTATCGATCATAGTCCACTTTGAGCTGACTTCTATGCTGCTGCACAGCCTACTGCATAGACAGCATGGATGTGGCTTCTGTCAGTGACACAAATGGAACCCCTTCCAAAGTATGCAAGACATTGGGGATCACGCAGGTATTTCAACCAGTTTACCAACATGAGTTTCGTCATCACAATGATTTACTGACAACTGTGCAATTCTCAGAATCCTTGGATATTCCAAGATACA
This sequence comes from Salvelinus alpinus, assembly GCF_045679555.1. NCBI lineage: Eukaryota > Metazoa > Chordata > Actinopteri > Salmoniformes > Salmonidae > Salvelinus > Salvelinus alpinus. The sequence continues at coordinate 38,638,149 of NC_092088.1, read as the reverse complement.
CATTACAAACAACAGCAGCTTCAAAAGACAATGGTGGGGAGAGAAGATTCAACTTAACGCAAATGCTTCTCTATATTAATAAAGTGTTCAGGCTGGTATTAACAATATGAAATAAATGATGGCTTTAAGGAAGAAATGGCCTTAAACCCATTCATAAAATGTGGTATCCAGGGAAGCCTCTTCCAATTAAAACATGTGAGAGGTGGATTAACAGGGGCTAGGTGGCTTTGCCTCGCTAAATCACCACCCCGAGCTGCTCCGCTGCATTTGACGTGTAAACGATTAATGACCAGCCTAATTCCCTTATCACACTACCTTAATGCCTAAATAATGTGGCCTTAGTCAACTTTGGAAAGCAGGGCTATATAAGAATGGAATAACTATCAGATTAGGCAGCTCATATGCAATTTCAGTCTAATTTCGAAGAATCGAGGTAGGGAGGAAAAAAGGAAAATGGGTTTCTAGTCTGAAAAGTCAGATTGCTATACTTCAACTTGACCTTGTTTATGCCATGTAAAAGCATTACTGCGACAATGAAGCATAAGGCAGTCTGTCCACTAAATTGCTTTGATGCCATTCAATCTATTTCCAATTATTGGTTGTCCTATCGGTGCAAGTTAAACAAAGAAATTACTATGTTGATAAGAACAAGTCTTGACAATGATTTGAGTGAAGCCCAGCAAACTGGGGACGTCCTGAAGACATGCGGCGACGTTCCCATTAGGTCCCTCAAGCGATTACTTTCCCACTGGACTTTCTAAAAACATTCTAACATTGCGTGATGGTCCCAAAGGAACGTTCTCTGGGGGACCTTTGTCTAGTACGCTGTAAGCTCCCAGGACGTCACTGAGGACCATGTCAGGACATTCTCAGGACTTTAATTTTACTACTCCTTAGGATGTTGCGTGATGGTCCCAAGAGAACGTTCTCTTCGGGACGTTTTTATAGTTCCTCGGTTTGTCCAATGGTCCCCTGAACGTTATTGGGACATTGTGTCATGGTCCCCTGGAGGTTTTGTCTAGTTCCCAATTTGTCCCAGGGACGGTTTTTAGGACGTTCTTTGGATGTTGTGTCATTGTCCCCTGGAGGTTGTCTAGTTCCCTGTTTTAGGACGTTCTTTGGATGTTGTGTCATTGTCCCCTGGCCGTTGTCTGGTTCCCGGTTTGTCCCAGGGACGTTTTTAACACGTAGTAGGAAGATTGGAATGCCGTGAACCAAGAGGTGGTGAGGTTAAATCTCAGGTGAGAACATGTTAAATAATAATTACAGTATGAATAAACATACACAATGTAATCAAGTATGTCAAAGTGTTCAATATGTAAGTTGAAAACACTGTATGCAATATATTGTAGTGAGTAGCTACCTCATCAAGAGGTCCTAAGTTTATCTTGGCATAAAGGCTACAAGGAGTTGGGTTGACAATCCAATGACCCAAGTTTAAGTCCCGGTCAGGGCTACCACCGAATTCGCGAATTGGTGTCAGAAGTGTGATGGCGCTACCGTGAGGCCATCGAAGGTGTGCCCAGGCATTAGGAACTTGAGATGGGGAAGAAGAGGGGTAGTGACGCGACTTTAATCCAACACCTAGCAACCTCGTCAAGAGGTTTTAGATCTCTTGGTGTAACAGCTAAGGTGTTGTGTTGGCAGTCGCTGGAACCGGTTTTGAGTCCTGGGACGTGGGCGAAACTTGGTCAATAAGGAATTTCAGTCCAATTTTTTGTGATGACGAATAGTCCATATTCTGTAGGTGTTAAAAAACATCTAAGTACATCAACGCATTACTGGCATTGGTTGTCTGGTGAGACCATTTGACTGCTTATCTAATCAAAGCCATGAGCTGTATATCCTCCCCATATAATTTGTTTTATTCCGGATGCATTGCCATATTCTCTCAATAAAGATTAGCATTATTGTCATTCAGGGGGCAGTCGTAAGAGGTTTATGTAATCTTGCTGCCAATTTGACAAACAGCATTACATGACATGCAAAAAGAGAGCCACTCCTGGGAAGATATTGCCGAACTGCCAGTGGTATAATGCATGTCTCTATTTTTCTGTTCCCTAATAATCTGATGCTAGATACTGTCATCTTTAGGGACTGAAAAAGAGTCGGAAAGTTTGCCCGCTTTGTGCATATTCCATTATCTTGCCTCTTCTGAGTAGGGAAGGCTTATTAGCAAGCTTTGAACTCATACTTACAATAATGTGCCATCAACAGTTTTATAAGCTAATTAGAAAAACAGTTTAATTAATGACTGACTGGCAATAAAATGGCAATCATGAAAAAAGAAACTAAGGGTGCTAAGCTTCCACTACCACCAATTAAGGCCTAATTACAAACAAATTATATATGTGTTTTGCTGTGGGCTTTAATAAAAAAAATGGATTTAATTAAAAGAGAAAACATGCTAATTAATTAAACAGCACAAAAAAAATCTACATTGAAAAGTATGCTTTGCCTATCAAGTAATTAATGAAATACAATAATCTAAATGAGATTCCCAAGCATTTGATAAAAGCTTAGTACCCATTTCACAAAATCCATTTCAAAATTAAATGGGCAGAAATTGCATGCAAGTCATCCAGAGATACATACAATAAGAGTTCATTCTGTGATGAATTGCTTATGCTGAAGGAAAAAGGAACGAAGAAGAGACTTTCCTTAACTGTTTCTCAGTTGCCCGGGGTCCTCGCAGGAGAGAGGAAGAAAGCCTCATTTTCTGATGTGGGGCGGGCACAGCTTAAATCTGAAAACGAGTGTTTTCCACAAAAGCAATGCTCATTAAAAAATGTGGCATCACAGGGAAAGGTACTGAAAAGAGAAAACACCAAAATAACATGAAACACTTAGTTCAGCTCCTCTTCTCACCTAAATAGCCATGTTGTGCCACCTTTGCTTTACAGTACTTAAAGTGGTTTCCAAAGCAATGCATGCCATGGTGGTATGGGTTTCTTTCCTAATATACAGTAACAGTACAACCTTCCAGACGAGCTTCAATGCCATACAACTCTCATTCCGTGGCCTCCAACTGCTCTTAAATACAAGTAAAACTAAATGCATGCTATTCAACCGATCACTGCCTGCACCTGCCCGCCTGTCCAGCATCACTACTCTGAACGGTTCTGACTTAGAATATGTGGACAACTACAAATACCTAGGTGTCTGGTTAGACTGTAAACTCTTCTTCCAGACTCACATCAAACATCTCCAATCCAAAGTTAAATCTAGAATTGGCTTCCTATTTCACAACAAAGCATCCTTCACTCATGCTGCCAAACATACCCTTGTAAAACTGACCATCCTACCGATCCTCGACTTCGGCGATGTCATTTACAAAATAGCCTCCAATACCCTACTCAATAAATTGGATGCAGTCTATCACAGTGCCATCCGTTCTGTCACCAAAGCCCCATATACTACCCACCACTGCGCCCTGTACGCTCTCGTTGGCTGGCCCTCACTTCATACTCGTCGCCAAACACACTGGCTCCAGGTCATCTACAAGACCCTGCTAGGTAAAGTCCCCCCTTATCTCAGCTCGCTGGTCACCATAGCAGCACCCACCTGTAGCACGCACTCCAGCAGGTATATCTCTCTGGTCACCCCCAAAACCAATTCCTCCTTTGGCCACCTTTCCTTCCAGTTCTCTGCTGCCAATGACTGGAACAAACTACAAAAATCTCTGAAACTGGAAACACTTATCTCCCTCACTAGCTTTAAGCACCAGCTGTCAGAGCAGCTCACAGATTACTGCACATAGCCCATCTATAATTTAGCCCAAACTACCTCTTCCCCTACTGTATTTATTTATTTTGCACCCCATTATTTATATTTCTACTTTGCACATTCTTCCACTGCAAATCTACCATTCCAGTGTTTTACTTGCTATATTGTATTTACTTCGCCACCATGGCCTTTTTTGCCTTTACCTCCCTTCTCACCTCATTTGCTCACATTGTATATAGACTTATTTATCTACTGTATGTTTGTTTTACTCCATGTGTAACTCTGTGTTGTATGTGTCGAACTGCTTTGCTTTATCTTGGCCAGGTGTCAATTGTAAATGAGAACTTGTTCTCAACTTGCCTACCTGGTTAAATCAAGGTGAAAAATAAAAAAATAAAATACCAGTCAAAAGTTCAGGCACACCTACTCATTCCAGGGTTTTTCTTTATTTTAACTATTTTCTACATTGTAGAAGTGTATATTTGAGATTCTTCAAAGTAGCCTTGATGACAGCTTGACATACTCTTGGCATTCTCTCAACCAGCTTCATGAGGTAGTCACCTGGAATGCACTTCAATTAACAGGAGTGCCTAATTAAAAGTTAATTTGTGGGATTTCTTTCCTTCTTAATGCGTTTGAGACAATCAGTTGTGTTGCAACAAGATAGGGGTGGTATACAGAAGACAGCCCTATTTGGTAAAACACCAAATTCATATTATGGCAAGGAGAGCTCAAATATGCAATGAGAAAAAACAGTCCATCATTACCTTAAGACATGAAGGTCAGTCAATATCAAACATTTCAAGAAACAAGAAGTTTCTTCAAGTGCAGTCGCAAAAACCATCAAGCGCTATGATGAAACTGGCTCTCATGAGGTCCGCCACAGAAGAGGAAGACCCAGAGTTACCTCTGCTGCAGAGGATAAGTTCATTAGAGTCAACTGCACCTCAGATTGCAGCCCAAATAAATGCTTCAGAGTTCAAGTAACAGACACATCTCAACATCAACTGTTCAGAGGAGACTGCGTGAATCAGGCCTTCATGGTCGAATTGCTGCAAAGAAACCACTACTCAAAGGACACCAATAATAAGAAGACTTGCTTGGGCCAAGAAACACAAGCAATGGACATTAGACCGGTGGAAATCAGTCCTTTGGTCTGATGAGTCCAAATTTGAGACTTTTGGTTTCAACCGTTGTGACTTTGTGAAACAGAGTAGGTGAACATATGATCTCCGCATGTGTGGTTCCCACCGTGAAGCATGGAGGAGGTGGTGTGATGGTGCTTTGATGGTGACACTGTCTGTGATTTATTTAGAATTCAAGGCACACTTAACCAGCATATCTACCACAGCGATACGCCATTCCATCTGGTTTGCACTTAGTGGGACCATCATTTGTTTTTCAACAGGACAATGACCCAAAACACACCTCCAGGCTGTGTAAGGGCTATTTGACAAAGGAGAATGATGGAGTGCTGCATCAGATGACCTGGCCTCCAATTGAGATCGTTTGGGATGAGTTGGACCGCAGAGTGAAGGAAAAGCAGCCAACAAGAGCTCAGCATATGTGGGAACTCCTTCAAGACTGCTGGAAAAGCAATCCTCATGAAGCTGGTTGAGAGAATGCCAAGAGTGTGCCAAGCTGTCATCAAAGCAAAGGGTGGCTACTTATATTTTGATTTGTTTAACACTATTTTGGTTACTACATGATTCCATATGTGTTATTTCATAGTTTTGATGTCTTCGCTATTATTCTACAATGTAGGAAATAGTAAAAATAAAGAAAACCCTTGAATGAGTAGGCGTGTCCAAACTTTTGACTGGTACTGTATCTCTGGCTTCATTGAAATAGTAGAAGAAATTAGGTTGATAATAATATCATACCATTTTGAGTGGTATAAGAAGTAAAGATGCAAGTTAGCCTGTGGACACAGAATATCTGGGCCTTCCAGCAACCACCATTTACATGGCTCTAGGCCTATATCTCAGTCATACAATGATCTAACGTCAGGTGACTGTTAATTTGCCACGAGCAGCACCTGTGGATAATTTAGCTTGTCTTTCTGTGTTCAGAAATGTCACTCCTAACCATCTATCTATGGTGTGTTGAAGAGTGTAATTTCTCTGGGTTCTGTACTTTAGACTACCAGTGGTTAGCCAAGTGTTTATGACGAACCATGCAGGCGTTTCTTTCTTTCCATCATTTCCATATTCTTTAGCTTCTGGAACTCATGAAAAGGACATGACACCCCCTATTGTGTCAGAATATAGAGTTTCTGTTTTGAAGTGGTAATGTACGCTAATAGCTGTGATCACTGCTAAGGGGAAACTTGGAAGCACTAACACGGTGTGACAGTCTTTTGTCTTGTATTATTTTCACTTATTATATGAAAAGTACTGCCTCAGAGTAAAAAACTAAATATTAAAAAAAGGGAGCTTATTGCTCGGTTTGTAGAGGAGAGGGATGTGCTCAATTGTTGCAGGATGGAAGTCCACTGAAGAGACAGTGAATTACAATCACCATTGGATTAAGTTGTGCTTGGCTATTTTACTTAGGGCTAGCTGTTAAACTCATTCATAATGTATTACGAATGAATAATAGGCATTTATGCACTTGTGTAGGCAGTTATAAGAAGCTATGAGCTGCTATGAATGCTTCTAACAGTTGCTGTATTATTGGATATATACGTTTTAACTGAATACAGCATTCTTTGTTTCATTTTTCAGGAATGCTTTCTGGAATCCATCTTTTAAATATGAGCTGCCGGATCCTATCAACTCTCCTGACAGAGGGTGAGCGAGTTATATATAGCACTTAATATTATGCTAATTAAAGGAAATTAATTACTCCATTTGCAACGTACAGCTGTGTAAAATAATGTTCAATAATCAAAGGATGGCGTCGCAAGTGCCCTAATTGGAAGACTTGCACCACTTAATCTACTGAACTAATATTAAGAAGTACTTTAGGGGCCAGAAGCTATTCCTAGTATTTTGGGACTTCTAAGCCAGCCTTTGAGAAACAACAAGAAAAGTACGGCTCTGCAAAAGATCAACAAACCAAACTGCACGTGAGAAAAGAAGAAACATCGCCAACCCTATCTGCAAACAATGGTTTTCTAAAATGTAAAGGTATTAGGGATGAAAACGAAAGAGCTTCTTTCAAAACACTACCTCAGTAAGGTACCAGTTAATAACATGAACAGATACCTAAGAAGAAATGTGATTGCTTTGTGTCACATTTTGGTGGACTTAATACTGAACTTGAACTTTTAAGAAGAACCGAGCTTTAAAAAGTATTTGAAACAAAGAATTTCAGACTTTGGAGAATATTTAAAGATATACTTTAATGAGGAGACAATCTCAAAGCAACCTGTAAATATTCTGGCAGTGTATTTTAGAACTCGAACAGATGAAAGCACATGTATCAGAGAATTTCTAAGAAGCCTTAAAAAAAGGGTTTTACCAAATTGTTTTAATATTCAGATTCAAAGTCAACAAAAAAATAATGAATTTATTGTCGCGAGCTCAAAACACAGCAGAAACAAACAATTCCTTTAAATGGAGGAACATCTTCAGACATTTCACTTTGGTTCAAAAAGCAATGCTGGTAGATTGAGAACTGAAATACTGTGACAACCTGGTACACTGTGAACTGTGTTTCTTTACAAACAATGCCTTGGGGGACAGACACAGCCCTCTTTAGTAATTCACAGCTGTCTAAATCCTTTTCCGTTCTTTCCATTACGAAAACCTGGTACTATTCCTCCACTAAAAAGCCTGCCATAATAATGTCTCTCAAGTGTTATGACTGTAAACAAATTAAACAAATAGGCCATTACATACGGTATCAAATGAGACGCTTCAATAATAACCTTGAAATGTATTCTGACCACAGTTGGGAATATTGATCCACTAAATGTTTGTCACCATAGGACTGTCCAGAGTCAACACTAGTGTCGCAATCATAATTTGCAAAGTGCAATGAGGTTGAACTCAGGAAGAATTAGACGTGGGTATAAAACGCTCCACTTCTACGCACATTTCCCCAGAGCATGTTTAATACGCCACATGCTATTATTTATCTAGGAAACGAAGCCGCAACCGTGACGCTGCCAGCAGCCAACACTTGAGCCATCTGTAGCAAACTACACTTCTCTCAAGTTCATCCTCTACCATAGATACAGTATATTTGGTCCAACATCCACTAAAGAGATGGAGAAAAACATATTTGAAAAGGGATATGGCAGCAGCAACATGGTCAACATACTACAGTAGAATACATGGTGAAATGTCTATGTCCTACTCATTCATGGTAGTGTATGCTGCTGTATTTTCCTATCTATTTACAAGAAGTCAGTGGAATTTGTAGGTCACTTGTCATTAGCTCTCATAGTCATTTAGACAATTTTACAGAGAGGCTGATATTGGGCTAAATGTTACCAGGCACCACAGAACAATGAATGCAGTTTCATACTCACCAATTTTGTTGTATGTGAGAATTTCTTGAAAATTTCAGTCAATTCACTGTTCTGAGCATGAGGTAAACACAGATACAGAGTGAGCTATGGCTGCCAGACTGCTGTCAAGCCCATCCTTCATGTTCCTGGCAAGCTACAAGGGAGGTGACAGAGAGGCAAAGAACCTCAGCTAAGTCTGCCCAAATCCACTAGTGCTCTAAGAGGCTTTCTGGAACTACAGGTGCCACTGTCAGCCACAAAGCAAGTTTTTAATTTTAATTTCTCTAACCTTTTTTTTGGCCATTTGCATTATTGTGTTTTATCGTCTGTTATTTTATGCTGGGTACAAGAATCAGCCTTCAACATCAGTCTGCTGGCATGTAAAATCAAATCACTTACCGTGCGTGTCCCTCATCAACATTTTTAATAGAGAACTAGGTTTTAATGTTTGATAGAGTACGACGAGTTTGCGTGCATTGCCTAACCTTTGTTGAAGTTCAAGTGTTTATCTGAATTAAGGTTTAGGTACATGGCTGACAGACATTAAGTGTGTATGCTGTACTGATGCATGAATATCACTGCTTCTATAAGGGCATCACATCTCTCACCTCTAGTTGTGACAATTGAACATACTGTAATCCCCAACTATGAAAAGTAGTAGCTGTGTCTTTTTAACTGCAATTATGGGTGCGTGGGCTACATTTTCTACTAAATTAGCTTCAAACCGCTTGATCCATGATGCCTGGCGAGACAAGTGGTTTCAAAACTGCAGGCATTGCATTTAGGGACGTGTGCACTTCAAAGGTATGAAACTTGCACCTTGAGAATGTTTTAAAAGTTGGCTTGAAGGCAATGTACCCTTTCATTAAAAAGCAGAGGCAAAAGTCCTTTAGACACTGCCACACTTCAAAACTAAGGGGGAGGGATTTCCATTAACTCAATGGAAAAGGGCTGCAGGACTTCTCAATCAAGTGTGCCTGTGTGTGTTTTTGTTCCCCTATGTCTTTGCAGGAAGAAATGGCCGCGGATCCATTAGTTTGATTTGTCACAGCGGGAGCGCCCCAAAGATCTCTTATCAGTGCAACGTACCTCTCGAGTGGCGAGTCTGTCGCTCATCTCCTCCGCCTTCCCAAAGTCCCCTTCAGCGATGGCGCTCTCTATGCTCTTTTCTAGGCTGGACTGGAGAAGGGGAACATTTTGTGATTTTAGAAATAGAAAAGGGGGGGAAAATGTAAGAGTAACTTCCCCTGGGCCTTATTTTTTATAGGATTGCTATTAATACAAATATGTAGATTTTCCTTCACAAATGAAAACCTTTTTGATTGGATATTAGAAGGGAAATCTTTTTTTCTTTTTTTTGGGGGGGGGGGGGGGGGGGGGTTACCAAACATAAATGTGACTCTTTAATTACACATTTCCATTACAGACTGGAGCAGGGGAGGGGGCAAAGATGCCCCTGGTTACTGATGGCAGGGTGGTTCCCTAAAGAAGGAGACTATCCGAAGTAGTACAGTAAAGAGCATTTCTCCAAAAATCTTTCAAAGGGCACATGACAGGCAAGATGTTATACTTCTATATTAGGGGAGCCCGCTCTGAAGCATCTTCATAAAAAATGATTCAAGGACTCATGCCCCTGTGTGGTTCAGTTGGTAGAGCATGGTGTTTGCAACGCCAGGATTGTGGGTTCGATTCCCGGGGCCACCTATATATAAAATGTAATGCGTGCATACTGCAAGTTGCTGTGAATAAAAGTGTCTGCTAAATGGCATATATAAACATATTTATAAAGACTCAAGTTGTTTATGGACGCACACTCATCCCTCAAATGAATTTGGAAAAAGACAGCAAGTGGAGCCTAATAATGAAATGAAAGATGGTAGTAATAACTACATATATATATAAACTTCTACCACCACAACTTTACAGTAGCCTTTTTGCTGACAATGTGAACTGAATTATAGACTGAATGTGCATGTCCCAAAGAAAATATTTTGTGCCTAGTGTGTAATTGACTTAACATTTGTTAATGTAATATGGAATGTCTAAATGACATTGATCACTAATGAGAATGTTTGAACATGGAGGAGCAAGACCTTCTCGTTATGTTGACTTGACAAGTTCTGTTTAATTCAGCTTCTTGTTAATTATATCTTATCCATTCAAAGTAGGCCTCTTTTGAAAATGAGTAGAAAACGCAGCAAAAATTCAATTTTATGGTACTTTGAGATAGTGAATTCAAATAACACTCCAAATAAGCATTACTGGAACTTCCAATTGAATTAGGACAAATTCCCCATCTTATACACAATTATTATATTTGCAACCACTTTGCTTACATGACAATTTACATAAAAATATGTATGTCTCTTTCTTGTTCTATTACATCAGACTTATCAAGTACATAACTTCATTTCTTACTTGAATCCATTTAGAAATAAACTTGTTTTTCCAAGAGTTACTTATCTTATGACACACATACATACACACACACACTACAGCTATTCGCCAGCACTTTCCTGCACATAGATGCAGGGCTGAGACACACAAAAACAAAAGCAGGTGACTGTCTGTGATTCCATTTTCCATACATCCGTTTCCCCCAAAAATATAGCCAAAGCTAGTGCTATGCAGGCTAGATCCATGCCCCTGTAGGCTAGATTCATGGGTCTGACAATTAGGCTACTCAAAGTGTGAGAGGCTATGTTATTGTTCTATACGTGGCTTTCCACAAACAGTAACAAGGTGTGCAAGAGCTGTCAGGTCTTTGTACAGACATTCAGTACACACACTTCTCTCTAGAGCAAATCTACATCTTACATTAATCTCAACCTAAAAGGACAGTGGAGAATCATCCCAATGCCAAGATTAAGGTAATCTCATCATTACATTTAACACTATCTTTTATATTTTACTCAACGTCAGATTTGAGTCTAAAAACCACTTAATCCACCTGTCATATTTGATAAAACAATGAGAAGTTACACAGGCATGGATATGGAAAGACAGAACACGTTCAATGCTTTTACCATAACTTGACGGCATTAAACACAGACAGGCAGGCGAGTAATGTGGCAGACATCTTTGTTACCTTAGGAGCAGGCTTGCTACAGGCAGGGGGTTGAAATCTATCATTGATGCCAAAGTACTGCGTAAGCCCATCCCAATGCCTTTCATGCTCCGCTTGAGGTTCTCTGCTGAGAAAAAAAAAAGAAGTGTGTTCATGTTCATTATCGGTTCAGTACAAGACTACAGCATATGTTTAGAATATACATGGGTGATAAGTACACATTCAATTTTTTAGAAAGCCCTAGTAGAATAGGCTATTAGGTAGGCCTACACCAACAAGGCTATGTCCCGATTCACCACCCTTTTTCAGAAGTCTGCACTTGAACACCTACCGTCATGGATTAAAAAGCATAGGATTGGTGTAGCCTAAGCATTGACTAGAGCGAGTTTCCACAATTCTAAAATCCATGCAAGAAAGTGTGCGAGCTGTAGTGGGTGAAGTACCGGGACTCAGCCTTAAGTCTATTGTAGAGCTACAGTTGAAGTCAGAAGTTTACAAACACCTGAGCCAAATACATTTAAACTCAGTTTAACAATTCCTGACATTTAATCCTAGTACAAATTCCTTGTCTTAGGTCAGTTAGGATCACAACTTAATTTTAAGAATGTGAAATGTCAGAATAATAGTAGATAAAAGCTGAAATAATTAATTCTACTTCAGCTCTTATTTCTTTCATCACATTCCCAGTGGGTCAGAAGTTCACATACACTCAATTAGTATTTGGTAGCATTGCCTTTTAATTGTTTAACTTGGGTCAAACGTTTTGGGTAGCCTTCCACAAGCTTCCCACAATAAGTTGGGTGAATTTTGGCCCATTCCTCCTGACAGAGCTAGTGTAACTGAGTCAGGTTTGTAGGCCTCCTTGCTCACACACACTTTTTCAGTTCTGCCTACAAATTTTCTATAGGATTGAGGTCAGGGCTTTGTGTTGCCCACTCCAATACCTTGACTATGTTGTCCTTAAGCCATTTTGCCACAACTTTGGAAGTATGCTTGGGGTCACTGTCCATTTGGAAGACCCATTTGCGACCAAGCTTTAACTTCCTGACTGATGTCTTGAGATGTTGCTTCAATATAACCACACAATTTTATTTTCTCATGATGCCATCTATTTTGTGAAGTGCACCAGTCCATCCTGCAGCAAAGCACCCCCACACCATGATGCTGCCACCCCCGTCCTTCACGGTTGGGATGGTGTTCTTTGACTTGCAAGCCTCCCCCTTTTTCCTCCAAACATAATGATGGTCATTATGGCCAAACAGTTCTATTTTTGCTTTATCAGACCAGAGGACATTTCTCCAAAAAGTACGATCTTTGTCCCCATGTGCAGTTGCAAACCGTAGTCTGGCTTTTTTTTATGACAGTTTTGGAGCAGTCTCCTTGCTGAGCGGCCTTTCAGGTTATGTCGATATAGCACTCGTTTTACTGTGGATATAGATCCTTTTGTACCCGTTTTCTCCAGCATCTTCACAAGGTATTTGCTGTTGTTCTGGGATTGATTTGCACCTTTCGCACCAAAGTTCGTTCATCTCTAGGAGACAGAACACGTCTCCTTCCTGAGCGGTATGACGGCTGCATGGTCCCATGGTGTTTATACTTGCATACTATTGTTTGTACAGATGAACATGGTACCTTCAGGCGTATGGAAATTGCTCCCAAGGATGAACCAGACTTGTTGAGGTCTTCACTGATTCCTTCTGATTTTCCCTTGATGTCAAGCAAAGAGGCAGTGAGTTTGAAGGTTGGCCTTGAAATACATCCATAGGTACACCTCCAATTGACTCAAATTATGTCAATTAGCCTATCAGAAGCTTCTAAAGCCATGACATCATTTTCTGGAATTTTCCAAGCTGGCACAGTCAACTTAGTGTATGTAAACTGGAATTGTGATACAGTGAATTAAGTGAAATAATCTGTCTGTAAACAATTGTTGAAAAAATTACTTGTGTCATGCACAAAGTAGATGTCCTAACCGACTTGCCAAAACTATAGTTTGTTAACAAGAAATTTGTGGAGTGGTTGAAAAATGAGTTTTAATGACTCCAACCTAAGTGTATGTAAACTTCCGACTTCAACTGTATGTGATACAATTACATTTTCAAAGGTCTACATTACCTTTCATTGTTTGATTCCATGTTCTTAGTTGCTGATCTTTCATCTGTTTAGTGACGTGAAACAAAGACATTCATCTTGGTTCCCTGTGAACTGTCAAGTAAACTCCAAAAATCACCCTTTGTTGTGTTGTGTCATGACCTCATGACCTCAGAAATATAAACTACACTGTGGTTATATCCCTTGAAAAACAATGAAAAGGGGTAGACTGGTTGACTATTTTTTTCAGTGACTTTTATTAATTCAAATATAATACCATTCAGAATTGAACAAGGACAAATGAAAGTCAGTGAATAGGCACTTTAAAAAACAAGGGTCATGAGACACTTGGACACAGGATGACCCCTCTGCTCTGGTTTTCCCCTTTCCATTATTTCTGTGATAGATAGGTCAAGTAGGTTAGGCTTACATCTGACCAGAGCAAAGATGTCCTTGATCCTTATCTTCAGTGGCTATTGTGTGTATGTGTTAAAAAGTGCAATTGACCTTTCTTATATCGTCCTTTTCTCTGCGGTCTTTTTTGGGGGAGCTTCATTGTGTTGATCTCATCTTTTTTCTTCTGCTGCTCTTTACATTTCTAAAGAACATGAAGCGCAACCATTCACATTTAGCAATAACAAATCATTAACCCAAATCATGAAAACCTCCTTTTCAACAGTTAATACATTTTTTGTGTGATGTGTATATCACGTTAGTGTCTTTAGTCACTTTAAAACATACAATGTAGCTTTTCAAATGAGTAGCCTATCCACATTTTACTTCACATACTTGCCAATTCTCCTCGGAAATCCCGGGTAAGGAGTCCAAACACGGGTCATTTTCTATGAAGGGCTGGATACAAGAATAACTTGTGTCTCCAAGTGTAACACAATTTTGCTTAAGACCACGCGAAAGTCCAACTGCAGGACGTTGAACGTTAGTTGCGGCTATTTCTTGATTTGCAACACCTTGGTCGTCTTCATCATCTGAACTAATTTCGGTCAGACCTTTCGGTAAAAGTCCGCTATACATGTTGAGAAGGGCAAATCAACAACGATGTATGCTCGGGTTATGACGTGTTAGTCATAATCCAAAACAAACTGGTATACCTATTTTTTTACCAAATCAAAGATTGTAAACATTTTCACTTCCTGGTGGACACTATGACTCTTGCAAAACAACCGCTCTGATTGGGTAAAACAATGTAATTTCTACCAATGAGAACTGTTCTTCTATCGATGCGCCAAACCCCATGGTTGCGTTCCAGGTCGTCTTTATTAGGCTACAATTGCAATGCGCATCTCAGATTATAACTGAGATGTTGAACACTTGTCCCTGTTAGAATTAACAGAATTGTAGAGCGATAACTTGCCAAAAAAGGGTAGAATTGTCACATCCCAAAAAATGCTTTGGGGAGGGTTGTGTTTTTTTTATTAGGCACAGGGAGTGTAGTGCGTCTTCTCCTTGGTTTACCTTCGCCCTTATGCAGGTGTTCACTATAATCTCTTCCATTCTAGCCAAATTTCCTCATCTGCTTGCATGCCCCTTCCCTACAGTGGATTCGGAAAGTATTCAGACCCATTGACTTTTTCCAAATTTTATTACGTTACAGCCTTATTCTAAATTTGATAACAGTGCTTTTTGAATGCCAAGAGTGTGCAAATATGTTTCAAGGAAAAGGGTGGCTACTTCGAAGAATCTCAAATATAAAATATATGTTGACACTTTTTTGGTTACTACATGATTTCATATGTGCTATTTCACAGTTTTGATGTCTTCACTATTATTCTACAATGTGGAAAATAGTAAACATAAAGAAAAACCCTTGAATGAGTAGGTGTGTCCAAACTTTTGACTGGTACTCTATATATATACATATCTGCCAACATTTCTAGAAACCTGTTTTCGCTTTGTCGTTATGGGATATTGTGTGTAGATTGATGAGGACATGTTTTTATTTAATCAATTTTAGAATAAGGCTGTAACGTAGAACAATGCAGAAGAAGTCAAGGGGTCTGAATACTTTCAGAATGCACTTTAAATCAAGCTGTTTTGGTACTTTCCTTGTGTACTACGTTTTCCCGAGCGCTAACTACACCACAAGACAATATAGTCTGCCAGTTTAACTGTCTACGGGCTTAGCCGTATTTTTCCTACATTTTAAAGAACATATGGAGCTGTATTTGTGTATTAAAAAAAAAAATCTCAATACCAAATTCTCTTGGTAACAATTAAGTACCTTACTGTAATTGTTTTCCACTAAAATTGTAAAAAATTGCTTTTTAACAAAAATACATTTCTCAAGCAAGGTTTAAAATCACATATTTAGAAGATAAATTGTAGGCGGGTTTTATGACTTTGTGTTTGTGGTAACGAGTGACGACCAGGCACAACTCTGATATAAAGTGTTTTTTCTCTCAAAGTTGCCGGTATGTCACGTGTCCTACTTATATCAGTACACTCGTAACAACCTAATCATTACGAAACTTCTATTCGATCAAATCAGCCATATGTAGCAAATACGCCATTACATTTTTTGTTTACAAAATTCGACACTCTCAATGACCTCTCAAACTCCTCGCTTGGTGAACAAAAAAACTAAAAATCGCCACCTGCTGGAGAAGACAGATTTTGGGCCCAGTTATCCCTCTCGCTTCGCCCGTTCCTTTCTGGTGTGTATCAATCCACTCGAGCGGAGGGGCCTAATAGGAGCAATATGTAGCCTGAAAACTAGCTATTATTGTCAGAGAGGTGGAACTCTATTTGTTATTGGTCTATTAACTTATATCACCTGGTGATGTCACCAGGCAAGCCAAAACTCCACTCATGCAAAACCTGCTGATTAGAAGTTCCTGTGTAGAAAGTGGCATGTATTCATGGATGCCAAGAGAAGCCAGGCTTCCCCCCCCAAAATTAGGAAAAAGTAAAAGTAAAAAATAATTAAGAAAAATTGATATTTTGTCTCTCTGTTTTTCATAATTTTCCTTAAATTCGGAAGAGGCTAAATGTATCTCACAGGAGAAAGCATCCGAGCGAGCGAAACAGCAACCCTCTGTCTCTCTACGTGTAGAGATGCTGTCTGTCCAAACGAGTATGCCATTGTTGACGCCCATAGCTTTGAAGGCAAGGGAAGCCAGTGAGCATCTAGCCTCTGTTGACAAACAAAGTATACAAAATTAGCCAATCAGCTTTGAGCTAAACTGAGCGAGCTCAACTGTGAATGGTCCTGGCGCACCAAAAAAAGTTTCACGGGAAGCCAGCTTGGATTTGGTGTCACTCCTATCCAATCCAAATGAAAGCATTATGTAATTGCCAGAAAAACTTGAATTGTTGCATCTTGTTGTGTTGTTGTCCTCCAGTGGCTAGCTAGCCAGCTAGCTAAAATTGTCCCTTTCCTAAATTAGCCATGGATGGAGATAGGGATTTGGACTTGTGGTTTTACTTAATTGTCCGTACTGGCCAATGATTATAACAGCGATTCTGATCCAACCATTAATTCATACATTGTTGTGCCCCTGGCCTGAGAGGATGGATGTTCAATATGTAGCTAGATGTATAATGCTAATGTTAACTAGCTAATGTTGCCCATGAATGGAAGTTAGGCTAGTGAGCAAGCACTTTAGCCAGGTAGCGTAGGACAACAAAAATAAAAGTGTGTACTGTATGACAGAGTGATAGACCGTTTCGTCAACATGAAAGAGAGGAGGATGGCATTGGCATTCCTCTACAAGTAGTGTGAGTCAACATGTTTTTCTACTTGCACGAACGCGCACGCATTCACACAGAAATCAGAACCATGGACAGCCATATCATTCCCCAGTGATTTTACCCACACACCACTACTGTGTGTAGATTGTATTTTCAGCCACAAATTATCAGGAAATAACACCGATCACATTTTTTTCACACTTTTACAGTGTTAATTTCATCAGCTGTTGCACGATATGATACAAACACAGGAAACAGAATTCTTACGGCACTTGGCCTTCAACAAGGTTTAACATTACTCATGGCTTCTGGAAGGTGTGTAGAAAACGTAGTAAGAGAGGAAAGATACATTTGAGTGGTGTTTTAAGGGCAATATAGTAAATACAATGTTTACCTATTAAATTTCAGACTCAAAGCCATAAACACTAACCAATAATTTTTTGGTTCAAAATTAAATAATACATTTTTATTGAGTTGCCGCCCACAGATTTAGAAAATGTGCCAGGTGGTTGATCTCCCATGAGACAATCCGATCATTGGCCTCTTTCATCCTCCTCACTCTCCTCTGACTCTCGTATTGCCTAACATAGCAGACACAGATATGAGATGTACCGTAGTGGGCCAGTGAGAACAGTAGTCATTGATGCAGGCTTTTAGGTGGGGTAGTGTACAGTATATCTTTCGTGACAGTTCCAGAGCCATGCTGCTATCATCAAGTGTGCCTTTGTTTTATGAAGCTGCACTTTACATGTCCTGAGACAGCAGCCTGTTTCAAACTCACCTGTACATCTTCCTGTCTGAATCTGAAACTGCACTGTATCTCCTCCTGCTGCTTTGTGCTTTGTCTCTCTCTTTGTGCTCTCACCCTCTTGCACAGGTATGCCTGAGGAAGCCAGTGACAGATTACATTTAGGAAGAAGTGTAGTTTACCAAGGCTACAGTAATATAGTGATATGACATCACCAATACTTTGTCACAGATTGTGTATTGACTAATACTATGTTGACCAGAGTTATTATTTATAGTCAGGTAGAAGGTGTTAATGTGTCCCACAGATAAAGGCTGCAATGAGCTCATCATGCAGACATTGTCGCAATGGTATGTTTGTAAACATGACAGGTAATCAGAGAATTCACAATATATGACAAATGCTTTATTCACACATAATACCTATAGAGCCATGAAGCCATCAACCACCCAAGCCACAGCCTGTTCACCCCGCTATCATCCAGAAGGTGAGGTCAGTACAGGTGCATCAAAGCTGGGACCGAGAAACTGAAAAACAGCTTCTATCTCAAGGCCATCAGACTGTTAAATAGCCATCAATAGCCGGCTTCCAGCCGGTTACGTAACCCTGCTCCTTAGAGGTTGATGCCCTATAAACATAGACATGGAATCACTGACCACTTTAATAATGGAACACTAGTCACTTTAATAATGTTTAAAATAATGTTTACATACTGCTTTACTCATCTCATCTGTATATACTCCGACATTGCTCAATCTAATATTTGTATATTTCTTAATACCATTCTTTTACTTTTAGATTAGTGTGTATTGTTGTGAACTGTTAGATACAACTGTACTGTTGGAGCTAGGAACCCAAGCATTTCGCTACACCCGCACTAACATCTGCTAAATATGTATATGTGACCAATACGATTTGATTCTGATTTGATACATGTGTGCACCAAAGTTGAATCTGAGTTTAATTAAGCTGCACTCTGTACACTCCTGACATTAGGGAGTATCACACTCACCTCACCAACTTCCCTACCTGCCCTTTCGTCCTCCTCACTCTGCTCTGACTTTCTTGTTGTCTAACATAGCAGACATAGACATGAGATGTACAGTAGTGGGCCAGTGACAGAACCGTAGCCATTGAATTTGGAATAAACAAAATCGCAGAGCTCCTGTGAAAATATTGGGGGGGTGCAAAATAGCCATCTGGAATATACATTTAAAGTTTGATTTGATTCAATTATATTCTTCAACTTAGATGTTTGGTTGAGATGGAGACGTGAATCCAACATATCAATTATTAATTTGTAGACAAACTGAATATTGAATTGTGTTTGATTGTCAACGCAACCGAATGTCAACATTTGAAGGAGATGTATCTTCTGCTTGGATAGTTCCATCTGTGCCACTGACTAAATCATCTTTAATTCCACTTTGTCTACAAATTAATAATGAATATGTTGGATTCACGTCTCCATCTCAACCAAAAACCTAAGTGAAATAATAGAACTAAATCAACACAAACTTAAATGCACTATTTAAAGTGCATTTAATGTTTGATTTAACTTAGTCCTATTCTGTAATTTAGATTTTTGGTTCAGATGGAGATGTGAATCTAACATATTCATTATTAATTTGTAGGCAAATTGGAATAAAAGACAACTAATTAAGTGACACAAAAGATACATCACCTTCAAATGTTGATATTTTTAGTTGGTTCAATAATACAACTTTTGCAATACAGTAAATCGCCTTACAATATCTTATCTTATCAATATCTTACAAACTAATATACTGTATTTATTCAACCTTAAAATGAGTAACACATCCATGGCCACATTCTGAGATTACTGTAACTACAGTTGAAGTCGGAAGTTTACATACACTTAGGTTTTAAACCACTGCACAAAATTGTTGTTAACAAACTATAGTTTTGGCAAGTCGGTTAGGACATCTACTTTGTGCATGACACAAGTCACCATTGTTTATATACAGATTATTTCACTTATAATTCACAGTATCACAATTCCAGTGGCTCAGAAGTTTACATACACTAAGTTGACTGTGCATTTAAACAGCTTGGAAAATTCCAGAAAATTATGTCATGGCTTTAGAGGCTTCTGAAAGGCTAATTGACATCATTTGAGTCAATTGGAGGTGTATCTGTGGATGTATTTCAAGGCCTACCTTCAAACTCAATGCCTCTTTGCTTGACATCATGGGAAAATCAAAAGAAATCAGCCAAGACCTCAGAAAAAAAATTGTAGAACTCCACAAGTCTGGTTCATCCTTGGGAGCAATTTCCAAACGCCTGAAGCTACCATTTTCATCTGTACAAACAATAGTACGCAAGTATAAACACCATGGGACCACGCAGCCGTCACACCGCTCAGGAAGGAGATGCGTTCTGTCTCCTAGAGATGAACATACTTTGGTGTGAAAAGTGCGAATCAATCCCAGAACAACAGCAAAGGACCTTGTGAAGATGCTGGAGGAAACAGACACAAGGTATCTATATCCACAGTAAAACGAGTCCTATATCGATATAACCTGAAAGGCCGCTCAGCAAGGAAGAAGCCACTGCTCCAAAACCGTCCTAAAAAAGCCAGACTACGGTTTGCATCTGCACATGGGGACAAAGACCATACTTTTTGGAGAAATGTCCTCTGGTCTGATGAAACAAAAATAGAACTGTTTGGCCATAATCACCATTGTTATTTTTGGAGGAAAAAGGGGGAGGCTTGCAAGCCGAAGAACACCATCCCAACCATGAGGCATGGGGGTGGCAGCATCATGTTGTGGGGGTGCTTTGCTGCAGGAGGGACTGGTGCACTTCACAAAATAGATGGCATCATGAGGAGGAAAATTATGTGGATATATTGAAGCAACATCTCAAGACATCAGTCAGGAAGTTAAAGCTTGGTTAAAGTTAAATGGGTCTACGAAATGGACAATGACCCCAAGCATACTTCCAAAGTTGTGGCAAAATGGCTTAAGGACAACAAAGTGAAGGTATTGGAGTGGCCATCACAAAGCCCTGACCTCAATCCTATAGAAAATTTGTGGGCAGAACTGAAAAAGTGTGTGCGAGCAAGGAGGCCTACAAACCTGACTCAGTTACACCAGCTCTGTCAGGAGGTATGGGCCAAAATTCACCCAATTTATTGTGGGAAGCTTGTGGAAGGCTACCCGAAATGTTTGACCGAAGTTAAACAATTAAAAGGCAATGCTACCAAATACTAATTGAGTGTATGTGAACTTTTGACCCACTGGGAATGTGATGAATGAAATAAAAGCTGAAATAAATCATTCTCTCTACTATTATTCTGACATTTCACATTCTTAAAATAAAGTGGTGATCCTAACTGACCTAAGACAGGGAATTTTTACTCGAAGTAAATGTCAGGAATTGTGAGTTGAAAACTGAGTTGAAATGTATTTGGCTAAGGTGTATGTAAACTTCCGACTTCAACTGTATGAATATCTTCTTGTCTTTACATTTGAGTCAAATCAAATTTCAAATCAAATCAAATTTGATTGGTCACATACACATGGTTAGCAGATGTTAATGTGAGTGTAGTGAAATGCTTGTGCTTCTAGTTCCGACCGTGCAGTAATATCTAACAAGTAATCTAACAATTTCACAACAACTACCTTATACACACAAGTGTAAAGGAATGAATAAGAATATGTACATATAAATATATGGATGAGCGATGGCCGAACAGCATAGGCAAGATGCAGTAGATGGTATAGAGTACAGTATATACATATGAGATGAGTAATGTAGGGTATGTAAACATTATATAAAGTGGCATTGTCTAAAGTGACTAGTGATACATTTATTACATCCAATTTTGAAATATTAATGTGGCTAGAGATTTGAGTCAGTATGTTGGCAGCAGCCACTCAATGTTAGTGATGGCTGTTTAAAAGTCTGATGGCCTTGAGATAGAAGCTGTTTTTCAGACTCTCGGTCCCAGCTTTGATGCACCTGTACTGACCTCGCCTTCTGGATGATAGCGGGATGAACAGGCAGTGGCTCAGGTGGTTGTTGTCCTTGATGATCTTTTTGGCCTTCCTGTGACATCGGGTTTTGTCGGTGTCCTGGAGTACGGGTAGTTTCCCCCCGGTGATGCGTTGTGCAGACCTCACTACCCTTTGGAGAGCCTTACGGTTGTGGGCGGAGCAGTTGCCGTACCAGGCGGTGATACAGTCCGACAGCATGCTCTCGATTGTGCATCTGTAAAAGTTTGTGAGTGTTTTTTGGTGACAAGCCAAACTTCTTCAGCCTCCTGAGGTTGAAGAGGCGCTGTTGCGCCTTCTTCACCACGCTGTCTGTGTGGGTGGACCATTTCAGTTTGTCCGTGATGTGTACGCCGAGGAACTTAAAACTTTCCACCTTCTACACTACTGTCCCGTCGATGTGGATAGGGGGGGGGGGGGGGGGCTTCCTCTGCTGTTTCCTGAAGTCCACGATCATCTCCTTTGTTTTGTTGACGTTGAGTGTGAGCTTATTTTCCTGACACCACACTCCGAGAGCCCTCACCTCCTCCCTGTAGGCCGTCTTGTCGTTGTTGGTAATCAAACTTACCACTGTTGTGTCGTCTGCAAACTTGATGATTGAGTTGGAGTCGTGCATGGCCACGCAGTCATGGGTGAACAGGGAGTACAGGAGAGGGCTGAGAACGCACCCTTGTGGGGCCCCAGTGTTGAGGATCAGTGGGGTGGAGATGTTGCTTCCTACCCTCACCACCTGGGGGCGGCCCGTCAGAAAGTCCAGGACCCAGATGCCCAGGGTGGGGTCGAGACAAAGGGCTTAATGACGAGTTTGGAGGGTACTATGGTGTTAAATGCTGAGCTGTAATCGATGAACAGCATTCTTACATATGTATTCCTCTTGTCCAGATGGGTTAGGGCAGTGTGCAGTGTGATTGTGATTGCGTCGTCTGTGGACCTATTGGGGTGGTAAGCAAATTGGAGTGGGTCTAGGGTGTCAGGTAGGGTGGAGGTGATATGATCCTTGACAAGTCTCTCAAAGCACTTCATGATGACGGAAGTGAGAAAGTTGTATAGTTTCTCTGGGAACAAGACATCGGTGTCTGCGACGGGGCTGGTTTTCTTTTTGTAATCCGTGATTGTCTGTAGACCCTGCCACATACGTCTCGTGTCTGAGCCGTTGAATTGAAACTCTACTTTGTCTCTATACTGACGCTTAGCTTGTTTGATTGCCTTGCGCAGGGAATAGCTACACTGTTTGTATTCAGTCATGTTTCCGGTCGCCTTGCCATGATTAAAAGCAGTGGTTCGCGCTTTCAGTTTTGCGCGAATGCTGCCATCAATCCACGGTTTCTGGTTGGGGAAGGTTTTAAATGTCACAGTGGGTACAACATCACCGATGCACTTGCTAATAAACTCGCTCACCGAATCAGCGTATACATCAATGTTGTTGTCCGATGCTATCCGGAACATATCCCAGTCCACGTGATCGAAACAATCTTGAAGCGTGGAATCAGATTGGTTGGACCAGCATTGAACAGACTTGAGCACGGGTGTTTCATGTTTTAGTTTCTGTCTATAGACTGGGAGCAACAACATGGAGTCGTGGTCAGATTTGCCGAAAGGAGGGAGAGGGAGGGCTTTGTATGCGTCGCGGAAGTTAGAGTAGCAATGATCCAGAATTTTGCCAGCCTAGGTCGCGCATTCGATATGCTGATAACATTTTGTGAGCCTTGTTTTCAGATTAGCCTTCTTAAAATCCCCAGCTACAATAAAGGCAGCCTCAGGATATGTGGTTTCCAGTTTACATAAAGTCCAATTAAGTTCTTTCAGGGCCGTCGAGGTATCTGCTTGGGGAGGGATATACACGGCTGTGCATACAGTTTCATACTGGTCTCCCGTGGGAAACAAGCTCATAACCCTAGCATTGGAAGCACCATGCTCTACCAACTGAGCCACATAGGACCATTGTTACGTAAGCATAGAACGTGTGCATGTTCAAGACAGCATGCAGGTCGCAGGTCTGTGCTGCCCTACCAAGCAAAAGAGCAGTAACTGCACATTTGGTCAAAAATGTGTTATTCACATTTTTTATACATTAAATACATGCTTTATTATGTGGACACATATCCCGCCTCAATTGTGTTATATTATGGAGAAAATTGGGGATCATATTTGCAGTAACTGAAAAAAGTTAACGTGAATGCAAGGAAAAAGGCAGTAACTGCCATCACTTACGTCAGTTACTGCCTTTTACCTTGGTTTCACTGAGCTTTGGGCTGCAGTGTCTACGGTAAACCTTGGTATTATTTATTGTTCTTTGCTGATACAAGTATCAAACTATATGACACTGACAGCCACATGCCAATAAATATACTAACACAAGATTGTATTAAAATAAAATCATCATGGAAACATTCCAGGGGGTTTTCCAAGCAAGAAGGCAGAAACTGCCATCTAGGGTCAAAGGTCAGAGGTCAGGGTCAATATGAATAAAAAATAACCTCATAGGAATACAACAGATAACCACATTTCCAATGATCTGCCTACAATTCATTTGGCTGGACATTAAAAAAACTTTTTTCAGTTTCACTCTATGAGCAGTTACTGCTCTTTGGCTTGGTAGGGCAGTGTGGAGATCTTCACAATTGCTATTATAATCTGCACGGAATCTCGAACAGCATTGATCACTTGCACTATGTACTTTCAATGTAATCACAACTTCAATCCAGGTCTTTTGGTTGTGCTATTATACTGAACAAAAATATAAACGCAACATGCAACAATTTCAAAGATTTTGCTGAGTTAGAGTACATATAAGGAAATCAGTCAATTGAAATAAATTCATTAGGCCGTAATCTATGGGCGCAGCCATGGGTGGGCCGGGGATGGCATAGGCCCACCCACTGGGGAACCAGACCCAGCCAATCAGAATGAGTTGTTCCCCACAAAAGGGCTTTATTACAGACAGAAATGCTCACTAACAGGGATGTTAACAAATTTGTACACAACATTTGAGAGAAATAAGCTTTTTGTGCATATAGAAAATGCGTGCGATCTTTTATTTCAGCTTATGTAACTTTACATGTTGCTTTTACATTTGAGTTCAGTGTAGATGAAGCACCGTGATAACACATTAAGTTGTTGTATAAATACTAAATATCTGACATTGCATTCCCATTTGACCTTTGTTGTGCTTTTAAATGATTGAAAGCGCCGTGTTAACACATTTAGATGACAACTGAACCAATAATCAGACATTGTTTTTCCATTGTAATTTGGTTGTGCTTTTAGATGGTTGAATGCATAGTGATAACACATTAGGAATTCAACAAACTTCTGGCTGTCTTTTTGAGTGGGTGAATAAAGGTTGAAATGTCATTGATCATCGTCTCAACCAAATATTACCCAAATTTCCATGTATAAATTACGTGGTGTGCCTTCTCTCCGATCCGAGCGGCTATTCCTCATGCACGGCTATTCCTCGTGACTATTCCTTGTGACAATCGGTCACAATGTTTTAGTAGATTTTGTTGCTTCAAAAGTCTCATGTAGGCTACCTGAGCACGTTTGTCCAAATTATAATTCCAGCATCCAAACTGTGCAAAGGCCATTTAATTGCCAAGCCTTCGATACTGATTAGGCCTACAAGGTAGGGAGGGATGTCCCACTGGGCAAAATCTGGTTGAATCAATGTTGTTTCACCGTCATTTCAACCCAAGAAATATGTTCTGATGTGGAATCAACATGGGAAACTGATTGAATTTGCAAAAAGTCATCAACATAAGGGCATTTTGTATTTTTTTCACCCAACTTTTAACCTAAATACAATAGCATGGTGAATTCTTTTATTGATTTCACATTAGCTGACAACTCCTCCAAATGCAAATTCAAACCAGACATTGAACTGACATCTGTGCCCAGTGGGATAGGCCTATTTTCAGTTTGTTGAGATTGACATAGTCTATCTGATTGAGGTGTATCAAACGCAAACCATGATGTTGAAGCGCCCGAAGTCTGTATGCTTTGCTTATTGATTGTGTGTTGTATTGTCACAGAAACCTGTTGATCAAAAATGTGTTGCATATATTTGATAAATTCATAAATATAAATATGAAAATCTGATTTCTACCTAGCTGATCATTATCTGCAGCCGTAGTGTAATGAAACAGGCCGAGAGAGTTAGCTCGTCAATGGTGGTCAGCGAATCCTCAACCTTCTGGCCCGTAGCCCTGTGTGGAATCGACTGTGCCACAAGAGCATGCTGAAGTGACAAAGTCAATATCCACGTTTATAAACACAGGGTCACTACAGATCTTGTTATATGTGGTCGTAAACATTATTTTGAGTTGATTCTGAGTAGTACATTTCAAACTATCCCTATTAACTATTTGGCTTTCCCCGATCTAGAAATTCAGGCAAAACTCATTTAGATTCAGTCAAAAGTAAAGCCAAGGAAGTTTTCCAGTGTTAGTAATTGTAGAGAAGTGGTTTGTTACAACTGGCAAGTCAATGATGAAAAATATCTGTCAATGCTATTTATGCCATGTTCTCAGGAAGATAAGCATTCTATTTTGTGACCAATGGTTCACCATTTATTCAAACAGCTAAGGGCATTACATTATCATTAGAATGATTAGCATGCAAATCTTGTATAGCCCTTGGCATTGGCAAAGGAACCTCTCCCCTTAAATTGCTCATTCAGTAAATCAGTATTTTTTAGTTGCATTTGATTGCCAAACCAATAATCTACATGAATTATGTCTATACGGGTATATACTGCCTATATTCCTATTTATTTCTGTATGGCAGGATGTGACCGACAACAGTAAATGTGTGCATGTTCTCTCCGGACTATACTGATTGGAAGACAGCAAACATTACTATTTACCGATGTCCAAAATATGCACAGGGTGAAAGTCACAACTAATGACCCAGATCTTCCTTAAAGGTGACCCTCAATCAAAACAAAGGTAAATGACCCAGTACTCTTCTTGACCCCCCCCTGCGCCCTTTGTGGGAAATGTTCTCTACTTTAATGAGAAATGTAATATGCATATTAAACCTGGGTGACAGGGCTTATGCTAGACTTGTATATGAATATGTCATTCCCCAAAATGTGAAATCTCTATCTTATCCCCTGAAATGTGCTACCATTAGCTGCTATCACTCAGAATGATTCCATTTTAATTACTTACGTGACAACTTGATGGAGAAAGAAACAGGGTGAACTTTGAAGGTAAATGAGTGACCCACAACGTCAGGGTGAATACGCATTTAACAATACGGTGGCATTAGAAGCTTGCATAATTTTTTTTATTGATTACCAGACTTTGTGTTCTATTTCACAGTTGAATTATTGTCTCTCTGAGCTCTCTCTCTCTCATTGGCATGTGCTCCAGTCCATTATTTCTGTCATTTCTTGGTAATTTGGAGTTGGCTGTTTAAAACTTGGAGCCTCTTATTAAGTTTTGGCCATGGTGGATAAGAGGCAGCAGTACTGTAAGTGCAGAGAGATAAACTAATCATCTTAAACCCCTAGTTATTAGTATCTTAGTGTGACAGACTGTTTTTGCGAGCTCGCCAAATTGAGCCTCAAATGAGGAAAGGCATATCTGTGGAAGTGGTAATAATTTTAAGTCATCTCGATCTAGCTTGGGGTGGCAGAATTCATTAGTGCAGATTAGCACTGTGTGTACAAAGTAAATTAGATATCTAATAGCAAACGTGGAGGTCCAGGGATTCTTAATTTCCTGCCGAAGATGAGGGATGACGTTAACAGGCGATTATATATATTTTAACTATATGGATGTGTGTGCTGTTAGCCAGTCCGTTATACGTTATCACCGAACCATTGACCCTCCATCCATTGCAGTCAGCCACTTTGGGTTGTATCTAAAAAGACTGCAAGGAAGGGGAAAATATGAAGTCCAAATCAGATTATGCAGTGTTACCTGACAGGGTAGCAAGAATATTTGTTTTCCGCAAGGATACAGAGGAAGCTAATTATATGTGTAAGGAGAAGGTTGGGGGGAAATAATATGATTACAAAGAATAATTTGCTGATATAATTACACCAAAATTGGGTACACACAATCCTCAAATACATGTATTGCTTGACCTGGGTTAGCCAGTGAAATAAATCCTCCTTCTATAGCCTTTGTTAATTTGTTTTTATCATCTCCAAGTGGTGTTTGTGCAGGCAGTTCAATTTGCATGTGTAATTCCACTGTGCAAATTGACAACAAGTAGATAATTCTAGGAAATAGGCTGGTTGCAGGCCCCAGCTATCTTCCCAAGCCTATTCATTTTGAGGAACCGCTGAGGCATGAAACTCAACTATTTCCTGACAACGCTCAGGCTTATTGTCCCCTAAAATGTCATTACAGCCATTATTTATGAAGCTAATTCATTTATTAAACCATATTTACTCTGACGGAATTTGTCACATTCTATCCATATCCCAAGCATAGCTTTTGAACAATTTTGTTTTTATGAGTCAAGTAAAATCTCGCCAAGTGGTGAATTAATCTTATTAGGTTTCTGGCATTGGAATTGTTAAAATATATAAACATGTAAATGGATCACGTTTTTGAAAATCTGTTGATAAAAACTAAGCGCAATCTAATGTCATCCACAGAAAATATAATTGTTATGGTTTTCTGTTACTGTAGCCTGGTCTCAGATTAGCAAACTCCCCTGACTATCATTAACAAGGATATAGTCGAACATACACTACCGGTCAAAAGTTTAGACACTCCTACTCATTCAAGGGTTTTTCTTTATTTTCACTATTTTCTATATTGTAGAATAATAGTGAAGACATAATAACTATGAAATAACACATATGGAATCATGCAGTAACCAAAAAAGTTTTAAACAAATCAAAATGTATTTTATATTTGAGATTCTTCAAATAGCCACCCTTTGCCTTGATGACAGCTTTGCACACTCTTGGCATTCTCTCAACCAACTTCACCTGGAATGCTTTTCCAACAGTCTTGAAGGCGTTCCCATATATGCTGAGCACTTGTTTGCTGCTTTTCTCCTAGAGAGCTCAATTTTTATGGAATGATCTGCCAATCCATGTGAGAGATGCAGACTCGGTCTCAACCTTTAATTAAGTCTTGACTGAAGACTTCAGTAGTTCCTAAAATTGAGTGTAGTCTGGCCTAGGGGTGCGAAGGTGAATGGCAGGGCACTGGAGTGATGAACCACCCTTGCTGTCTCTGCCTGGCCGGCTCCCCTCTCTCCACTGGGATTCTCTGCGTCCGACCCTATTATGGGGGCTGAGTCACTGGCTTGGTCGCACTCTCCCATCCTTCCTGTCCTCGGCACTCGTGCGGTGGGGGAATTCTTCATGGGCTATACTCAGGGTAGTAAGTTAGTGGTCTATTGATATCCCTTTAGTGGTGTGGGGGCTGAGCTTTGGCAAAGTAGTTGTGGTTATATCCTGCCCGGTTGGCCCGGTTTGGGGGCAAAGTTGGACGGGCCACAATGTCTCCCAAACCCCCTGTCTCAGTCTCCAGCATTTATGCCGCAATAGTCTATGTGCCGAGGAGCTAAGGTCAGTCTGTCAAATCTGGTGTAATTCTCCTGTGTGGTCTTAGGTATGCTGGCTATTTGACCCTGATTTACTAGAAGACCCTGCTATGAACGTTTGAACATCTTGAAGAACGATCTAGCCTTAATGGCAATGTACTCTTATAATCTCCACTCGCCACAGTCAGAAGAGGACTGGCCACCCCTCAGAGCCTGTTTCCTATCCAGGTTTCTTCCTAGGTTCCTGCTTTTCTAGGAAGTTTTTTCCTAGCCTCGTGCTTCTACATCTGCATTGCTTGCTCTCTTGGGTTTTAGGCTCGACTTCTGTATAACTGCTGATGTAAAAAGGGTTTTAAAAATATATTTGAATGATTGATTAAGGCTATCTCCATTTTAATGTAGTACATTTTCATCTTCTTTTGTATTTGACAAAAGTGTAAAGCTAATATTTGAGATTTACTGCCACCTGCAGTGCTGGAGTCCTGAACCAAATCTTGTGTGTCATTCATTTATTGTGGCCACTAGATGGCGGTGACATAGCTTAAAGCTATTTACAAACCATAGCACCCAATTTGAAGAAGACAATGCTCTGATCAGCGGCTGATTGCTCCCAATAGGAATCCCTACCCATTTGACAACTTTACCCAGTCGACATTGTCCATGCTAAAACGGGTTATATTAAAGTTGAATCCTCTAACTATCTCAATGACCTCCACCTGTTTCATACAAAATGGTGGTGCATTTCCTTGAGCCAGAGGCGGAAGGACAGGAGAAACACTGACATGGTGAGGGTTGACCTTGGCATATGGGAACTATTGGTGCCGTGTGTTTTTTAATTCTCATGGTTTAGAGGTAAAAATGTCTAATGTCATAAACCCAGGAGAAGGCGGCGTACTACTGTAGCCTTTGCACTGACACAAATAACACATGTATAAACACACATGACTAAATGGGTAAATCCAATTTTAAGGACTCTGATCTATTCCGCTCCGACAGCCACCTTTCCAAATAAGTGTCTAGTCAATGTTACACACAGACAGCAGTTAAATAAGTGAAGCTAAACGTTTCTTGCACTGAGCTCCCTGGCCTGTTACGGATATGTCAGTTGAGCACAGCAGAGTACATGGCAGTGTGAATAATTTGCAATTGTGAGAGATGAAGTAACACATAGGGGGTCATAAAACATGTACTCTCTGGATTATTCCATCATGCCATTCTCCTATACTTCTTTCTTTCAACTCGCCTGTCACCCAAAAGCACTTATCACAGGAGTTATGTTGAGTTGTGTTTGAACTGTTTTAGAATATTGATTTGGAGGCATGACATTTTAAGTAATACCGGGTGTTAGCTATCGTAGGCAATGCCTTTGGTTTGCATATGAGGGAGATGAGGGGAGCAAAGGAAATCAGAATAAAGCACTTAGTGTGAACAACTAGTAAAAGGGGATAATGCGGATGTGAAAGAACCAATGATGAACTGTATTTAAGGTGTAAAAAATAGCAAAATACAGTACCAATCAAAAGTTTGCCAAGAGTGTGCAAAGCTGTCATCAAGGCAAAAGGTGGCTACTTTGAAGAATCTAAAATAAAAAATACATTTGGATTTGTTTAAGACTTTTTTGGTTACTACATGATTCCATGTGTTATTTCACAGTTGTGATGTCTTCACTATTATTCTACAATGTAGAAAATAGTAAAAATAAAGAAAAGTAGGTGTGTCCAAACTTTTCACTGGTACTGTATATTTTTTTAAATAGCTTATTTACATAAGTATTCAGACCCTAAGTATTCAATCTCGAAATTGAGCTCAGGTGCATCCTGTTTCCATTGATCATCCTTAAGATGTTTCTACAACTTGATTGGAGTCCACCTGTGGTAAATTCAATTGATTAGGTGTGTCCAAACTTTTGACTGGTACTGTATGTCTGTCCGTATGTCTGTCAGTCAAAGTGTATTCTGTTATGTACAAAAGTCATTCAGACTTAACCAATCGATCTGTGTTTTCTCCCCACAGGTTGCAGTTAATGTCTGTTTAAGCAGGGAACTTGGCTTGCCAAGAGAGGGAGAGGAGTGAGAGAGGACAACGGGGAGATGAGGTAACTTTGCAGCACTCCATTGAACAGCAATAAGCTTTGAGGGCTTAGCCAGCATAAACATATTAAACAGATGAGATTCATCAACACTCTAGTGTCAAATCCATAATGCCCACAGGCAAATCTCAGCCAACTGCAGATACAGGGCTCTCCTCAACACACAGGCAAGCCGCCATCAATTCTGCAGAAGGCAAGGGGGAGAAACTGAAATCATAAGTAAAGATAGGCCTAAGATATTTGGTCTTCAATTGACAGCCTTTCTGAATAAAGACATCATAAGCTAGTCTAGACATTCCTTCAAATGCATGTGAAGTTACAATTGTCACAGGAATATTACCTGCTGAGACTAAAGTCTGGTTAAATTACAAAGCAATGAAAAGCAATCTTTTAGCAGATCTAAATACTTAGTCTGAGACAAGGGCTGGTTCCAATTCAAACGAAACTAGGAATAGTGATGTTTATGCAGTATCTTTACTTACAGTTCATTCGGAAAGTATTCAGACCCCTTGACTTTTTCCACATTTTGTTATGCTACAGCGTTTTCTAAAATGGTTTCAATAAAACATGTTCCTGAATTGCGCATTTCTTCAAAATAAAAAACAAATATCTTATTTACATAAGTATTCAGACCCTTTTCTATGAGACTCTAAATTGAAGTGCATCCTGTTTCCATTGATCATCCTTGAGATGTTTCTACAACTTAATTGGAGTCCACCTGTGGTAAATTCTATATACGGTCCCACAGTTGAGAGTGCATGTCAGAGCAAAAACCAAGCCATGAGGTCGAAGGAGTTGACCAAAGAGCTCCGAGACAGGATTGTGTCAAAGCACAGATCTAGGGAAGGGAACTAAAACAATTCTGCAGCATTGAAGGTCCCCAAGAACACAGTGACCTCCATCATTCTTAAATGGAATAAGTTTGGAAACACCAAAACTCTTCCTAGAGCTGGCCGCCCTGCCAAACTGAGCAATCGGGGGAGAAGGGGCTTGGTCAGGGAGGTGACCAAGAACCCGATGGTCACTCTGACAGAGTTCCAGAGTTCCTCTGTGGAGATGGGAGAAACTTCCAGAAGGAAAGCATCTCTGCAGCACTCCACCAATCAGGCCTTTATGGTAGAGTGGGCAGACGGAAGCCACTCCTCAGTAAAAGGCACATGACAGCCCGCTTGGAGTTTGCCAAAAGGCACCTAAAGGACTCTCGAACCATGAGAAACAAGATTCTCTGGTCTGATGAAACCAATATTGAACTCTTTGGCCTGAATGCCAAGCGTCACGTTGGAAGAAACCTGGCACCATCCCTACAGTGAAGCATGGTGGTGGCAGCTTCATGATGTGGGGATGTTTTTCAGTGGCAGCGACTGGGAAACTAGTCAGGATTGAGGGACAGATGAACGGAGAAAAGTACAGGGAGATCGTTGATGAAAACCTGTTCCAGAGTGCTCAGGTCCTCAGACTGGGTTGAAGGTTCACCTTCCAACAGGATAACGACCCTAAGCACACAGCCAAGACAACACGGTCGTGGCTTCGGGAGAAGTCTCTGAATGTCCTTAAGTGGCCCAGCCAGAGCCCGGACTTGAACCCGATTGAACATCTCTGGAGAGACCTGAAAATAGCTGTGCAGCGACGCTCCCCATCCAATCTGACAGAGCTTGAGAGGATCTTCAGAGAATAATGGGAGAAACTCCTCAAATACAAGTGTGCCAAACTTGTAGGGTCATACCCAAGACTGGAGGCTGTAATCACTGCCAAAGGTGCCTCAACATAGTACTGAATAATAAAGGGTCTGAATACTTATGTAAATGTGATAGTTCAGTTTTTAACTTGTTATAAATTTGCAAATGTTTCTAAAAAAACAATTTTTGCTTTGTTATTATGGGGTATTGTATGTAAGGGTCTGTATGTAGATTGATGAGGGGGGAAATGATTTAATACATTTTAGAATAAGGCTGTAGCGTAACACAGTGTGGAAAAGGTGAAGGTTCTGAATACTTTCTGAATGCGCTGTACCAAATACATTACCTACACTTATGACATTCAAGTGCGATAGGTTAGGCATGCGTACTAGCAAGTGGTTAGGGTTAAGGTTACGTTTAGGCATGCTAGAGAGGGGTAAGGGTTAGGTTTCGAGGTTAAACCACGTCAAAACAAAAACCCAATTGGATTCAAACTGCTGCCACTTGCAGATTGCAATACGTTACATCCTCCGCCACCCCCAACTGGCTTAAAAATGCAAGCCATTTACAGTAAAACACATGTCGATTTGCAAAAACTTTCACACAGTTCATCTTTAATTAGTTTAATCTCCAAGCTGCACAGCTGGACCAGTATATCATACCCTGATAAAATGATACATTTAAATTGAAATATTTATCCTCTGAGGTACCGTAAGGGCGGCCCTTTAACTTTATTTCACCATTTATCTGTTGTCTCATTTCTTTCCAAATCATTATAGCCTTTGCCTTTTGGATAGTTTCACTGGATGTTGCCAGATCAGCATGAAATTAAGCTCAGTTTGAATCTTTACATGTTCCAATCAGATGAGCTGAGATTTAATCATCAGCTGCCTACCCTACCGGAATGAGTCCCCTCTGATGAAATGGACTACATATTCATAGGTTCACTTACATGGTTGATTATAACAGCGGAGAAATGTATACATTTTTCTATTTCCTGTGAAAATGAAGATGGATATTGGCCCTCATTGATTGAGTCTGGAAGTATGGGAACAAATGGGAGGAGAACCCATCTCACATGGAGGAGAAATATGATGCTGGGCTGGATATGAACAAAGCATCTGATCTTCGGTTAGTTTACTCTTCTCAGATGTGTTAAATGCATAAAACAGTCCTATTCATTCATTTCCAGCTGCTTAATGTATCATTTACAGCAGAGAGAACGTTGCGTTTTGCTGCTAATTTGTGTGCATGGCCTTGTAATCATTCCATTACCTTGCCTGACATAAAATAATGCCTTTGAATAATGGGAAATAATACCTGATGAATTAATTTACGCGATAGCATCTAGGGTAAGTAGCTTAAATGCCATCTTAAATTACATGCAGGCATTGGGAAAACTTTCAACTTGTCTCATTTGCATAAGAGGAGCACTGAGTGTAGCCTTGCTTCTCAGAGAGGCCGGCACAATCCCAGAGAAGGCTAATTGATGAAATATTTTTAATAAATTATAAATCACATAATTAGTGAGCAGAAAACATTATCCACAATCTTTTTTTCTCCATGACAGACTGTATCCCTCTCTATTGTTTGGTCATACTTAAATGTACTGCCAACAATTAAGCGATTGCTCATTAGCACCCAGCTGTGGCACTGGTCCACATACTGTATCACAAGGAGTGCATCATTGTGTGCCAATCATCATAAATGGTTCTGTTCGTCACCTCTTTTGCTGTGTGACCTCTGGCAGGTGAAAATACTCCTTTCAAAAGTGGTTTATACAGTATGCGCAACAAATCACATTTAAAAAAAATAATAGACTTCATAAAAGCATACCAGTGTACAAAGAGTTGCGTTATTGTGTTTGGACAGTGTTTCAGACATATACGCAGGATAAATTGGGCCCTAAGGTAATAATAGCAAAATATAATATGGCTAGTATGGCTAAAATCTTTTCAAACAATCGAGTCAAACCATTTAACTATGGCACAGCTTGATTGTGTGAAAAGACTACAAGTTGGTACCAGTCTTGATAGGGATTGTCATACTAGGTCACCAAATCCCAATGTAAAGCACACTGCACAAAATTTGTATTCCTGCAATAGATTACTAATAACTTCCTTGTTTTCAGTTAACACATTTACAGTGTTCTACTAAATAGCATTAGTGTTGTAATGAAATAACCCATGCAAAGTTTACACAAAATAATACATCAAAGGCTTCACCTTTAAAACCTCATTTATTTTCCCAATAAAATTATTAGCGCAACAACTTGTTCCATTTTCATTCAATTTTTTATGTGAGAGATTACATTGTCAGAAAATTACTCCCTACAGTCATTTTAATTGGCTAAATTGAGGGAATGTCAATTTAAATTGGAAATAAAACATGTTCGGCTGACTGATATCATCTCTTTAATTTTGGTCATTGAAAATGTTGTCATTAAAATGCGTTATTGATAGAAAAAACACCTATGGCAACAATGTTTCTGAACATTCATTCAACTAGGAAATCACTGTAACGGGGTTAGCAACAGGAATGTCACTCAGGTGTCCATCTTGAAATGACAAAACCTGCTACAGTGTATTGATGCCCAAAAGTATTGTCCCACTCGCCGAAGACGTCAGTTCAACGTCTAGTTTGGATTTAGATGTTATTGAGTTGTCAACTTACATGAATTGAATGTGAAATTCACAAACAGTTCAGCAATGTCATTGGTTTAGGTTTTAAGTTGGGTGAAAAAAATACAAATTCCTTTACATTGATGACTTTTGCAAATCCAATCAGTTTCCATGTTGATTCAAAATCACGACATTGAATTTTTTATGATGTGGATACAATGTACTGCATATCTTTATCTTTCAGGGATCCCCAGCATTGTCAGCGACATCCTTTGTTCAGCATAACATTCATTCTTTCTCAACTGGGGATTCGTATAGTAGCTGTTAGTTAGATCCCTTGTTGTCGTTTGAATGGAGACAGAACCTCAGAACCAGCATCATCATTTTCTTATTAGGTGTTTAGTTTTCTTGAGCCTGAGGTTTGCTTTTGATTCTTTGACGGATTTTATTTTATTTTTGTTTAAAAGTTCCCTCTGTTAATTTTGCTCATCTGCAGCAAAGTGCTCAGGTAAACTCCACCATAGCTCAGGGAGAGAGAACCCCCCCTGCCCAGATTGTGGAAAATCTCCTGCCTTTAGAGTAAGAGCGAGAGAGTCAGAGGAATGCCTTTCCTTCCTCATTACACTGCTGTCATTTACTCTTCATCCCCCGTACTCTTTAGTGGCATTAAGACGGGATGTAAATTTGACAGTTAACGCTGTTAGAAAATGGCTGGTTCAAGAAGGGCAGGAATTAGAGATGGGCATTAGGCACTGATAAGCTCTTTTCCTCTGCCGCGGCGGCGGCTGCTTAACATTCATGGGAAAGTCATCATCAAACAACGTTATCGCAGCTCTGTTGACGGCTGAGGAACATCATCACTATGATAATTTTTTTTATAGCTGTGAGCCAAAAAAGCACTCTTTTATTTCAGCGGTTTGTTAATGAGATAGGAGCTTGTTGGTATGGGCGATGCAAACTTGCCACTCTCCAGTGTTTGTTTGAGTCCCCCCACCCCTTGTCCCCATCCCCACTCTCCCAAATTCCCCCTCCTCCCCCTCTGTGCTGTTTAATGTTGCAGGGGGACATTTTTTATGTACTCCAATAGAAGTGTTCTGTGTACGTTGCTGAAGGAGGGCCTTTATGTGTACCTTACAGATAAGTTGCTCAAAGAACGAAAACATAGTGATATCAACAAACACTCTCTCTAAGCAGCAAGGTGCCTTGGCGTGTGGCACCTGTCAATCACTTACTAGCATACGGTCACGGGTGCAAGGAGGGGTTGAACTATAAGATATCATTGGTTGACCTATAGATATTTTAGTTGTGGTATATTTCTGGTATGACCATCATAAAGCTTCATTCCCATGTCCTTCAGCAACAAAAGGTTATTATGATCTCTCTTTAAATGGTAAAATTGTATTTTTGATCGTTTAGTGCCTACTTAATTTGACTGATGGTGGAATTGAGGAGTATGGTTTAAGTTGTCTGAAATGCATCTAAGAGATATAGGAAAGCATCAAGGACAAAAATAAAGGTTAAATGCGTAACCCTGGTTCCAGAAAAGCCTATTAACTTTCATACATTTGTACCGCCCGGTACCAGGTTAAGTTCTGAGGAGTTTTGTGAAGCTTGCTCAAACCATTCAGACTGTACAGAAATTTATTCCAAAAAAAAGGTCACACGACGAGGGAACCAATATCAGACTAGTCCAGTGAAAATTGTGGGCATCTTAGAGCAGGACGGACGACGCGTTCGTGAGAGTCTCAGCTTTTTAGAACGGGGTCCAAATAGTTTCTAGCAGTTTGGACATTACATACATTTTCATGAGAACAACTGTTTCCGGGATGTGTCCTGGTCTCCCAAACAGCATTGTCCCTCTGCCACATTCCACCGCACAGCCGAACAGCCGACACCGGCGGATGCAGTGGATTGAGACGCAGCCAATGCAAACATTGGAAGTCTCTAGGTTTAACTGACGGATTTTGATGAATAAAACAGTGATTAATTATGCTAACTCCACGTGGGTGTGGACATCAACTCCAGGGGGTTGGACCCTGCATTGGGTTGGACCTTGCATTGGACCTTGTATTTTGCACTATAATGGCCCGGAGTAGAGATTTCTACAGCTTTGGAAACCATTACAAGTTGAGCAATGTATGAAGTGTGGTCGCTGCCAGCACAAAGCAGCTCTGTTTTGGATGGGGATGCATACACTGTGGACTGTAGATACCCAAAATCAGATATTGGATTTATTACTTAGCTTTTGTTTGTTGAATGGCTTAGCAGATATTTTATATTTTGAGATCCCTACCAAGGGAGCCTACCAAGGATATCTAACTTGCATTAATTTGTTTTAAAACTTGTGTGGACTGGACTGAAAATTGTGATATGCCATCCATTCATTGTCGTTTCAGACATAACAGCAAATCGCCCTAGTATATATTATATATTTCACTGTTTGGAACTTTGCAACATCTCTTGCTTTGAACTCAGACTAACAGAGCTGTTATAGCCTAACTGAATATCCTGCTGGGTAGAGTTGTTTGTTTTTATATCCATCCCCATGAGCTGTTAATTTCCCAGCATAAGGTCCTTCTTTGCTTTCAAAGTAAATGTAGTTCCTCATGGCCTCGAAGTCCTAGGGCACAAACAGGTGCGTTTGTGAATTCTCTGTTGTTTTTTTGCGCTTCTCCGCTTATACCTTTATTGAACAGAGAAAAGGCAACTTTGTAAATAAATTGGTGTTTATTTCTTACCAGTTTGTACCCTAGGCATATTTCATAAGGGTAACCTTGAATGCACCCATGACAAAAGTAGGCTGCAATACATATAAATATTGCCATTCATTTTCTGAGAATTAAATGTGATACATGGTGTTTATGTCTCATTGCGTGCCTGGCAGACATCATAATCACAACACACGGTGTCCCCCTCCAGAGTGTAAAGAACCTTGACGTGATCTTGGACAACACCCCTGTCTTTCTCTGCAAACATCAAAGCAGTGACTCGACCCTGCAGGTTCATGCTCTAAAACAGGCGTAGAGTACGACCTTTCCTCACACAGGAAGCGGCGCAGGTCCTAATCCAGGCACTTGTCAGCTCCCGTCTAGACTACTGCAACTCTCTGTTGGCTGGGCTCCCCGCTTGTGCCATCTAACCCCTGCAACTTATCCAGAATGCTGCAGACGTCCTGGAGTTCAACCTTCCTAAGTTTCCCATGTCACCCCGCTCCTCCGCACACTCCACTGGCTTCCAGTCGAAGCTCGCATCATCTTCAAGACCCTAGTGCTTGCCTACGGAGCAGAAAAGGGAACTGCCCTTCCTTAGCTTCAGGCTATGTTCGAACCCGACATCCCAACCCGAGCACTCCTTTCCGCC
The DNA here is from genome assembly GCF_045679555.1 of Salvelinus alpinus. NCBI lineage: Eukaryota > Metazoa > Chordata > Actinopteri > Salmoniformes > Salmonidae > Salvelinus > Salvelinus alpinus. The sequence goes on along the minus strand of NC_092088.1, from coordinate 38,599,070 downwards.
ATCTCTGGTCTTTTGGCCCTCCTACCCTTACGGGAGGGCAGCTCCCACTCAACCCAGTCAAAGCTCTTCTCTGTCCTGGCACCCCAATGGCTGTACAAGCTTCCCCTAAAGCCTGGAGAGCGGAGTCACTCCCTGCCCATTTTTCAAAACGTCCAAAACTGTTCAAAGAGGTAGGTTACAGTATCTTAAATACTGTAACTCTGCCCCACCCCCCACCACCAAACATTTTAAATAAATAACTACAAGCACTGACTTTGCTGAAAAATACTTTGTGGAGGGAAAATGTACTTACGATACGATTGTTATGTGAAGTCTAAGCCTTATAAGTTGTTTGTTTAAAGTGGGTCTAGTTGACCTTTTCTGAGTACATTTATTACATTGAATTACTGTTATTCTACAGTACCAGTATGCTTCAGTAGAATTTTGAGCCCATTACTTAGTAATCACATTGTAAAATCCTCTGTGCCTTTCATCCATCCCACACCCTGCTGCTGTATTTGTGATCCCTCCTTCTCGCTCTCTCCCCTGTTCACTCTCTCGGTTTCCCTTGCGTTGGTGTTTCAATTCTGAGGGAATGAATGGATTACTCTTACTGAAATAGCTGTAACTATGATTTGAGGTCAACAGCAAATCCATTTAGAAAAAAACATACAAGTAACCCCACTTTTCTCTCCCATCCACGGTGACCTGTTTTTCAACAGTTCCTCATCATGTGGAGCTGAGCCAAGAGCTTAGTGCCCCCATTGTTGGGAGGTAATCTGTAACACTATTTCTTCCCTAATATATTTACATTATTGTATTAGACTAAAATAAGCACCCTATGCGAGTGAGAGCTGGAGTGTTGTTGAATGATTACCTAGAGGACTGACAACAAACAGATGTCAAATGGAAGGGGAAGCGATGGGTCATGGCGGAAACATACTGTGATGCGATTCCTCACATTCTGGATTCTAGTAAAAGGCTTAGTTTTGTGACTGCACAATAATGTGTCTCAACCTTTTCATCAAAAGCATGCTAGAATGCTTTAATTAACTTATAACTTTTTCTTGGGAGGAGAGGCTATTATCTTATGCTAATTATGGGTACCTAATGAGTAAATGTAGAAAGCATGTGATATTATGACCTAATCGCATGTGTTCTTGAAAATGGTTGACCATAGATCAATAACAGATGAGGTCAATAGGACAGAATGGGGTATTTATGGATTTATTCCCATTTTACATTTTAAATAATAATTTGAAATAAGCAGATAAGGGATAGAAACGTTTGTGAAAATGTCCTTAGTTTAGGATTGGATTCTAGAAATTGTCTCCCTGCATACTGAATATGATGAGGGGTGCCTACATTAAGACTTCATAACTCATTCATAACACATTCCCAAGCAGTGGATCATTCTTATCTCAACAACTAATATATTGGTTATGTCACAGTAATGGCCCTTATCAACTAGCTACAATTATGAGCTGCTGCTTATGAATGTGTTATGGATGTATTATGAAGTCCTTATGTAGGCTACCATTCAAAGTGTTACCATTTTTTCTAGGTTATTTATTTGTCATGGCTGAATTATGATCATTTACAAGCACTACTTTCTAAATAAAAGGCTCTGAATTTGCGGCAGTTCTTGTGATGCACGGGTTCACAACTTATTAATTTGTAATTAGCAGGTAATACTACTTAATTGAAACTGATACTGTTTTAATAGTTTTTAAGAGTACAGTTTCAACAGAAACAAATCCACTCATTCAACACAATAAAACTGGTTGCATGAAAGAAATAAAGTGAAAAAGCAAAGAGCATTGAAGCTAACGAAGTGCATTACACACATATTAAAGTCATTTTCTCTCTGCCTCCCAGAATTGGCCAAAACACTTTTAAGTTTCCATTGTACTCCCAGTTATGTAGGTTTTTTTGCTAGTTAACTTTGAAGTAGCTCAAAAACGCATATAGGTAGAGAGGGGATGGCATCAAATAATCAGCAACTTCAAAAAGCATGCTGCCACTTAGCTCTCCCTAAGCTAATGTCCTCGAGACATTCCCGAATGGAAATGATTCAAACTCATTTAGTGGCAGCAAATTGGTCTAAGTTCAATCAGAAAACAGACTGGCGCTGAACAAGAAGTACAGCGTAATTACACTTGTTTGTCAAATGAAAATTTCATTTGGGCAGAAATGAAACCTTCCAGCAACTTATTTTAAGGTGAGCTAGTTGTTTTATCAGCTAAATGCAGTAAAATCCATAATCATATGGTGATAATGAAAATGGAGCCAATGTTAACATTCAGGCTTCCATTACCCCGGGCACATGGCGATAAAAATTAAGTACCATAGTCCTCTGCCAGGCACGTTGACACCCAGGCTGGTCTTTAGCCTCTTAGATGCGTTTTTGCATTTTAAAAACGTTATCAAAGCACTGTTTCCATGTGGAAAATGTCAACGTAAAATGCACTGAAGGCAAATTGGAATTTCATTAATTGCAAAATTATTGCTTTCGACTGATGTATTACTATGCTTGTTAAGAGCTCGAGACTGGAACGCTCTTCGTCTGTCTGCTGTGCAGTCTCACCTCCTCTTGTTCATTGTCATTTTCTGAAAGTTACATCTACTTTCTGACCAAAATGGAAAGTAGTAGTTGTACTAAAGGGTAAGTGAAGGCAATATCTGAATATCTAAAACATTCATTTCCAACATAATAGCATTATCTGTGTCTTATGTGGATCTAAATGATGCCATACAGAGTACAGAGACAAATGATGGGGAAAGAGGAAAGACGATGGACACATGATCAGACACTATTCTCCGTTTGTTTTGAATGTCGTTAGCAACCTACTGTTGGAGTGTATTGGTCGAAATCAGTCACTTACAGCCTGAGCTACAACACACCATAATGGTTGGTCCTAGATTAACCAATGTTATCATACAAAGAGGTGACCTCCCATGGTCTAGTTGGTAATGATCCATATGTTTCACTAGAAACATAGACTGTATACAGAGAGCGCCTATCAGTCAGACCAAGAGTATTGAGCTGCAACTACAACACAGCTTTAGAGAGGCCCCTGTGTGCAGGTATCAGAGAGTCCAGAGTGTAGGTATCAGCTGACTGATACACCTTCCCTTACAGAGCTTGTGTTTATTGATTTACCTCTTAATCCTCCGTATCTCAATGTTGTCAGTGATGTAGGAGTGAAGGAATCAATGGGTTGACTGATCAAATCCGACAGATTTATCAACAGAAAATAAAGACTAAAATGAAGTAATTTGTTTTTCACTTACTTGGTTTGAATGACACACTGACTGTTGGGGGACTCAAACCACGACCCAGGCTTGGAAGCCGCATTTATATTTGATTTGTTCGTCTCTTCTCACCTCAGGTGTGCTATTTACCATACACAAAGCAGAATTGCAAAAGTCATATGCTGCATAGAATATCAACTAAAGGGAACTACTGTCCCTGTACTTCGCCATGCAGGAAAGGGGCACATTACGTACAAACAGACGCACAAGTGTTACACCATACAGGCCAGAGTATTAGTCTTACTACTATATACCTTTCATAACAGTTTAATATGTAAAGACAAATAATGCCGTTTTTTTATTTAGTAATTATTTGATCATTTCCAAACCTAGGTAGTGGAATGCGTTCAAATAATTTGTGCAATGACGGTCTGCAATAAAGCTTTTGGAGGTGGTTATCAATTAAAATGTCTCCATTTAGACATCGCTTTAATATCAAGGCAGATTGTTGCCTGGTAACCTGTGTCAGTCATACTGACATTATTCAAATAAAACTAAACCTACAGTATTGTCACAAGGCTCATCTCGATTAATCACATCATGACTTGGATTTGTAATGACGTTTTATGCTAACCTATTTCAATATACATTGGCCTTGAATCGCAGCAGAGCTGCATACGGGTATACACATATGTCTTGCATAGATGAGATTGAGAGCAACTGCAAATGTATTTGCAGTGGAGCTCTGACCTCTTGTGAACCATCCAGGTAGTGCACTAGTGACTAGTATGCTACTTAATCGAGAAATGCAGAACAAATTATGAATCATCTTTGCCACTGAAAATAATCCAAATGTAGGCACATTTTTCTGTATATAGAGTTTCTGTGAATGCAAAGTATGATAGACTACATTTCACTCTACTTGGCAAGATTATTTAATGCATGTTTAACCCACTACCCATGTAAAACATTGAAGTCACTTTTGGACTTAATATTATGTGCAATTGGACAGTATGAGTTTCCTGTTTGAGTTTGCTGTTTGGTCATATTTGATCAAATGTATGTAAAATGTAAAATGTAACATTTTCTATTTATAATCCAGCATTGAGAGCTGAGATTCTGTTTCATGAGAGCTCTACAGTAGGACTACACACAATACCATTATTCAAAAACCATTACATGTTGCAGACAACTACAGTATATTCTGTATGGTGATAATCAATGATTGAAAAGTATACTGCATGCCCTAGCCGGTTTTAATATCTCACCTCTGTGGTGCAGTTGGCTAGTTATACATAGTCACTTGTCAATCTATTACTCCTTGACATCATTGAATTAGATACTGGATTAAGCAAAAAATAAGGCCAAGTATAGTTCATCTTCATGGCCACGAGTACAAACTCCTTAAGAATGAGCAGAGTAATACATTGAACCATACTCCTGCCACGGGTGGCACCTTGCTAAACCTCTTCACTATTTACCTTATTAATAAAAATATACTGTACCTCCGATATACCACATTGTCAAGGATTGCACAAAATGTCAGTATGTATACGGAATATAGCACTAATTTGTGTTGCCGTGAACTTAGTACCTTTTGGGGATCTGTACATAGTACACTGACAACTTTCTATATTTAGATGTGCTCTAAGAACAATATAAACGCTCTTACATTGACGATGAGGCCACTCTGCAAACGTTCTATTCAAAATAAAACATCTAGACATCTCTAACTAGACATGCACGCGGCCCAATATAAGTAAATGAAGCAAGAATGATCTGCTGGACAGCATGATTACTGTAGGCCAAAGCTGACATCCAAATGGAATGTCTTATCATGTCCAAGTGATTCCAGCAGAGCAGAAATGGTAGATGACAGCAAAATTATCTTTAAATAGTATTTTAAGATGGTGATCAATATCATCAATATTGCCTATTTAGATAATCCAGATTAGTCTAACTGGTCCTTTAAATGTTTCATGAATTATACACTGAACAAAAATATAAGTGTTGGTCCCATATTTCACGAGCTGAAATAAAAGATCCCTGAAATGTTCCATAGGCACAAAAAAACATCTTTCTCAACTTTAAAAAAAATCCTTGTTAGTGAGCATTTCTCCTTTGGCAAGATAATCCATCCACCTGACAGGCATGACATATAAAGAAGGTGATTAAACAGCAAGATCATTGCACAGGTGCACCTTGTGCTGGGGGGCAATAAAAGGCCACTTGAAAATGTGCAGTTTTGTCACACAACACAACGCAACAAATATCTCAAGTTTTGAGGGAGCATGCAACTGGCATGCTAACTACAGGAATTTGTTTCCAGAGAATTTAATGTTAATTTCTCTACCAATGTCGTTTTAGAAAATTTGGCAGTACGTCCAACCGGCCTCACAACGTGTATGGCGTCGTGTGGCCGAGTGGTTTGCTGATGTCGACATTGTGAACAGAGTGACCCATGGTGGCGGTGGGGTTATGGTATGGGCAGGCATAAGCTATGGACAACAAACACAATAGCATTTTATCGATGGCAATTTGAATGCATAGAGATACCATGATTAGATCCTGAGGCCCATCGTCATACCATTCTTCCACTGCCATCACCTCATGTTTCAGCATGATAATGCACAGCCCCATATTGCAAGGATCTGTACACAATTCCTGTAAGCTGAAAATGTCCCAGTTCTTCCATGTCCTGCATACTCACCAGACATGTCACCTATTGAGCATATTTTGGGATGCTCTGGATCGACGTGTATGATAGCGTGTTCCAGTTCCCGCCACTATCCAGCAACTTTGCACAGCCATTGAAGAGGAGTGGGACAACATTCCCTAGACCACAATCAGCAGCCTAATCAACTCTATGCGAAAGAGATGTGTCGCGCTGCGTTATGAAAATGGTGTTCCCACCAGATACTGACTGGTTTTCTGATCCACGTCGCTACCTTTTTTTTCAGGTATCTGTGAGTGTGACCAACAGATGCATATCTTTATTCCCAGTCATGTGAAATCCATAGACTAGGGCCTAACAAATGTATTTCAGTTGACTGATTTCCTTATATGAACTGTAACTCAGTAAAATATTTTTAATTATTACATGTTGCGTTTATATTTTTGTTCAGTATATTTCCTCAGCGATAATCTCTTTAAAACGTCATTGTATTATCAATGTTACTGACTTGCAGCTTGTAGCAGTTCTAACCTGTAGAAAGTGGAGGAAACTGCAAAAGAAAGCAACATTTATTTTTAAAGAATGTAGACATATTGGTTTTCATTATTTTTCTGCTGTTTATAAAACTAAAATATACAATATAAGAAGTAACAATCTGTCATAAGCTTGGCTACTGGCATTAACAGACCATCTCAGTGCCCTTGTTAGTGTCCGCCCTCAGATTTGAAGGATGGGGGTTTCAATCCCCAGTCAAGTCATACCAAAGACTAAAAAGGGGCCCGATGCCTCTCTGCTTGGCACTCAGCATTAAGGAAATGGATTGGGAGTAAGGCTCTGCGATTAACTAGTATCCTGTTCAGTGGGTGTACTTGTATATCAAACTGTCTCACACTACAGAAACAGGAGACAGGCTCCTGGGCTGTTCTGGATCGGACAAGATTACTTACTGTCAATGGCACCACTCATTCTTTCTAGTAAAACAGGTCATTTTTAGAAGGACTACTTAAAGGGATGGTTCACTTTTTCTTTAGGTTTTAGTTTATTTTCATAGGGGTGTTGTCATTTCCTACAAACTGGTTTTCAACAGGCTAGGTAATGCACGGATAAGCTAAAGCGTGAACTATCCCTTTATGACATCAAATCTAGCTAATTATAACATTGCAAAGTGGCTTGTCTAAAACGTAAGATTACAACAACAGTCAAACGATAGCAGTTTAGGAACCACCCCCGTATAATTTGACAATGGCCAATTGAAATAGGACCCTTCAATGGCACACTTATCTTTGTATTGTTCTGCCAATGACGACCTCAACCTAATATCTAAAAACCCATGAATAGGATTTGTTGTTGTCTCTTCTGAGTAAGCCTGCATAGAACGTCCTTGTTGAGGGAAATGTCAATCCTATTTTCCTCCTTGCTAGTCAATGCAATGCTTGTTTAAATGATAATTGGAATCTTATCCTGCTGTTTGCTCATCATTTCCCTTGTGTGGGCTTTCTCGACCTGAACTCCATTTAAGTTGTTAATAACATTTTAGAATAGTTCCAATTCAGGTAAGCAGAATCTGATTACCTTGATGGATTGGAAAATGTATGTCTGACATAGGTTTATTTGATTTATTTCTGAGCTACAAATGGAGCAGTTTTATCAAGGGAAACAAACATTGCTCAGGTACTCAGGCACAACATACGATATATTCTACCTCAAAGTATGAAAACACTGGGGGAATATTGGAGTGACATACAGTACTTATACTTGTTTTGTCATTTGTGCCACTGTGTTGTATCTAATGATTTCTGGAAATCCAGACAATACAGTATATAAGTAATATGTCGCTGCATATGACATATTGCTAATGTGTAAGTTTTGGTGACATATACATGTAGGTTACAATGATAAAATGTCACAACTTTGAAATGTTCTAATGAGACCATATTGGGAAATCCCAAGTGCAGTACTGATGCTCAAACTTTAAAAAAACTTGTTGAAGAGTGTATTATTAATGGGCACAAAAACATGCAGTGTGATGATCCAAATGTAAGTACCAATTAAAATAATTGCAAATATGTTCTCATATTTTGTACAGTAACCTCTGAGGGCAAAACAGAGCTCAAGCACAGAAGTACATTTCCCGAAGATGTATTTGTGTGGCCTAATGTGAGTGTGGAAATAAAATCACCTGAATATATTTTCATTAGGTACAAGACTCCATGTGCAGGGTCTAAAACTATTCTCAAACTGTTTTAGATTTCCTTCCATAAGCATCTCATTCTGTCTGAGGGACATCTTGCCACAACTGCTGGCCAGCTGTTTACCAAATGAGGTTATAGTGTTTCCCCTACCAACTATACATTTCAATAATTTGTTGGAGGGGCCTCTCACTATCACTTGTTATCATATTATCAATGAGGACTCAATTTCGCTTCGGCCACTCCAACTGGAGAGCTGAACCCGGCCCTATTACAGTCCTGTAATGAAGTGCAATGGAGTGGTAATTGGTCCACATTATACCAGATCAGGTAACGTTAGACCTATTTCCTTATCACAATGAGCCCTGCTGCTGATTCATAGTCCCTTTTTTATGCAGGCTATCATCCAAATAACATTTCAGCTACCACCCCCTATTTCAGTTTTCCATTTCAAGATTTCGCTCCACATCCTTAGGTTGTAAGTGCAACTTATTTCTGGTTTCTCTCCACTTAAAACTCCCCAAAAACTCCCTTATTACTAATGCAGATATGTGGGTGGATCCAGATATGTCTCCTAGGATGAGGAAGTACAGTAAGTGAGCAGGTTACATGAGCGTCTTCCTGTAATGTGAGATGTACACAGTACAGTTCTGGTCTGGCCCATTGTGCTCTTGTGGCTCCGTCCATGCCGTGCATTGCAATATTGTTCTCTTTTGTCCTGGTGTGAGTCAAATGAATAGGTAAAATCATACTCCACCTTTTTGAAATGATACCTCACTCTACTCTAAGAAGTGTTTTTCTGACTGAAATCCCCAACACATTATGTCCCATTTCTGATAAAGTTAATTCATTTAAGAACATTTCAAGATATCACTTCAAATCCCAATCATATCTTTGAGATGAGAGGTTAAACATATCCCAGGGAAATGATGGTAAGATTTTCAGACAGAGAAGCTGCCCTATATTCATGGCGGTTGAATATTTCCACTGTTTATGAACATGCACAAGTGTAACTTTTGTTGAGAATGACAGTGGCCAGGGTTATAATTATATGGGTCACACTTTTTCTATAATTTTGTCAAATTATAAATTATGCCATATCCAAGCATTCAACTGAGCTGAACAACAGATTTCCCTATAGTAGACTAGGCATGATTCCCAACTCTCAAATATTCCACCTTTAAATTATTTCTTCTCTCAATAGAAATGTGACACTGCAAGGTCAACTTACTAGATATCATGTACTACAGGGTTGAGGTCAATACAGTGGAAGCTAACAGTGTGGAAGGGAAAAGACAAATGGGAAGTATTGACAATGGCTGGTATTGTTTCATTGACTGTTACACAGTACATGCAGAGGTGTACATAGTCAAGGATACTATTTACTGACACTTCACACAGATTCATCATGCACTTGACAATTGGGTTCAAATCAGAGAATGCACGAATTCTGAGCTTGTTGAAATGCATCTGTAGAGATTTAGAATTTTGGTCGTTTTTTTGTTTTCTTGACAGAACAATGGTCCAGAAGTATACTTTAAAAAAAGGTCTAGATTTAAAAAACAATGAACTTTTGTTTTGACATACTGCAGTGTAGGCCCAGCCTCCTGCTCTGAACGGAGTCTGGCTCTCTGGTAAGGTCAAACCCATGTGCTGAACACTCACTGAGGAATAAAAGACAGGATATTGGATAACAAGGTTAAAATATAGGAGCAAAATATACTCTTATTAAACTTAGGCTGCTGGGATTTGACTTGAGCCACTTAATAGACAGTAGTTTTGAGGGAATCCAAACAAAAGGTAAAGGTACGGTCATGCTTATGGTAGCTAATGGCCGAGTTAAAAGAAATTAGGGGACTTTTTCCACAGGAAATTGTACTTAGAGACAGGTCATGGATCACCAGACTCTTCAGAGGCAGTTTCAGAAGTGAGCGTTTATTAGAACTATTAGAAAGACAACATACTTTCAGGGAAGGAGATGAAAAAATATTATATATACAGTCCCAGTCAAAAGCTTGGACACACCCACTCATTCAAGTGTTTTTCTTTATTTTTACTATTTTCTACATTGTAGAATAATAGAGACGACATCACAACTATGATGGAGTGATGGAGTGCTGCATCAGATGACCTGTCCTCCACAATCACCAGACCTCAACCCAATTGAGATGGTTTGGGATGAGTTGGACCGCAGAATGAAGGAAAAGCAGCCAACAAGTGCTCAGCATATGTGGGAACTCCTTCAGCATTCAGCAAAAGCATTCCTCATGAAGCTAGTTGAGAGAATGCCAAGAATGTGCAAAAGGTGGCTACTTTTAAGAATCTCAAATGTAAAATATATTTTGATTTGTTTAACCATTTTTTTATTACTACATGATTCCATATGTGTTATTTCATAGTTTTGATGTCTTCACTATTATTCTACAATGTTGAAAATAGTCAAAATAAAGAAAAACCCTTGAATGAGTAGGTGTGTCCAAACTTTTAACTGGTACTGTATACACACACACACACACACACACACACACACACACACACACACACACACACACACACACACACACACACACAATCTGTTATTAAACAGAAAAGAGAAGTGCAGTATGATTTCATGGCTGGAGCACCAACTGATTTCATTTTTAGATAAGTGCAAAAACTAGTGGAAGTATCAGTCTCATATAACTCTCAAATTGGATTTTGATCAATGATAGGTATGAGTGTGTGTGGAGTTGGAGTTGGAGTTAGTGTTTGTATTCAGTAATGACGTGCTGCCCTCTGGTGGCATCACTAGCCCTATTCTGGGCATGTGTCAATGTATACACTATAAGGGTTCTGGAAATCAAATCAAAATCAATTCAAATTTTATTTGTCACATGCGCCGATTACAACAGGTGTAGACCTTACAGTGAAATGCTTACTTACAAGCCCTTAACCAACAATGCAATTTTAAGGAAAATACCTTAAATAAGAAATAAAAGTAAAAAATAATTAAAGAGCAGCAGTAAAATAACAATAGCGAGGCTATAAACAGGGGGTACCGGTACAGAGTCAATATGCGGGGGCACTGGTTAGTCGAGGTAATATGTACTTGTAGGTGGAGTTATTAAAGTGACTATGCATAGATAATAACAGAGAGTAGCAGCAGTGTAGTCTGTATAGTCTGCGTAGCCATTTGATTAGATGTTCAGGAGTCTTATGGCTTGGGGTAGAAGCTGTTAAAAGCCTCTTGGACCTAGACTTAGCGCTCCGGTACCGCTTGCTGTGGGGTAGCAGAGAGAACAGTCTATGACTAAGGTGGCTGGAGTCTGACAATTTGTAGGGGCTTTCTCTGACACCGCCTGGTACAGAGGTCCTGGATGGCAGGAAGCTTGGACCCAGTGATGTACTGGGCAGTACACACTACCCTCTGTAGTGCCTTGCGGTCAGAGGCCGAGCAGTTGCCATACCAGGCAGTGATGCAACCCGTCAATATGCTCTTCGATGGTGCAACTGTAGAACCTTTTGAGGATCTGAAGACCCATGCCAAATCTTTTCAGTCTCCTGAGGGGGGATAGGTTTTGTAGTGCCCTCTTCACGACTGTCTTGGTGTGCTTGGACCATGTTAGTTTGTTGGTGATGTGGACGCCAAGGATCTTGAAGCTCTCAACCTGCTCCACTACAACCCCATCGATAAGAATGGGGGCGTGCTCGGTCTTCCTTTTCCTGTAGTCCACAATCTCCTTTGTCTTGATTACGTTGAGGGAGAGGTTCCTCTTAGAGGTGCTTATGAGTGTTGTGATGTGGTTTTGCCGTGAATACTTTATGCATGACGATATAGTCACATAACTATAGAAATACAAACTTTTGTAATTTTTTATAAATGCTTACTGAATAGGCTGTTTGATGAGGCCATCTTTTGGTCTAATATGTAAATGATGTGGAACCACAAGACATGCCTATACCGTCAACTTGCATGAGCCCTCAGTCTCTGACATGCTTTTTGTTGTATTTTCAGGTTGACATTAAAAAGCACTCATTTTAATCTGTGAGGAAGTGAAAAAAGGAACATGAGACAACTATCAGGTGTGTGTGTGTGTGTGTGTGTGTGTGTGTGTGTGTGTGTGTGTGTGTGTGTGTGTGTGTGTGTGTGTGTGTGTGTGTGTGTGTGTGTGTGTGTGTGTGTGTTATTGGTGGTGTCAAATACAATGACTGTTTTGTGGTCTTCGTATGTTTGCTCTATCGTTATTGTTTTGACCTGAGGCTTGTTTTAGTTTTTGTTGGTACAAACCAAACTTTGTGAGAAGAGACGACTCATGTCGCAAGCACTAGTTCATATCTACACAAATTACTAAAGGATACCGTCTGCATTTCTTTCACACTCCTCTCAGGGGAATGTCTCACTGCTGTAACTGTTTTAGGAAGTGACGCCGTGCCACTCAACATCAGGAAACTGTTTCTATTAATATGACAGCGCAGGGGTGTTAGTTTGTGAAAGTTGTTCACGCGAAGAGCCTAAATTCAGCAGGGAAGAAAGAAGGGCTTAACTCCAAAAAGTAAGGACAGCCATTGACAAGGACAGATGTTTTGTGCTGCGGGGTGAGTTGATGCAACTGTTCTCAAACTTCACAATGGATAGAGTTGTCTCGTCTTCAGAAACGGGTAAGAAGTGAACTTGTCTTAAATGTCTTTCTTTTTTGTCCGATGTTAGCCTGACAACAATATACAAATGTTTCTAATTGTACAAACCAATACTATAAGCACTCACTGCACACTGTAGAACCTATTGTTGGCCAATCAACAATTCAGCGGGGAAGAAAGAAAGGGTTTGGTTTTAATGAATGTTTTCATTGAGAAACTTAAATATGACATATACCTAAAAATGTTTCAAGAATCTGTTAAAATGGCTTTTTTTGTAGATTGACTGAATGTAAAAACCATTTACAGATTTGCTTTCAAAATAAGGAAGTTAGTGTTTTACTCTTCCTGTAGGTAGTTAGCATTGGTGACATGTTTTTGCATGTCATCTCAGCAAAAGTTTTGCAAAATAATTTCTGTACATTATGATTGAAGCACATTTATGATTGTAGATAATAATGTTGGTTCAGACAAATGACGCGTGTTTCTCAATTCTACGAATGTAGTGGTTTCTGACAATAAAGAAGCTATACTATATGCTGTTTCTTTAACTTTTAGGTTTACAGGGATGAACTTGGCTTGATACTCGGATCAATGTTTGTTCAGCTCCCTATTGACTGTACTCATCTCAAACAGATTCTTCTAACCACATTAACCTTGAAATCTCATAGCTCAGGCTGTTTTGGAAACTTGGCATTGTCTACAGTTTTAGTGCAACGTTTAGCATAACCCCAGCTTTAATACCCTGACTTTTCTTTTTCTCAAGAGAAAAAAATAACTATAAAGACAATTTGATATAAATGTAGGCATATTAAGTACAGTTATGTTTATAAAAGTTATAGATCTTTTAATAATTAATTGATCAAATAGATCCCATGATTTGTCTTCCAGCAATGTCTGGATTCCACTTCACGTGCGAGCTGTTGATTGTCCATTCTAGCGAGGCTCAGGAATGGGCAACGTATCTGCAAAAAATCTTGAAGTCTTCACGGAAGTTCCCTAAGAGGTCTATCGTATTGTATGCAGTTGACTGTGCTGATCAGCTACATGGATGTGACTTCAACATTTTCCATAATAGTAAATGCATTGTGCTGCTACTGACAGCCGCATTCCTAGACATTCTAGATGACCCTGAAGTCCTGGGTACTTTTCAGAGACTCCTACACCCTCCACACAGAGTGGTGGCGCTGTTGTGTGGAATGTCAGAGGATGACATATCGACTGAATGGTTTGAGGACTGGCAGAGCTGGAGAAAACTTTATCCTGAAGATGAGCCTGCTCTCTACATCTCCACCATTCTACAATCCATTGCTGACAGTATGTTCACTATAATACCCTTATAAAGTTTGGGGAAAGTATATTACATTTTATATATTTTTTTAACCTATATTTAACAAGGCAAGTCAGTTGAGAACAAATTATTATTTACAATGACGCCAGACAACGCTGGGACAATTATGCACTGCCCTATGGGACTCCCAATCACAGCCGGTTGTGAAACAGCCTGTATTCGAACTAGGGTGTCCGTAGTGACACCTCTAGCGCTGAGCTGCAGTGCCTTAGACCGCTGCTGCACTCGGGAGCCAGATATAGCCAGATTCTCATAACATTCAGACATAAGTTTCTGCTTGGGTTTTTGTTTCTCTGTTTAAAGTGCATGTAACCATTATTGAATTATACTCAGAGAATTACATACCATCTAGTTGTGAACTTACAGGCTAAACTTTCAGTTCACTAAACTCACCCATTCCACAATTTTCAACCTATACCTACCGATAGGTTTTTATTTTGACTTTGTATTCAAAAGGTAATACAGAAGAGGCTGAACATGATGTGGAAGCTATGGCAACAACAGAAGCAAAAATCCCTGTGGTCAAGAACCGCAAAGCTGAGGGGACAGAGGACGAGTCAGTGACAGAACCAGAGTGTGTCCAGGATGACAGTGACAACGTGAGAACAGAGGTCCACCCAAACCAGGCAACGAGCCCCACACATCCCGCCTGCCTCACTGTACAACCAAACAGAGTTCTATGTGGGGTAAGAATTGCTTAACATACTTTATAGACAACGCTGTAATGGCACTGAACAACGTTCAAAGATTGATTCTGGACAGCACAGCTTAAGGAAAGAGTAATGGTACATTGTACAGTGCCTTCAGAAAGTGTTCAGACCTCTTGATTTTTCCCACATTTGTTGTTTTGCAGACTGAATTTAAAATTGATTAACTTGTAGAAGAAGGAAGGAGGAAGGAAGGGAGGAAGGGAAGCGCTGCTGAGGTACACAATAGTAGATTTTGGTAGACAGAAGGTGCTCTTTGGTAAAAGGGGTTAATTGGTCATCAAAAAGAACAGAGGACCAAGGCACTCTTCATATAATTAACTAAAATGACATTATTTGTATGGCATGTTCAATAGAAACAAAGTTTTAAAAATCTGCATGGCCTTCATCAGGGAGTACAAAGAAATGATAATGCAATGTCCTCTTTTAAACAGCTTTTTCCAATCAGCCCTAATTAGAAGAGTGAGTGGTTACAACATTGATTGGACAACACCTAGTAAGCAATACTATACACATTAAAAAGTGTAATACTGTAGATATCTTATCAACATTGTTTACTCCAAGCTAGAAGCATCAGAATGCCTAGAAAGGTATTTCTAACCTTAAATATGACTGGGCAAAGTGCCAAGAAAAGGAAAGTAATCTATTCCATAGTACACAGCAAACATGGACAACAACAGTCTAATTTTTATGAACATAACAAGATCCAACAAATGAGACACAAACTGAACAAGTTTCACAGACATGTGACTAACAGAAATTGAATAATGTGTCCCTGAACAAAGGGGGGGTCAAAATCAAAAGTAACAGTCAGTGTCTGGTGTGGCCACCAGCTGCATTAAGTACTGCAGTGCATCTCCTCATGGACTGCACCAGATTTGCCAGTTCTTGCTGTAAGATGTTACCCTACTCTTCCACCAAGGCACCTGCAAGTTCCGGGACATTTCTGGGGGGAATGGCCCTAGCCCTCGCCCTCCGATCCCAGAAGTGCTCAATGGGATTGAGATCCGGACGCTTCGCTGGCCATGGCAGAACACTGACATTCCTGTCTTGCAAGAAATCATGCACAGAACGAGCAGTATGGCTGGTGGCATTGTCATGCTGGAGGGTCATGTCAGGATGAGCCTGCAGGAAGGGTACCACATGAGGCAGGAGGCTGTTTTCCCTGTAACGCACAGCGTTGAGATTGCCTGCAATGACAACAAGCTTAGTCCGATGATGCTGTGACACACCACCCCAGACCATGACGGACCCTCCACCTCCAAATCAATCCCGCTCCAGGGTACAGGCCGCGGTGTAACGCTCATTCCTTCGACGATAAACGCGAATCCGACCATCACCTCTGGTGAGACAAAACCACGACTCGTCAGTGAAGAGCACTTTTTGCCAGTCCTGTCTGGTCCAGCAACGGTGGGTTTGTGCCCATAGGCGACGTTGTTGTCTGATGTCTGGTGAGGACCTGCCTTACAACAGGCCTACAAGCCCTCAGTCCAGCCACTCTCAGCTTATTGCGGACAGTCTGAGCACTAATGGAGGGATTATGCATTCCCGGTGTAACTCGGGCAGTTGTTGTTGCCATCCTGTACCTGTCCCGCAGGTGTGATGTTCAGATGTACTGATCCTGTACAAGTGTTGTTACACGTGGTCTGCCACTGCGAGGACGATCAGCTGTCCGTCCTGTCTCCCTGTAGCGCTGTCTTAGGCGTCTCACAGTACGGACATTGCAATTTATTGCCCTGGCCACATCTGCAGTCCTCATGCCTCCTTGTAGCTTGCCTTGTAGTTCACGCAGATGAGCAGGGACCCTGGGCATCTTTCTTTTGGTGTTTTTCAGAGTCAGTAGAAAGGCCTCTTTAGTGTCCTAAGTTTTCATAACTGTGGCCTTAATTGCCTACTGTCTGTAAGCTGTTAGTGTCTTAACGACCGTTCCACAGGTGCATGTTCATGAATTGTTTACGATTCATTGAACAAGCATGGGGAACAGTGTTTAAACCCTTTACAATGAAGATCTGTGAAGTTATTTGGATTTTTATTAATTATCTTTGAAAGACAGGGTCCTGAAAAAGGGACGTTTCTTTTTTTGCTGAGTTTAGCTGAGGGCAATAGAGCAAAATGTCCACCAGATGACAGCAAATGGACCTATCACGACCCTACAGAAAAGGTGAAAAATCCATATCTTAATTTAACCAGGGTCTGTAATTTGTAAATCCAAAAACTTTCCCTTTGGGTTAGCCGTTTAAGACAGTCCCCTTTTCTAATTGAGGCCGGAACATGATCAATACCCATAGCTTGTAGGGAGGCAGGGTTGCCATGGTGTAAGGACTTGTAGTGCCTTGCCATGGGGTAGTCTTCGTTGCCTACCCGTATGGCATACTTGTGTTCCGCTAAGCGGTCTTGAGGTCTTCTCATTGTCCGTCCTATGTAGAACATCTTGCACTGTGGACATTCCAATCTGTAGATGACATGAGTGGTTTTGCAGTTAATGAAATGCTTGACGTGATACTCCATTTTAGAAGCTGTGTCAACAAAATACTTTTCCTGTGCAATATTTCTGCGATGGTTGCACTGGCTGCATTTAAAAGAGCCCTTGGGTTTGTGGTCTAACCAAGTTTTTTGAGCATCACCAGGAAGATAGCTGTGGACTAATTTGTCATTTAGGGTAGGACATCTCTTAAAGCTTATTATTGGTGGCTCTGGGAAGACTTGGCGTAGTAGCGTATCATTTTGGACGATTCCCCAATTATTTTTAATTATACTTTTAATGTTCTCTGCTTCAGTGCTGTATTTTGTAACAAAATACACTCTCTCTGATGTATCACGAGGCACTCCCCTTCGCAACAAGTTCTCTCTGTCAAGTCATCCGGCCCTTATACCTGCATCTTTCAGGACCTGAGCGCTGTAGCTCCGATTCAAGAAGCGGTTCTCCAATTCAGCAGATTTGACACTGTAGTCTGTTTCCTGATCACAACTTCTGCGGACTCTTTGGAATTGGCCATATGGAATGTTCTCTTTTAGCCTTTTGGGGTGAAAGCTGTCTGCCCTCAGAATGGTATTCCCGTCTTTAGGCTTCCTAAAGATTGATGTGTGCAAACAACCTTTGTCATTTTTACTGATGTCAAGGTCCAAAAAATGAATGTTTTCCTTGCTGTACTCCATAGTTAGTTTGATGTTAGGGTTAATGCTGTTAAGGTATTGGTGGAATGAAATAAGTTCATCTTCTGAGCCGGACCAAAACAGGCAAACATCATCAATATAGCGTCCCCACCATATAATCCGGTCAAAGAACTAGTTATTAGAATGATCCAAACTGAAATCATTTCCCTATTTCCCCAAGTACAAACCGCGTAGGAAGGGCTGTAGCAAGCTCCCATGGCACATCCTTTGACCTGTTTAGTAATACGGTCCTGAAAGACAAAGATGTTATTATTAAGAGTCCATTGAGTCAGTGAGACAATGAATTCTGTAGGAGGCATCTCAGTCGCAGGCCGGGTACTCAAGAAATGGTGCATAGCTGCCAATCCTTGTTCATGTTCAATGGTGGTGTATAGAGACTCCACATCCATGGTGACTAAAAAGGAAGCTGTACCTATATTGTTAAATTCCTTAATTTTGTTCAACACATCTGTGGTATCTTGAAGATAGGCTGGGAGTGACGGCAGAAAAGGCTTAATAAAGTAATCAATGTACTTAGAGATGGGTTCTAATGGATTACATTGAGATTTTTTGGTCACTGGCCTACACACACACACACACACACACACACACACACACACACACACACACACACACACACACACACACACACACACACACACACACACACACACACACACACACACACACACACACTGTAACGTCCTGACCAGAGTTATTATGTGTTTTGCTTGTTTAGTGTTGGTCAGGACGTGAGCTGGGTGGGAATTCTATGTTGTGTGTCTAGTTTGTCTGTTTCTATGTCCAGCCTAATATGGTTCTCAATCAGAGGCAGATGGTAATCGTTGTCCCTGATTGAGAATCATATATAGGAGGCTTGTTTTGTGTTGGGATTTTGTGGGTGTTTGTTTCCTGTCTCTGTGATTGTCTGCACCAGATAGGTCTGTCTCGGTTTTTGCACATTTGTTGTTTTGTATTGTTGTTTGTAGTGTTTCACTTGTTCTTTATTAAACATGTTTAACACTAGCCGCGCTGCACTTTGGTCCTCTCCTTCACCCCTGGAAGAAAACCGTTACAGAAACACCCACCAAACCCGGACCAAGCAGCGTGGCAACGGACAGCAGCAGAGACAGACAGAGGAATGGACATGGGAAGATGTCTTAAACGGCAAGGGTTGCTACACATGGGAGGAGATCCTGGCTGGAAAGGATCGCCTCCCATGGGAACAGCTGGAGGCAGCGAGGAGAGCAGAGGCAACCGGAGAGAGGAACCGGAGGTATGAGGGTACGCGACTAGCACGGAAGCCCGAGAGGCTCACCCAAAAATGTCTTGGGGGGGGGATAAAGGGGAGTGTGGCGAAGCCGGGTTGGATACCTGAGCCAACTCCCCGGGCTTACCGTGGAGTGAGAGGGCGTTGTACTGGTCAGACACCGTGTTATGCGGTGGAGCGCACGGTGTCCCCAGTACGCGTGCTTAGCCCAGTGCGGGCTATTCCACCTTGCCGCACTGGTAGGGCTAGGTTGGGCATCGAGCCGGGTGCCATGAAGCCGGCCCAACATATCTGGCCTCCAGTACGTCTCCTCGGGCCGGCGTACATGGCACCAGCCTTACAGGTGGTGTCCCCGGTTCGCCTGCATAGCCCAGTGCGGGCTATTCCACCTCGCCGCACTGGCAGGGCTACGGGGACCATTCAACCTGGTAAGGATGGAGAGGCTCGGTGCTCAAGAGCGCGTGCCCTCCTTCACGGTCCGGTATATCCGGCGCCACCTTCCCGCCCCAGCCCAGTACCACCAGTGCCTACACCACGCACCAGGCTTCCAGTGCATCTCCAGAGCCCTGTTCCTCCTCCCCGCACTCGCCCTGAGGTGCGTGCCCTCAGCCCGGTACCTCCAGTTCCGGCACCACGCATCAGGCCTATAGTGCGTCTCAGCCGGCCAGAGTCTTCCGTCTGCCCAGCGCCGTCTGAACTGCCCGTCTGCCCAGCGCCGTCTGAACTGTCCGTCTGCCCAACGCCGTCTGAACTGTCCGTCTGCCCAACGCCGTCTGAGCTGGCCGTCTGCCAAGCGCCATCGGAGCCATCCGTCTGCCAAGCGCCATCGGAGCCATCCGTCTCCCCAGCGCCATCTGAGCCATCCGTCTCCCCAGCGCCGTTAGAGCCGCCCGTCTGTCCCGAGCCGTTAGAGCCGCCCGTCTGTCCCGAGCTGCTAGAGCCGTTCGTCAGTCAGGAGCCGCTAGAGCCATTCGTTAGTCAGGATCTGCCAGGGCCGCCAACCAGACAGGATCTGCCAGAGCCGCCAACCAGACAGGATCTGCCAGAGCCGCCAACCAGACAGGATCTGCCAGAGCCGCCAACCAGACAGGATCTGCCGGAGCCGTCAGTCAGCCATGAGCGTCCAGAGCCGTCAGCCAGTCATGAGCTGCCCTACGGTCATGAGCTGCCCTACGGTCATGAGCTGCCCTACGGTCATGAGCTGCCCTACGGTCATGAGTTGCCCTACGGTCATGAGTTGCCCTACGGTCATGAGTTGCCCTACGGTCATGAGTTGCCCTACGGTCATGAGTTGCCCTACGGTCATGAGTTGCCCTACAGTCATGAGTTGCCCTACAGTCATGAGTTGCCCTACAGTCATGAGTTGCCCTACAGTCATGAGTTGCCCTACAGTCATGAGTTGCCCTACAGTCATGAGTTGCCCTACAGTCATGAGTTGCCCTACAGTCATGAGTTGCCCTACAGTCATGAGTTGCCCTACAGTCATGAGCTGCCCTACAGTCATGAGCTGCCCTACAGTCATGAGCTGCCCTACAGTCATGAGCTGCCCTACAGTCATGAGCTGCCACTCAGTCATGAGCTGCCACTCAGTCATGAGCTGCCACTCAGTCCGGAGCTGCCACTCAGTCCGGAGCTGCCACTCAGTCCGGAGCTGCCACTCAGTCCGGAGCTGCCACTCAGTCCGGAGCTGCCACTCAGTCCGGAGCTGCCACTCTGTCCGGAGTTGCCCCTCTGTCCGGAGTTGCCCCTCTGTCCGGAGTTGCCCCTCTGTCCTGAGCTACCTCTCTGTCCTGAGCTACCTCTCTGTCCTGAGCTACCTCCAAAATCATGTGGGGGCCTTGGGGAGGATTCTTAGGCCAAGGTCGTGGGCGAGGGTCGCCACTCAAAGGACGCTAAGGAGGGGGACAAAGACAGTGGTGGAGTGGTGTCCTCGTCCACCGCCGGAGCCGCCACCGCGGACAGATGCCCACCCAGACCCTCCTCTTGAGTTGTAGGGGTGCGTTCGGAGTCCGCACCTCAGGAGGGGGGTACTGTAACGTCCTGACCAGAGTTATTATGTGTTTTGCTTGTTTAGTGTTGGTCAGGACGTGAGCTGGGTGGGAATTCTATGTTGTGTGTCTAGTTTGTCTGTTTCTATGTCCAGCCTAATATGGTTCTCAATCAGAGGCAGATGGTAATCGTTGTCCCTGATTGAGAATCATATATAGGAGGCTTGTTTTGTGTTGGGATTTTGTGGGTGTTTGTTTCCTGTCTCTGTGATTGTCTGCACCAGATAGGTCTGTCTCGGTTTTTGCACATTTGTTATTTTGTATTGTTGTTTGTAGTGTTTCACTTGTTCTTTATTAAACATGTTTAACACTAGCCGCGCTGCACTTTGGTCCTCTCCTTCACCCCTGGAAGAAAACGTTACACACACACATACACACACACACACACACACCTCATAATGTCAAAGTGGAATTATGTTTTTAGAAATGTTTACAAATGAATATCTGAAATGTCTTCAGTCAATAAGTATTCAACCCCTTTGTTATGGCAAGCCTAAATAAGTTCCGGAGCAACAATTTTCTTAAGTCATATAAAACGTTTTTTAATGACTACCTCATGTCTGTACCCCACACATACAATTATCGTTAAATGTCCCTTAGCCGAGCAGTGAATTTCAAACACAGATTCAACCACAAAGAAAAGGGAGGTTTTCCAATGCCTCGCAAAGAAGGGCACCTATTGGTAGATGGGTAAAAATAAAACAAAAACAGACATTGAATATCCCTTTGAGCATGGTGAAGTTAATAATTACACTTTGGATGGTGTATCAATACACCCAGTCACTACAAAAATACAGACATCCTTCCTAACTCAGTTGCCGGAGAGGAAAGGGAACCGCTCAGCGATTTCACTAGAGGCCA
Source organism: Salvelinus alpinus (assembly GCF_045679555.1). Classification (NCBI taxonomy): domain Eukaryota; kingdom Metazoa; phylum Chordata; class Actinopteri; order Salmoniformes; family Salmonidae; genus Salvelinus; species Salvelinus alpinus. Next base: position 38,576,969 of record NC_092088.1, on the reverse strand, counting down.
ATGGTGACTTTACAATCAGTTAAAGAGTTTAATGGCTGTGATAGCAGAAAACTGAGGATGGATCAACAACATTGTAGTTACTCCACAATCAGTGGTGAATATAGCATGTAAATCTTGGTGAGGCCAACTCAACCAGTTTTTTAAAAAGCGTTGGGCCAGTAACCGAAAGGTTGCTGGATCGAATCCCCGTGCTGACAAGGTAAAAATCTGTTCTGAACAAAGCAGTTAACCCGCTGTTCCCCAGTAGGCCGTCATTGTAAATCCGAATTTGTTCTTAACTGGCTTGCCTAGTTAAATAAAGGTTACTTTTTTTTTTTATTAATAAAAATGCCAGCAAAGCAACTACATAACATTTTATTATGCCTATGTGGTCTAAAAAGGAAGGAAAATACAATCACGAGGATCCACTTTTATAGACAATATACCGATGCACTGACAGTGTATTGTGCAAACAAAACAACCCTAGCAATATCAACTGGAATTACATGGGTCTATTACTGAACGTTTTGAATGGGAAAAGACTGTCACTGGCAAACATGGTTACAGACCCAACAACATTATATAATATCCCCTTCTCGTGAAGAAATGAACATGAGCTAATTATAATACACACAGTAAGCAAAGCAATGAAATCATTCCAACATTATCTAAAATGATGAATAAGATACTAATGAGATAGGCCTACAGTATATACTGTAAGGAATATAACAATTGAGATGTACAAACCATGGCATAAGGGAAACGATGAGCGGATAAGAGGCAAGCCCTAATTTCGATTAAGACATTAATGAGCTAGTAGTTAATAAAACTATTTGTTCAGCAATTTTTGAAATGTACAGTGACAGAATTCAGAACATGGGCCATTCTTAGAAATGTCTCCCTGTGCACCAAGTCAGAACTGTAGGATAAATCACAAGGGCATATAAGCAGACAATGAAAGAGCTTACAATATTTGATTATGACATTTCTCTAAAACAGGCTATAGACTACATGTGCACCACCAAGTCAGAACATTAGGCTAACTTCTGTGGGGGAGAGAGACCAAATTCTTAGGGTGATGGGCTACTAACAGCTTACTACATTCTCTGGATTTGTGGTGCTTTCAAGACAACAGGGAACTATGAAAAAAACAAGGTTGAATCATGACATCACTGATCTTCAGGTTGTAGCTCTAGAAAGAGGCCTGCGTTCCCTACTTGGAATTCCGAGTTGGATGACCGTTCAAAATGTAGTTTCCCAGTCCAAGCTAGTTTTGTCCCCCGAGTTCCCAGTAGTCTTGAACGCATTGAAGTCTGAGATTTCCCAGTTCCGAGTTTCCAGTTGATTTGAATGCGGCAGAAGTTATGATGGATTGACAGCATGGTCAATGTATTTAACCTTTTCTGGCCCATGGTGTTGCGTGTGAATGTTTATCCTTTTAAGCTTGGAAATAAGACCCTTTCAGACGGATGTTATAAATCCTTAAACCCAGACCCAGACTGCTTGTCTAGCTTGCTAGCTAATATTGTGAAAGTATGATGTTGACATCAGTCTAATCAAAGCTACGGTTAATATAATGTGATTTAACGTCATTTTATCTGTAGCTAATGACCTTGAGACTTCTTGGACGGGCACTTCTAATGTAAATCTATGACAGCACCCAATGGGGCTTGAACTGCTTAGCTCTTCCTGTGGATTCGGCGGTGACGTAGTGTCCCCATGAGTGACAGAACACTGAGCCAATCACTGCGCAACTAGAGAAGATTACCAACGCCTATGCTCTGTACTTTCGCTGGCAGCCCCCTCCACCACAGGAAGTACTGAGCTAGGCTGAAACACCTGCATTTTGGAGCGGCCTTACGCAAGAAAGAGACCATGTTTGTATGCAGCTTTATTAACTCAAGGAAAACATAGTTGTTTTTTTACATTGTTTGCAAACTGATATGTGACACAAATAGATGCCAAAATAACATGCAACAACAATATATATACAGTGGGGAGAACAAGTATTTGATACACTGCCAATTTTGCAGGTTTTCCTACTTACAAAGCATGTAGAGGTCTGTAATTTTTATCATAGGTACACTTCAACTGTGAGAGACGGAATCTAAAACAAAAATCCAGAAAATCACATTGTATGATTTTTAAGTAATTAATTTGCATTTTATTGCATGACATAAGTATTTGATCACCTACCAACCAGTAAGAATTCCGGCTCTCACAGACCTGTTAGTTTTTCTTTAAGAAGCCCTCCTGTTCTCCACTCATTACCTGTATTAACTGCACCTGTTTGAACTCGTTACCTGTATAAAAGACACCTGTCCACACACTCAATCAAACAGACTCCAACCTCTCCACAATGGCCAAGACCAGAGAGCTGTGTAAGGACATCAGGGATAAATTGTAGACCTGTACAAGGCTGGGATGGGCTACAGGACAATAGCCAAGCAGCTTGGTGAGAAGGCAACAACTGTTGGCACAATTATTAGAAAATGGAAGAAGTTCAAGATGACGGTCAATCACCCTCGGTCTGGGGCTCCATGCAAGATCTCACCTCGTGGGGCATCAATGATCATGAGGAATGTGAGGGATCAGCCCAGAACTACACGGCAGGACCTGGTCAATGACCTGAAGAGAGCTGGGACCACAGTCTCAAAGAAAACCATTAGTAACACACTACGCCGTCATGGATTAAAATCCTGCAGCGCACGCAAGGTCCCCCTGCTCAAGCCAGCGCATGTCCAGGCCCGTCTGAAGTTTGCCAATGACCATCTGGATGATCCAGAGGAGGAATGGGAGAAGGTCATGTGGTCTGATGAGACAAAAATAGAGCTTTTTGCTCTAAACTCCACTCGCCGTGTTTGGAGGAATAGAAGGATGAGTACAACCCCAAGAACACCATCCCAACCGTGAAGCATGGAGGTGGAAACATCATTCTTTGGGGATGCTTTTCTGCAAAGGGGACAGGACGACTGCACCGTATTGAGGGGAGGATGGATGGGGCCATGTATTGCGAGATCTTGACCAACAACCTCCTTCCCTCAGTAAGAGCATTGAAGATGGGTCGTGGCTGGGTCTTCCAGCATGACAACGACCCAAAACACACAGCCAGGGCAACTAAGGAGTGGCTCCGTAAGAAGCATCTCAAGGTCCTGGAGTGGCCTAGCCAGTCTCCAGACCTGAACCCAATAGAAAATCTTTGGAGGGAGCCGAAAGTCCGTATTGCCCAGCGACAGCCCCGAAACCTGAAGGATCTGGAGAAGGTCTGTATGGAGGAGTGGGCCAAAATCCCTGCTGCAGTGTGTGCAAACCTGGTCAAGAACTACAGGAAACGTATGATCTCTGTAATTGCAAACTAAGGTTTCTGTACCAAATATTCAGTTCTGCTTTTCTGATGTATCAAATACTTATGTCATGCAATAAAATGCAAATTAATTACTTAAAAATCATACAATGTGATTTTCTGGATTTTTGTTTTAGATTCCTTCTCTCACAGTTGAAGTGTACCTATGATAAAAATTACAGACCTCTACATGCTTTGTAAGTAGGAAAACCTGCAAAATTGTCAGTGTATCAAATACTTGTTCTCCCCACTGTACATACAGTACCAAAAGTTTGGACACACCTACTCATTCAAGCGTGTGCAAAGATGTCATCAAGGCCATGGGTGGCTACTGAAGAATCTCAAATATAACATATATTTTGATTTGTTGAACACTTGGTTACTACATGATTCCATATGTGTTGTTTCATAGTTGTGATGTCTTCACTATTATTCTACAATGTAGAAAATAGTAAAAAATAAAGAAAAACCCTGGAATGACTAGGTGTGTCCAAACTTTTGACTGGGACTGTATTTAATAAAACATTTGTTTATTTATTTATTTGCTAAACAGGTGGGGCAGAGCCTTACAGCTCCACCTGCCCTGAATGACGGGTTGCCACTGTCCACAATACTAACCTAAATGACAGAGTGGAAAGAAGGAAGCCTGTACAGAAGAAAAAAAAATTCTCCAAAACATGCATCCTGTTTGCAATTACGCACTAAAGTAAAACTGCAAAAAATGTGGCAAAGAAATTGGCTATGTCCTAAATACAAAGCGTTATGTTTGGGGCAAAACCAACACATCACTGAGTACCACTCGCCATATTTTCAAGCATTGTGGTGGCTGCATCATGTTATGGATATGTTTGTCATCGGGAAAGACTAGGGAGTTTTTAGGATAAAAAGAAACTGAATAGAACTAAGCACAGGCAAAATCCTAGAGGAAAACCTGGTTCAGTCTGCTTTCCAACAGACACTGGGAGTTTAAATTCACCTTTCAGCAGGACAATAACCTAAAACACAAGGCTAAATATAAGAATCTATGGCAAGACTCGAAAATGTCTGTCTAGCAACGATCAACGAGCAACTTGACAGAGCTTGAAGATTTTTTTTAGAATATAGTACAATCCAGGTGTGCAATGCTCTTAGAGGCTTACCTAGAAAGACTCACAGCTGTAATCGTCTCGAGGTTGTGAATACTTATGTAAATGAGATGTTTCTATATTTCATTTTCAATAAATTTGAAAACATTTCTAAAAACATGTTTTCAATTTGTCATGATTGGGTATTGTGTGTAGATGGGCGAGAAAAATATATATTTAATACATTTTTAATTCCGGATGCAACACAACAAAGTAAGTCAAGGGGGAAGAATACTTTCTGAAGGCAATGTACATGATACTGTCATAATTGTAACAGTTGTTGGAGTGTATGGTATTGGACAACCATGCCTCTTTGTTACTATCATTTTTGGTGTGTGAATTTGTCTGATTATTTCTTGATTCATATCGAGGCACACCCTTAAATTACACTCAAATTATAATCAGCTCAGGACAACTTTATTTGCAATTACAGTTTTTTTTGTTGCCAACTCCTAAGCCTAGAATACAATTTCTTCCAGTATCTGATGTCTCCATGATGACTGTACATGTTTTACAGGACCATGCAACTATTTTCATAATCTTTTCAAATAAACTGGACAACCAATTGAAAATGGAGGTGGAGTTTTCCTCTAAAGATTTAGCTGCAAAACGGGTTGTAGGGATTTTGGAGAATGAATACACCATCAGTGTTAATGCGCCTGGTAAGTAGGCTACCTTTAGAGACTTTATAGCAAAGCTATAGAGGAACATTTAGACCACTTACCCATTCTTCTGTTTCACTTTCACTTATTATTCTATTTCACTATTACATTCTTATTGTGGACATTTCTTTGACCAATGTGAATAACTTGAAGTGATTTGCCAGACACTATTCTGTACAGTAGATAAAGAATGCTAACCCAGGTAAATGCTATCTTTACCAGATATGCCAGCAGGAGAGATGTCACTCACTCTGCATGGCAACGACTCACCAGTCTGTTTGAGGCCTGTAACATACTACACAGCCATGGGAGAAGTCAGTCGTTACCTTGAACTTGCAGCTGCTCCCATGGATTTTATGTGTCAGGTGAGAGTGCTCAGTATGGGGTAAAAACAGAATACTGAAGACTGACAACTCTGTTTTCAACACCTCTAAATAATTGATTTTGAAAGGGATAATTCACCCAAAATACAAAATTACATATTGGTTTCTTAACCCTGTAAGCAGTCTATGGACAAGGTTTGACAGCAATCCATGCTTTGTTTAAGTTTCCATAGCACTGTTTCCAAATGCAAACATTTTATAATTTGTGCCAAATCCAAGTCCTGGTACCGATATTAGAATTTTGTCCAAATCATCCGAAAGTATCTCAAATTCATTGTGAAGCTCAACAAAATCACTTTTAGATGATTTGAACATGATGTATGAAAAAGGCTAATATCGGTACCATGACTTGAATGGGATTTGTGCCACAAATGCGAGTCCCTGTTACCATTTACTAGGCTTGCAACAAGCTAAGGTGCTGGGGATGGGCTTAAAATGCAAGCTACGGCTCCAAGCATCGGGGGTTCCATCCCAGTGATAAGCACTCGTTTTGCTATTTTAGTTTTTTCTGTTTTAACCCTATCCCAAACCTTAACCCTAACCTTAACCAGTTGGAATTACTGCCTAAACTTAAGTTTCGGTTTCATTTTTGTGCAGTTTGACTGAAAGCTAACATATGGCGAATACACTGTCATTAAAAGGGCTTAAGAGGCCATCTCCTGTTGCCTGCAGTTATGTCAAATGTTTACATTTTCATTGGAGGCTACATTGCATTTCACACAGACTAAAGCTTCAAGGAAACCTAAAAAACATGTATATTTAAATTTTTTAGAACATATTTCCTTCAATAGTGTGTTGTTCATTTCTATGTTTCTAGGCATTCAATATCACATCCAATGCCACAGAGTCACTTGACAATATGCTGACAGACTCGTTAAAAGGCAGGATTCCTGCAAGTGGACTTCATGTGTTTGGAATCAGACAGATCGAGAAAGACAATATGGCTGCATGTAAGTGCTTTACATTTTGACCAGAAAATATAATGGAATGATACATTTGCTTGTCTACACACTAACAGTTCTATTGAAACTGCTATGCGTGTTTTTGTTGTAAGGAAAAACAATGTGCTAGCTAGTTTCTAGTGAATACTTACACTACATTGTTGTAGATTTTTCACAAGAGAGTAAAGGGAGTTCCTCAAACAATTCAACTAATCTCAGTTAGGCATTTTTTAAATCATATTATTTCAAATCAAGTGATACAGTTGCGGCCAAATATATTGGCACCATTGCACTTTCCCCTATTTCTTATAAAATAATTTGACATTTAAACATTTGGCCATCAGACCTTGTAATTGGATTTTCAACATTACATTTTTTTTTTTACTTAAGTTTACTATTTTAATTGAGAAAATAAAGATAAATGGCATTGCCAAAATTATTGCCACCCAGGAGCTAGCACAGCCTTTGGCCAAGATAAATACAGACAAATGCTTCTTGTTTACTGCAGCTTTCCACTGGCAATTTGGCCCACTTTTTAGCAACAAACTGCTCTAATTCTTCAATGTTTAAAGGGTGCCCTCCACCAACTGCTGTTTTCAGATCTCGCCATAAGTTTTGGATGTGATTCCGATCTGGACTCTTCGCTGGACACTCCAAAACAGTCCAGCATCTCTTACTGAATCATTCCTGGGTGCTTTCTGATGTGTGTTTGGGGTCGTTTTCCTGCTGGAAGACCCATAACCTTCAATGAGGACCCAGTTTTTGGACACCGGGTTGAACATTGGACTCCAAAACACCTGATAATCTGATGATTTCATGATGTCTTGCACGCATTCAAGGCTCCCAGTACCAGAGGCAGCAAAGCAACCCAGCAAAGCATTATCAAACCTCCCCATATTTGACTGCAGGGAGGTTGTTATTTTCTTTGAATGCTTCATTTGTTTGTCAGTAAACACAGCACTGATCTGTATTGCCAAAGAGCTCTAATTTCATTGGTCCACAGAACATGTTCCCCAGGATTTAGGCTTGTTTAGGTGGGTTTTTGAGAAATTCAATCAGGCTTTCTTGTGTCTCCTTCAGCAGTGGAGTCTCTATGATTTGTATATCAACAGCAAAATGAAGCATTCAAAGAAAAGAAGACCTACCCTACAATCAAACATGGGGGAAGTTCGATAATGCTGTGGCGTTGCTTTGCTGCCTCTGGTACTGGAAGTCTTGAATGTGTGCAAGACATCATGAAATCATCAGATTATCAAATCAAATCAAAGTTTATTTGTCACGTGCGCCGAATACAACAGGTGTAGTAGACCTTACAGGGAAATGCTTACTTACAGGCTCTAACCAATAGTGCAAAAAAGGTATTAGGTGAACAATAGGTAAGTAAAGAAATAAAACAACAGTTAAAAGATAGGCTATATACAGTAGCGAGGCTATAAAAGTAGCGAGGCTACATACAGACACCGGTTAGTCAGGCTGATTGAGGTAGTATGTACATGTAGATATGGTTAAAGTGACTATGCATATATGATGAGCAGAGAGTAGCAGTAGGGTAAAAAGAGGGGTTGGCGGGTGGTGGGTGGCGGGACACAATGCAGATAGCCCGGTTTGCCAATGTGCGGGAGCACTGGTTGGTCGGCCCAATTGAAGTAGTATGTACATGAATGTATAGTTAAAATGACTATGCATATATGATAAACAGAGAGTAGCAGCAGCGTAAAAAATTGTTTTGGAGTGCAATGTTCAATCCATGTCTGCAAACTGTCTCTGTTGAAGGTTGTGGGTCTTCCAGCAGGATAACAAACCCAAAAACACATCAAACGCATGCTGGAATTGTTAAAAAACGAAACGCTGGACTGTTCTGGAGTGGTCAGCAAAGAGTCTAGATCTGAATCACATACATAACCTATGGCGAGAGCTGAAAACAACAGTTGGTGGAGGGCACCCCTCAAACATTGAATAATTAGATATGTTTCCAGTAGAAAGATGCATCAAGCTCACAAGAAGCATTTGTTGGCAGTTATCTTGGCTAGTCCTTTTGTTCATGCTAGTTGTTTTAATAACTTAAGTTAACAACAATGTAATTTGCTCTGCAATGTTGAAATCCAATAACAATGAGTGGAGACATTTTATTATTTTAATTTCAACTTATTTTAGAAGAAATAGGGAATTATTTCAGAAAGGTGCAACTGTTTTTGCTTTTTTTTATGGGGAAAAAATACAGACAGTGGCTCTAAGCAGAGTTGGGGTCAATTCCATTTAAAAATAGGGGGTTGATTGAAATTCCCTTTATATTGAGAATCAAAAGACACTAAAACATAAAGAATGAAGAAAAACAATCTTGCAATTTGGGTTATGACAGTGTAGTACAGTTGTAGTAAGCAAGCCCAAAAGCCATGTTTAAGTTATTTTCTTATTTAATTCTTTAGCATTGTCATTTAATTACAGGAACTTTTACAGATTATGCCTTAAATTAATTACAGATTGTGACGTTAAATTTACTCTGACAGTCATCTTAGTTCATAGTCAAACGTATATAAATCCATCCTAAAGCAGACAGTTATGGTTACGAAATTGGATAAATGGGACACTTCAAGAAAAATAAGTTGCCAAAATGTGATTTTTTTCATATGACCGATGAACTACCATTCACCTGCTGTAATCATCCAATTTTTTTATCTGGCACATCCAAAAATGTGATGTGGGACATGGCCACTGGTCACCCAAAAATGTTATCTGGATATTCAAAAATGCCATCAAATGATGTCCACATTTTTTTATCTAAGAGTCCAAGAATCTTATCCCCATTGAGTTTTGTTGACATCCAGAGATATGAGCCAAGGTCCAAAAGGTCAATACATTCTGTGTTCTAGGTGAATTGGGAACATTTCTTTTTTGGGAACATTTCTTTTTTTATCAAGTTCAACTTATATCCTGAAGGTTTTGAGTCTTCAAGAACGTTCATAACAAGTGGAATAGATCACAGTTGTCTGCTTTTGTCACTCAGATCAGCGAAAGCAGGAGCTTCCCACTCTGCTTCATTTTGCTGCAAAGTATGGCCTGAAGAAGCTTACCACAGTCCTGCTACAGTGTCCAGGTGCCTTGCAGGCCTACAGCGTGATGAATAAGAATGGAGACTACCCAAATACACTGGCAGAGAGTAGCGGCTTCTCTGACCTGAGACAGTTCATGGACGACTTTGTGGTAAGTCCATTGTTAGTATATTCATTCAGTGATGTGTTTATCTTGTATCTCTCTAGTGTGATCTCAATTTGGGAAAATGCTCTGGATCGCACAACAATGATTTCAAATAACAGCCACCGGCTCTTATTGTAGTAACTTTGTGAAATCATATCTTTAGTGAAGACTAAGACTATGTGCACGATATCTCGTATGTAGGAGACGGCTGACATGCTGAAGTCTCATATCAAAGAGTCCATCGCGGCTGAAGAAGATGAGGATGTGTACGAGTCCACGTCCAACTCCTCTCGAGATATCATCATGAAGTATTCCCTAAACCCCGGGTGCCAAGAAGACATCTATGAGTCCATGATGGGGTTAAGCCCAGACTACATGGAAGACCTATGTATGATTAATTACATGAAGTACCATTTCCCTTTGATGATGATGACGATGATGATGGATTACTACTATCTTTGAATATTTATTCCCCTCAGATGAGGACATGGAGAAGGCATTAGGAGAGTCGCATAACCCAGAAGAAATCATACTTAGAAATTTTTTTCAAGGTAAATTGACAAAACACTAATGGTGGGAACCAATATCGATTATTCAATATGATATTGATATCGTTTGATATCAATAAACAGTGCATTCGAAAAGTATTCCGAATCCTTGACTTTTCCCACATTATGTTACGTTACAGCCTTATTCTAAAATTGATTCAATGTTTTTTTCTCTCATCAATCTATACACAATGCCCTATAATGACAAAGTAAAAATAGGTTTTTATACATTTTTGCATATAAAAAACTGAAATATCACATTTACGTAGGTATTCAGACTTTACGTAGGTATTCAGATTTACTCTGTACTTTGTTGAAGCACTTTTGACAGAGATTACAACCGTGAGTCTTCTTGGGTATGACAAGCTTTGCACACCTGTATCAATCAGGTTCAAGTCCGGGCTCTGGCTAGGCCACTCAAGGACATTCAAAGACTTGTCCCGAAGCCAGTTCTGCGTTGTCTTGGCTGTGTGCTTAGAGTTGTTGTCCTGTTGGAAGGTGAACCTTCGCCCCAGTCTGAGGTCCTGAGCAGGTTTTCATCAAGGATCTCTCTGTACTTCGCTCCGTTCATCTTTCCCTCGATCCTGACTAGTCTCCCAATACCTACCGCTGAAAAACATCCCCACAGAATGATGCTGCCACCACCATGCTTCACCGTAGGGATGGTGCCAGGTTTCCTCCAGACGTGACGCTTGGAATTCAGGCCAAAGAGTTCAATCTTGGTTTCATCAGATCAGAGAATCTTGTTTCTCATGGTCTGAGAGTCCTTTAGGTGCCTTTCGGCAAACTTCAAGCGGGCTGTCATGTGCCTCTTACTGAGGAGTGGCTTCCGTCTGGCCCCTCTACCATAAAGGCCTGATGGGTGGAGAGCTGCAGAGATGGTTGTCCTTCTGAAAGGTTATCTCATCTAAGAAATTTGGAACCACTAAGATTCTTCCTAGAGCTGGCCGCCTGGCCAAACTGAGCAATCGGGGAGAAGGGCCTTGGTCAGGGATGTGACCAAGAACCCGATGGTCACTCTGTCAGAGCTCCAGAGTTGTCCTAACCTTTCAGAAGGACAACCATCTCTGCAGCACTCCACCAATCAGGCCTTTATGGTAAAGTGGCCAGACGGAAGCCACTCCTCAGTAAAAGGCACGTGACAGCCTGCTTGGAGTTTGCCAAAAGGCACAAAGACTCATACCATGGAGCAACAAGATTCTCTGGTCTGTTGAAACCAAGATTGAATTCTTTGGCCTGAATGGGAAGCACCACATCTGGAGGAAACCTGGCACCATCGCTACGGTCAAGCATGGTGTTGGCAGCATCATGCTGTGGGGATGTTTTTTAGCAGCAGGGACTGGGAGACTAGTCAGGATCGAGGGAGAGATGAACGGAGTAAAGTTCAGACAGATCCTTGATGAAAACCTGCTCTAGAGCACTCAGGACCCCAGACTGGGGCGAAGGTTCACCTTCCAACAGGACAACGACCCTAAGCACACAGCCAAGACAATGCAGGAGTGGCTTCAGGACAAGTCTCTTTATGTCCTTGAGGGGCCCAGCCAAAGCTCAGAATGGAACCCAATAGAACATCTCTGGAGAGACCTGAAAATAGCTGTGCAGCGATGCTCCCCATCCAACCTCCTAGAGCTTGAGAGGATCTGCAGAGAAGAATGAGAGAAACTCACCAAATACAGGTGTGCCAAGCTTGTAGCATCATACCCAAGAAGACTCCACGCTGTAATCGCTGCCAAAGGTGCTTCAGCAAAGTACTGAGTTAAGGGTCTGAATACTTAAATGTAAATGTGATATATCCGTTTTTGATTTTTATTAACTTTGCAAAAATCTCTAAAACCTGTTTGTGTTTGTCATTACGGGGTATTGAGTGTAGATTGATGATGGTGTCTGAATATTATCTGAATGCACTATAATTGTCTGCTTATGGGCCCTCAATGGTTGATGGGGTTCTCATTGTATTTAAACTGGTTGGGTAAGTTTATGTCCCCAGAGCATTCACATCTGGCTCAAGGGGCAATCAACAGTTGTCTAAACTTCACTACAAAATACTGTACTGCATTGTACTGTAATTGGACTTGTGGATGTACTCTTTTTTTTACAAATGATGTGGCTTTTTAAGGGAAACCTGATGCAGGTGTGGCCCAAGTTGGTGAGCATACAGCGAATGAAGAGGTGGGAGACCAGGTGGAAGAACCAGAGGGGTTTGAGGAGGAAGACCCTTACAACATGTGTGTTCAAGATGAAATCTATGACACGGTGGACGAGAATGCGACCTATATCCCAGACATTTTAAACCGTCCACCAGCTCCAATCCCGAGACCTGTGACGTTTTCAGAGCCTGAGGAGTCCAAGACCTACATCTCAAGAGGTACATGACTGAACAGCACAAGTGTTCTCCAAAGCTATTAGCTAGTGCATAAGTCGCCAAACCAGTGGTGTATTTAAGGTCCAGGTGAATGACTATGCTTTTCACAGTGTTTTCGGGAAATGAAGAATCAAATCCACAGAGGAACCTCAGAGAAATCCCGTCAAACACAGGTACATATCAAATTGAACATCACTTGAGATGTTATTTTCTATGTATTGCACATTGCCCTGAATCACAGCTTCTCCACTAATTCGTAAACAATGTATGTGACTCCAAACCTCCAGTGAGGCCTGTGAGTGACAGAGCCGCCACCTCCTCTTCCAACGACCCCTATGCTGGAATGAAGACCCCAGGCCAGAGGCAGCTCATAGCCTTGCAGGAGAAAGTGAAGGTGGGGGTCCTGAGTGTGGATGATGCTGTGCAGGAATTCAAGACCTGGCAGTTTGACCAGGAAAGGAGATCTCAGTCTCTGCGCTATCAACAGGTACAGTAGTAGATTATAGTTAATACTCATATCTCTTGGCAGAACACAAGAAACAGATATTTTCTGTGGCCCGGGCCTAGCTTTTGGGGGTACAATGATTATCTGAAATACTACCTCCATGAATTCAGAAAATATTTTTTTGTCACAGGAAAATCTGAAAAGACTACGAGACAGCATTTCCAGACGCCATAAAGAGAGGGAGAAGCTTGGGAAGGAGATTGGTAGGCATATTTGGAGATTCTTCTATACTTTGCCTCTACATGTGACAAGAGCATACTGTATTTTATAGGTCACTTCAACTGCAATTACAGTATCAGTCAAAAGTTTGGACACACCTACTCGTTCCAGGGTTTTTCTTAATTTTTTACTATTTTCTACATTGTAGAATAATAGTGAAGACATCAAAACTATGAAATAACACATGGAATAATGTGGTAACCAAAAAAGTGTTAAACAAATCCAAATATATTTTATATTTGAAATTCTTCAAAGTAGCCACCCTTTGCCTTGATGACAACTTTGCACATTTCATTTATCAGGCTACTGAAGTGTAAATGTTGTATTTTATTGGCCTTTCCTCTTTGACTATGCCTACAATTATGTCAGTCCATAAGACAGCATTAGTGGTCACATTTGATCAGTTGTGTAAAGTACTTAAGTAAAAATATTTCAAAGTACTACTGAAGTCATTTTTTCTGTACTTTACTTTTACTTCACTACATTCCTGAAGAAAATTAGGTACTTTTTACTCCATATATTTTCCCTAAGACCCAAAAGTACTCTTTAGATTTTGAATGCTTAGCAGGACAGAAAATTTGTCCAATTCACACATTTATCAAGAGAACTTCCCTGGTCATACCTACTGCCTCTGATATGGCACACTTACTAAACACAAATGCTTTGTTTGTAAATGATGTCTGAGTGTTGGAGTGTGCACCTGGTTATTCGTATATACAAAAAACAAAAAAACGGTGCCGTCTAGTTTGCTTAATATAAGGACTATGAAATTATTTATACTTTTACTTTTGATACTTAAGTACATTTTAGCGATTACATTTACTTTTGATACTTAAGTATATTTCAAACCAAATACTTTTAAACTTTTACTCAAGTAGTATTTTACTGGGTGACTTTCACTTTACTTGAGTCATTTACAATTAAGGTATCTTTACTTTTACTCAAGTATGGTGAACATTCCTACAGTCAGAATGCCAATTGCACGCTCCCTCAAAACTTGAAACATCTGCGGCATTGTGTTGTGTGACAAAACTGCACATTTTAAACTTCTTTGGGATCGGTGTCCCTTTCATGGGACGGTTGAGCTAATGTAGGCTAATGCAATTAGCATGAGGTTGTAAGTAACAAGAACATTTCCCAGGACATAGATATATCTGATATTGGCAGAAAGCTTAAATTCTTGTTAATCTAACTGCACTGTCCAATTTCCAGTAGCTATTACAGTGAAAGAATACCATGCTATTGTTTGAGGAGAGTGCACAATTTTGAACATGAAAAGTTATTAATAAACAAATTAGGCACATTTGGGCAGTCTTGATTGAACAGAAATGCAATGGTTCATTGGATCAGTCTAAAATTGTGCATATACACTGATGCCATCTAGTGGCCAAAATCTAAATTGAACCTGGGCTGGAGTAATACATTATAGCCTTTCTCTTGCATTTCAAATATGATGGTACAAAAAAATACAAAGAAGAAGTTAAAGTAGCCTTTTATTGTCCCCAGCACAATGTGCTCCTGTGTAATGATCATGCTGTTTAATCAGCTTATTGATATACCACACCTGTCAGGTGGATGGATTACCTTGGCAAATGAAAAATGCTCACTAACAGGGATGTAAACTAATTTGTGCAACATTTTTTTGAGAAATAAGCTTTTCGTGCATATGGGATCTTTTATTTCAGCTCATGAAACATGGGACTGAAATAAAACTTTACATGTTGCGTATATACTTTTGTCCAGTATAAAATCATGATAATGTTACAGTAAAACACTTAAATGGAAATACTTTGGAACATATATGTACTGTATATATGACATTTAGCTTATTGTTGATGATTGATGCTTATTGTTGATCTGGCCTCTTCCCTGTGAGGTCTGGAGATAAGCGCCCCTTTACAGAGGAACCTTCACTGGGGCTCCAACATGGCTTTGGATTGTTCTGTGTACGAACCTGCCCCACAGGTCATGGCCGAAACCCCTCCTGTGGCCCGGCCAATCCAGAGAAGCACTTGGAAGACTGGCAGTACCTCCAGCACATCCAGTGAGTCTTATCTGTCATTTTCATGTCACTATGATCCTTATGTCAGGATGGCAGTCAAAAATGACAGCTGGTGTAATTCTGATGTTGGATATATTACAAGATGATGTTAGTGTGGATTGTCTTGATCAAAAATCTGTTTTAGTTCTTATAGAATATACTTTTCTTCGCAGAGGTGATGAAATCTGCAACACGTGGTCATTTGTTGTGCTGATCAACTCTGATTATTTCCATATCATCTATGTCATTATGTCTAAAAGATTAGACCGGTAGCTACATTTCTCTCCCCATTATTGTTGCTTTACTCAGCTGCTCTCTCTGAGTCGCAATCATCTATAGCTATAATGTGTACTCAAGCCTACTGTCTGAAGAGGGGAGTTCATCACATCTTACTACAGGCTCTTAACTCTTCAAGAAATTGTTTCACATTTACTTGTCGTGTTTCTTTCCTGAGCGTATAGTTTTTACTTTTACTTTCTCAGGTAGTGGCAGTAACAGACTCAGCACACATAGTAACATTAGCTACAGCAGTGGAACTGAGCCTGAGTTTGAGGTAAGGCCAAATTGTTCTTCAAAGCCCAGATCACCCAACACGCTTTTGGTATATTTCTGTCTTTGTGAATACATGGCTTAGTCAACAAAGCTAAATAGCTTATCCTTATTCCTACATGTAGTTGCTGAGAGACATTAAATCCAATTGAGTCAAATCACCGCAAAAAGCATTACATTATAAACACCTTTGTAATTGATCTAAAGCATCTTGATTTGTATAAATCATACTTAGGAAAGCACCATGTACAGTCATGGACAAAAGTTTTGAGAATTACACAAATATACATTTTCACAAAGTCTACTGCCTCAGTTTGTATGATGGCAATTTGCATATACTCCAGAATGTTATGAAGAGTGATCAGATGAATTGCAATTAATTGCAAAGTCCCTCTTTGCCATGCAAATGAACTGAATCCCCAAAAAACATTTCCACTGCATTTCAGCCCTGCCCTAAAAGGACCAGCTGACATCATATCAGTGAGAGAGATCACTCTGTCATGCTGATTGAGTTCAAATAACAGACTGGAAGCTTCAAAAGGAGGGTGGTGCTTGAAATCATTGTTCTTCCTCTGTCAACCATGGTTACCTGCAAGGACACACGTGCCATCATCATTGATTTACACAAAAAGGGCTTCACAGGCAAGGATATTGCTGCCAGTATCTAAATCAACCATTTATCGGATCATCAAGAACTTCAAGGAGAGTGGTTCAATTGTTGTGAAGAAGGTTTCAGGGCGCCCAAGAAAGTCCAGCAAGCACCAGGACCGTCTCCTAAAGTTGATTCAGCTGCGGGATTGGGGCACCACCAGTACAGAGCTTGCTCAGGAATGGCAGCAGGCAGGTGTGATTGCATCTGCACACACAGTGAGGCGAAGACTTTTTGAGGATGGCCTGGTGTCAAGAAGGCCAGTAAAGAAGCCACTTCTCTCCAGAAAAAACATCAGGGACAGACTGATATTCTGCAAAAGGTACAGGGATTGGACTGCTGAGGACTGGGGTAAAGTCATTTTCTCTGATGAATCCCCTTTCCGATTGTTTGGGGCATCCAGAAAAAAGCTTGTCCGGAGAAGACAAGGTGAGTGCTAACATCAGTCCTGTGTCATGCCAACAGTAAAGCATCCTGAGACCATTCATATGTGGTGTTGCTTCTCAGTCAAGGGAGTGGGCTCACTCACAATTTTGCCTAAGAACACAGCCATGAATATAGAATGGTACCTACACATCCTCCGAGAGCAACTTCTCCCAACCATCCAGGAACAGTTTGGTTACGTACAATGCCTTTTCCAGCATGATGGAGCACCTTGCCATAAGACAAAAGTGATAACTAAGTGGCTCAGGGAAGAAAACATCGTTATTTTGGGTCCATGGCCAGGAAACTCCCCAGACCTTAATCCCATTGAGAATTTGTGGTCAATCCTCAAGAGGTGGGTGGACAAACAAAAACACACAAATTCTGACAAACTCCAAGCATTGATTATGCACGAATGGGCTGCCATCAGTCAGGATGTGGCCCAGAAGTTAATTGACAGCATGCCATGGCAGATTGCAGAGATCTTGAAAAAGAAGGGTCAACACTGCAAATATTGACTCTTTGCATCAACTTCATGTAATTGTCAATAAAAGCCTTTGACACTTATGAAATGCTTGTAATTATACTTCAGTATTCCATAGTAACATCTGACCAAAATATCTAAAGACACTGAAGCAGCAAACTTTGTGAAAATTTATATTTGTGTCATTCTCAAAACTTTTGGCCACGACTGTAGTTATTTACAAAGTACTCTTGTCAATGTATTTACAATGTTCTCTGTCAATGGCGCTTATGGCGCTTTTGTCGATAACCTGATTATTAATTATGCTGTATATTGATTTGATCCATGGAAAGGACACAGTTGACCTCCTCCCTCTTCCTCCACGACCCCCAAGGATCGCTGAGTCCACACCTCTACTTCCTCCCCCCAGAATCCCTCCACGACTCCCAGACCGGTAAGCCCAGTCTCTGGATAAGAGAGGCCCTTTCATACGTTCCTGTGTCAGGATCACAGAAACTTGATGTAACTTTATTACAGAATGTAATTGCATGTAATGCAACATGGAATTACAGAAAGGCAACATTGCAGGAGTTAAAAATAGAATCTGTAATATTTTACCTTTATTTAACTAGACAAGTCAATTAAGAACAAATTCTTATTTACAATGACAGCCTAGGAAAAGTGGGTTAACTGCCTTGTTCAGGAGCAGAACGACAGATTTGTATCTTGTCAGCTCAGGGATTTGATCTAGTAACCTTTCGGTTACTGGCCCAACACTCTAACCACTAGGCTACCTGCCACACCGTCATCACAAACAGCAGACTTGCCTTCTGGCTCACAGAAATCAACAACAAAATGTAACTTAAATGTATGTCAACTTATGATGCTTTTCCGATTAGACTTTCCCCCACACCAGTGGGCTGACAGTGTTTTATGTTCATGTAAGCTTTAGTGTTATTGTGTTTCCATCTAGTGTGACATTCAAGACTGTTGTGAGAAGGTGTTAAAGTTCACAGCTAGCCATTGTTATGTAAATACCAGCTGAAAAGTACCCAAGGCCTTGCCTTGGCTCCAAGTTAGAGCAGCCTGAGCCGGAGTAAAACACTGGGTTAGACGGAAATTCACCATCATAGTACCACAGCAATGTGAGTATTATGACAGTATAGAATCACAAATGGTCTAATATTGCAGTATAACAACCAATGTTACAATATTACAAGGTGATTTATTAATGCTGTAGTCTAGATAGCAGCTCAATAAAGAGTCATATGAAAACCAGTAGTTTATTTGAGGATATTACACATTGAAAAGACAAGCCAACTTGATAAACACATCAGTGCGCATTATACACAGTGGTAAAAGTGAGATGACGATATGATAAAGAGGATATACTCGCTGACTGATGACTGCACTGTCAGAGAGGAAACCTGAAGTTTGAAGATAGGCTATATTCATGTCAACTTTTTCTTTATTATCTAAAATGAGAACTTGTCACAAGGTAGAGAGGTGGATATACACTGAGTATACCAAACACGAGGAATACCTTCCTGATATTAGGTCCACATCCTTTGGGTGGTGGACCATTCTTGGTACACACAGGAAACGGTTGAGCATGAAAAATCCAGCAGCATTGCAGTTGTTGACGTAAACCGGTGGGCCTGGCACCTACTACCATACCCTGTTCAAAGGCACTTCTATGTTTTGTCTTGCCCATTCACCCTCTGAATGGCACACATACATAATCCATGTCTCAACTGTCTCAAGGCTTAAAAATCATTGTTTAACCTGTCTCCTTCCCTTCATCTACATTGATTTGAAGTGGATTTAATATCTACATTGATTTGAAGTGGATTTAATAAGAGACAACAATAAGGGATCATAACTTTCACCTGGTCAGTCTATATAATGGAAAGAGCAGATGTTTCGTACACTCAGTGTATATTGAGTTAGAGTTTAACATCAAAAGGCTTTTACCACAACTTGCTGTATATTAGGCTACTCATAGAAAGCTTTTATTGCCTAGTTTTATGTTCCCTGTATTCATATGAACATTTGCTTCATAAGGCCTTGGTCCATGGTCTCACGTCAGATTCCGTCACTCCTCCGTAAAGCTCGTCCCTCAGCCGATCTGTCTTGTAGGACATGGAACTCAAATTCAAACCGCCATTCAAAAAATGAAAACAGTACAAAATGTAACAATATCACTGCGCCCTCATATGACTCTCCATGAAATAGGCAGAATAACTAATAATAATCCTAGAGTATTTAAATTGAAGTAAATGTGACAAAATGACTCACTGAAAATGTTCCAAGTATAATATGCTATACTTATAAATATTATTTACATATAAATAAAACAATTATCCAAAATGTGACCAGAGGACAATATTCAGAAAATAGTTCAAAACCCACACAAATAGGCTATTTGATTGACAACGATTCTTACTTCTGTAACAATGTAAAAATGTAAACAACTATTCAGAGACTATTTCAAAATGTAGGTAAACTCTCAATAAGATTAGGTACAGAACAGGCCTGACACAAAATGTAGAAAGAGTAGCCTACTTTGACAACAATTCAGTGGATGCAACAAGTAATAGATAGAGACAGATAAAGAGAGAAGATACAAAACATAACTGTTCAAAGGCAATAAAAGATGCGTAGGACAAATTCATATTTCACACTGTCACTTTAGTGTTTGCATTTAGCCTACAACATGTCATGGAACTTCTGGAAGCATGGCCCCATCCTGAAAAGTGGCACAGAACACGTAGAGCACCCAAAGAAGGTTTCTAAACATCTCCCACTCCTTGCCCTGCATCCATTTGGGATGCACAACACACAACCTCTCTTGCAACCTTCAAACTTCACCTGCTTTCAAATGAGTGACAACTCGGTCCACATGCCCTGGTGCCACACTCTTAGCTCCCCTCTTCCTGCCACTGTAGCCATATCCCAAAGTGAATGCCCAAGCTGCATTTTTAACGCCTTCATGGACCAGCGCCTGCGGTTTCTGGGAAGGGGCCTTTGCAGGGTCCACCACACAATGTACGCATTTATGATGGAAATGTTGAGCATCCCCCAAACACATACTTCCACCATTGTGCACCCAACATTGTAATAGCTCAATAGCTCCTCAAGCTCTGGAACAGACATACAGTTGAAGTCGGAGGTTTACATACACCTTAGCCAAATATATTTAAACTCAGTTTTTCACAATTCCTGACATTTAATCCTAGTAAAAATTCCCTGTCTTAGGTCAGTTAGGATCACATCTTTATTTTAAGAATGTGAAATGTCAGAATAATAGTAGAGAGAATGATTTATTTCAGCTCTTATTTCTTTCATCACATTCCCAGTGGGTCAGAAGTTTATAGACACTCAATTAGTATTTGGTAGCATTGCCTTTAAATTGTTTAACTTGGGTCAAACGTTTCGGGTAACCTTCCACAAGCTTCCCACAATAAGTTGGATGAATTTTGGCCCATTCCTCCTGACAGAGCTGGTGTAACTGAGACAGGTTTGTAGGTCTCCTTCCTCGCACACACTTTTTCAGTTCTGCCGACAAATTTTCTATGGGATTGAGGTCAGGGCTTTGTGATGGCCACTCCAATACCTTGACTTTGTTGTCCTTAAGCCATTTTGCCACAACTTTGGAAGTATGCTTGGGGTCATTGTTCATTTGGAAGACCCATTTGCGACCAAGCTTTAACTTCCTGACTGATGTCTTGAGATGTTGCTTCAATATATCCACATAATTTTCCTTCCTCGTGACGCCATCTATTTAGTGAAGTGCACCAGTCCCTCCTGCAGCAAAGCACCCCCACAATAGGATGCTGCCACCCCCGTGCTTCACGGTTGGGATGGTATTCTTCGGCTTGCAGGCCTCCCCCTTTTTCCTCCAAACATAACAATGGTGATTATGGCCAAACAGTTCTATTTTTGTTTCATCAGACCAGTGGACATTTCTCCAAATAGTACAATCTTTGTCCCCATGTGCAGATGCAAACCGTAGTCTGGCTTTTTTATGGCGGTTTTGGAGCAGTGGCTTCTTCCTTGCTGAGCGGCCTTTCAGGTTATGTCGATATAGGACGCGTTTTACTGTGGATATAGATACTTTTGTGCCTGTTTCCTGCAGCATCTTCACAAGGTCCTTTGCTGTTGTTCTGGGATTGATTTGCACTTTTCACACCAAAGTACGTTCATCTCTAGGAGACAGAACTTGTCTCCTTCTTGAGCAGTATGACTGCTGCATGGTCCCATGGTGTTTATACTTGTGTACTATTGTTTGTACAGATGAATGTAGTACCTTCAGGCGTTTGGAAATTGCTCCCAAGGATGAACCAGACTTGTAGAGGTCTACATTTTTTTCTGATGTCTTGGCTGATTTCTTTTGATTTTCCCATGATGTCAAGCAAAGAGGCACTGAGTTTGAAGGTAGGCCTTGAAATACATCCACAGGTACACCTCCAATTGACTCAAATTATGTCAGAAGCTTCTTAAGCCATGACATAATTTCTTTGAATTTTCCAAGCTGTTTAAATGCAGTCAACTTAGTGTATGTAAACTTCTGGCCCACTGGAATTGTGATACAGTGAATTATAAGTGAAATAATCTGTCTGTAAACCATTTTTGGAAAAATGACTTGTGTCATACACAAAGTAGATGTCCTAACCGACTTGCCAAAACTATAGTTTTTAACAACACATTTGTGGAGTAGTTGAAAAACAAGTTTTAATGACTCCAACCTAAGTGTATGTAAACTTCCGACTTCAACTGTAAGTTCCTACCACTTTTAAAAACAACTCCAAAACCCCTGCCACTGTCACTTTAGGCCCAGGCTGTGTGGTACAAGGATGAATGGTGGGACGTAGGCGCCCCTCTCGGGTGTGCTCTCCCTCTTCCCCTCCGCTCTCTCTGCTTCCTAATCTCCCTCTGCTTCTTCCTCTCCGTCCTCCTCTCCCTCTTCACTCTCCTCTTTCTCTCTACCTCCAGTCCCCTCTCCCTCCACTCTCCTCTCTGTCCTCTTCACTCTCCTTTTCCTCTCTCCCACTCCACATCTCTATCCCTCCAATCATCTCTAACTCCTCTTCCTCCCTGCCTTACGTACGGTCACTGTGGGGGGGACGTCATCGATGTACTTATTGATGAAGCCAATGACACATGTGGTGTACTCCTCAACGCCATTGGAGGAATCCCGGAACATATTCCAGTCTGTGCTAGCGAAACAGTCCTGTAGCTTAGCATCTGCTTCATCTGACCACTTTTTTATTGATCTAGTCACTGGTTCTTCCTGCTTTAGTTTTTGCTTGTAAGCAGGAATCAGGAGGATGGAATTATGGTCAGATTTGCCAAATGGAGGGCGAGGGAGAGCTTTGTATGCATCTCTGTGTGTGGAGTATAGGTGGTCCAGAGTTATTTTCCATCTGGTTGCAATTTAACATGCTGATAGAAATTTGGTAAAACTGATTTAAGTTTCCCTGTATTAAAGTCCCCGCCTACTAGGAGCGCCGCCTCTGGGTGAGTGTTTTCTAGTTTGCTTATGGCGGTATACAGCTCATTCAATGCTATCTTAGTGCCAGCCTCTGACTATGGTGGTCTAGTGGAATGCCTTATTATCACCTGAATATCGACTCGGAGTAGCAGAACTACTTTCGAGCTATCCCATTACCCTTTGCGATATACGAGACATAATCAGTGCAGGCAGAATTGAAGCGCTATCTGACGTAAGACAATGGCCTTAGTCATAATGCAGTTTGAATGTCTATGAGCAGTTATTAGCGCCCAATTTCTCCATTGTAATGCATTTCTCATAAGGAGTTAAATATGCATCATGAAGAGGGTATTCATATGCAGTGTTACCATTTATTCTTCTTACTTGTAATGAAACTGGTCCGGGTATATTTCTGTTGATAGTTCTGTGAATTTTGCATCTCAAACTAAATAATTTGGGTAATCCGAGTTGATGTGCATTTTAAACTGCCAACCACAAAACCAACCCGACCCTAATGATTGCCAAAAAACTGCTCTCGTGGGTCTTTAGCCTAGATGTAAGTCTAACTGGGTTATAGGCTATATGTTGAAATGTAAAAAAAACAAAAAACATATCCAGTTACTGCAGCTGACATTATGACTGTTTTCGTTCTACAGAATGACACCTCTACAACACCTTGACTCTTTTAATAATTCCCCTGAGAGACACACTCATTTGAGATGACTGAAAATACTGTGTGACTCACACGAATACACTCTGCAGTGCTTAATCTCTGTTTAATTTGTCATGCCAAGTGTAACAACCATGTTGTTATCTGTTATACATTTTAGGGCTTCAGAGAGTTTGTTGCAGGAGCGTTACACATCATGCCCCACTCGAGCACTTCCTAAAAGACCAACTCAGAGGACCACCTTTCCCCCTCCCATACCCCGGAGAACACGGTGACGCACATCTCTGCTGTATCATTTTGAATGTCTGCCCTCCAAAATGTATATCAATGTCTAATCAGGCAGTATTATTTATTAGTTTTGTTTTTAGGGGGGGGGGCATAAAAGACTGTAAAAACGCCAGCAAATCATTTGCAATCAGTTGATTTTTATTTTGAAACACTGTTCCAAAGTATTCCCATGCATAATAGAGAGATATACAGTATGTGATCGTATACACATGTAAGCAGGGTTTGAAATGATTATGTTTTAGTCAATTATTATATCTGTTTGGGCTTCTTGTGGTCAATTTGCAGTCTAGAAATTATGTGTAACTATGTTCCGGCACCCTGCTCAATAAATCTAGTTGATGATCGCTGATTTATATGAACATCAGAATACATGGTAATACAAGGTTTGAGTGTGTAGAACAGAAGCACATAGAACATGATCATCAAGTCAGTCAATTCAGGAAGTAAACTGAAATTCCAATTTAAATGGCCAATCTTGGATTCAAACAACAAAGCACACCCCGTCACTTTTTAGGTGAACCGCTGAGAGATGGGCCTGTAGAAATGTAATAAAAAAAGGGAAACCATTTTTTAATGACTTCTTAATAAAATTAAAATAAGCTATTCATTTCAAAAGTTTTTATTTGTTCAGAATTTTAGATTTCAATCATTTTCAGAATTGACTGACTTGAATTCTAACTGACCCCAACCCTACCATAGACCCATTGATACTGTACATGGATCTTGTAATAACTGCATGCGTTAGAATTGTAAAGGGTTTTCAACAAAGTGATCAAATAAAGATTGTGTTTGTTTATCAAGCTTGTGCATGCGTACTACTGTATTATACAACCGATCACACAATGAAGTTTGATTTTACAAATGCAAAGTTTAAACATTCATGTAATCTGTTTAAAAATAAATATGTTGAGTTCAGTGGCAATTTTAGCATGTAAATCTTGGTGTGTCTTTTTTTTAGATGCATGCCAGCAAACCCACAACCCAACACTAAAAACTACATTAATTGCACTATAACGGTGACAAACGGTGCCCACATACTGTTAGGGCCTACATAAAGCTGTCCCAACAGCAGAGTCTCAACAGCAGTCCCAACACCTTACCACTGCTACACCTGGCTATCAGCGGAGCCTTGTCTGGCAGCGAAACAGTTCCTTCAGCCTCATTTACTGCCTTTTAAAAAAACATAGCCGGTATGGCTGACTTGCTTAAACAAATGTGGTTTCTACTGACAATTGAGATGTACAAACTATGGCATAAGGGAACGACGAGTGGATAAGAGGCAATCCGTAATTTCGATTAAGACCTTAATGAGCGAGGTAGGATGGACGTAGTCAATATAACTATTTGTTCAATAAAATGGGCATATAAGCAGACAATGAAAGTTCTAACAATATTCAATGATTACATTTCTTTTAAACAGGCTATAGGCTACATGTGCACCATCAAGTCAGAACAGTAGGCGAAATTAGGAGGGGAAACAGGACCTAATTGTTAGGGTGAGGCACATGGGCTACTAACAGCTTATTACACAACATACACATAGTATTACTTTCTTAGCTACAGTATACATATCTCCCTGGCATATTACATCATTTATGCAGCAGCATACAATACATTTTTGGACTCACCTTGTTGTGCTGTGCTCACTTGAACAGGAAGCTGGTGCTGCGGTCCTTCGTGGGCAGATTTTGTCATCAAACTTGGTCATCAAAGTCTGGCATTCTCTGGATTTATGGTGCTTTCAAGACAACTGGGAACTCGGTTGAATCATGATGACCTCAGGGATCTTCAGGTCGGAGCTCTAGAAAGAGGCCTGGGTTCCAAACTTGCAATTCCGATTTGGATGACCGTTCAAAACATGTTTTCCCAATCGGAGCTAGTTTTTTTTCAGAGTTCCCAGTTGTCTTGAACTCACTGAAATCAGATTTCCAATTCTGAGTTTCCAGTTGTTTTGAGCGCGGCAGAAGTCATGCTGGATTGACACCATGGCCAATGTTGAATGTTTATCCTTTTAAGCTTGGAAAAGAGACCATTAAACCCAAACTTTGGACCACACACCCACTCCACTGAATAGCAGGCTAGTGATTGCCCTGCAATGCTTGCAGTTAGCCACTGATTCCTTCCAAACCACTCATTGTTGAATTTGCAATTTCCAAGTTGTTGCGTAATGTTTACGTCCAATGGCCGATGAGCACCGGTACGTTTTATCTATAATTTCTCTTCTTTATTTATCTTCATATGACAAAGATTAAAAAGGATTTTCCAGTAGATTGTCAACGTGATTCATGATGATGACTGCTAGCTTGCTAGCAAAGATTTTGAAAATATGACGTTAACATGATGAGTCCAATCAAAGCTGCTGTAGATATAACTTAATTTGACTTACTTTTATCTGTGGCCAATGACCTTGAGCCTTCTTGGATAGGCACTTCTAATGTAACTCTATGGCAGCATCCAAGGGGCTTGAATGTTCGAGCTCTACCCTTAGATTTGGCGGTGACGTAGTGTCCTCATGAGTGACAGAACACTAAGCCAATCAAGACGCAACTAGAGAACATTACCAACCGCTACGCTTAATATTTTCCGATGGCTGCCCCACCACCACAGAAAGCACTGAGCTAGGCTGTAACAGCTGCATTTTGGAGCTGCCTTACTCAAGAAAGCAAAAAAGAGACCATGTTTGTTTGCGGCTTTATTATTATTATTTTTGTCTAGAAACGCAACCAGCATGACGGGTCGCTACTGGTTGCGTTAATGTTTGGTGTGCACTGCAAGACATGGACATGAACATTCATTTCCTAGACAAGCGTTTTACACTGCACACTGTACATACTGTATGGTACAATATCAGCCACTTGGTGGCGCTCTGTACATGAGATACAATGTTTTGTTCGGTGATGTTTGGCATGCTAGGCATTATTTCAAAACAGTTATTTACTTCTATATTTTATAATATATACACAATGAAATATCATGTGTTTATTGTCTGTTGCTTTGATGTTTGGTGTCATTGTCAACCTGCACAGCACAACACATTATTGTTCGCTTACATTTGAGTGTATTTCATACTGCAAGTACCATATGTAGCTTAACTGACAAGCCCAAGACAGATCCAATAGGCTACTCTTATGGTGTATTAATTTCTAACATTTGCACCTGTTGCTGAGTCACTATGCACAGTGGTCAGAAATACAATTGAAAAAAACACTAACTTCACCAAACGTACAATCACCTCATACGCTGCAATTAATCAAATGCATTAATTTAATCTTACATGAATTTCATATTTGACAATAATGTATTTAATTAAATGATCCATCAACATTCTAAGGATCATAAATGTGTAAGAAGCCTGTAATGTAAGAGTTTTGAAGATATCCCATTATATGACAATGAGTCCTGAAACCACCTCCCTCCCTTGCCTGTCCTCAAGGAGGGAAATACGCATGTAGCCTATGAGCAAGGAGTGAGGTAAAATGCGTTGTCGGGGTGATTGGTGGGTGCTGTGTAGCTCACTGTCCTGACTGTACATTGTAGCACAGACCTCTTTGCCGTGTGCGGGAGCGATATTGATAAACAACACTGGATTGCAACAAAGGTAAACGTTTGCCATTTTATTGTCTCTATCTCAAATGCTTTATTTGCGCATCAGATACTGTAAATAGCCTACAAAAGCCAATTTGCATCATGCTCATGTTGTATAATTTCGCCCCCTTGGTAACAAATGCCCTGACAAATTTGTGTTTGATTCTGTGCGCCGAGGGACTTGCGGTAATGTCTCGAGTGTTTGATTGTAATTCTAAAATTAGCCTATTACCTACATGGGTGGGCTTTTATTGTATTCCAAGTGGGACCAACATGGCCTGGGACTTAGTCTTCAGACGGCAGTACAGTCGTTGTGTTGAAGCTATACTGCAGTAAAGACACATCCATTTGATATCTGCAACCATACACACGACCGCTGCTCATCCTTGTGTCGCACTAGACTAGACACTAGTCTATAGCTTTGTAAAATGAAGTATCCCAAATCATGGAACGAAATAATTTAACGTTTATTATTGTCATGGAACGCTCTTTGCATGTTTTATCTGGTTACAAAAGACAATAGTCTACTATTGGCCTGCTGCACATTGAACAACATCACTTGAACTCTTTCTTAGTTTACTCTTAATTGGTTCAGAATATTGTACCTGTTTTCATTAGAGCAGAAACAACATATGGCAACATAGTATGTAGGTAAATACATGAATAACATCAGTGGTATGTATGGGCATAATGCAATGCATATTATGCGGCACTGATAGGTAACCCCATTTAACTTGATTTGTGGCTACTGTACAAAAGGTACCGTACAGTATAATGACATGTGGGTGGATGGATAGTTGTCTATTTACAAACTAGCATTCATCTCAAAATGTGAGTGTGAATAGGCTGTCTGAGCGAAGGGAAAAAATGCGTCCGAGCTCTGAAATTCCCATTCTTATTTTAATCTCTTGCGTGCCCAATGTCCATTCCAGTACATTGCATTTACCTGTAAACTATATGCCTACCCGCTACTCTCAGTAATTAGTCTGTATGTGTAAAAATGACACAATGAATAAGATACTGCTGTCTCAACCTTCTGTACTGTGCTCTGCAGTTGGAAGCAAATATGATTACTGCATAACCAACCCACTGTATGAGCTATATAAGAAACAACCTCTTGACAAATGCTATGGATTATGCTGTTATTGATTGTCTGCACAAACCCTCATGTCACGTATAGACATGAAAGCAACTGAATGATCCATAGGGACTGAATGTACAATAGTAATGAAACACTGAATGGTTACCTCCATGTTCAGACAGTTGTTTGACAAATCGGCCTCAGGGCTGGTTTCCTGATTAAGTGCATGTGACCTGAATGTAATTTATAGATTGGCAGGTAAGGGTGCTCTCGAGAGGCTAGATGTTCTTTACCATTCGGCCATCAGATTTGCCACCAATCCACGATAATTGAGAATTTCAATAAGCATTTCTCTACGGCTGGCCATGCTTTCCATCTGGCTACCCCAACCCTGGCCAACAGCTCTGCACCCCCCGCAGCAACTGGCCCAAGCCCCCCCCCCCGCTTCTCCTTCACCCAAATCCAGACAGCTGACGTTCTGAAAGAGCTGCAAAATCTGGATCCCTACAAATCAGCTGGGCTAAACAATCTGGACCCTCTCTTCCTAAAATTATCCGCCACCAAGTCTTCGAAAGCCAAATGAACAAACAGATCAACGACCATTTAGAATCCCACTGTACCTTCTCCGCTATGCAATCTGGTTTCCAAGCTGGTCACAGGTGCACTTCAGCCACGCTCACGGTCCTAAACGATATCATAAGGTCATCTATAAGTCTTTGCTAGGTAAAGCTCCGCCTTATCTCAGCTCACTGGTCACTATAGCAACACCCACCCATAGCACGCGCTCCAGCAGGTATACTTCACTGGTCATCCCCAAAGCCAACATCTCCTTTGGCTGCCTTTCCTTCCAGTTCTCTGCTGCCAATGACTGTAACGAATTGCAAAAATCACTGAAGTTGGACAATTATAATCTCCCTCACTAACTTTAAGCATCAGCTGTCAGAGCAGCTTACCGATCGCTGCAGCTGTACGTAGCCTATCTGTAAATAGCCCATTCAACCAACTACCTACCTCATCCCCATATTTGTTTTTGTTTTTCTGCTCTTTTGCACACCTGTATTTCTACTTGCACATCCTCATCTGCACATATATCACACCAGTGTAAATTGCTCAATTGTAATTACTTTGAACTATTGGCCTATTTATTGCCTTACCTCCTTACTTAATTTGCACACACTGTATACAGATTTTTGTATTGTGTTATTGATTGTACGTTTGTTTATCCCGTGTGTAACTCTGTGTTGTTGTTTTTGTCGCACTGCTTTGCTTTATCTTGGTCAGGTCGCAGTTGTAAATGAGAACTTGTTCTCAACTGGCCTACCTGGTTAAATAAAGGTGAAAAAAAAAATGGCCCTATAGGACACATCACTGCACTCTATACTCCTCTGTAAACTGGTCATCTCTGTATGTATACCTGTCGCAAGACCCACTGGTTGATGCTTATTTATAAAACCATCTTAGGCCTCACACCCCTCTATCTGAGATATCTACTGCTGCCCTCATCCTCCACATACAACACCCGTTCTGCCTGTCACATTCTGTTAAAGGTCCCCAAAGCACACACATCCCTGGGTCGCTCGTCTTTTCAGTTCGCTGCAGCTAGCACCTGGAACGAGCTGCAACAAACACTCAAAATGGACAGTTTTATCTCTCCATTCAAAGACTCAATCATGGACACTTACTGACAGTTGTGGCTGCTTTGCGTGATGTATTGTTGTCTCTACCTTCTTGCCCTTTGTGCTGTTGTTTGTGCCCAATAATGTTTGTACCATGTTTTGTGCTGCTACCATGTTGTACTGCTGCCATGTTGTGTTGCTACCATGTTGTTGTCATGTTGTGTTGCTACCATGCTGTGGTGTCATGTGTTGTTGTCTTAGGTCTCTCTTTATGTAGTGTTGTCTCTCTTGTTGTCATGTATGTTTTGTCCTATATTTAAATTGTATTTTCAATCCAAGCCCCCGTCCCCGCATGAGGCCTTTTGCCTTTTGGTAGGCCGTCACTGTAAATAAGAATTTGTTCTTAACTGACATGCCTTCTAAAATAAAGGTTTAAAAAAAAAACTTCCACATAAACAGGGTTGCCAGGTCTAGCTAAAATTTCTATAATAATGACCACTCAAAACCTGGCCTGAAAATATGCCCACATTTTTTTCCACAGCAAGAGAAGAGTTGCCAAATGTATACAATAAGCTAACGACGTTAGAAGCAAAGTTCGGTTTTCATCAAAATGATTATTATTGCGAACTATGACATGATGTAATAAACACATTTGAATATGTTGCAAGAGAAAATATAATTTGCCCTTATTAAACTCGCCAGATCATTTTCTTTCAATGGATGTTGATTTAACTCGTCTGACTACTATGATTAAGCAATAAGGCATGAGGGGATATGGTATATAGCCTAAGGGCTGTTTTTAAGCATTACACAATGCAGAGTGCCAACCCTGGGGTGCCTTATTGCTATTATAAACTGGTTACCAACATAATTAGAACAGTAAAAAGTATTTTTTTGTCATACCCATGGTATACGGTCTGATATACCACTGCTTTCAGCCAATCAGCGTTCAGGGCTCAAACCCGGTTTATAATTGTAAATAAATCCCTTTTGCGCATGTGCATAGCTATAGATAAATCCACCAGGAGATTTTGAGTGATGAAAGTTGGACAGAGGATCTTGAAATCTCTGCGCAAGAAACACTTGGACAAAAAAACGAATGCTAGGCTATTTTCTGGCAATTGTGCTGTTATGTGCCAGATGTTAAGACCATTTGCAAGATTTACTTGTCATTTCAGTAGGCATAGGCTACAGAGTAAATCTGGGTTTATGATTGTAATTCAACTTTGCCATGTCTTGCTTAGATACAGTGCATTCAGAAAGTATTCAGAACCCTTGGCATATTCCACATTTTGTTACATTACAGCCTTATTCTAAAATGTATTAAATAAATAAAAATCCTCATCAATCTACACACAATACCCCATAAAGACAAAGGGAAAACAGTTTTACTGTAGATGCAGGTAGCCTATAGCCCCTGATAGGCCTAAATCTTATTTCAGATAGGCTACAGTAGCCTAGCCAAGATGTAGGCAAGATGGGGGCCTCCCGGGTGGCGCAGTGGTCTAGGGCACTGCATCGCAGTGCTAGCTGCGCCACCAGAGTCTCTGGGTTCGCGCCCAGGCTCTGTCGCAGCCGGCCGCGACCGGGGGGTCCGTGGGGCGACGCACAATTGGGCTAGCGTCGTCCGGGTTAGGGAGGGTTTGGCCGGTAGGGATATCCTTGTCTCATCGCGCTCCAGCGACTCCTGTGGCGGGCCGGGCGCAGTGCGCGCTAGCCAAGGGGGGCCAGGTGCACGGTGTTTCCTCCGACACATTGGTGCGGCTGGCTTCCGGGTTGGAGGCGCGCTGTGTTAAGAAGCAGTGCGGCTTGGTTGGGTTGTGCTTCGGAGGACGCGTGGCTTTCGACCTTCGTCTCTCCCGAGCCCGTACGGGAGTTGTAGCGATGAGACAAGATAGTAATTACTAGCAATTGGATACCACGAAAATTGGGGAGAAAAGGGGATAAAATTAAAAAAATATATAAAAAATAAAAAAGATGTAGGCAAGATGTAAACAGAACGATTTAGCAGCTTGCTTAGTTCAAATATACTTACAAATTTATTCAACATGAATAGCTTAGCAATTTTGAGGTAAGAAGTGCCTGTGTTTTCAAATATCCTGCTGGAATAGGCTACTGAGGATGGGGTCGCAATTTCAATCACTGAATTAAACATTAGTAATGTGTATATGAACTGAATATTCTTGTCAACAACAGCCAGTGTTTATAAAAAATAAAAATACCTGTAGCCTAATCTGACTGACTGTTACCGTCAATCTAATGCGTGCAACTGATCGGCAATTTAAATAACTTGTCACGTTCGTCGTAATGTGGAAGAGAGGAGGACCAAGGCGCAGCGTGAAGTGAAATACATTCTTCTATTTATTTAAGAAGAAACACTAACCAAACTAATACAGAACAACAAAACGAACGTGACGCTATAAATAATAGTGCAGACACAAGCAACTAACACATAGACAATAACCCACAACACAAAACAGGCTACCTAAATATGGTTCCCAATCAGAGACAACGCAAAACACCTGTCTCTGATTGAGAACCATATCAGGCCAAACACATAGAAATAGACAAACCAGACATACAACATAGAATGCCCACTCAGATCACACCCTGACCAAACAAAACATACAAAGCAAACTATGGTCAGGGCGTGACAGTACCCCCCCATCAAGGTGCGGACTCCGGCCGCAAACCTAAACCTTTAGGGGAGGGTCTGGGTGGGCATCTGTCCGCGGTGGCGGCTCCGGCGCGGGACGTGGACCCCACTCCACCATAGTCATAACCCGCTTTGGTGGCGCCTCTGGAGCGGGGACCCTTGCAGCGAGTCCCGGACTGAAGACCATCGTAGAGGGCGCCACTGGACGGAGGGGCAGCTCCGGACTAAGGGGCAGCTCCGGACTGAGGGGCAGCTCCGGACTGAGGGGCAGCTCAGGACTGAGGGGTAGCTCAGGACTGAGGGGCAGCTCCGGACTGAGGGGTAGCTCCGGACTGAGGGGCAGCTCCGGACTGAGGGGCAGCTCAGGACTGAGGGGTGGCTCAGGACTGAGGGGCAGCTCCGGACTGAAGGGCAGCTCCGGACTGAGGGGTAACTCAGGACTGAGGGGAAGCTCCGGACTGAAAGGCAGCTCCGGACTGGCGGGCGGCTCTGGCAGCTCCTGACTGGCGGGCGGCTCTGGCAGCTCCTGACTGGCGGACGGCTCTGGCAGCTCCTGACTGGCGGGCGGCTCTGGCAGCTCCTGACTGGCGGGCGGCTCTGGCAGCTCCAGACTGGCGGGCGGCTCTGGCGGCTCCTGACTGACGGACGGTTCTAGCGGCTCAGGACAGACGGGCGGCTCAGGCGGCGTTGGACAGACGGGCGGCTCAGGCGGCGTTGGACGGACGGGCAGCTCAGGCGGCGCTGGACGGACGGGCAGCTCAGGCGGCGCTGGACGGACGGGCAGCTCAGGCGGCGCTGGACAGACGAACAGTTCATGCGGCCCTGGACAGACGGGCAGCTCAGGCGGCGCTGGACAGACGGGCAGCTCAGGCGGCGCTGGACAGACAGGCAGCTCAGGCGGCGCTGTACAGACGGGAGCAGGAACAGGGCATACTGGACCCTGGAGGCGCACTATAAGTCTGGTGCGTGGTGCCGGAACTGGTGGTACCGGGCTGGGGACACGCACCTCAGGGCGAGTGCGAGGAGCAGGGACAGGGAGTACTGGACCCTGGAGACGCACTGGATACCTGGTGCGTGGTACCGACACTGGTGGTACCGGGCTGAGGACACGCACCTCAGGGCGAGTGCGGGGAGGAGAAACAGGGCGTACAGGGCTCTGGAGACGCACAGGAAGCCTGGTGCGTGGTGTTGGCACTGGTGATACTGGGCTGGGGACACGTACCTCAAGGCGAGTGCGGGGTGCTGGAACTGGAGGCCTGGTTTGTGGCACCGGCACCGGAGGACTGGTGCGAGGGGCTGCCACAGGAGAGCTGGTGCGTGGGGCTGCCACAGGAGAGCTAGTACGTGGGGCTGCCACAGGAGGTGCAGGACTAGGGAGGCGCACAGGAGGCCTGGTGCGTGGGACTGGCACTGTCATTACCAGATGGTTAGCACGCACCTCAGGACGAGTATGGAGAGCTGACTCAGGTAACATCAAATCCCGAACACGCTCCGTCGGGCGGATGTCATGCCTCATGCACCAACACAGCAAATCCCTAATTTCTCTCTCCTCCAATCTCCCCATTAATTCCTTCACTGTCTCTGTTTCACTCCCCTTGCTCACCTCCAATTCCACCCCGACTGGCTCTGGTTCCATCCTCGACTCCTCACGGTAAGCACGGGGAGTTGGCTCAGGTCTCCTACCTGGCTCAGCCACACTCCCCGTGTGCCCCCACCCAAGAAATTTTTGGGGCTGCCTCTCGGGCTTCCATCCGCGCTTTCGTGCTGCTTCCTCATACCGCCTCCTCTCGGCTTTCGCTGCCTCCGTGCAACTGATCGGCAATTTAAATAACTTGTCACGTTCGTCGTAATGTGGAAGAGAGGAGGACCAAGGCGCAGCGTGAAGTGAAATACATTCTTCTATTTATTTAAGAAGAAACACTAACCAAACTAATACAAAACAACAAAACGAACGTGACGCTATAAATAATAGTGCAGACACAAGCAACTAACACATAGACAATAACCCACAACACAAAACAGGCTACCTAAATATGGTTCCCAATCATAGACAACGCAAAACACCTGTCTCTGATTGAGAACCATATCAGGCCAAACACATAGAAATAGACAAACCAGACATACAACATAGAATGCCCACTCAGATCACACCCTGACCAAACAAAACATAAAACATACAAAGCAAACTATGGTCAGGGCGTGACATAACTAAACATGGCCATTAATAATGGCATAATAACACAAGGCTAAAACAACAATACACTGGCTATAGGCTAAAGGCTATTTATTTAATCTGTTTGCCAGCTACAGGTAGGCTACACAAGTGGCACAAATGTATTTTCAATGACTCCAGTGATATTGTAATTTCAACATATTTATTGTAGCCTAGAATGGCATATACAGTTGATGGCCAACAGATGCAAATGTATCATTCTCCACATTTAATGTCAGTTTCATTGAGGACTTTTCCCCATAACAGAAGCACACGACTTCCATTTTAAATGTTCACTCCAGCATAATTACAAGTTAATTAGCCTACCTACAACTGGTAAAAAGTTGCCACAGCGTGCGCATGCTGCTCTGTCTCGGCTCACTCACATGACTCAGCCAATAGTGGACTGAGCTGCATGCTTCTCTCTCAACACACACACCCCTCCTGCGCTCCCCACAACTCACTCACTCAGCAACAGCCTGAGTTGAAATCTTAAATCAAATCAAACTTTATTTGCCACATGCGCCGAATACAACAAGGGTAGACTTTACCGTGAAATGCTTACTTTACAAGCCCTTAACCAACAGTGCAGTTCAAGAAGAAGAAAATATTTATTTAAGTAGGCAAAAATAAAAAGTAATAATACAAAGTAATACAATAAGAATAACAATTACGAGGCTATATACAGGGGGCACTGGTACCGAGTCAGTTTGCAGGGGTACAGGCTAGTTGAGGTAATCTGTACATGTAGGTAGGGGCGAAGTGACTATGCATAGGTAACAAACAAACAGCGAGTAGCAGCAGTGTACAAGAGAGGGGGGGGGGGGGGGTCAATGTAAATTGTCCGGTGGCGATTTTTATGAATTGTTCAGCAGTCTAATGGCTTGGGGGTAGAAGCTGTCGAGGAGCCTTTTGGTCCTAGACTTGGCACTCCGGTACCGCTTGCCGTGCGATGGCAGAGAATACAGTCTATAACTTGAGTGACTGGAGTCTCTGACAATTTTATGGGCTTTCCTCACTGCCTATTATATAGGTCCTGGATGGCAGGAAGCTTGGCCCCAGTGATGTACTGGGCTGTTCGCACTACCCTCTGTAGCGCCTTACGATCAGGCGGTGATGCAACCAGTCAGGATGCTCTCGATGGTGCAGCTGTAGAACCTTTTGAGGATCTCAGGACCCATGCCAAATCTTTTCAGTCTCCTGAGGGAGAAAAGGTTTTGTCGTGCCCTCTTCACAACTGTCTTGGTATGTTTGGACCATGATAGTTCGTTGGTGATGTGGACACCAAGGAACTTGAAACTCTCGACCCGCTCCACTACAGCCCCGTCGATGTTAATGAGGGCCTGTTCGGACCACCTTTTCCTGTAGTCCACGATCAGCTCCTTTGTCTTGCTCACATTGAGGGAGAGGTTGTTGTCCTGGCACCACACTGCCAGTTCTCTGACCTCCTCCCTATAGGCCGTCTCATCGTTGTCAATGATCAGGCCTACCACTGTTGTGTCGTCAGCAAACTTAATGATGGTGTTGGAGTCTTGAATGGGTGAACAGGGAATACAGGAGGGGACTAAGTACACACCCCTGAGGGGCCCCAGTGTTGAGGATCAGTGTGGAAGACGTGTTGTTGCCTACTCTTTCCACCTAGGGGCGTCCCGTCAGGAAGTCCAGGATCCAGTTGCAGAGGGAGGTGTTTAGTCCCAGAGTACTTAGCTTAGTGATGAGCTTCGTGGGCACTATGGTGTTGAACGCTGAGCTGGTTTGACAATCTACATCTGGTGGCCAAATTGACCTGCTGACCAAATGTGATTGGATGGTGGCTCTACAGTTTAAGGTCTCTGACAGGTGATTCATTATTTTGTTACCGGATATAATTACCTGCTCAGCTGGCCATCCTCAGCATCATGGCTAATTTGGCCAGGTTTACCTATGAGAAAAGCTAGCAGCTAACCAATTTAGACCAATGGTTTAACACCATGGTCTAAGCAAAAGTTCACAACATTATGTTTATTCTAAATAACTGATGTGTCTTTGGGCAAGCCGGTTTCTGCCAGAGACACCAGAAAGGTTTCTGTTTCCATCCCGTGACTGCTTGTTGCTTAGCAACCTTCTCCCTCCCCCTTTTCTCCATCTGCTCCCATTGGCCAAAGTGGATCGTGCTGCTTGAAGCTTTATGCTTTTCAAGGTCGGTGTGCACAAAGAGAAGCCCACCAATGCAAGCGAGTAAACAAGAAAGTGAATAGACAATTTATTGTTTGGCGATTGATTTCTAGTCACCCTCTCGCTGGCTCTGCAAGTGGTGATGGAAAAACAAGGAAAACAAACCATTGGGAAAGGGGGATACCTAGTCAACTGAATGTGTCTACCACATTTAACCCAATCCATCTGAATCAGAGAGGTGCAGGGGCTGCCTTAATCAACATCCACATCTTTGGCACCCGGGGAATAGTCGGTTAACTGCTTTGCTCAGAACGACAGATTTGGACCTTGTCAGCTCAGGGATTCGATCCAGACACGTTTTGGTTACTGGCCCGACGCTCTATCCACTAGGCTACCTGCATTGTTGGTTGTCATTTTGACAAAAGCATCCAGTTTTGCTATGTGCCCCACTCAGCGTCATCCAGGCATGGTAGAATACCCAACAAAAATGTTAAAGGCAAGCATGTGTATGTAGTGTGCTGTAGTGATAAAGCTGAGTGCCTGCTTATCCAAATAAATAAAGTTATCATTCTTGGAGCTGCCAGTTAATAGGCTATTAGTGCCCTTTAGTGCTTGTGTCAGGGTAAAGGGATAGACAGACATGGGGGTGGCACCCTTAAAATAGGCAGATATTGATACATTTTTAGAGATGTTATTTTCATATGAGCCTACCTTGTCAAAGCACTTGAAATGACTGGATTACGACATTGGTCTTTTTAGGTATGTGTAGCTACTGTATCCTTTGACAAAATAATCAAGTAGTCTGTTCACACAGCCACTCAGGGAGTTATAATATGCAACACACTGAACAGTAAGCTTGCATTCCATGTCCAAGTCAAAACATCCCCCTGAAACAAGGTGACATTTTCAACACTCTCTCAAGAAATAACCTGAACAGTCATCAACAGTCCCATAAACATGTTAAGTTTCCCCAATGTTTAAGCCAATAGGAATCCACCTCCTACACTTAAGGTGAGACTTGTCCTCTGGCAGTGATAGTGTAGATGAGGTCTTCCAGTTACAGAATTACCAAATTAAATACTCTATGTGT
Organism: Salvelinus alpinus; assembly: GCF_045679555.1. Classification (NCBI taxonomy): domain Eukaryota; kingdom Metazoa; phylum Chordata; class Actinopteri; order Salmoniformes; family Salmonidae; genus Salvelinus; species Salvelinus alpinus. The sequence continues at coordinate 38,538,737 of NC_092088.1, read as the reverse complement.
CAGCCAAATGGTATCTAATCTGTATTATCATGTACTCCATTGTAGTGTATTCTATGTTTAAGATTGATAATAAATTTTTGAGAGATAAAAAATCCCATAATCCCATATAAAAAAACATATTTGTATTGTTTTGTACTTTTTGCCAGGTGCCTCACATTGTCTCATTGTTTATCCTCTCTCTCTCTGTGCTTCTCTGTGTATTCTCTACCAAGTGATCTTGGAGGAAAGTCTAGAGTCCTTGTGAAACAACCGTATCGTCCTTGGTAAACTGTCAGTTTAGTGACATTCTTATTACACTGGCTCTAAAAACTGAGCTGTCAGGTTGTGCCCTCTCTAAAAATGTCCATGTGAGACGTTGTGTCCATGTGGTATGCCAGTGCCTTCCCTGTCAGTCCTTTTCACGGCCATGCTAGCTTGCCGCAGCACCAGCAACAACTACCCTCCTACCTCAGAAGCCATAACCTTTCACTGGCCAGACCAACTCACTGGGTGGGTGTTTATCCTCTCCGAAAAGGGTGACACCTAGCCCCACCACTCGAACATACTGTAAAGCTGCCCTATTTTTCCCTATTCATCTTCATCACACACATTTTAGTGGATGCTTATCATTTTCAAATATTTATTCTCCTTCAGTGCTTACGTGGATTTCAGTTATTTTCATTGCTATTGTGTTTAACTTTATCCATATTTTCTCGTGTAATATATTATGTAGGATTAAAAGAATACTCCAGTCCGGTAGGTATGTGTTGGACATATTTTCCCTCTCGACAATTACTCAGTGTCTTTCCTAAAAAAACGAGAAACCCAGAAACACTAGAATATGTACAAGTTGCATACATTTCCTTTTAGGTTGCAGTTGTTTAAAACTAGCCCTTGAACATCCAATGGCTGTGGTGTGGAATTTGTAGAAGCCTCGGCTCACAGCCTGTGTGGATGCTGTTTATGGAAGAGAGGGGGACCTCTCAATTAGAGGGCTAAGCAGCTGCTCTGGAGCGGGCCTTTCTGTCCATGTTTGGAGCTGTTTGGTGAGATCCACACTGAGCGCTGGACAGCTTCTCTCCTCTCTGCCGTTTGTTGACAAAGCAAAAGTCAACTACATGATGTAACAGCTCTCTGTCTTTCTCTATGTAGTACACCAGACCTCGTGGCGAGAGATTTTGGAAATGAACACTAATCACATTTAAGGAAAACTCAGAAATATAGTAGGGATGCAGGGCTGTGTGAGGTGTATCATAGTTCAACTTGGTAGCACTCTCCTTTTGTTTATTTTTTAAAAAGCAAACAGCAGTTCTCAAACATGTAGAGACTAAAAGATTGCTACAGCACACAACAGCTGTTCACAGTCACTGGCAGTGACATTGAGTTTACAGGGAGTTAGATCATTAGATCATTTTACTGCAATAATATATAGTGTCAAGAAAAAGTATGTGAACCCTTTGGAATTACCTGGATTTCTGCATAAATTGGTCATACAATTTGATCTGATCTTCATCTAAGTCACAATAACAGACAAACACAGTGTGCTTAAACTAATAACACACAAATTATTGTTTTTTTCTTGTCTATATTGAATACATAATTTAAACATTCACAGTGTAGGTTGGAAAAAGTATGTGAACCCCTAGGCTAGTGACTTCTCCAAAAGCTAATTGGAGTCAGGAGTCAGCTATCCTGGAGCCCAATTAATGAGACAAGATTGGAGATGTTGGTTAGAGCTGCATTGCCCTATAAAAAACACTCACAACATTTGAGTTTGCTATTCACAAGAAGCATTGCCTGTTGTAAACCATGCCTCGAACAAAAGAGATCTCAGAAGACCTAAGATTAAGAATTGTTGACTTGCATAAAGTTGGAAAGGGTTACAAAAATATCTCTAAAAGCCTTTATGTTCATCAGTCCACGGTCAGACAAATTGTCTATAAATGGGGAAAGTTCAGCACTGTTACTACTCTCCCTAGGAGTGTCCGTCCTGCAAAGATGACTGCAAGAGCACAGCGCAGAATGCTCAATGAGGTTAAGAAGAATCCTAGAGTGTCAACTAAAGACTTACAGAAATCTCTGGAACATGTTAAGTTTCTGTTGACGAGTCTACGATACGTAAAACACTAAACAAGAATGGTGTTCATGGAAGAAGCCACTGGTGTCCAAAAAAAAACATTTTTGCAAAAGTACACCTGGAATTTCTACAGTGCTACTAGCAAAATATTCTGTGGACAGATGAAACTACAGTTGAGTTGTTTGCAAGGAACACACAACGCTATGTGTGGAGAAAAAAGGGCACAGCACACCAACATGAAAAACTTATCCCAACTGTAAAGTATGGTGAGGGAGCATCATGGTTTAAGGCTGCTTTCCTGCCTCAGGACCTAGACAGCTTGCTATCAACGACGGAAAAACGAATTCCCAAGTTTACCGGACATTTTGCGAATGTAAGGCTGTCTGCCAATTGCTCAGCAGAAGTTGGGTGATGCAACAGGACAACGACCCAAAACACAGAAGTAAATCAACAACAGAATGGATTCAACAGAAGAAAATACGTCTTCTGGAGTGGCCCATTCAGAGTCCTGACCTCAACCCAATTGAGATGCTGTGGCATGACCTCAAGAGAGCGGTTCACATCCCAAGAATATTTCTGAACTGAAACAGTTTGGTAAAGAGGAATGGTCCAAAATTCCTCCTGACCGTTGTACAGGTCTGATCCGCAACTACAGAAAATGTTTGGTTGAGGTTATTGCTGCCAAGGGAGGGACAACCAGTTATTAAATCTAAGGGTTCACATACTTTTCCCACCCTGCACTGTGAATGTTTACACGGTGTGTTCGATAAAGACATGAAAACGTATAATTGTTTGTGTGTTATTAGTTTAAACAGACTGTTTGTCTATTGTTGTGACTTAGATGAAGATCAGATCAAATTTTATGACCAATTTATGCAGAAATCCAGGTAATTCCAAAGGGTTCACGTACTTCTTCTCTGCCACTGTACATACTGTACCAGTATTACATTCCTCTCGACTGTTAATCACCATACAATTTTACAGTTTAATGAGACCATAGTTGTTGATGTTGACCACATGTTGATAATGAACTTAGTGAAATGACACAGTATGACTGACCAGTGTATCAGTAAGGGAGCTTGTGAGTCAAGCCCAAGGGTTGTCCAGTATCTAATTCCAAACATCTTGTAATGTCCAGTCTATGTTGCATGGACTTGATTTGGATGTGGGGCCAAATGTTTTGAAATTATCTGTTGCAGCTGTTGAGTGGGTGCCACATTCCCAGGTGGCATGCGATGACAGGTCCATCTGGGTACGCCTTCTGCTGAAAGCAACCAGACCCCCAGACTCCCTTGTTGGTCTGGTTCAAGGTCAGAACTGGGCACCTAAAGCAGAGGGTGCAGGGGCCGGTCCCTATCACCTCACCCAGTTAGTCTCAGAAGACTGAGGAGAGAGAGAGATCTTAAAGAGGGACTGTCTGTAGTCTTGTAGGCTGTTGTGACTGTCTGAGAGAGCTTCCTACTCAAGGCTGGTTGATCTGGTTTGCAAAGAAGCTTGTTGGTAAGCTGTGATCTTAATGTGACGTATTTGCAGAATTTTGTGTCTTTTGGAAATACCTGTTTTTAGGAGAGGGTTTTAAGGAAAGTGTGTGTACTTAAAGTGAGTGTTGAAAACACCCTAGAACATATCTAGTGATGGAAAAATTGAAGTGATGCAGAAGATGTGTTTTTCCTGTATGTCTTTTCTATAACCATAAGTATATATACACAGTGGCATGTACTCCTTTGGCAAACAATGTTCTCCTCTTAAATGAGAAATACCCCACAAGCAGTTGTGTTGGGCTCCTTAAATATTATAATAGGGATGAGTTTGTCACATGACATCTTCCAAGCATCTTATCTATCTACACAACTTGCTCCGGCTTTGAGATGATTCTTGGTTTTGAAAAAGGTTCTGCTGAAGGGTAGCTGTCTGTGCTGTGGAACCTCTGCTGATAATATTTACTGTATAATGAATATGACTTTCTCTGTTAGTCCTGAATCACAATTTATGGAGAGTAATCTATCTTTAAAAAAACTCTGGAGTGCAATGTTGTTGTCTCCTTCGATTTGATGGGTTTTCTTATTTCTTGTGCCCCTGTTACTATACTTGGATGTGTAGTGTCAGCATTTGTTGCTGGCATGCCAACTTGTGTGGCCTTCCACTTCACTGCTGAGCCGTTGTTGCTTCTAGATGTTTCTACTTCACAATAACAGCACTTACAGTTGCCCGGGGCAGCTCTAGCAGGGCAGAAATTTGACAAACTGACTTGTTGGAAAGGTGGCATCCTATGACTGTGCCACGTTGAAAGTCACTGAGCTCTTCAGTACGGGCCATTCTACAGGCAATGTTTGTCTATGGAGATTGCATGGCTGTGTGCTCGATGTCATACACCTGTCAGCAATGGGTGTTGCTGAAATAGTCGAATCCACTAATATGAAGGGGTGTCCACATACTTTAAAATATTTTTTTCTATACAGTCATTTTCCCACATATTTATCAAGAGTGTAAATAACTTCAGACCCCACTGTATAAACATATGGAATGTAAATGTCAATTTGCAGTCCCTCCACGATTCTGCGATTGCAATTATGTTTTGAAAAATCAACAATCTCCCACATATTATGTGAGAGCTTTCAAATTATACCCAATCACTGCACTATTTCCTCATAAAACAGTCAAGTCATTGTGATATTATCGCACAAAACTGACCCATCACCGCCGTACAGAAAGATGGCTCACAATTTCACGACACATTTACTGCATAATATGGTTCAATCTATAAGGGCACAAGGCGAGACCCATATGCAGACACAGGAGGCAGATGGTTGAGCTCCGATATTTATTATAACACAAGGGGTAGGCAAAAGGCAGGTCGGGTACAGGCGAGAGTTCATAAACCAGGTCAGAGTCCAAACAGTACATGGCATTAGACAGTCTCGAGGTCAGGACAGGCAGGGGTTCAGTAACCAGGTCTGAGTCCAAACAGTACAAGGCGTTAGGCAGGCTCGAGGTCAGGGCAGGAAGAATGGTCAGGCAGGCGGGTTCGGTGTCAGGACAGGCAAGGGTCAAAAGCAGGAGGACTAGGAAAAACAGAGACTGGGAAAAATAGAAGCTAGGAGATAAATGCTGGTTGACTTGGCAAACAAGATGAACTGGCACAAAGAGACAGAAAACACAGGGATAAATACACCGGGGATGATGAGCGACATCTGGAGGGGATGGAGACAAGCACAAGGACAGGTGAAACAGATCAGTGCATGACACAATCAATCCATACTTTAACAAACCTTTTCCCTCATCAGCACATTTTCGGGACAAATTGGACAAAATCATCTGCATATTGCCATGTAAAATGACAGAATTGCCGCAAATATCACAACAAATTTCAGCAAACTCCTGTAGGGACTGAAATTGTTTAACACAAGTAATGTAATGTAAATATGTAATCAAAATGATAGTGGTGGAAAAAGTACCCAATTGTCTTGCTTGAGTAAAAGTAAAGATATCTTAATAGGAAATTCTCAAGTAAAAGTGAAAGTCACCCAGTAAAATACTACTTGAGGAAGAATATGACACTTTTTTGTACATTTTCTGACATGCGAGCACTTAGATATGGTAATTTTCATGTTTTCATAAATCCTTAGGATGTTTGTCAATGACGTATAGTAAGGCATTTGTGAAAATTCTATAGCACTATAGAGTGGGAAAGCGGCCGTGCGTATAGACAATTAATAGACACTGCAGCAAATAAAACCTAATAAGAACATCTTTCTCGTCCAGGACCGGAGTCTAGACATACCGGTGCGCCATAGCCAATCAGAGCTACAGTAGGCCTTCATGCAAGTAATCCATTTGCCACATGGGCCTGCCATCATTCACGTTGAACTAGAATGTGTGTTTACAGGCAGTAGCAACTGTTTACTTGTTCTCTCGAGCTTTCGTGACTAACTGTTCCTTTTTTTTCTCTGACACCGGTCATATTTGGTGGGTGTTGTACGTTAGTAAATTCATCAGTTATTCTGCGCTCTGGCACACTCAGATGAGAGTGCTCTGAAATCAGAGTAGATAGCCAGAGTCAATTTACAAACGCAAGCGATATGCTAATTGGTTAACAGTCGTTCAGCTAGCTTGCAAACCGATTCCATTTTTTTGCTTAGTAACCAAATGACACCTGCATCTAGCTGTAGCCATACAAAAAAACTATATGAGGGGAAAAAGTCGGTCACTCACCCACTCCTCTAATGACATAACATCCTCCCAGCAGCTAGCTAGCTAATGGTAGGCTCTGTGTTTTTAGCTTTCTAAATAAGAGCTACAGAAATAGACATGCTAGCCTATTAGCCACGTTATGACTGACTTGGGATCATTGTCCTTGCTAGATTGATTCTATTGACATTCCCAGCCTTAGTTACATTCATCTGTTTGTCCAAAATATTGAGTCATTGAAACTGAAATAGTGCATCCCGAATGGGTGAAGGCAGCAAACAATGTACCAGGCCAGGTTGATTTACAACCTCATAGCAATATTTTTTGGACTACCAAGAAATCTATTTGTGTCACGACTTCAACCGAGGCAGGCTCTCCTTCCCGTTCGGGTGGCGCTCGGCGGTCGTCGTCACCGGCCTACTAGCTGCCACTGACTCTTTTTCCTCCCCCTCCTTATGTGTTTATTTGTATCACCTGTGTTCAGTTAATTGTTAATTAGTGTGGCTTTATTAGTCAGCCAGCCCGTACGCTTCTTTGTGCGGGATTGTTTCATTGTGGCTTTTGGATTTCGGGAGTGGATGTTATTATTGTGGACTGGGTTTGTTTATCGTGTCGTTGGACCGTTGTGTGTGACACCCAGTACGTCCGTGTTGGACATTGCGTTTGCAAGTTGAGTATTAAAAGACTCAACATATTGAAGCTCTGCTGTTCCTGCGTCTGACTTCGCACCTCCCGACACTCAGAGCGTTACAGAATCCCGCACCCTGAATGGAGTCAGCAGGAGCAGCAGCCAACCCTCTCCCATCGATGGAGGAACGGGTTCTCCACCACACCACCGTCCTCCATCGGATCGGATCAGCCATGGACCAGATGATGGAGAGAATGGAGCGATGGGAGAGGAGTGGGCTCCTCTCTCCACCTTCGGCTCCCCTTCCTCAGGACTCTCCATCCCCCGGCTCCAGCGCGCTCCGTCTTACGCTCCCGAGGGATTATGATGGAGCGGCGGCAGGGTGCCAGGGGTTCTTACTCCAGCTGGAGCTATACCTGGCCACTGTTCGCCCCACTCCCTCGGGAGCGGAGAGGGTGAGTGTCCTCGTCTCCTGCCTGACGGGTCGTGCTCTGGAGTGGGCCAACGCAGTCTGGAATGGCCCGGACTCAGCGAAGGAGCACTACCCGGAGTTTACCCGTCGTTTTCGTGCCGTGTTTGACCACCCCCCAGAAGGCCGAGCGGCGGGTGAGAGACTATTTCATCTCAGGCAGGAGAAGAGGAGCGCACAGGATTTCGCGCTGGAGTTCCGGACCTTGGCCGCGGGATCAGGGTGGAACGACAGGGCCCTTATTGACCACTACCGGTGTAGTCTCCGGGAGGACGTCCGCAGGGAGCTAGCGTGTCGGGACATCGCTCTGTCTTTGGATGAGCTTATCGACATGTCCATCCGACTGGACAATCTGCTGGCTGCCCGCGGGCGTTCGGAGAGGGTCCTGTGCGTTCCACCACCCAGCGCCCCGGCTCCCATCCCGATGGAGTTGGGAGGGGCCGCGCCTAGGGGTATCGGAGGAGGAGGCCTCCCCTGCACCAGCTGTGGTCGGAGAGGACACACGGCCGATCGGTGCTGGGGGGGTCTGTCTGGGAGTCGAGATGTCAGGCGGAACGCTTCTCGATCACCCCAGGTGAGTCAGCACCAAACTCACTCAGAACCCCCTGTCGGTCACATGTTTGTCTCAATTTTTTTCCTTGATTTTTTCCCCTCTTCCCAGCATAGGGCACTAGTCGATTCAGGTGCAGCTGGGAACTTTATGGATCGCGGACTCGCCCGAGAGTTGGGCGTTCCGCTTGTGCCGATAGATTCTCCCTTTCCCGTGCACTCCCTAGATAGCCGGCCATTAGGGTCAGGGGTGGTCAGGGAGGCCACAGTTCCCCTGGACATGGTGACGCAGGGGAATCATAGGGAACGTATCAGTCTCTTTATTATTGATTCGCCTGCGTTTCCAGTGGTGCTGGGTATTCCCTGGTTGGCCCGGCACAATCCCAGTATTTCGTGGAGACAGGGGTTTCTCCAGGGGTGGTCAGAGGAGTGTTCTGGAAGGTGTCTGGGAGTTTCCATTGGTGCCACGTCGGTGGAGAGTCCAGACCAGGGTTCCACGGTGCGCATTCCCCCCGAGTATGCCGATTTGGCAGTCGCTTTCTGTAAAAAGAAAGCGACGAAATTACCACCACATCGACCGGGTAGGGATTGTGCGATAGATCTCCAGGTTATCGCATTTCCACCTCGGGGGTGGTGGTGGAGAGTGACCGCATAAAGGCCGTGCGTAATTGGCCGACTCCAACCACGGTGAAAGAGGTGCAGCGGTTTTTGGGTTTTGCCAACTACTACCGGAGATTTATCCGGGGTTTTGGTCAGGTAGCGGCTCCCATTACCTCACTGCTAAAGGGGGGCCCGGTGCGGTTGCGGTGGTCAGCGGCGGCGGACGGAGCTTTCAACCGGTTGAAGGCTCTGTTCACGGATGCTCCCGTGTTGGCGCATCCGGATCCCTCTTTAGCATTCATAGTGGAGGTGGACGCGTCCGAGGCTGGGGTGGGTGCCGTGCTATCACAGCGCTCGGGTACGCCACCAAAACTCCGCCCCTGCGCTTTCTTCTCTAGTAAGCTCAGTGCAGCGGAGCGTAACTATGATGTGGGGGATCGGGAGTTGTTAGCGGTGGTCAGGGCTCTGAAGGTGTGGAGACACTGGCTTGAGGGGGCTAAGCACCCTTTTCTCATCTGGACCGACCACCAGAATCTGGAGTATATTCGGGCAGCTCGGAGACTGAACCCGCGTCAGGCAAGGTGGGCCATGTTTTTCACCCGGTTTAGGTTCACGTTGTCCTACAGACCCGGTTCCCAAAACGTAAAGGCTGACGCACTGTCTCGCCTTTACGACACGGAGGATAGGACCACCGAGCCCACTCCCATCATCCCCGCCTCGAGGCTGATAGCGCCAGTGGTATGGGAGGTGGACTCGGACATCGAGCGGGCGTTACGGGCGGAACCCGCGCCTCCTCAGTGCCCGGCGGGCCGTAAGTACGTACCGCTTGGTGTTCGGGACCGACTGATTCGGTGGGCTCATGTCCTACCCTCCTCGGGTCACCCTGGGGTGACGAGGACAGTGGGGAGCCTTCGGGGAAGGTATTGGTGGCCTACCTTAGCTCGGGACGTTAGGGTTTATGTCTCCTCCTGTTCGGTATGCGCTCAGAGTAAGGCTCCTAGGCACCTTCCTAGAGGGAAGTTGCAACCCCTCCCCGTTCCACAACGGCCATGGTCTCATCTGTCCGTGGACTTCCTGACCGATCTTCCCCCTTCTCAGGGAAACACTACGGTTCTGGTAATTGTGGATCGGTTTTCTAAGTCCTGCCGTCTCCTCCCGTTGCCCGGTATCCCTACTGCCCTACAGACTGCGGAGGCCTTATTCACTCACGTCTTCCGGCACTACGGGGTGCCGGAGGACATCGTTTTTGATCGGGGCCCCCAGTTCACGTCCCGAGTATGGAGGGCGTTCATGGAGCGTCTGGGGGTCACGGTCAGCTTGACTTCCGGTTTTCACCCCGAGAGTAATGGGCAGGTGGAGAGAGTGAACCAGGAGGTGGGTAGGTTTCTGCGGTCCTATTGCCAGGACCGGCCAGGGGAGTGGGCGAGATACATTCCCTGGGCCGAGATGGCCCAGAACTCACTACGCCACTCCTCTACTAATGTGTCCCCCTTTCAGTGTGTGTTGGGGTACCAGCCGGTCCTGGCACCATGGCATCCGAGCCAGACCGAGGCTCCTGCGGTGGAGGAGTGGGTACAGCGCTCCAAAGAGACCTGGAGGGCCGTCCAGGAGTCCCTTCAACAAGCTACTAGGAGGCAGAAGAGGAGCGCTGACCGCCACCGCAGTGAGGCTCCCGTGTTTGTACCGGGGGAAAGGGTCTGGCTCTCGACCCGAAACCTACCCCTCCGCTTGCCCTGCCGGAAGCTGAGGCCGCAGTGTGTAGGGCCCTTCAAAGTCCTGAGGAGAATAAACGAGGTGTGTTATCGATTAAAACTCCCTTCCTATTATCGTATTAACCCCTCGTTTCATGTGTCTCTCCTCAGGCCGGTGGTAGCTGGTCCCCTGCAGGACGGTGAGGTACCGGAGGTCCCTCCCCCCCCTCTGGACATCGAGGGGTCCCCGGCGTACACAATACGGGCCATTCTGGACTCGAGACGCCGGGTGAGGGGCCTGCAGTACCTCGTGGACTGGGAGGGGTACGGTCCGGAGGAGAGGTGCTGGGTACCGGTGGAGGACATTTTGGATCCATCTATGTTAAGGGATTTCCATCGCCTCCATCCGGATCGCCCCGCGCCTCGTCCTCCGGGTCGACCTCGAGGCCGGTGTCGGCGCGCTGCGGGAGCCGCGCGTCAGAGGGGGGGTACTGTCACGACTTCAACCGAGGCAGGCTCTCCTTCCCGTTCGGGTGGCGCTCGGCGGTCGTCGTCACTGGCCTACTAGCTGCCACTGACTCTTTTTCCTCCCCCTCCTTATGTGTTTATTTGTATCACCTGTGTTCAGTTAATTGTTAATTAGTGTGGCTTTATTAGTCAGCCAGCCCGTACGCTTCTTTGTGCGGGATTGTTTCATTGTGGCTTTTGGATTTCGGGAGTGGATGTTATTATTGTGGACTGGGTTTGTTTATCGTGTCGTTGGACCGTTGTGTGTGACACCCAGTACGTCCGTGTTGGACATTGCGTTTGCAAGTTGAGTATTAAAAGACTCAACATATTGAAGCTCTGCTGTTCCTGCGTCTGACTTCGCACCTCCCGACACTCAGAGTGTTACAATTTGTGAATTATATTAATCATGCATTGAACTGCATCCATCTCTTCTGCCAACAATGCCTTACTGTACGTCATGGAATTTTAAGTCAAATATAACCTATTTTTTAAACCTCAAAGTTGGTTTTGTAGCATAAACTGGGAATTTGACATTTTTTACTGATATTATGACTGTCTGTTTGTTTCATATTTGCAAAGTAGATAAAATGTTAGTTCCACTTTAAATATCAAAAGTAAATGTAATTGCAAAAATATACTTTAAGTATCAAAAGTAAAAGTATAAATGATTTCAAATTCCTTATATTAAGCAAACCAAATGACACATTGTTCTTGTTTTTTTAAGTTACGGATAGCCAGGGGTACCCTCCAACACTCAGACATAATTTACAAACAAAGCATTTTAGTGAGTCCGCCAGATCAGAGGCAGTAGGGATGACCAGGGATGTTCTCTTGATAAGTGCGTGAATTGTAACATTTTCCTGTCCTGCTAAGCATTCAATATGTAACGAGTAATTTTGGGTGTCAGGGAAAATGTATAGAGTAAAAAGTACATTATTTTCTTCAGGAATGTAGTGGAGTAAAAGTAAAAGTTGTCCAAAATATAAATTGTAAAGTAAAGTACAGATACCCCAAAAACTACTTAAGTAGTACTTAAGTACTTTACAGCACTGCTAAATTATAATACCATAAGCCACAAACTTGTGATAGGGTCTACTCCTGCAATTTTGCTTCGATTTCCTTCATTTTAGGCAAAAATACCGTAGAATGCCTGTTGCTACAGTTAACAGTGCTGTCACAATGCATATGATGTATGCATTTGTAGGCCAATTTGGAAACAGTATAATGACTACATTACCCATAATGCAATCAGTCAATCTGCTGCCATGGATTTATGCGATGTCATAATGCATGTTATAAAGCAAAGCGTTTCAGAGAAGGAGTGCATAATAATGAATAATAATAATAATAATGACTAAGATTCTATGGACTGCACTGCCATTGAGAGTTTGTGAAGACGGCCCCAGATGTTTGTGTTGCATCAGATGACCTGGCCTCCACAATCACCCGACCTCAACCCAATTGAGATGGTTTGGGATGAATTGGACTGCAGAGTGAAGGAAAAGCAGCCAACAAGTGCTCAGCATATGTGGGAACTCCTTCAAGGCTGTCCTTCAAGGCTCATTCAAGCATTCCAGGTGAAGCTGGTTGAGAGAATGCCAAGAGTGTGCAACGCTGTCATCAAGGCAAAGGGTGGCAACTTTGAAGAATCTCAAATGTAACACTTTTTTTGGTTACTACATGATTCCATATGTGTTATTTCATAATTGTGATGTCTTTACTGTTAAAAACTAAGAAAAACCCTTGAATGAGTAGGTGTGTCCAAACTTTTGACTGGAGTTCCGGAGTTCCAAATTAAGCAGCAGCAGCTGAAAAGATGAGCTCCTACAAATATTGAAATTTAAATGTTTTTTTTAGAGTAAAGTACATCGAAAAAAAATCAAAAGAAAACTGCAAACTGAATAGGAGACCAAACAAGCAGCAAACAAAGAAGAAAGGCTTTTGAAAAGTAACAATTTTTCATAAAATTATACCGTTTTCTTAGCTAGCTAAGTTGTTTACCTGTTGCTAGGCAGTTGCTAGGGACATTCCTGGAAGAAGCTAGCTAGCTAACAAGGAGTGTCTAGTTGGTAGAAGAGAAGAAGGGACAAAGAAGGGACAAAGTGGGACAAAATAAGGACAGAAGAAAAGGGAAAGGGGACATTAAGGTGAAGCAGTCCTCTAAAGACACAAAAGACAATAATACAAGAAACAACACTTCTATTGCCTCTCCCTCTATGATACGCACTTCCGGGTTGGAGCGAGTAGTTGCATTCCGCTTTGCTCCACAGGTAGTATTACATTTCATTTCATTACAGTACAACAGTTTGATTTGTTTGATCTTAGCTGGCTACATAGCCGTCTTTGTATCCAAGATAATTGTGTAGTCTAGAGTAATTGTCGAGGTTACCTAGCCAGTTAGAGGTTACCTAGCCAGTTACACTTTCAAACAAAGTCAACAACGCAGCCACTGCTAGCTAGCCTATTTCACCAGCCAGCAGTACTATATCATTTTAGTCAATAAGATTTTTTGCAACGTAAGCTTAACTTTCTGAACATTCGAGACGTGTAGTCCACTTGTCATTCCAATCTCCTTTGCATTAGCGTAGCCTCTTCTGTAGCCTGTCAACTATGTGTCTGTCTATCCCTGTTCTCTCCTCTCTGCACAGACCATACAAACGCTTCACACCGCGTGGCCGCTGCTACTCTAACCTGGTGGTCCCAGCGCGCACGACCCACGTGGAGTTCCAGGTCTCAGGCAGCCTCTGGAACTGCCGATCTGCGGCCAACAAGGCAGAGTTCATCTCAGCCTATGCTTCCCTCCAGTCCCTCGACTTCTTGGCACTGACGGAAACATGGATTACCACTGATAACACTGCTACTCCTACTGCTCTCTCCTCGTCTGCCCACGTGTTCTCGCACACCCCGAGAGCTTCTGGTCAGCGGGGTGGTGGCACTGGGATCCTCATCTCTCCCAAGTGGACATTCTCTCTTTCTCCCCTGACTCATCTGTCTATCGCCTCCTTTGAATTCCATGCTGTCACAGTTACCAGCCCTTTCAAGCTTAACATCCTTATCATTTATCGCCCTCCAGGTTCCCTTGGAGAGTTCATCAATGAGCTTGACGCCCTGATAAGTTCCTTTCCCGAGGATGGCTCACCTCTCACAGTTCTGGATGACTTTAACCTCCCCACGTCTACCTTTGACTCATTCCTCTCTGCCTCCTTCTTTCCACTCCTCTCCTCTTTTGACCTCACCCTCTCACCTTCCCCCCCTACTCACAAGGCAGGCAATACGCTTGACCTCATCTTTACTAGATGCTGTTCTTCCACTAATCTCATTGCAACTCCCCTCCAAGTCTCCGACCACTACCTTGTATCCTTTTCCCTCTCGCTCTCATCCAACACTTCCCACACTGCCCCTACTCGGATGGTATCGCGCCGTCCCAACCTTCGCTCTCTCTCCCCCGCTACTCTCTCCTCTTCCATCCTATCATCTCTTCCCTCTGCTCAAACCTTCTCCAACCTATCTCCTGATTCTGCCTCCTCAACCCTCCTCTCCTCCCTTTCTGCATCCTTTGACTCTCTATGTCCCCTATCCTCCAGGCCGGCTCGGTCCTCCCCTCCTGCTCCGTGGCTCGACGACTCATTGCGAGCTCACAGAACAGGGCTCCGGGCAGCCGAGCGGAAATGGAGGAAAACTCGCCTCCCTGCGGACCTGGCATCCTTTCACTCCCTCCTCTCTACATTCTCCTCTTCTGTCTCTGCTGCTAAAGCCAATTTCTACCACTCTAAATTCCAAGCATCTGCCTCTAACCCTAGGAAGCTCTTTGCCACCTTCTCCTCCCTCCTGAATCCTCCTCCCCCTCCTCCCCCCTCCTCCCTCTCTGCTGATGACTTCGTCAACCATTTTGAAAAGAAGGTCGACGACATCCGATCCTCGTTTGCTAAGTCAAACGACACCGCTGGTTCTGCTCACACTGCCCTACCCTGTGCTTTGACCTCTTTCTCCCCTCTCTCTCCAGATGAAATCTCGCGTCTTGTGATGGCCGGCCACCCAACAACCTGCCCGCTTGACCCTATCCCCTCCTCTCTTCTCCAGACCATTTCCGGAGACCTTCTCCCTTACCTCACCTCGCTCATCAACTCATCCTTGACCGCTGGCTACGTCCCTTCCGTCTTCAAGAGAGCGAGAGTTGCACCCCTTCTGAAAAAACCTACACTCGATCCCTCCGATGTCAACAACTACAGACCAGTATCCCTTCTTTCTTTTCTCTCCAAAACTCTTGAACGTGCCGTCCTTGGCCAGCTCTCCTGCTATCTCTCTCAGAATGACCTTCTTGATCCAAATCAGTCAGGTTTCAAGACTAGTCATTCAACTGAGACTGCTCTTCTCTGTGTCACGGAGGCGCTCCGCACTGCTAAAGCTAACTCTCTCTCCTCTGCTCTCATCCTTCTAGACCTATCGGCTGCCTTTGATACTGTGAACCATCAGATCCTCCTCTCCACCCTCTCCGAGCTGGGCATCTCCGGCGCGGCCCACGCTTGGATTGCGTCCTACCTGACAGGTCGCTCCTACCAGGTGGCGTGGCGAGAATCTGTCTCCGCACCACGTGCTCTCACCACTGGTGTCCCCCAGGGCTCTGTTCTAGGCCCTCTCCTATTCTCGCTATACACCAAGTCACTTGGCTCTGTCATATCCTCACATGGTCTCTCCTATCATTGCTATGCAGACGACACACAATTAATCTTCTCCTTTCCCCCCTCTGATAACCAGGTGGTGAATCGCATCTCTGCATGTCTGGCAGACATATCAGTGTGGATGACGGATCACCACCTCAAGCTGAACCTCGGCAAGACGGAGCTGCTCTTCCTCCCGGGGAAGGACTGCCCGTTCCATGATCTCGCCATCACGGTTGACAACTCCATTGTGTCCTCCTCCCAGAGTGCTAAGAACCTTGGCGTGATCCTGGACAACACCCTGTCGTTCTCAACTAACATCAAGGCGGTGACCCGTTCCTGTAGGTTCATGCTCTACAACATTCGCAGAGTACGACCCTGCCTCACGCAGGAAGCGGCGCAGGTCCTAATCCAGGCACTTGTCATCTCCCGTCTGGATTACTGCAACTCGCTGTTGGCTGGGCTCCCTGCCTGTGCCATTAAACCCCTACAACTCATCCAGAACGCCGCAGCCCGTCTGGTGTTCAACTTTCCCAAGTTCTCTCACGTCACCCCGCTCCTCCGCTCTCTCCACTGGCTTCCAGTTGAAGCTCGCATCCGCTACAAGACCATGGTGCTTGCCTACGGAGCTGTGAGGGGAACGGCACCTCCGTACCTTCAGGCTCTGATCAGGCCCTACACCCAAACAAGGGCACTGCGTTCATCCACCTCTGGCCTGCTCGCCTCCCTACCTCTGAGGAAGTACAGTTCCCGCTCAGCCCAGTCAAAACTGTTCGCTGCTCTGGCACCCCAATGGTGGAACAAACTCCCTCACGACGCCAGGTCAGCGGAGTCAATCACCACCTTCCGGAGACACCTGAAACCCCACCTCTTTAAGGAATACCTAGGATAGGATAAAGTAATCCTTCTAACCCCCCCCCCCTTAAAAGAGTTAGATGCACTATTGTAAAGTGGTTGTTCCACTGGATATCATAAGGTGAATGCACCAATTTGTAAGTCGCTCTGGATAAGAGCGTCTGCTAAATGACTTAAATGTAAATGTAAATGGTACTGTATTTAAAAAAAATCTGCCCATACTTAGTGACTTCCTAAATTGTTTTTTTTTTAATAAACAGAGCTCTGTGTTCATTCTCTCTCAAGAGGAAAGGGAAAGAGGGATACCTAGTCTGGGGAACAGTGGGTTAAACTGCCTTGCTCAGGTGCAGAACAATAGATTTTAACCTTGTCAGCTTGGGGATTTGATCTAGCAACTTTTTGGTTACTGGCCCAACGCTCCTACCCGCTAGGCTACCTGCAAGAGGCGGTAGGAGTTGGATAAAATAAAAAATAAAATGTTAGTAATTGGTGATGAAGTCCCTTTGGTGCAGGGAATTACATACCGCAATGAAAGTTACCTCATTATAGAATGGCAGTGGATTCATCATATCTTCAGCAGAAATATCCATGCACTGTCGCTGTCATTCATTCTTGTCAATTCGTCTGTTGTCAGGTTTCAGCCTCTTTCTCCCAACTCAACCCCCTCCCCCTGTTTAGCTAATGAATGACCAATGTCCAGAGGTCTTGCTGATGTCACAGAGTGGCGGGAAACAGTTGTCAGGAAGCCACCTCATGGCCTCTTAAGCTAATGACCTATATCAGACTTCTCATTAGATATCTGAAAGCAGAGCACTATCATTTATCATCTAAACACACGGCCAAAATGAATTTGGGTGGAAATTGGGTTTTGAGTTTCTCAATTTAGTATACTCAATTTAGTATACTATTTGTTCTTCAGTGTGCATGTCACTGAGGCAAATGTACCTGTATTTGTTGAAGTTAAATAGGCTCTAAAATCATTTCAAATTGTCCAGATCGAGAGAATGTACATTTAAGTAGAGATTCTCAGTACTGGAGGTTTACTTGAATACAGCTTATCTCAGTCTCCTGTGTATCTTGGCATGAGCACTGCTGGCTGTCCCTGCACAGATGCGCTTCGACCTGTCTCTGTATTTCTCTCTCTCACACTCTCACTCTACTCTCACTCTCTCTCTGTTTCTCTCCCTACAAATCTTTCTCTATTTCTCTCTCTTGCTATGTCACTCTCTTTCTCTCTCCCTACCATCATACCTATCTCTATCTCTCTCGCTCTCTCTCTCTCTCTCTCTCTCTCTCTCTCTCTGAGCGGACTACTGACGTTCTCTGTTCGGAGGCATCCCTCTTCCTAATAAGGACTAAAGCGATCTCTGCACTGATGTGTTTACCTAGCGTAGTGTACACTGTTAGCCCTCACGTCTTCTCTTTTGTCTGCAAGGGAGATTTATGATTCAGTGTTTTAAAACACTTACCCTAATTTCAGGAGTATGTCATCGAACCCCAACTGTGTGTGTGTGTCTGTGTGTGTTTGTGTACAGTGCGCGTGGGTTCGCATGCAAGCATGTGAGCAAGCGAGAGGGAGAAAGAGAGCAAATGTTTAACTCAATTCCAACCTTTTCTGCAGTGGACAATATAAATGGGAGCGTTCTGAGTGCTTCTTAAATCAGTCCTCTTGGCGATGTACATTGGAGGACAACCTGGAAGTGTTTCACTGCCTCTTTTTATGTGGCCGTGTTCCTGCATGCTCCACTGATGCAGCTCAGATTAACATATGTCCTGTTCTCCCTCTCCTCTCTTTCTACACACTTTTTTATATATACAGTGGGGCAAAATAGTATTTAGTCAGCCACCAATTGTGCAAGTTCTCCCACTTAAAAAGATGAGAGAGGCCTGTAATTTTCATCATAGGTACACTTCAACTATGACAGACAAAATGAGAAAAGAAAATCCAGAAAATCACATTGTAGGATTTTTTATGAATTTATTTGCAAATTATGGTGGAAAATAAGTATTTGGTCACCTACAAACAAGCAAGATTTCTGGCTCTCACAGACCTGTAACTTCTTCTTTAAGAGGCGCCTCTGTCCTCCACTCATTACCTGTATTAATGGCACCTGTTTGAACTTGTTATCAGTATAAAAGACACCTGTCCACAACCTCAAACAGTCACACTCCAAACTCCACTATGGCCAAGACCAAAGAGCTGTCAAAGGACACCAGAAACAAAATTGTAGACCTGCACCCGGCTGGGAAGACTGAATCTGCAATAGGTAAGCAGCTTGGTTTGAAGAAATCAACTGTGGGAGCAATTATTAGGAAATGGAAGACATACAAGACCACTGATAATCTCCCTCGATCTGGGGCTCCACGCAAGATCTCACCCCGTGGGGTCAAAATGATCACAAGAACGGTGAGCAAAAATCCCAGAACCACACGGGGGGACCTAGTGAATGACCTGTAGAGAGCTGGGACCAATCCGGAAAAAAGCTTGTCCGGAGAAGACAAGGTGAGCGCTACCATCAGTCCGGTGTCATGCCAGCAGTAAAGCATACTGAGACCATTCATGTGTGGGGTTGCTTCTCAGCCAAGGGAGTGGGCTCACTCACAATTTTGCCTAAGAACACATGAATAAAGAATGGTACCAACACATCCTCCGAGAGCAACTTCTCCCAACCATCCAGGAACAGTTTGGTGATGAACAATGTCTTTTCCAGCATGATGGAGCACCTTGCCATAAGGCAAAAGTGATAACTAAGTGGCTCGGGGAAGAAAACATCGATATTTTGGGTCCATGGCCAGGAAACTCCCCAGACCTTAATCCCATTGAGAACTTGTGGTCAATCCTCAAGAGGCGGGTGGACAAACAAAAACCCACAAATTCTGACAAACTCCAAGCATTGATTATGCAAGAATGGGCTGCCATCAATCAGGATGTGGCCCAGAAGATAATTGACAGCATGCCAGGGCGGATTGCAGAGCTCTTGAAAAAGAAGGGTCAACACTGCAAATATTGACTCTTTGCATCAACTTCATGTAATTGTCAATTAAAGCCTTTGACACTTATGAAATGCTTGTAATTATACTTCAGTATTCCATAGTAACATCTGACAAAAATATCTAAAGACGCTGAAGCAGCAAACTTTGTGGAAATTAATATTTGTGTCATTCTCAAAACCTTTGGCCACGACTGTACAGTGCCTTCGGAAAGTTTTCAGACCCCTTGACTTTTTCCACATTTTATTACGTTACAGTCATATTCTAAAATTGATTAAATTGTTTAATTTCCTCATGAATCTACACAAAATATCCCATAATGACAATTATGGGATATTTTTTATAATGCTAATTTATAATTTAAAAAATTTAATTATCACATTTACATAACTATTCAGACCCTTTACTCAGTACTTTGTTGAAGCACCTTTGGCAGCGATTACATCATCGAGTTTTCTTGGCTATGACGCTACAAGCTTGACACACCTGTATTTGGGGAGTTTCTCCCATTCTTCTCTGAAGATCCTCTCAAGCTTTGTCAGGTTAGATGGGGAGCATTGCTGCACAGCTATTTTCAGGTCTCCAGAGATGTTTGATCATGTCCAAGTCTGGGCTCTGGCTGGGCCACTCAAGGACATTCAGAGATTTGTCCCAAAGCCACTCCTGCGTTGTCTTGGCTGTCTGCTTAGGGTCCTGTTGGAAGGGGAACCTTCGCCCCAGTCTGAGGTCCTGAGCTCTCTGGAGCAGGTTTTCATCAAGGATCTCTCAGAACTTTGCTAGTCCTGACTAGTCCTGACTAGTCTCCCAGTCCCAGTCCCTGCCAGTCCCTGCCGCTGAAAAACAAACCCCACAGCATAATGCTGCCACCACCATGCTTCACTGCCAGGTTTCCTACAGACGTGATGCTTGGCATTCAGGCCAAAGAGTTCAATACTCCAAGCGGGCTGTCATGTGCCTTTTACTGAGGAGTGACTTTCGTCTGCCCACTCTACCATAAAGGCCTGATTGGTGGAGTGCTGCAGAGATGGTTGTCCTTTTGGAAGGTTCTCCCATGTCCACAGAGGAATGCTAGAGTTCTGTCAGAGTGACCATTGGGTTCTTGGTCACCTCCCTGACCAAGGCCCTTCTCCCTTGATTGCTCAGTTTGGCCGGGCGGACAGCTCTAGGAACAGTCTTGGTGGTTCCAAACTTTTTCCATTTAAGAATGATGGAGGCCACTGTGTTCTTGGGAACTTCAATGCTGCAGAAATGTTTTGGTACCCTTCCCCAGATCAGTGCCTCGACACAATCCTGTCTCGGAGCTCTACGGACAATTCCTTCGACTTCATGGTTTGGCTTTTGCTCAGACATGCACTGTCAACTGTGGGACCTTATATGGACATGTGTTCCTTTCCAAATGATGTCCAATCAATTGAATTTACCACAGGTAGACTCCAATCAACTTGTAGAAAAAGCTCAAGGATGATCAATGGAAACAGGATGCACCTGAGCTCAATTTCAAGTCTCATAGCAAAAGGTCTGAATACTAATGTAAATATTATTTTTTTTCACTTTGTCATTATGGGGTATTGTGTGTAGATTGCTGAGGATTTTAGAATAAGGCTGTAACATAACAAAATGTGGATTAAGTTAAGGAGTATGAATACTTTCCGAAGGCGCTGTATAGTGAAAACAAAAGTGGTGTCAAGGTTTGGCTTTTTCAGGAGAGGCTTTATTACTGCCGCTTTATTACTGCCACTATTACTGCCACAGCATAGGAGGGCCAAGCACAGGAAGTAGCTCTTCGTAGTTTAGTTGGAATATGGTCCAGTAGACAGCTGGAAGATTTAGAGGCCATGACTATTTTTGTGAATGTGCCGAGAGATATAAGATTAAAAAAACGTAAGTGTCTCCATTGATCCGAGGTCCTGACAGTTTTGTGCAGACTCAGGACTAAGTTTTGGAGAAATACATGTATGTTCAAAGAGGAGTCCGTAATTCGTTATTTGTGAAAATTATCTTTCATCTAAGAAGTTCATGAATTCATCACTGCTCATGTGAAGGCCATCCTCACTTGGGGAATGCTGCTTTTTAGTTAGCTTTGTGACAGTATCAAAAATACATTTTGGATTGTTTTAATTCTCAATCAAGTTGGAAAAGTAGGCTGATCGAGCAGCAGTTAGGGATTTTCGATATTGCACGGTAGTCGGAAGACTTCAAATTTGGTGGAGCCCCAATTCTGTTCAAATTTTGTGGAAGCTTGCTTCAGGGCTCGGGTATTTTCTGTTTACTGAGAGCTCGTTTCTTGTGACCATTTAATTTATTTAATTTTTTTGCTGTGCAAAAATTACACAAAGTTATGTTTAGGCCCTCGGTGAGGTGATTTTTGTACTCCGATGTTCTTGGGTAGGTGAAGGGAGTCTGGAAGGGCATCTAGGACTCTTTGGGTTCATTGGTTGGGGTCTTAGTGAATTATTTGTTGCGATTGCTAAGGTAATAAGATGGTGGTCCGATGGTCCAGGATTATGAGGAAAAACATTTAGATCAACAATATCTATTCCTGGGTATGATTGTGGCAATGCTTAGGTCCAGAGACATGTTGGACAAAAACCACTGGGTTGATGATGGCTCCGAAAGCCTTTTTAAAATGTGGGTCTGTGGACTTGTGGATATCGAAGTCACCAAAAATTCAAATATTATTTGCCGGAGGCCTGTAAACAGTAACTATAAAAAGTGATTGAGTAGGATGCAAAGATTTTATGACTAGAACCTCAAAAGACAAAAACTCATCAATTGAAATTTGCCATCGTAAATGTTAGCAACACCTCTGCCTTTTGCGGAATGCGCAGGGGATATGGTCACTAGTGTAGCCAGGAGGAGAGGCCGTATTTAACGCAGTAAATTCATCAGGCTTAAACCATGTTTCAGTCAGGCCAATCACATCAAGTTTATGATCAGTGATTAGTACATTGACTATGACTGCCTTGGAAGTGAGGTATTTAACATTAAGTAGTACTCTTTTGAGATGTGAAGTATTATCACAACCTCTTTAAAAAATGACAGGAATGGAGGAGGTATTTATTCCAGTGATATTGCTAAGGCAAACACCACCATGTTTTACTCTGCTGACTGCACTGTCTGTGCTAGGGGCAGACTCCACTAAGATGGCATACTGGCTAACAGCCTGTTGCCTGGCCTGCACCCTATCTCATTGTGGAGCTAGAGGAGTTAGAGCCCTGTCTATGTTGATAGATAAGATGAGAGCACCCCTCCAGCTAGGATGGAGTCTGTCACTCCTCAGCAGGCCAGACTTGGTCTTGTTTGTGGGTGAGTCCCAGAAAGAGGGCCAATTATCTCCAAATTCAATATTTTGGGAGGGGCTATATTCAATCACCGATTGAGTTGTGCTAGTCTGCTGTAGAGCTCATCACTCCCCCTAACTGGGAGGGGGCCAGAGACAATTACTTGATATCCCGACACATCTTTCTGGCTAACTTACACGCTGAAGCTATGTTGTGCTTGCTGACCTCTAACTGTTTCATCCTAACATTGTTGTTGCCGACATGGTTAACAGTATCGCTATACTCTCTACACTGTCCAATTACAGCCTCAGCCAGCACCATCCTCAGATTTGCCTTTACGTCATTAGCCCTGCCCCCTGGTAAACAATGTATGATCGCTGGATGATTATTTTTAAGTCTAATATTGCGGGGAATGGAGTCGCCAATGACTAGGGTTTTCAATTTGTCAGAGCTAATGGTGGGAGACCTAAGAATGGTTGAGCTCTGAATCAGACTCCTTGCTTAGTGGGTAAAACTGGTTGAAAGTTTCTAGCAGCTGAATGAGCGACACCGGTTGAGCATGCAGACAGCATTTCTTTCCAGAAGCCGTGAGAAAATGATCCGGCTGTGCGGGGGGATTAACACTACTACCTGTACTTACTGGTGGCACAGACGCTGTTTCATTCTTTCCTAAACGTAAATTGCCCTTGCCTCACGATTGCGTCTGAAGCTGGGCTTGCAACTCGGCTATCCTCACCAAAAGGCGATAGTTCACCTGCATATGATGAGTATAGCAACTGAAATTAGAAGCCATAATGTTACTTCGTTTTTTCGGCTGTTGGAGGTCCTGCAGATCCATGTCCAGATAAAGTGTCCGGGGGTGAAAAATGGAATGAAAAAAGTTGAGTGAAAACAAATCTAAGACGTTGGTAAATGTATCAAGTACAGAGTTCGATTAAACAGTTATTAAAAGTAAAAAGCGAAGTTTGTCAGTGTCACGTTCCTGACCTATTTTTATGTTATTTTGATTATGTTTAGTTGGTCAGGGCGTGAGTTGGGGTGGGCATTGTATGTTGTGTGTGTTTTGGTTAGTCTATGGGTGTTGTATGTGTATGGGATAGAGTATTGTTAGGTTGTCTAGTTATGTCTATGGCTGCCTAGATTGGGTCTCAATCAGAGACAGCTGTCATTCATTTGTCTCTGATTGGGAGCCATATTTAAGGTAGCCATAGGCAGTAGGCTTTTGTGGGTAGTTGTCTTGTTTAACGTTTGTTGCTCGTCTGGGCACTTGCGTTATTTAGCTTCACGATCATTTGTTGTTTTGTTTGTTTGTAATAGTGTTTTCGTTTCATGTTCATCTTCGTTCGTTTAATTAAAAGAAGATGGCTTATTTTCCTCATGCTGCGTTTTGGTCCGTCTCTCCTCCACACGATCGTGACAGTCAGGTAGCTAAGTAGCAGCAAACAGCACAGCAACGACGCAGAAGTGTGACAGAAGTGACATGTAACACCTTTTTTCCAGGAGAGAAAAAGCTCTGGAACAGCTGGGGGTCCCTGAGGAGAGAATTGAGAACCACTTATTTAATCAACCATTCTCAATTGACACATGGCCTGACATGTCTTTCACAAGACACTGTTACTAGCCATAGTCATATATTATTATTTTTTCATTTTTAATTTATTTAACTATATAAAATGTAATGACAAAACATAACAGATAAACTTGAATGACACTCTCACTCACGGTTGCACAAAAAGAGCTGTTAGCAAACCAGGCCCCAAAATATTATAATGTAGCCCGCCCCTACATTTGAATTCTCACTAAAAGAGGAAAGAACCCTTTTCTGAAACGCAAAGAACTATTGAAGGGCTCAAAGGGTTCTTTGAGTTATTATGGCTCCACATAGAACCTTCACCCTTCCCAAATAACCCTTGATGAACTATCTTTTCTTAGTGTACTGTGTCCCATTCCTGGAGGACACTTTTAGCTGTCACACAAGGACTCTGTCTGATGTATTCCCTTACTCTTTGTGCATTGAATAGCAATAGCAGCACTGTATTGAGCAGTAATACGCATCACTCTGGTGTCGTGATGTGATTATCATTAATCTGATGACTGTTATTTATCAAATCAAACTATGTTTAATTGTTACTCGATTAAATCAATCATGTATCAATTAACTCATTAGGAATTTGGGGCACCACGGGAAGAGTTGTTTAACGAGTTACTATCTCCCGACTTAAACTCTAAAGATATATAGATATCTCTTAAATCAATAACAGTCACTTATTAATAATTATTACCTCATCAGTCTCATTCTGAATGTTGCATAATCCTTGGATCCGCAAGAACCCTAGCCATTATTGATGAATCAGCAATACACAAATTGGCTTAATTATTTATTTACTAACTAACTAAAAAATAACACAGAATACACATATACACTAACATGAGATAAAAGTCCCTAGTGCACTGACACGATATGACAGCTTGTTACACAATGGAAAGGGGTTGGGGGAAAATAAAGAGAGGGAGTGACAAAGAGAGTCAACGTATCGTACATACATTTGGAAACTACGCTCACAGATACCAGAATACTTAGCACCCTAACCACCGCTCATTCGGATTAGAAATGCAATATATATTTACGCGTAGCTGTCTTTCTTTGTCGTCTTTCTGTTGAAACCAATCGATCCGTCTATGGGTATTGGCTCGATGTAAGGCTCTGGTCACAATGTCCTTAGTTGTAGAGCTTCTCTGGTCTTGGAGTGTTCGTTAGAATAGATACTTCCGAGTCAAAGTTCTAGGACCACTTTTTACATCCACAGCTGCAGACTGTGAATGTTTCTTGTCTCCTAGGTAGGTTATCTTCTTCTGTAGAGATTGAGAGTTTCAGAGTTTCACCATTTCAAATGTATGGACTACCGTCCCATGTTTTCTGGTCTGGGGAGTTTAAACCATTTCATAACGTTCACCTCACGCTGTAAGTCAGGCTGGTCTGTAGAGTTTAAACCATTTCAGCCGTGTAGCCACCGCTCCACGCTGTCTGGTCTCAATACAAAGTTTCTAACCATTTCAACGTGTGGACCACAGCCTCACGTCTTTTTGGTCTTTTAGTTTTAACCATTTCGTAATGTTCAGCTCACGCTGGCCGTCTGGCTGATCTATATGTTAATTCTTAGCGAGTCCTTTTAAGCACTCTGGCCAAAGGGGCGTTCCGTCATGCTGACACAAATTCTGAGCTCACTTGGGCGTGGCTACTGACTGTGCATAGCTTATATGAAAAACAATTATCTCATTAGAAAACTAAAATCACATTTCTATCTTTTCAAAAATACTCTCATACTTAATCATTTATTTTATACAACATTTAGCTGTAAACTTGACAGATAGGATGTGTTTCCTTCCTAACTTACAGTTACTTTGTTATACCATCCTTAATGACATCACAAAATAATAAACAATGTGACAGGATTATTCTTTAGACCGCCTCCACCGGCCCATTCTTAACATTCCTATTTTAGGAATATTGTTCTAAAGTTCATTCTCTTGGAGAGAAAAGGTTTTGGCGGAAAAAGTCTCTGTAACAAAGGAGTTTCAGTCTTTCAATACTGCAGGGCAAGGAAGAGAAAGTTATTTCTAAATTTACAACCCAGTGTTAAGGTGTTAAGACCGGCTCGGACCCCCTTCCCCTCTTCTGTGGGAGTGAGGGGGTCTGGCTATCTTCAAGCATTTGCCTAGCTGATGGGTCCTTTGATCCACTGTCAGGAGAGTCATAACAGTCCCCCTCTGGTGGGTTCAACCTTGGTAGGATTTCTGCAAGCTGCATACCACCACAAGAATGGCCTGCGGATGTCCTGGTTGGGGATCGGCGTTGCGGTCCCGTCATCTGGTTGTCCAGGCTGGTAGATCTAGGAAGTAACTTAAGCAGATGTTAACAATGCACACTTACGAAAAACACAATTACATTTCTTCCCCAAATGAGCGGCGTTGTGGCACTAACTGATGGTTGTATGGGGAACTTGTTTATGGCTCTATCACTTCCTAAGTGTCAAAGAAAATGAAACAAAAATGAATAAGAGCATAAACAAAAGATATACAAAATATAGTTACCACACCTTAATCATCTAATTGGACTGTATTCTATATACGTCCATGGTCTTGGCTAAATGACCCTGTCATGGCATTGTGTCTAATGTCATATCTAGGGCGTTCCTACTTAGCGGTGTGTTGCTTAGGGCACTATCCTTAGTTGATAACTACATGATAAGTCTACAGCTGTAAGGCACCAGCTTCAGACAATCTACAGGGATGACCTATGGGCCTCTGGGTAGAAACTGGTGAGTACGGTAGCTGTAGAGTCAAAGGCCTCAGAGTACATTTTCAACTTTACCAAGGCTGGTATTTTGCTCGGACCCTTAAGTGATCATAGCATAAATCCTCATTAAATGTTCCGTTGTACAGTGTGTTTATGCTTACACAAGCGCACATTCCAAGGGAAAGAAAACCAAGTATCCTGGTAGGCTGCAACCTGTTCAGAATGAGTCTGACATCGTCCGATAATTTTCATGTTAGTGCCTGGAGGTCAGTAAGAATCGTTGTCGACCTCAAACCATATGCAAAGGGGACCTGTAGATGTTTTACTGCAAGTTACTGTGTCTTACACCATTGCAGTGGCGATAGGTATGGAGTCTATTTCATAGCTATGTTATCCACAGAGGAGCTAACCTCACAACGGAAGTACTCTATAAGCACTGAACCAGTCGTACCCGGTGTGATCATGGTTCATGACTTCTCCTGAATGGAGGGTTCTATTTATTAGTGGCGTGTGTGTTAACCATCAGAAGAGTGTTCTGGAGATTCCCTTCCACATGTTGCAACCTGAGTGACTACTATCTCCTCTGTCACTGTTATCAAGGGCAATTTGACTTGTTAGGTCTCTAACCTTCTTACTGAGTTTGGCTGGACTGACTGTTGCTGGCATTGGTACTGGTACCCAAAGGGAAATGTTATCCTACTGGAATACATGATTAGAGCATTTTACTAGTTGCATTGTAGTTGAGACTACATATTTCAAGTAATGATTATTGTTGCCATTTGTTTTGGAGGTGGAAAGTCCACTGGACTTCTTTTACAACCAGTGTGGTACACCTCAGTGATATCTCAGATGAATTCTAAGGTTATCCACGTTGAGGGGCCTGTCCTCTCCTCTTTGTTCTCATGGGGAAGTTTACAACTAGATTTGTTTCCTGTTCTGGCGGCCTCGTACAGTATGGGCTGTTTGAGTTGCGTTTTATGGTCATATTCCCCACAAAGTGGAGTGGTTGTTCGCAACTACGCGATGTGTCATATCGACTATTCGGGGTCTGAGTGGAATTGGCTATTGCGATGTTTTTGGCATTTTGCTTTGCAACATTTGTATCAGAGTCTATAGACAAAGCTTGAGGCCTTGTTTCTTGATCGAGCTGGCCCATTGAGCTGGCCCTGAATAGGGTCTCGAGTGAGAGCGGGAGTAATTTATCTCGAGAGTCATGACACTGGTATTGTTTGTGTACATAATCATACCACTAATGACTAATGAGGTGAATACCCTTACATACCTTCCTAGGCTGCTCATTTGTTCTGTTAATGTGTTTGAGTTGATGTGTTCTGGGTCTCTCTTGTTCCACTTAAAGTAACTCTGGACGTCTTAGATCCTGTTTCAGCATGTAACACAGCCATAGGTGTGGCCTTTCTTTCATAAGCTGGATGCAGCTATGTTATGCATCAGTGACAGCAGCACAGATAGGACTACAGTTCAGTGTGTTAAAGTGATTCATGAAAATGTTAGTTCAAATATGATTACTTGATCCATCCATGTAGGCCTATACAATGTCATCTTTTTCATGTTCAAGTGCATTACTGTCAAAGACGGCGGAAGTAAAAATACATATTTGGACACTCAAGATTTAGCCTACTGTAGTAACTGAAATATAGACACTGACTGTAGGCCTATAACTCTCACATGTAGCCTAATATAATATTATTACTTGCAGTAAAATAATGTTAATTTTGTCTCAGGAATAGGAGTGGAGAAATATGATTTCTTTCATTCGGCATCTTGAGAGAATGCAAATGCATGTTTAGGGGCCGTGCAAAAGTGCTGTCTTTGTCAGCGACATAAAAGCTGACGGTAGGGTATTTCAACCATATATTTCTACCACATAAAATATGCATCCAAATCTTCTCAGATTCATGTTGGAGCGTTTTCACAGCTTTTCATTTCCTTGAAAACCTTCAAACGTATGTCATTTGGAAATATATATAAAAAACTGTTTTTTGGAAATGTTTGCAAATTTATTTAAAAAATAAAACAGAAATACCTTATTTACGTAAGTATTCAGACCTTTTCCTATGAGACTCGAAATTGAGCTCAGGTGCATCCTGTTTCCATTGATGATGCTTGAGATGTTTCTACAACTTGATTGGAGTCCACTTGTGGTAGATTCAATTGATTGGACATGTTTTGGAAAGGCACACGCCTGTCTATATAAGGTCTCACAGTTGACAGTGCATGTCAGAGCAAAAACCAAGCCATGAGGTTGAAGGAATTGTCCGTAGAGCTCCGAGACAGGATTGTGTCGAGGCACAGATCTGGGGAAGCGTACCAAAAAATGTCTGCAGCATTGAAGGTCCCCAAGAACACAGTGGCCTCCATCATTCTTAAATGGAAGAAGTTTGGAACCACCAGGACTTTTCCTAGAACTGGCCACCTGGCCAAACTGAGCAATCAGGGGAGAATGGCCTTGGTCAGGGATGTGGCCAAGAACCCGATTGTCACTCTAACAGAGCTCCAGAGTTCCTCTGTGGAAATGGGAGAATCTTCCAGAAGGACAACCATCTCTGCAGCACTTCACCAATCAGGCCTTTATGGTAGAGTGGCCAGACGGAAGCCACTCCTCTGTAAAATACACATGACAGCTCGCACCTAAAGGACTCTCAGACCATGAGAAACAAGATTCTCTAGTCTGATGAAACCAAGGTTGAACTTTTTGGCCTGAATGCCAAGCATCACGTCTGGAGGACACCTGGCGCCATCCCTATGTTGAAGCATGGTGGTGGTAGCATCATGCTGTGGGGATGTTTTTCAGTGGCAGATACTAGGAAACTAGTCAGGATCAAGGGAAAGATGAATGGGGCAAAGTACAGAGAGGTCCTTGATGAAAACCTGCTCCAGAGCGCTCAGGACCTCAGACTAGGGCGAAGGGTCACCTTTCAACAGGACAATGACTCTAAGCACACAGCCAAGAGTGGCTTTGGGACAAGTCTCTGAATGTCTTTGAATGGCCGAGCCAGAGCCCAGACTTGAACCCGATCGAACATCTCTGGAGAGACCTGAAAGTAGCTGTGCAGCGATGCTCCCCATCCAACCTGACAGCTTGAGAGGATCTTCAGAGAAAAATTGGAGAAACTCTCCAAATATAGGTGTGCCAAGCTTGTAGCGTCATACCCAAGAAGAATTGAGGCTGTAATCGCTGCCAAAGGTGCTTCAACAAAGTACTGAGGAAAGGGTCTGAATACTTATGTAAATGTGATATTTCTGTTTTAAATACTTTTGTAAACATTTCTAAAAAACTGTTTTCGCTTTGTCATTACGGGGTATTGTGTGTAGATTGATGAGGAAAACATTTAATTTCATACATTTTAGAATAAGGCTGTAATGTAACAAAATGTGGAAAAAGTGAAGTGGTATGAATACTTTCCGAATGCGGTGTATGTGTAGCCCATGTATCTGATGCTGTCTGTCCTAAAAGAGTGGCATGTCATACTCTTTTTTTCCAGACAGCATCAGATACATGGGCTACATTTAGTAAAACAGAGGGGCGCTGTTTCGCCGCTTGGATGCTTTCTCTGTTGAGGTAGTTTCAGCCACTTGTGAATTGAAGGAAAGTTGGCGGGTGCACAGTGCGCTGTTCGAATGCTGGAATTATTTTGGATGAACGTGCAAAGGTAACCTATTTTTTTGAAGACTGGCCTCTGCCTGTGGCCTCCAAATTACTAAGTCTGCAGGTAATGACAGAAGAGAAGATGCATGTAGGCCTATCTAATTATAGACAAGGTGGCTAACAAATAGCCTACCAAATGTTGGAAATTATATGCAGAAAAATATCAGAAATAGAGGTAACAGTAGCCTGAGTAGGCAAAGATGACTGGCCAGGACCGTGACGCATGCGGACATCAGTGGACGAGTCAATTATAATGTGCTTTCCTCTGCCCTTTCCTCTGACGCATGCCAAGATACTTACAACGCCTGGATAGGTATTTTTACGTATCAGTTAACCACATCATACAGTATGTTTTAGCGATCTGTCAGATGCTTGCAACTTCTGAGCAAGGTAACATGACCATAGAGTGGATAAAACGTGCACAGGTAGCCTATTTTTTTAAGTGATTTGTTTGACAATCAGATGAAAACATCATGCCTGGCTGTGTTCACACCATATTAAAAGGTAATACATTTACAGCTAATTGACATGCCTTTACTATTATGCTCATAAATAAATTGTGCATGCGCAAATAGGTGGTCTCACACCCCCTCTCAAAACAAATATTTTCCAACATCCCTGATTACTGTCAGTTTCGACTATATCCCAGCCTATTCCTGCCTAGAAACAAACTGCTGCTCAAACTTACTGGTCTCCCCATGATGGCCCATAAAGAAACTAACTACTATGCTGTAAATTAATGCATTTTGCTCAAATCTGCTTTCCTCTACAATAACTCTCCCTCTGACTTTCTTTTGTTCCAGGGCTGACCAACAGAGGGCAGTGTGAGATTTGAACAATCCTACAGTAAGTTTCATCCCCTTATTTTTCTCATGTCTCTCATTATACTGCATAGCTCAGTTCTGTGGTCCCAGAAGGCTTTAGTGATGTTTAGGGTCTTCAATCCTATGTTTGATCACAATGCCTGTTCATTTGGTAGAGTGTAAAATGATCAAGTTCATTTTGATAATTGAAGCAGCATAATCACACCAGAAATATGCCTATCGTATGTTACACCACTAACCATAAATTCGAGTCAATCAACTAAGCATTGAGAAACAAGCAAAAGCAATGAACAACAACAAAAGTGTTATTTTATGAGGGAGGGCTAACATACAGTAGGCTACATGTTAGAGTGGGCAGAGTTAGAGATGGCATGCATTTGAGGCATTGACAGTTTAGGGGAAGGGGACACACAAATGCTGTCTACTCATCAGAGGGAATATCACATGGTAAGATGCAAGATGTCATCACCGTTCCGTATGTGATGTAGCATACACATCATTTTAAATAGTTAAACAGCAATTGTCCGTAACATCTGTTACTGTACACTTGTAGCTCTGTTCTCTGTAGTCAAAAGTACAGTGGTCCACTGTCCTTTATGTTTCCAAAGGTCATTGTTATAGCGATCTGCCACTATCAGCTCCTTTCTGCAATATGTCTTCCAGCTCCACTTCACCTCGATGTTATTTGTCTCAAAATATGTGTGTTTTTTTCTTTCATGAGGATGTTCTGTATGTAATAACTGTCTACAATGTCTACAATGTTAAGTATTGCAGTGGTCATCAGCCCCAAATTCCCCCAAATCTGTTGTATAATACAGAAAGACAGGGGTATACTATTTGGCTTACCCCATTCTTGGTGAGGTTCAGGTAAATACATTTGTTTACACCCAGGGATCGAATGGAGGGGGTATGAGAGGGGATGGTATCTCTCTTGTTAACAAAAAATACATAGTGCATCTCTCTTGTTAACCTTTTACTGCAGTGGGCTAAATCAGGGTCACACAGAGTGATTCTTGGTAGTCTTGAACAAATCTACTTTGAAACAAAGTATACACCTCACGTATTTGGTTATGGGCTTTAAAACAGAAGACACCTGTACAGTACAATGTCAGATATCGAGTTGAAGTGTATTATATTTTGAGTTCCCAATATTACACTTTATATACATCACAAAAGATTGAATTGAAATATAACAAAACTGTTTGACACAGAGACACCGGATTTTCATTAGGTTTTTTGAAATAATATTTTTTAATTATGGAATTATGAAAAATATTAATAACATTCCACCCATGAGGCCAAAGAGGGCGCTTTTGGTCATTGACTGCAGGAAAGGGCTACCTTGATCTTGACAATTAATACACTTAACACACCTTCCCTGCCAATGCAACTGTATACTATTCCCCCTGTTCACTTTTCACAATTTGTCCCCAGCTTACACCTGTACACTGTCTGTTGTTTTGGTAGTTCCTCCGGTCTCCTCAGGTCCTTGCTGTTTGTCTGCAGTCAGAATCACCCCTCTGACAAGCATGAAAGGCTCTCCTGACCTAATTCCGGCTGCAGGTGAACACACTCATTAACTCCTCCTCCACTCCTCCAATCCTCCGTCTCATTTATCTTTCATCAGCCTGTGCTCTAGGACACCTCTGACACACTGGATATGCCGAGGAGGATCCTTTCAATACTCACTTGCTAACGATGTGCATTCACTTTAAACAACAGTAAGCTACTGTAGTGTCTCTTTTTTACCTTTATTTAAATAGGCAAGTCAGTTAAGAACAAATTCTTATTTACAATGACGGCCCACACCGGCCAAACCCGGACGACGCTGTGCCAATTGTGCGTCGCCCTATGGGACTCCCAATCACGGCCGGTTGTGATACAGCCTGGAATCGAACCAGGGTGTCTGTAGTGACGCCTCTAGCACTGAGATGCAGTGCCTTAGACCGCTGCGCCACCGTTGTACTAATTGGATATAATGACAGACTGATGGTGTTAGCATATAATTAATGATATGGATGTGGGGACTATTAGTGTTGGTCTGGATTGGACATTTTCATTCTATTTTTATAATTTGGGGATTGAGGTAACATGGATTCCCTCAGGACCTGAGCCAATAGAGCTGTGGTGATTTGAAGCTTACTGAGAATAGATTCAAACAGAGTGTAGAATTGTGAGGTTGTCTCACACATTTTGGCATTGAAGAATGAGTGACTATGGGGCATCCGATGTAAGTCAATCTAGTGGTAACATCCTTGCATGTACCTGTCTATCTGTCTATAGAGCTGGACCCTACAAGGGTGTGTAAAGGGAAGGGGGTCGTGACTCTGAGGGCCACTCTGGTACACATAGACGACGAGGACTGCGTCAGTAAAGAATCCAACGTCGAAACAGCACCAGGTAAGTCAACCAGATTGCTACAGCTGCTCTCAAGACTTAGATATCTATGTGCATTATATCTAATATCTCTGATATTATGTTGAGTTTTCTTTCTATTACAGAGTCGAGTGATACGCTAGCATCGCTCTGTGAAAGTGGTCAGGTTAGAGAGCTGATGTCTAGCTGGAGTAATAGCTGATGAGACAAACTATTTCAAAGTGGAAGGAAATGTTCCCGTTAACAAAATAGGATATTGTAATATATTGATTATGTCATAGTATGAATCACTAACTTTAATGACCATTTAGTCATTTGTTTTCCATAGTGATCTTGATGGATATGGAGAAGAATTCACCGTAATTCACAAGCTTTTCTGTTCTTAGAGGTCTTAAAATGTTTTATATACTACAAAAGTTCAGCTGGGCTCACTTATACACATATTTCAGTATGTTTTGATATTAAAGTGAGAACTTGACACATTTCAAAGTGTATTTATATTTGGTTGCCCAGCACAACACAGAATCATTGACCATGATTGCTCATATTTCCATGTGTTTCATCAAAGACCTCTTTTGTTCGGACCGGCCCACACTGCACTTTGGAACCAGGGCCTTGACTGTGGACTTGTTTGTTGCCTTCAGCATGTTAGAACTGAGCTGGAGACTGGCCAAGGCTTTTGGGGAGATGCTTTATTTGCGAGCCTGAATATAAAGGCCATTGGAACAAACAGCCTTTACAGACCACTGAATAGGCGCCTTGTTCTGATAACAAAGTTCACAGATTGCGGGAGAATCATTATTTTATTTCTCCATGGGGATATTAGCATCTATGTACGGGAAAAGCACTATGGGAAGCTTTTTGTCCCTGCAGGATTATCCAGTGATTTATTTAATTGAGGATTAATTGTTTCCTGTTTGTAGTTTGGTGTTAATCTCTGAAACAGGTTCATCGCCAAAAGGCAAACATTGCCAAGAGTACAGTAGTTTGTGTATCTTTCAGTATTGTTAGGTTTCTGAGAGGATCGTCTTGCACTGCTATTCGCTGGCCAAAATGAGATTGTTTTGGGATCATTTCAGGTAGTTGGATCGGCCAGATCAATGGAGACAGCTCTCTAACAGGATTGGCTGAGGGATGCTTCCACGACATCACAGCTGATTTACCTACAGTCAACAGAACTCAACCCCAGGTATGTATTATCTAATCAGTGAATAAGCTTTTGTGAATTTCCCCTATTTATGGGATAATACTGTAAATTGGATAATGCTATGCTTGTTTAATGTGATTAAAACCAGATTTAATTGTGATAGAAATAGCTATATTTGGTGTATTTTTGCTGTTGCGAGTCAATTGAAGTGATTATTTCTTTGCAAAACCAGAATGTATTAATATGCAACTTCTTGGCCTTTTACTTAGTTTATTTTTATTATCCAAAACTTCTATAAGAGAGGAACAGCATCACTTACAATTTCATTAATAAAGATAAACAGCATCACGAGTTTTATTCACTTATTACCAGGGAAGTTCTCCTGTGAGCACCGAAGAACACCAGTTTCTTGCCTTTGACATTCAGAGCCATATTACATCGACAAAGGCTCCCTCTGCCTACCCGTCCACCACCAAAACTGTCAACCCAACCATAGTTCTGCTACAACACAACAGAGGTAAGCACCTCTGATTCTGGGTAGTACTGTATGTGGGTTGTGGGTGAAATTGCCATGCAAACAGTTGACCACACTGTGAAGTATGGACTCCATTGATTTGTTTAAATGGAAAGTTCCGACACTGAAAGCTTTTTTTAAGTAAATCAA
This sequence comes from Salvelinus alpinus, assembly GCF_045679555.1. Taxonomy (NCBI): domain Eukaryota; kingdom Metazoa; phylum Chordata; class Actinopteri; order Salmoniformes; family Salmonidae; genus Salvelinus; species Salvelinus alpinus. Next base: position 38,503,286 of record NC_092088.1, on the reverse strand, counting down.
AAGTATGGAACATCAGATCAATCAGGTACAACAATGCTCCAGTGTCCTTCACTTTGTGTGCCAATAGCAGTTTTGTTATCAATATCTGTTTCGTCGTCAGATATTGCTGCATTGTTTTTTGTGCATTCATGTGTCCGGGATGCGTTTTTCAGTTGACACAGCATGCTGAATATGTTTGCCGTCAGCCTCATGTCGGCCCAATGCGCCAAGTTTTCATGCTCCTGCTCTGAGATATTGGATTTTTTTAAATCTCACGGATGGAGAGTACTCAATGATATCTGATTGATAAATGACTTTTACATATCATTTGGTATCTCAAGCTAAGTATGTTCATTGCCGTGGTTTTTGTCTGTTCATAATCATGTTTCACCATTGAAATTACTGTATGTCATTTGCATAGTATGCTTGTGGATTATACGGGGTAAATTGGTTGCCCACCATTTATGTAGACCTATAGTACAGGTCATCTACTCATCAAGGGAAACACATTTTGACTAGTAGAACCCACTGTCGGGCTTCTCTTCCCTTTGACACAGCAATGTTGGCTTTTTCAGATCCCACCCCAGAGAGGGACAAATTGTCTGATCCAGGACCTGTAGTTGGGGCAGAGAGAGAACAGAGCCAACACCCAGATATGGACGGCAAGAGGATGAGGTTCTCACAATCCCCTGTCTTGGGCCCACTGAACCAGCCCAACCTGCCAGTACGGGTAAGAACACAAACCTATGTACAGTCCAGATGTTATGAGTCGTGCATAATTGTATGAGGCCCGAAAACATTGTCATCTACTTTGTGCCTTTTTAAAATAATCTTCACAGGGCATTTTTTATTTGATGCTGAGGAGTACACATGGCTACAGGAAGATGTTTAGGGCTGGGGGTTCTACCCATGCTGCTGATAGCTATTTTGGTCCGCTCATACAGGAGTAATAAAGGCCCAGTATAGTACTTTTGTGATATTTAAAAATATATATATATATATTCTGATTTATCAGCACCCCTACTTCCTGCAGCTATTGGAGTACAGTGTTGAAAATCTATATGCCTCACTGCCAATCGCCAATCCACTCTTACCCATATATTTGTCAGAACCCCTGTTTATTTTTAGATATGGCAAAAACCAGGACTATGTTCTTTTCAGAACACAGAGAAGTCCAAGGACTGGTACAAGAACATGTTCAAACAAATACAGTGATCCCTCGCCACTTCGCGGTTCACTTATCGCGGATTCGCTATTTCGCGGATTTTCATAATGCATTTTTTATTTTTTTTTGGTGCATTGTGCTCTGCATTCTGATTCGCTAAAAACTCACTCCCGCTTCTTGTATCAAAACATGCTACGAATTGTGCTATCATTTTGTCGTCTCGTGCAGTTATGTGTACGTACATAAAACAGCTTGGCAAATTTACATTAAGTTGGCCAGGAAGGAAGGAAGGACTAACGCTTGGTCGCTTAGCAACCATGGTGCGAATGGCCACTGAACTTAAGCGAGTAGCTGAGGAATGGGACCCTTTGATGAGCCGTTCATTACAGTTCTCCAACGTAATCGATGGTGGCATGTCGGTGTACAAGGATCTTTTTGCAAAGAAGAAAAAAGAGCGACAACAGCTGCCTATCACTATGCTCTTCTCCCGAACAAACACACCTGCACCGCGGGCTTCAGAAGAAGAGAACACTGCAGAGCGCAGTCAGGATGCAGCGGCCCAGTCTGAAGAGCAGTGAAACGGCCTACACGTGAGTCACTGTATTTGTATACATGTAATAGTTGCTAATTGTAAAAAAAAAAGAAGTTTTCTATTTCGCGGATTTCACTTATCGCGGGTCATTTTCGGAACGTAACCCCCGCGATAAACGAGGGATTACTGTACACAGAATTCCAGGTAAGGGGATCATCATGAACATCAAACTCACTGTCCTCGTGTGTGTTTGACTTGATATCAGTTGTTTCTGTCAAGCCGTTGTCTTTGTGAGTCTGTGAGTGTGTTCACTGCTGTCACGCTGTGTGTGTTTTGTGTCTCCGTCACCTCGCTCAGAACCTGTTGAGGAAAACCCATACCGCCCCACCTACATATTCCCTGAATTCTATGATCCTAGACAGATGAAAACCACAGGTACCCAATTGCAATCATGGCTCCACTTCCTGACTTTACTAATCATGTATAATTCCTTCTTTATAATGACCTTATTACTGCATTGACTCTCCTTTTGTTACTTACCATTGCCTTGATAGAATTGAAAATGGGTCAGTAAATTGAGCACTTGATTGCTTAGCGAAACTAAGAGTGAGACTAATAGAAAACTACACTGCGAATTCACTTGAACTGTTTGATATTTAACATGAATGCAAAACATAACATTTCGCATTAACTAATCCATACACAATGGATTGGAAGCTCTGCTCATGTTTTAAAATGTATATATATTTATGTACAGACATAGCTAGATTTGAGCCACTAGATGATGCTCAAGTGCATGGATTACAACAACCAAGCACGACAGAGAGGCTTTGTATGTACTGTCCAGGCAGTAGTAGACCACACGGCCTGTGTTCCATCTACAGTATAATGTTAGCCTTTTTACACTAGACTAGTTTAAATCGGTCTAGTCGGTGTAAAAACGCTGTATTTGTGTGTGTATGTGTATTCAGTTATTCTGTATTGACCCACTGAAATAATAGTTCTTTAGCTGTTTGTACTATCTAACAGTTTACTATTTGTACTACCCATCTAACAGTTGACAGTTGTTTTTAAATCATAAATGCCATTGCATGCCGTTTTGTACAGTATGTACTGTGTATAGATCTACTTCCTTTCCCTTTGTTTCTGCTCACGTCTGCTTCCAGGCAAGCTGATATGTCTAGTTATTCACTGAATCGATCAATCAATTGATCAATAAATCAAACAGTTGATCGAAGAAGGTTTGTACGAAATGTGTAGACTATTCCGAGATTTCCAAGAACAGCATTACTTATTCATAAGGATGTTAATCGATTGGATCCATCTTTAGAGAAGTAATGCTTCTTCCAAAGGGTTTTGACTGACACAACCTATGAATAGCACTCTATTTACAGTGTGTTTGAAGAAATATAACGTCTGAACTAATGGAATAAAGGACATACTGTACTGGGCAATTACAGAAGAGGAGGAGACGCTTACTGTGCCCTTTGAAGAGCTGTACCGGGTCTTATAGCCTTAAATGTGATATAAGGTTCTGGCTATACCCTGCGTTACAGCAGAAATACCTGAAATACATACTGTATATATCAGCATAATGTATTTGAATTTGAGAATTAATTTTAATCGTGATTAGATGTTTATAATAATAAATATGGCCCCTCCAGGAAAGCTATTGTTGCAGATGCATGTTATTGCTATAACGTGCCTTTTTGGTCTGTAATCCCCCCCCAATATTTTTTTTATTTTTATACAATTTTTTATTCTTAATCACGCTTCTGTTCTATATAACTTCGAACATGCGTTAAGGCAGGATTTCCCAATCTCGGTCCTATAATAAGCAGTTCACAGAGTACAGTCATTATAGTGTGGCACTGCTGCTACCAAAGTGACCTCTACTGGTTAGAGTGTCTACAAATGTAGCACCACTTTAACAAGCTAATTTAAATGACAATAGATTGGGTCACCCTTGATTAACATTGCATAGCTTAGACCCTATACAAGTGGAACTGCCAGTGGATCAACCTTGTGTATGTTAGTAAGTACATGTTTATAGTCAATAGATACTAACGTTTTTTCTCTCTCTTTCAGATGATGGTCCCTCCCCCTACGGTTGTGTGGAAGATGGTGAGTTTTGGCAATTGTCATTCTCATAGATTGAGAAATTAACATGATATCCATATTGTGATCTCAAATAGCATGATCTTTGGATTTTGTTTACATTTTACTGTACAATCAAATTGTACAGTAGACACTTTCATCACTGGGAAGAGATGTCAGTTTATTTCAGTTTAAGCTAAACATTACAGGCCGCTTTCACAGCAGTGTCTGTTGTTCTTGTGTGTTTATGTTCAGTGAAAGGGGTCCCACGGTCAAAAAGTGCAGCTGAAGTTGACCATAGGTCGTCTATGCCTGTGCCAACCCGGTCCTCTTCCCTCTTCCCTTCCAAAAGGTAAGTCCTTTTCTATTGCCGCTTCCCTTTAACATGGATAGTAGTATAGTATATCCGCGAAGACCTCTTAACCCATTGAACTCACTCTTCATAATACATTCACTGCCTCTGCAGAGCAGTTCACAAGGTCGATGCATTTTTGGTAGCAATTTTACCCGAGGGACTGTAATGAGATGCAGTAAGAGGTATACGATTATATTCATGTTTGGTGTGATAGTGAATGTTTAATGAGGTACAGTGTACATACACCACGTAACATGTAACCGGCACACTTGAACACATGCTTGTCAAAGATTTAAGGATTCAAATGTTGTGTTTATATTAGATGTTTGTTTTTTTAGGAATTAGAAGTAGACGAGCAAAGAGCAGTACATCTGTTCCTCACCTCTGATGTTGAATTGCGGTAACCGTGGTAACCTCCAGTTAGGTCCTCCCTGACCTCTACTACCTCAGGTGCTTGTTGTCATGCTAGATGTGACTAAACAGCCTCCTCACCTCTCCCCTTAATGTTAGTGCTGACAAAGAACATCCACTCTCCTAGGCGTGGGGAGGAATGAGTGATTCATTAATGAAGGAAGACAGGTGATAGAGGATAAACTGTTGCGCACGGAAGCTGAGGATGGCGTGCCTGGTTGGCTCTAGCGCCTTCCTTGGTGTATATATGTTTCTTCTAGTTACTGTACCTCTAGCGTTTGAACCTTCTGAGGCCGCATTTGTGTTTGTTGACCGCTTGTGGATTATTCTCTTCTCTTTGACAATTACTTTTGTGTTTTTACAAGTAACATTTGATGAAATACCTGGATTTTCCCACTACAATAAGCTGTTTGATCCGTAACTAACGGGTGTAATAGAAAGCATTTGTTTCGAACTTACGTAAAAAATATTCAATGCAACACTAGGCACAATTGTTTTAGTCTTTGCTTATTCCCAGTGGAATCATAGTGGAACCAAGGTGGAACCAAAGGAACCATAGTGGAATTCTATATCCTGAAGCAGATCACATTGAAATGCAGGAAATGCAGCTAGGGTCTTTGGTTCAGTTTACTTAGCTAGCATGGCTCGATTCATGCCTTGACATGACTGTATATTTTATTATTTATAAAAAAAATTATAAGACAGCTCTGATGGAGAGAGCGAGAGAGAGAACGACATGGAAAAAGAGATGGAGAGTGGGAGGTGGCACGAGCTTTCCTGTATGGGAAAACGCTGTTGATAATAGAGCTGTCACCAAAAGAACTAGCCCCAGCCGGTTGCCATGGAGACTGCTTGACTTGATAGGGATTTGCTCTCCCCTCCCTCCTGCAGAAACGAGTGGGAGCCCCCTGACAAAAAGGTAGACACCAGGAAGTACCGTGCCGAGCCCAAAAGCATCTTCGAGTACGAGCCGGGAAAATCATCGGTGCTGAAACTGGAGAGAAAGGTAACGACAGCCATGCATCCAGTGCCACGTGTGTGTTTCTGTGTTTGCCTCTGCAGTCTCTATACTACGCATGTTCTGTAAGCTGTTTCCCTCTAAGAGCTTAGGGTGGCTGCTTCACTAACTAGGGCAGCTCTAGTAGGCAACGTATGTATAGACTGAATTTCCATGTGTACAACATTCCTAAAGGGGGATCCTATTACAATGACAGATGACCTATCTGGCGGTGTGTAGGTATCACTTACAAGCCATGGCCATTGTCTTGCAGTGTTTCAACCAACGGCTTGAATTGGCTTGAATTGGCTTGAATTTGTTGGGAAAGGAGTTGGACAAATGCCTGTAAAAAATAAATAATGCAATGGATATTGTGACATCAGGCAATGTCCTTGTGGGGTGTCTTTTTTCATTACCTTTGACAGTATGAATACCGGTAGGTAGATCATTGTCCCAATACAGTGTGCACTACCAGGTTTCAATTGAAATGATAGAATCAACTCCATCAAAGAGGAATTAAAGGCCCACTGTGATATTTACAGTCATTTTTAATGGCATGCACCCATTGATTCTTAAAGAGTATCACTTATAAATGCCTCGTGAGAGTCATTAAGGAGTAGGCCTTTAAATAAATGCTGCATAAATGTTTAAGCTGACAGTTGGTTTAGCTAGCAGCCTCTTTGTGTGGCTCATACATAATAGAATAGAGTTGCATCTCCTCTACAGTAGAATAGTTATTTGATTATATCATAATGCAATCATTGTTTGTCTTTTATGGTAAGCTATTAAGGGTTATGATGCGGTTTTGGACCAATCCCAGTGGCACCACATACTGAACAGTAGAGAACAGGGCCTTGTTCATGCTGTCCATCATTGTCAGACAGACACTGCATGTGACGTGACAGTCTCTGTAATTACAGACCACGGTCAGTGGTTCTGTGTCAGGTTCCTGGCAGCATTAGCGGTGGACTATACGGTCTCTTACTTTCATTTAGCCTATTATACTGTAGCTGTAGTTCTGTCGATTCTTGTCTTTCTCATTGCCATTGTGGCTCAATGATTGATATAAACAAATCAAATCAAATTGACATGCTAGTAAACTATTTATATTAACATTTAGAATAAGTACAATAAGAATATTTCACAAATAAGAACACAAAAGCAGATGGGACCCATGAAAACATGTAGTATTACACTTGCTTATCTTCTCTTACACGTATGCACACACCGCACACTACAGTTGAGTACGATTCAGATGACTGCTTCATATTATTTGTTGAAGTCACATGTTATGTGCATTCTATGTCTTTATACATTTGAGAACAAATCAGTATAAGATCCTAATTCCAAAATGTCCTTCTTTTTTTCACCTGGGATAATTCACCGGCACATAAAGACAAATCTTTAGGAATTATTTCTGATTGTGAACTCTTGTTTAGAAATTCATTATGTCGGGAATGTTGTCTGGATCACATCAAGAATGTGTCATAGCCTCATTGCCTGTGTCTGTAAATGATGTGCTGTCTGAACTGTCTTCTCTTTGTCTTTCTCCTCTTTTCCTTGTTGCCATGGCCCTGTAGACTCAGGACATAAGTCCAGAAGATGTACATTTAGAGAATGAGCCTTGGTATAGATTCTTTTCAGAGATGGATTTTGATAAAGCGGTAAGTGGTCACAGTCTTAAAGTGACGGTGTATTTAAACAATGCATGTGATAATAACATCCATGTTTAAATGCCTAAACAAACTATGTCTGTCCGTAACGACAACTCCAACAACTTTTGCAAACCTTTACTCAACATTAACCAAAAACGTTATCCCCTCCTAAAACTCGCGTAGTGGGGCCTTACCTTGAGTTATTGCCTGCTATCACTTTTCCCAGCTCTAGGTAGTCAATCAACTCTAGATATACAGTGGGGAGAACAAGTATTTGATACACTGACAATTTTGCAGGTTTTCCTACTTACAAAGCATGTAGAGGTCTGTAATTTTTATCATAGGTACACTTCAACTGTGAGAGAAGGAATCTAAAACAAAAATCCAGAAAATTACATTGTATGATTTTTAATTAATTAATTTGCATTTTATTGCATGACATAAGTATTTGATACATCAGAAAAGCAGAACTGAATATTTGGTACAGAAACCTTAGTTTGCAATTACAGAGATCATACGTTTCCTGTAGTTCTTGACCAGGTTTGCACACACTACAGCAGGGATTTTGGCCCACTCCTCCATACAGACCTTCTCCAGATCCTTCAGGTTTCGGGGCTGTCGCTGGGCAATACGGACTTTCGGCTCCCTCCAAAGATTTTCTATTGGGTTCAGGTCTGGAGACTGGATAGGCCACTCCAGGACCTTGAGATGCTTCTTACGGAGCCACTCCTTAGTTGCCCTGGCTGTGTGTTTCGGGTCGTTGTCATGCTGGAAGACCCAGCCACGACCCATCTTCAATGCTCTTACTGAGGGAAGGAGGTTGTTGGTCAAGATCTCGCGATACATGGCCCCATCCATCCTCCCTTCAATACGGTGCAGTCGTCCTGTCCCCTTTGCAGAAAAGCATCCCCAAAGAATGATGTTTCCACCTCCATGCTTCACGGTTGGGATGGTGTTCTTGGGGTTGTACTCATCCTTCTATTCCTCCAAACACGGCGAGTGGAGTTTAGAGCAAAAAGCTCTATTTTTGTCTCATCAGACCACATGACCTTCTCCCATTCCTCCTCTGGATCATCCAGATGGTCATTGGCAAACTTCAGACGGGCCTGGACATGCGCTGGCTTGAGCAGGGGGACCTTGCGTGCGCTGCAGGATTTTAATCCATGACGGCGTAGTGTGTTACTAATGGTTTTCTTTGAGACTGTGGTCCCAGCTCTCTTCAGGTCATTGACCAGGTCCTGCCGTGTAGTTCTGGGCTGATCCCTCACATTCCTCATGATCATTGATGCCCCACGAGGTGAGATCTTGCATGGAGCCCCAGACCGAGGGTGATTGACCGTCATCTTGAACTTCTTCCATTTTCTAATAATTGTGCCAACAGTTGTTGCCTTCTCACCAAGCTGCTTGGCTATTGTCCTGTAGCCCATCCCAGCCTTGTACAGGTCTACAATTTATCCCTGATGTCCTTACACAGCTCTCTGGTCTTGGCCATTGTGGAGAGGTTGGAGTCTGTTTGATTGAGTGTGTGGACAGGTGTCTTTTATACAGGTAACGAGTTCAAACAGGTGCAGTTAATACAGGTAATGAGTGGAGAACAGGAGGGCTTCTTAAAGAAAAACTAACAGGTCTGTGAGAGCCGGAATTCTTACTGGTTGGTAGGTTTTCAAATACTTATGTCATGCAATAAAATGCAAATTAATTACTTAAAAATCATACAATGTGATTTTCTGGATTTTTGTTTTAGATTCCGTCTCTCACAGTTGAAGTGTACCTATGATAAAAATGACAGACCTCTACATGCTTTGTAAGTAGGAAAACCTGCAAAATCGGCAGTGTATCAAATACTTGTTCTCCCCACTGTAGCTCTATCATTGTACAGTATATACAACACATTGTTATGTTTTTCTTTCTACTATCAGTCGGAAGTGGGTCTGTGGCAAAGAAATGCAGATAATTGTTTTGTTATGCTATAATTGTGTCTTTCCACTTCAATAACCCCTGGAAGTGTGCTGTCTTATATAAAGAAAAAATCCCCTTCCGTGCTGTATATCTTGGTGACTGCTCTTCATCTGTGAGGCTTGCTGTGCTTGGATTGTAACTTAGCTACATCAACTATGCTGGCAGCTGAGCATTGTATGACGACCTACAGCAGAAGTGTCTCCTGTCCGGTCATTAGGCGATTTACATTTTTGAACATTGTCCATATGTTAGGCTAATTATATACCCAATTCGGGTTAGGTGTCCTACTGCTACTGTATATGATGATAAAGAATAATTGATGAACGCTACAGCTGTCGGTGCAGTTGGCCATCTTTGTATTTTGTCCCTTACAACAGGATCCTCAAGGCTATGCCAACACTGGCACCATGCCGCCTGTGCCATGTCATTAACTCAGCACCCATGTGGAACTCTTTTTTTTGTTGCATTTATGTGCACCCTGCAAATGAGGACACATAGCATACCCCAGAGGACTGGGCAAGGTGATTCAACTGTGGGTAATACTTTAGTTCAAGACTGTTATACCCTTTTCACACAATCATGCTGACACGAACCGTATTGTGCTGGCTCAGATATTTTCCTATCACGTGGTCCTTTCCAGTAGAGTCTCTGACAACTATGGTAGATAAAACCAGGCCAGCACAATACAGCTTGGCTCTGCTTGGCTCAACCCGGGAGTGTGAAAAGAGTATTACAGTGCCCACACAATCATTACATGTCAGGCCTTATTGAATCAAGGAGTGCTGTCTAGTCTGGTTTACAGTGCATTCGGAAAGTATTCAGACCTCTTGACCTTTTCCCCATTTTGTTACGTTACAGCCTTATTCTAAAAAACTATTCTTGGGTATGACGCTACAAGCTTGGCACACCCATTCCTTCTCTGCAGATCCTCTCAAGCTCTGTCAGGTTGGATGGGGAGCGTCGCTGCACAGCTATTTTCAGGTCTCTCCAGGGATGTTCGATCGGGTTCATGTCTGGGCTCTGGCTTGGCTACTCGAGGACATTCAGAGACTTGTCCCGAAGCCACTCCTGCATTGTGTTGGCTGTGTGCTTAGGGTCATTGTCCTGTTGGAAGGTGAACCTTCACCCCAGTCTGAGGTCCTGAGCGCTCTAGAGCAGGTTTTCATCAAGGATATCCCTGTACTTTGCACCGTTCATTCATCTCAATCCTAACTGGTCTCCCAGTCCCTGCCGCTGAAAAACATCCCCACAGCATGATGCTGCCACCACCATGCTTCTCTGGAGCTCTGTCAGAGTGACCAGCGGGTTCTTGGTTACCTCCCTGACCAAGGCCCTTCTCCCCGATTGCTCAGTTTGGCTGGGCGGCCAGCTCTAGGAAGAGTCTTGGTGGTTACGAACTTCTTCCATTTAAGAATGATGGAGGCCGCTGTGTTCTTTGATTCATTTTTTGGTACCCTTCTTGGTACCCTACCCCACCTGTCTCTGAGCTCTACGGACAATTCATTTGACCTCATGGCTTGGTTTTTGCTCTGACATGCACTGTCAACTGTGAGACCTTATATAGACAGGTGTGTGCCTTTCATGTCCAATCAATTGAATTTACCACAAGTGGACTCCAATCAAGTTGTAGAAACATCTCGAGGATGATCAATGTAAACAGGATGCACCTGAGCTCAATTTAGAGTCTCATAGCAAAGCGTCTGAATACTTATGGAAATAAGGTATTTCTGTGGGGGTTTTTTTATACATTTGCAAAAATGTCTAAAAGCCTGTTTTCACTTTGTCATTATGGGGTATTGTGTGTAGATTGATGAGGAAAACATTTAATTTAATACATTTTATAATAAAGCTGTAACGTAACAAAATGTGGAAAAGGTCAAGGGGTCTCAATACTTTCTGAAGGCACTGTATTTACTATAGTATCTTTTCCAAGTGAGGGCATGTTGTCAAAGTTGAATCATAAGTTTGATATACAGTAGGCAGCTTGACAAATACCGGTAGGCTACGTGCCTTGGGCTCCAGTTGACACCAGACAAGTATTCAGACTCACTGGCTGCCCACAAACAGATGTTCTGTCTCCTTGCCTTCTGCTTTGTAAGTCAGTCAGGACCAACCTCCACAGCGGAGTCTGCCTGGAAACCACACCCTGGATCGTATGATGCGGAGCCACTGACTACATGAGATCATATTCTCACGTCAGCTGAACACAGGGCAGGCTTAAGAATCTCTCATCTTCCCAACCTTGTCTTTAAGTCAGTGTTATCCATGGAAAGTATTGTCTGACTCAGACTCCAGCCACTCCTGTCCTGCAACTCCTGGTTGGTTATATTAGGATTAGGAGGGGGTAGTACTAAAAACTTGGCCTCCAAGTAGGATGGTTTCCAGATGAGCTCAATTTGATGTCTGACTAACTCAAAGCTCCTGCTACACCTGGTATGTGTAGTATTTGACCCTCAAGGGGTGGGCTAGACATGCCGGCACATTGGGGTTTGATTGGCATATCTCTTCTTGGTTATGGTGACTCTACAGGCTGCTTGTAACCTCTATGAGTTCTCAGAGTGCTCATGGGATGATGACTCCTTCTTAGAAGGTCTAGTGACTCTAGACTCCATGTATGTCCATTTAACACATGACAATCAACCTGTGGAGGAAACCTGAGTATTCTTTCACAATATATACAGTACCAGTCAAAAAGTTTGTACACACCTACTCATTCAAAGGCTTTTCTTCATTTTTACTATTTAATACATTGTAGAATAATAGTGATGACATCAAAACTATGAAATAACACATATGGAATCATGTTGTAACCAAAAAAGTGTTCAACAAATCAAAATATATTTTATATTTGAGATTCTTCAAAGTAGCCACCCTTTGCCATGATGACAGCTTTGCACACTCTTGGCATTCTCTCAACCAGCTTCATTAGGTAGTCACCTGGAATGCATTTCAATTAACAGATGTGCCTTGTTAAAAGTTAACTTGTGGAATTTCTTTCCTTCTTAATGCGTTTGAGCCAATCAGTTGTGTTGTGACAAGGTAGGGGTGGTATACAGCAGACAGCCCTGTTTGGTAAAAGACCAAGTCCATATTTAGGCAAGAACAGCTCAAATAAGCAAAGAGAAATGACAGTCTGTCATTACTTTAAGACATGAAGGTCAGTCAATACGGAAAATGTCAAGAACTTTGAAAGTTTCTTCAAGTGCTGTCGCAAAAGCCATCAAACTGGCTCTCATGAGGACCGTCACAGGAAAGGAAGACCCCGAGTTACCTCTGCTGCAGAGGATAAGTTCATTAGAGTTACCAGCCTCAGAAATTGCAGCCCAAATAAGTGCATCACAGAATTCAAGTAACAGACACATCTCAAAATCAACTGTTCAGAGGAGACTGCGTGAATCAGCCCTTCATGGTAAATTGCCGCAAAGAAACCACTACTAAAGGACAACAATAATAAGAAGAGACTTGCTTGGGTCAAGAAACACGAACAACGGACATTAGACTGGTAGAAATCTGTCATTTGGTCTTATGAGTCCAAATGTGCTATCTTTTGTTTTCAACAGGACAATGGCCCAACACACATCCTGTGTAAGGGCTATTTGACCAAGAAGGTGAGGGATGGAGTGCTGCATCAGATGACCTGGTCTCCACAATCACCCGACCTCAACCCAATTGAGATGGTTTGGGATGAGTTGGACCGCAGAGTGAAGGACAAGCAGCCAACAAGTGCTCAGCATATGTGGGAACTCCTTCAAGACTGTTGGAAAAGCATTCCAGGTGAAGCTGTTAGAGATAATGCCAAGAGTGTGCAAAGCTGTCATCAAGGCAACGGGTGGCTACTTTGAAGAATCTCAAATATAACATATATTTTGATTTGTTTAACACTTTTTTGGTTACTACATGATTCCACATGAGTTATTTCATAGTTTCGATGTCTTCACTATTATTTTACAATGTAGAGAATTGTACAAATAAAGAAAAACCCTTGAATGAGTAGGTGTGTACAAACTTTTGATTGGTTCTGTGTGTGTGTGTGTGTGTGTGTGTGTGTGTGTGTGTGTGTGTGTGTGTGTGTGTGTGTGTGTGTGTGTGTGTGTGTGTGTGTGTGTGTGTGTGTATATATATATATATATATATATATATATATATTTATTTTTTATTATTATTATTTTTGCCTATGCCCAGGAGCTTAATGGTTTCTTGACAGCGTATCGATCTAACAATAGATAAAGTGGTTTTCTGACCTGTTATACTTGTAGTGCATTGTCTTATGATCACAATCCTTGTCGCTCCAAAATCATGGTCATAACCAGATCGATGCACTGACATTCTGGTTTGATCACATCAACCATTAATACCTCACAAAGGTCACGACTTATGCATGAGCTCACAGTCAAAGGCCTCGGCATTCATATGATTACAGTCACATTCAATCACAGCTCCATGGACATACAAGGTGAAACGGAAGCAAAATACCATACATATCTATGGTTAGGAAGAAAGTTTTGGCCTTCTGTGTCCCGACTGAGTGACTGCGTCAGTGACTAGTCTGTCTGGTGTAAGCTGTCACTGAGAGGGCAGCTGCATGTGGGGTCATTAATACAGTGTCGGACTCTGACCACAGTCTCTGTACGGATTCATACACTGAATGGCTGGGCATCCCAAATGGCACCCTAGTCCCTATATAGTGCACTGCTTTTGGCCAGAGCCCGATGGTCCCTGGTCAAAAGTAGTGCGCTATATAGGGACTAGGGTGCCATTTGGGACGCGCCCATTATGAACCTCTCCGCGACTTTAATGTTCGACCGGACGTAACCCATAATCCCCTCAGCTCATTGTTTTCATATTTAACCTCAGTTATAGACTTAACCTTTATCTCTAGCTATAACAGTAACAACATGCTAGGGGAGCTGATTTTTTTAATAAGAACTTGTCGAAACATTTACTTTTGGAAGGAAAGGCTCCCATTACACTCATGATTCCTATTTTTGGAATGTGAATAAACAAAGTACCCAGATCCCCAACCTGCAATGTTGGCCTATATATATCACCTGGCAGCAAAGTCATCACAGACACCTGTTTGGAAAATGTGCAAACATTGTTAACGCAGTGTTCCACTGACGGGTCCAGAGAAAGGAATTCACAGTACCTTCATCCGCCTAGATTCGTAAACAGCTTTAAATATTTTTTGTGTCCCTTCATTTCCAGTGAAACCACACATTACACACAAAGAGACATCAGATCTCGGCAATATCTGTCTAAAGTCCTTGTTTGACTTCGGGGATCTTGGCATGATCGTGACAATTGTTCATGCATATGAACTTTCCATCGTTAGTAATATTATTTTGTACTCCACTTTATATGGAATGTTTCACATGGAAGGTTAAATCATATTTTCTACCCAAAAACCTTTGCATTACATATTTTCAGCTTGTAATTGTTATTTCACCTGCCATACACTAAACACATATCCATACACGTAATGAAGATCGCTGGGAATCCCCAGGCTTGTAAATCTCTTGTAAATAATCAGAATGAGATCCCCTTCCTTTAGTTCACATAAGTCTCTCACTCCTATTTCATGATTATTTTCCATCAGAGCAGTGTAGTGTCAGCTCAATTACTCACAAGTACCAGGGGACACCATCCATTTCATCCCCTGTTGAGAGGGACTGGGAGATCAGTCAGCAGACCTGGGTTCAAATATTATTTATAGTCTTTCAAATACTTTTAGTGTTTACTTTAGCCTTCTTGTAGTGCCAGATGTGTGGGGTTTGCAGATTTGCAACTATTATATTGGCTCCATTGCGCCAGGCAAGCTCAATCGAGCCCAGCTAAAGTATTTGAAATGATTTCCAAAAGTGTTTGAACCCAGTTCTGTCCGACAGAGAGGGATAGGAAGACAAGAGAGTGAAAAGACACAGATAATTCAGTGGCGGTGGCATGTTCTCGAAGAAGGGCTAAGGCGCCTGTGGAACATTTGGCTTTATAAATAGATTAGTCTATATACCTGCCAGGCTGAATTCTGATCTTATAAAGATAGGCATTCATTTTGAAAGGTTATTAATGATCCTCCTCCCCTAGCAACCACAAGGAAGGCATGTTGTGGGAAATGAGCTTGTGCAGTATGCTACTGGTCTGGTATGGTCATCTGTTTGGGATGGGGCAGGGGTGGACATGTATGGTTGGGGGAGAGGTGCTTTTAGAAGGGCCAGGCTGGCGCTTGGGATTGTGTAATCTTATTTGCAAACAACACTTATGCTATTATTCATATCCCGCCTGTCATGTCTGTTATTTTTACACTCTGTGATGTCCGCATGGAGAAAAGCAACAGAAACAGTGGTCTAAAATTAGCCAGCTCTAAACCATTCAAAGCGCTAGCGGGTGCTACCCCACCAGCGAATGGCTCTTTTGACTTTTAGTAACCGCCCCAGAATAACATCAAATAAGATAACTATGTGTTTTGTCAGCTCGCACGGCAAAGTCCTATAAACAAACGTATTCACTCACCCTTTCCTTGTTTGTTTGTGTATGTTGGCCTGTGCTTATGCTTCATGGCATTGTGTCAGTTTTACTTTATTTGTGTGTTATTGTAATGCCTCTGACTGTGTTTCTCAAGGCTTTTATTGTGTTTTGGGATTGTTGTTATCAGCATCACACTGTGATGATATTTGTGTGTGTGTGTGTGTGTGTGTAATTTGGCCTGCTTGCACCACCAGCTGGTTAACTGTCCCCTGGTCTGGTCCAGTGGTAATGATAGTGACTCAATACCAGACAAAAGAGAGGCCCTCTCTCACCAGCTCATTGGCTGAGCCTAGTGACAGCCTCCTCCCCGCATGGGCGCCCCTGACCGATGCACGCCCACCCCCCTCCTCACTGCCGCTTGTTTTCTCCAACTTGCAAGCGTGCCAAAACACACGCTTGCTCCTCCATGTAAAAGCTTCGTTCAGCAGAGCTAACAATCCCAGGCTTTGGAGACACTTCAGACAGACACACGAGAAAGAGAAAAGAGAGCCAGTCACCACAGCTAATGCTCCTGCTTCTATTCTAGTTGGAAGAGACCTTCCTGTGGATTTATCAATGACTTCTTTGTTTGGTCTGTTGCAGAGTGCCCCCTCTTTTAGCCCCCTGGAAACACCCGCCGAACTACAGCAGTAGTAAGTCCATGCTTCTCTTACCTCTATGCTTCTGTCTTATGCTTATCCATTCCAAAATGTGTGTTTGTCTGTGTTTAGGTCACGTTTTTAGGAGTGCTGTCAGCAGGGGATTTTAAGCATTTTAACACCCTGTGGAGATTTCCCCATTTAGGGAAGGGGGGAGACTCCTGCTGCTTCCTGAGAGGGGGGGACAGCGAAAGAGAGAGGTTCCTATTAACGAGTGTAAAAGCTGCCAGTACAGTGTGTCCTCTGTCTGGAGAGGTTTTGGGAGGTAGCGGTGTTGGGGACATGGCTACTATATGGCGATTTATTTAAAGCTGAAAGCAAACAGCCCCCGAGTCAAACCTGGATGACATTTGTGAGTGGAGAGAGACAGGGAACTCCGCTCTATTCCACCCTACAGCTACGTAATTTTATTCGTTATCTCCCCAGAGTGGGTGTGTGAAGCCAGCCTGTATCTTATAACGAGAATAACATTGATATGAAAGTGGGTGTTCAATCAATAAGCAAACCAGCAGCGTTACGACTTTGATCTCTTTGTTGTTTTGTCAGCAGAGATTTATTTGCGCTCATTTTGTTTCTGGAATTAAACTTAAGGAATTCTAGCCCTAGCCAATGGCAGAAAGTTCTCCCACCATTTCTGTTTGGAACTTTCCATCTCTCCCGAAACTTCTATTTGGATTTCACAGCATGATATTCCCTAACTCTTTTGAATAGTTTATTTTTCTCAAGGATCTTTGACGTCGTTCATTGTCGCCAGCTCATTGGATATTAAGTAACACAGGTTATTGATAATGCCATGCACTGTATTGGAATGAGTTAATTAACAGATACATCTGTCTGTGCACTTATTATATTATGTCATAATTTTTATGAATGCTGCATTTTTTAACTTATTTCTAGATGGATTTCTGAAAGCATTAAATCAGTCTAAAGCCTTTTTTCCCTTTTCTTTTTATACATTTATTTGTAAAAGTCTAAGAAATATGTTTAGTAACTTGTCGCATCATCTGCCACCAAGTTGTTATGGGCATTTAAAATATGCTAAAACTGTTTCTGGTTAACAGCCAATCACATTTGCACATTACTTTAATGTTTTTTCTACAAAAAAATCTGACTGCTTCATTGGACCAAACTGGCTTTGATTTGATAATGTTTATTAATGTTTATGATGCAAGTATTGCATCACAGCAGTTTATGTACAAACCCTGTCATCTGTTTAAGAAATTTGTTTAAAATTGTAAACTCCTGAGATGAAGCCATAAGTCCCACAGGCTTTCCTCAAAGGGTTACGAGACACATGTTTAGGGGGTGAGAGTTTACTGGGGTTTCTTTGAAATTAAAGGCCTAGCCTATATTCAAGAACTTTCTAGTACACATTTACCTCATTGTTGTACACCACATTGCTTACTGTATACAGACGTGTATAAACAAGGGACCAAAATAGATATTTTTGGCTGAGTTCAAGATAGGTTAGCAACAGACATGTGTACAGACAGTATTCAATTGTTAGCATCTCAATCAAATGTCAATAGTCTATCAGGAGTAGGCTTATATTTCCAATATTGCCATTTACAAACAGGGTAGGCTACTATCAAACTATTCTTAACCTTGCAATATTATCCATCATTAATGATCAAACTCTCTTCCCCAATACATTTGTATCACATTGATGCCTGCTGGTTAGATGCAATTGGGTAAGAACATCTTCAGATAACTGAAGTTATGTAACTGCTCCATAGCCTACTTGTGGGGCCACGGGCTCCCTCTCAGGCAATGGGATGTCTTATGACCTCACATAGACTCTTCCCAGGAAACCATCTGAGATGGTTCCAAGGCGTTATACAGCCCCTGTAGCCTGGTAAGGGGTACCTTATTTGAATACTTGCATGTACCCTATAAAGTACAGGTTTTTATTGAGTATGAATGCAGTAGCCCAAATGGCTGGTTATTCTGAGAACTATAAAAAGGTTCTTGTTGAGGGGGTTAAATAAACAAAAAAGGAGGCATGGCTCTTCCTCTTAACGTTTTACTGCAGTGGGCTAAATCAGGGTCACACAGAGTGTTTCTTGGTCTTAAACATGGTAGTTTTAACATGGTTATGGGTAAATGTTTGTTTTTTTATTTTTTAAATAAGACACCTGTACCATGTCAGTATAGAGCTGAAATGTATTCAATTTTGAGTTTGCATCCCAATATAACAACCATTTGATATAGAAACACTGGATTTTGTAAAATAATATATATAATGTTGATTAATTATGAAAAATATGAATAACATTTCACCCATGAGGCCACTAGAGGGTGCTTCTGGTCATTAAACCAGGCATTATGTCAGAGGGCCAAACTCATTTGGGGAAAACCTGCTGCTCTCCTCACGCCTCGCTGTACTCCACTTCTGGTCTCAAAGATGCCTATTGTGTCTCCAAATGTTTTTTTTATTGTTAATTTACAGCACAGGAAAGTGGAATATCCTGCAATGGGAAACAGACTACTGTTGTGTTACCCTGTAGAGATACTGTGGGTGGGTGGAGTAATTCACTGTGCTGAATTTACTCCGCTCAAAAACTTTGTTTTCAGGCTTTGTTACATTTTCCCACGTGATTTACTACGTTACTGGAAATTGTTGTTAGTTTAATGGCCTCCACTCATGCATGGCAGCATAAATAGAAAGACAGGGAAGCATCAAACTCTCTCCTGAGACAGTGGCATTTGAAGTAGAGTAACCCTAAAAAAAGTACAGATGCATAGCAGAGTAACATGTTCAGACAATAATATTTGAAATCTCTCCCATTGGCCTCCGTGGAATGCAAAGTTAAGGGCAGTGAGCACAAGTAGAGTGCTGTTTTATTTTACGTCTAGGTCCAAATCTTTACACTCCTCATGTTCCCCTAATAAAATGAACAAAAAGGCTGAATCAACAAGTAATCAACCACAGAATGTGTAAGATAAGTCTAACCATATGGCAACTCACAAAATTGCGCCAATGAAAATAAAAATGCTTTATCTTTTCATAAATCTCATGTTACTCAAATTGTTTTACTCAATTAAACTGCACTTAATTACCAACACTGGCATGTATTACAGCATGCTTTCTTCTAGCTAGCTGGCTGTGTGAACATATAGTCTTGTCCTAATCAGGCTTTCTGAGTCAAGCTGCTTTTTAGGGTTAATATTTTCTCCATGTTTTGCTCTAGCTCCGGGTGTAAGGCCGGACACAGCGAGGTGGAGAAGGACGAAGGATCATCCAGCAGCGAACCAGCGGCTCCAGAATGTGACCGCCATGTTTACAAGAGTGTCCTGGAGGGCGGCGACATTCCCCTGCAAGGTCTGCGGGCCATCAACAAGCGCCATGCCAGCACCTCCTCCAAAGGTAGGATTCCACTCCACATCTATACCGAACTGGCTTCACAGTGGGACTCTGAAAGGGGTTTTTACCACTCAGGTGGAACCAAATGACTTATGGGGATGTTGGATCATGAAAGTATCTGTTAGGGATACATGTGTTTCCTTTTAACTTTGTGTTGAAATCCACATGTGTTTTTGCTTCAGGTTATCACACCAGAGGCCAATCATCTTTCAGCATAAATATTTTCTCAGCCGTTTATTTTCTAAATCATTGATATCATGGATGTTTCACCAAACTGTCCATATCCGCTTGGAAATCCATCGAGAGTTAGGCTGTCGAAGCTTTTCCTGCTAAATCAATGGAGGCTATCAAGCTAACCTTGGGTTGTGCCCTCATCCTACAGTTATCTGCCTCTGCAGACCAGGCATTCGTTGGAGAGGCTTAGGGGCAGGGCTCCAGAGTGTTCTAAAGCCAGGGAGCAAAGGTCCAGGCGAGGGGACTAATGGGGAGGAAAGGGGGGGATAAACAGGGCTCTGGTTTTCTAGGCTGGGCCAGACAGGGGCGAGGTAAACAAGAGGGACACAGCAGGGTGGTTAGGCATGAGGAAGTCAGCTGTCAAAGGGAGGTCAGAGGATGGAATTCCTGCGCACATGACCAGGGGAGAGAAATGCGAGGGGGGGAGAGGAAAGGAGGGAAGGGGAGGAGAAAGGAAGGGACAGATCGGGAACCGCGTGGCAATGTTGCCCCAATACATAACCAGAATTCCAACTGGCCAAGCAAGGCCTAGTCCTGAAGTCTAAAAGTAAGAGAATTAACCTTTGCGCCAGTCCGTTTAGAGTTTGTTTTTGTTTTTGCCAGATGCACAAATGTATTCTTTGTAGAGGTATTATTAGTTTATGTAAGCTGTCTGCGCTCCTCAATTAGTAATACATATTTGTTCTCTACAGAATTGTTTTAGATTGTCAGTACTGTATCGTGAAACTAAGATACCAGATAACTTGACTGAAGTTCAAGTCCCTATCCTATAAAAGTCTTGACTGAAGTCACTTTTCCATAAAATGTGGAAACTGCTATAAAGGGAATTCCGCCCAGAGTCATCTTGAGCCAAAGTCAACTGACTAGCACGCTCTCTCATTATGGCCTGCCAGAGACACACCACCTCAGCTCTGTGGACACTCCGTTACAGTACATACAACAGAGCAAGATAAAGTGCAGAGAGAGCTTCATCATGTGGTCCTGCTTCATGCTCTTTAAAACAATAATGGCACACTTTGTTGTCACAGAACTTTGCTTCCTGCAGGCCTTTCTAGTGGCTATAATTATAACGTCCCCTTACAGTGCCTTGCAAAACTATTTGCCTCCCTTGGCATTTTTCCTATTTTGTTGCATTACAACCTATAATTTAAATTGATTTTTATTTGGATTCCATGTAATGGACATACACAAAATAGTCCAAATTGGTGAAGTGAAATGTTAAAAAATACCTGTTTTAAATTTAAAAAAAGGAAAAGTGGTGCGTGCGTATGTTTTCACCCCCTTTGCGATGAAGCACCTAAATAAGATCTGGTGCAACCAATTACCTTCATAAGTCACATCATTTGTTAAATAAAGTCCACCTGTGTTCAATCTAAGTGTCACATGATCTGTCACATGATCTCAGTATATATACACCTGTTCTGAAAGGTCCCAGAGTCTGCAACACCACTAAGCAAGGGGCACCACCAAGCAAGCGGCACCATGAAGACCAAGGAGCTCTCCAAACAGGTCAGGGACAAAGTTGTGGAGAAGTACAAATCAGGGCTGGATTATAAAAAATACCCGAAACTTTGAACATCCCACGGAGCACCATTAAATCCATTATTAAAAAATGGAATGAATATGGCACCACAACAAACCTGCCAAGAGAGGGCCGCCCACCAAAACTCACGGACCAGGCAAGGAGGGCATTAATCAGAGGCAACAAAGAGACCAAAGATAACCCTGAAGGAGCTGCAAAGCTCCACAGCAGAGATTGGAGTATCTGTCCATAGGACCACTTTAAGCCGTACACTCCACAGAGCTGGGCTTTACAGAAGAGTGGCCAGAAAAAAGACATTGCTGAAAGAAAGAAAATAAACAAACACGCTTGGTGTTCGCCAAAAGGTATGTGGGAGACTTCTTCCAAACATATGGAAGAAGGTGCTCTGGTTAGATGAGACTAAAATTGAGCTTTTTGGCCATCAAGGAAAAATGCTATATCTGGCACAAACCCAACACTTCTCATCACCCCAAGAACACCATCCCCACAGTGACGCATGGTGGTGTCAGAATCATGCTGTGGGTATGTTTTTCATCAACAGGGACTGGGAAACTGGTGGGAATTGAAGGAATGATGGTGCTAAATACAGGGAAATTCTTGAGGGAAACATGTTTCAGTCTTCAAGAGATTTGAGACTGGGACTGAGCAATACTCGAGTGGTTTAAGGGGAAACATTTAAATGTCTTGGAATGGCCTAGTCAAAGCCCAGACCTCAATCCAATTGAGCATCTGTGGTATGACTTAAAGATTGCTGTACACCAGTGGAACACATCCAACTTGAAGGAGCTGGAGCAGTTTTGCCTTGAATAATGGGCAAAACTCCCAGTGGCTAGATGTGCCAAGCTTATAGAGACATACCCCAAGAGACTTGCATCTGAAATTGCTGCAAAAGTTAGTTATGCACGCTGAAGTTTTCTGTTTTTTTGTCTTATTTCTTGTTTGTTTCACAATAAAAAATATTTTGCATCGTCAAATTGGTAGGCATGTTGTGTAAATCAAATGATACAACCGGTCCACAAATCTATTTTATTTCCAGGTTGTAAGGCAACAAAATAGGAAAAATGCCAAGGGGGGTGAATACTTTCGCAATCCACTGTATAATGTCCTATTCATGGAAATAACATTAGTATTCAACTTATACAGTGAGGAGTTGCTTTAACAGGATACTGAGGGTAGATATGACTGAGCCAAAAATACAGCCTCATTAGCATAATGCAAATGAGCATTTACTGCTGTAGGCAACATCCCTGTAGAGTTATCGCAACAGCTGGTGGCGGTTGTGTGTCATCATTCCCTACTGGGTTGTGTCATTCTTTACTGTGGTAGGACTAGCACATTATAGTATGTGGCATTACTAGCACATCTCTTACTCAGAGGTGAGAGTCAACCATGACTACTCATCCCAACAGGTGTGTCTTCCCAGAATATTATGTGGTAGTCGCTCACAGTATGACCTTGCTGTTTTGACAGTTCTATTTGAGACTGTGTCCTGTGATGGACCCTGGAGTTGGAAGGGCTTTCTGGGTTAGCTGCAAAAAAGTTAAGGGCATTCCAATTCCTCAATGCTGAGGCCTAGTTCGTAAGTAGTGCGTAGATGGGTAATGGTGGCTTATAGTGTAGTTTGTATTTCTTATGAACTTATGAGCTGTTTATTGCATCATTTTAGTTTATACTGATATCAAAGCTACTGTGGATTCTGTTCTGATGTTTATTGAAATATTTGAACATGTAATCTGTTATTTAATTTGATGTTCGAACAGCAAGCGTACCAACATTGCATCACATAGCATTTCATGCATGACATACTGCCCTGCTCTCTGCCCTTTCTGTTGTTTCACTTCTTTTATGTTACTGCTTACGATCACTAATCATTTAATTATGAATAATTGTGATTGAATCAACATATCAGCTCCGGTGAAAATTACGAAAATTACGACACTTAACATGCATTTCTAGCGCTATTCAGAATCAACATGTTCACTTCTCCACTTAAAACAAAGCATTTAACAAGTGGCATTACTAATAGCGTAACAAAGTAATTTGTTACTTGATGTGAAATGCATCACGTTCTTTTCTCCCTCATCAACTTTTGATGGACATTGTCTTTACTTTAGAAATGTGTTGACCCTGTGTTATTTTCAGTGTGTGTGAATTTGTGACCATTAACCTAATATGCTGTTTATTCTGTTGTCCTGCATGCTTGCCAGTGGATTATCAAGGTGGGAATGGCTATATAATTTCACCATGCTCTTCTGTAAATAGTCGATCAGTTCTTGCCAGTAATGCCCTAGGTTACCAGTGTAAGAATAAGAAGCCCTTATCTGCTGCCAAAGCCTGCATACCCCAAATCCTCCCCTCTAAGTTCAAACCTAAGCTGATACCCCCTAGTGTTGACAGCCAGGACAGGAGGACTGCGCCTGCCAGGCACCCAAAGGCACACAGCTGTGAGGATATATACACAGGGAGCACAGGCGCAGAGGCCCAGGAGAGTGGACTAAACTCAAACAAAAACTCTAATGGTCTCCCCCTTGACTCTGAGGCTGGTTTAAATAATGGCAGCCCTGCGACTAGAAGGAGCACATCTGAGTTCTCCACCCTGTACCGGAACATGCACAGCATCCAGAGGCCTTCCTGCTCAGTGGGCTCCAGCCCCCACGGGAGTGTCCGTAGCCTGACCTCCCTGTTCGAGAAGGTGGGGGTCAATGGAACTGATGGGGAGGGGGATGAGGCAGGGGAGAACATGCCCGGGCGGGACGCCGTGTCGTCGCGGGTGTCAGAGTTTGAGCTGATCATCCAGCACTCCAGCCCGTCTCCCACACGCTCCTCCTCCATGCCAACACTACCCACCGGCCAGAGCCTCACCCACAACCACAGCCCCGCCGACCTCTTCATGGCGTCCGCTGTCTCGGCTGAGTCGCTGCTGCTCACTGTCCCAGGGCACACTGGGCAGACAGAGGGCTGCCCTCTCGAGGACACGGAAGGCAAGGCAGCCCGAGACAAGGCGTTTCTGTCAGACAGCGAGATGGTGGGATCCTCTGAGTACAGTGACACACTGAGAGCCGAGTCCCTCTCTGGGACTGAGTCAGAGACAGAGCAGCACGGCCCCACAGATAAAGCCCCAGTACCAACAGAGAAACCCCCAAAGGTCACTATCTCCAGAACCTCAAACAGTCCCCCAGCACCAGTCATCCCGTCCGCTTCCCCACACAACCACCACCTCCACAACCACCACCACCATAAACCCAGCAGCAAGTGCAAAGGCTCCTGCCCAGCCTCCTATACCCGCTTCACCACTATCCGGCGGCACGAGAGGCAGCAGCAGGCCACGGCCCAGCAGGACAAACTGTCTACCCAGGAGAAAATAAAGAACTCTCTCCCCTCGAACCTCTTCCTCATGGGCCCTGCACCGTTCAGGGTGAAGAGGCCTCTCCGGTCTCACCAGGCCAAAAAGACTCTCTCAGCCACTAAGGTGATGGCAGGTCAAACGTCACAGACAAATTTCTATGATCCCAGGCCCCTCATTCCACTGCGCCTCTCTTCCTTGGAGGTGCTGGAGAAGCTGGGCAACGGGGAAGGTGCGCCGTCCGACAGTGACAACAACCTGACTAATAGGGGAGTCTTGGACGCCAATGGGAATCTTCTGCAGCCGCTAGCAGCTCACCGCAGAGGTGGCTATCTCCTCTCCATATTTTCACCTGAGTGTCCCTTCTCCCACACACCCGTGCCGATCTCTCTGGCCACTCATTGTGTTTTTTTCTCCAAGCTTTTCTCCTTTGCATTCTATCTGTATTTTTCACAACGTGATGCTACCACCTTCCATATTTTTTGTCTGTGTGGTGTGTCACAGTAACAATGCAGTGTTTGGTTACATTTTCTTGCCTGACAAACATTCTTTTCCATAAACCCATCACAAAACACTTTTGTAACTTTAGTGCATTCTGACAACTTTTGGTAATGTATTTATTCAGTGACACGTCTTAAGGAGTTATACATAGCTACATAAAAATGTCAGAGGCCTACATGACACTTCTCTGAATTGTGTTAAAGTAGATTGGCTAAAAGGGATTCATTTAGATAAAAATGTATTGATCTTCATGTAAAATGCCATGTAATGTTGGTGTAGGCTATTGTTATGGCAATGCATATGGCATACAGTATACACCCTCAAGTAATGCGTTACCATATCTTTTATAAGGCTATGTGCTTCCGGGTTTTTGTCAGCTTTGGCGTAAGCAAATGTGCTGTGTCAGGGGTCTGTTTTCATCTGTCATCCTCCATTTTTATCATTCTGACAAGACTGGAATTTCAAGTAGAGAGACTATGTGCTTCCCTCTTATTTCTTTATAGCTGGTATTGGTACTTCCTGTATATATTCTGTGTAATAATACACGGATTTATGTCTCAGAGGTTGGTAATTATAGGGGTTTTCTTATGGTGTTTGGTTTGAGGAATGGTGAAATGTCTATTGCTAATGGCTGTGTGGGAAGCAAAATTAGTATTGTAATACAGTTAGGGATAACTGGGATGAAGTAATTAAACATGTCAGTGTGGAAATCAGATGACTCATTGGTGATGGGTGATATGCATTTACATTGTACATCAACCATATCATAAGTCACAATTGTTTTTATCTGAATGTTTTTGTACAGTGTTTTGTTTCCTCTATAGCCATCAACCTCTAGTATTTTTTCATAAAAACAGGGTCATACTGTGTTACTGTGTTTATTGTTTTGTGCATGTGGGAATATGTTTTTTTTCTTCAGTGTGTGTATCTCTCCTTTATCATACTGCAACGGACACCTTTTCTTCAGAGCATGTCTAGTTCTATGTTTTACAGTGTTCCCTTGCATTGTCAAAATAAGTTTTATAGATCTATTGGAATTGTGGTATTGCAATAGGGTTAGAGCTATTTCTTTTTTTTATTGAAATATTATAGATATTGAAAGCAGCACTATTGATGAACTCTGTTATGGGGAAATGTTGAATGCCTTTGGAGAATTTCAGGACATAATTTATACATTTTTTGTATTAGATTCAGACTCCTTGACTCAAGGAGACCTTGGTGACGGCCTGGATGAGGTAGTCAGGAGACGCCATGGAGATAAAGAGGTAATGTTTCTTTATTGTTTGTTTATTGTTTCTGCAACATTTCTTTTGTAGTCCTCTCTCAACAAAATCTGATAGGGCTTCACTCTCCTTTTGAACAATAAATATGACTAAAAACTGTTCAGCGTATACTAAAACTGTGAAATATTTCCACAATATACAAATTGCTTTACTGATCATTTCCATCCTCCATTTTGGAGTGTCTGTGGTCCTTAGAACTATTAATGTGGCATGCAAAAACAAGTAAAATGCAAAATAAATGACAGATAATGGTATGTTTCCCTGACAGAAAATTTTGGAAGAGCAACGGCGGCTGAAGAGGGAGCAGGAGGAGGCCGACACGGCATCGAGGCGACACACGGGAATTGTTCCCACCCACCATCAGTTCATCACTAACGAACGTTTCGGAGACCTGCTCAACATCAACATCAATGACGCAGACAAGAGGAAATCCGGATCAGAGGTACAATACAGTACCATCCCTCTCATTGTGAAAAATGACAGCTATTTTGGTGTGTGTGTGCAGGGGCGGATCTAGCTTGTATGGCTCCCTGGGGAACCCCACCTTCCGCCAGTGTATGTCTGTGTGTGGGTGTACTGTACTTGTGTGTGTACTGTACTGTACTGTGTGTGAGGGGAGGAGAGACAGTCGGGTTCCTGCTTTCACAGATGGTTTTGTCAGCTGTGACCAGACTTCAAAGGGTTGAAGCAAACGCTGTACATTTGAGTCAGGTGTTACGGTGATTAGGGCATTAGTAACTCTGGCTTGAATCATTGTTCTGCCATTTTACTGCTTATTACGTTCAACATGGGT
The DNA here is from genome assembly GCF_045679555.1 of Salvelinus alpinus. NCBI lineage: Eukaryota > Metazoa > Chordata > Actinopteri > Salmoniformes > Salmonidae > Salvelinus > Salvelinus alpinus. The sequence goes on along the minus strand of NC_092088.1, from coordinate 38,475,915 downwards.
CAACACCCACTGATGACTATAACCAGGGTGCACCCCAAAAATATTTTTCAAACACCTGAAACAGCTTTTTCCTGCAATCTAGAGTCATAATAGTTATGCTTAATTCTATGTAAAAAATAAGTAAATTTTTCTGCATATCTAAACATACATCATGAGCTGTCTGTATCCTCCTGACTGGTGGTCATTTTTTAAAGTCTACCAGCCTTGCTAGCAGGCATGCCAGCTAAGATAATTAGACAAGCTATAATGAACAAAAATGTAAACGCAACATACAACAATTTCAACGTTTTTACTGAGTTACAGTTCATATAAGGAAATCAGTCATTTGAAATAAATTAATTAGGCCCTAATCTATGTTAGAATTTGTCTTCAACTTTAACATTACATAGTATTTTGTGTAGATTGTTGACAAAAAAAAAAGACTAATCCATTTTAATCCCACTGTAACTACAAAATGTGGGAAAAGTCAAGGGGTGTGAATACTTTATGAAGGCTCTGTAGTTATGAGGTTGGGAAATTGGGAACCTATCTGGGCTAGCTAAAGCCAACTTCATAAAATTGCTAGGTGACTAGTAGTATTACAGAAAAATAACAACAACCCAATATATTTTTGGGTAGTTAATTTTTTTTAAACAGTACAAATCTGAGGGTCCCCTGTGCCCCCTATGGGCATGACTCCTCTGACTACAACGATTTAAATATATTTACATATATACATATATAATATATGTACATATATTTAAATATATCATGATTTGACCTTGCTTGCCTGAATATGGATGAATGAAGCTATTGTGATAGTAGTTGTAGCTATAAACACATTCCAAGGTTCAACATAACGCTTTGTACAGGTTAGCACAATATAGGTTCTACAGTTTTGTTCACCCATTATGTTTATGATTTACCGTTTCAACATACCTTTTTACAATATCATACACTTCTAATTCTTTTTGTTAACGTTTTATTTAACTAGGCACGTCAGTTGAGAACAAATTCTTATTTATAATGGCGGCCTACTCCGGCCAAACCCAGACGACAAAGAGTATGCTCTCTACTCTACTCTATTTTCAGGGACCAGCTAAATAAATCTGCCAAAAATACTGTATATCATCATGATAAATCTGCCTTTCACTCTGTTTTCCCTGACACACACATTTACTACATTTTAATCGGCCTGCCTGCTCTTTTGGCATCTGTTTGACTGCAGCCCACAGTAGCTCAGTATTTACCACCACCGTACAGAAACAGTCACATGAGTCGTTTCATTCCTGTCATTGCTAGAATATTCTCAGTGGATCAGGGACACTGAAAGGGCACAACCAACAAGCAGATGAGCTCAGAAGTTACATTTAGCACTCAAAAACATTTAAGCATTTTAACTAATTACTGTTGTATGTGACCAGTACAAATTGTTACTCTGGATTATATGTTAATGTTTTTATACATTGTGGAATCATATTATGTTATTATATTATTGTTAATTTGCAGTGCTTTATATGCTTTAGAGAAGAAAACAAATGTTTATTGCAGCCTGACATTTTTTTCATGTGCCTCAACTTTTATGAATAAATTATGTCTTACTACAGGGTATAAAGATATACTGTAACCACCAGCAGTAATTCACGTGAACATAAATTAGAAGATAGTTTTGTGGCAACCTGGCATGCAAGGCCAGCCTGAACGGAATAACCAATGTTCAGTACATGCCACAGAGCATGGGAGTCCAGGCTCCTTTATCCATCCTGATTTTCTAACAGTCCCTGCTTTGTTTGTTTTACAGAGAACTCCAGCCCTGGCTCGGTTTGACTTCAGAGCGGAGACTCTAAAGTGGGTAAAAGTCATTGACGCACATATCATGAGTGATTTCAAGAACATGCACAAAATATATAACCCTTGGTGTGTTGTAATCATCATGTGATTGTACCATATAGGCATTAGTGTGACCGACTGACTGGTGGTGGTTTATATTCATCTCCACTCTCACATAGCAATTTACACGTGGGCAGACCTCATTCTGAGTCTCATAGTGAAATGTTCCATGTAGTTGATATGTGGTCATATTTCTCCCTTTGTCATATTGCCCATATGCCTTTTTGACATAATGCTCATATTTTTTAAATTTGGCATATTGTTGAATCCAATAGCTAACCTATATGTTTGTTGTTGCTCTCTTTTTCAGGGAGTTGCCATTTCAAAAGGGAGACATTGTGTACATCATTCGACAGGTGGATAATAATTGGTTTGAAGGGGAGCATCACGGCAGAGTCGGAATCTTCCCACGGAGTTATGTTGAGGTACAAACAGTTCCAATATTGTAACTGAAAATTAACTCTGACCTTTTTGCTACTAATGGAACTCACTACAGTACGGTACAGACTGATGTGCCAAATTGACCAGTTATTGCCTTATTGTTATTATGACACAAGTCAATTCTTCAGGGTTATGACACCAGTCAGTTGAAAAGTTCAACAGTGGAAGAGGCCCTGTTGAGTATTGATATTCACTGGAGTCGTGTTCAGTAAGAAGAAACTGTTTTGAAACAGGGAGGTGCCACCACCACCTTGTCCGTGGAAAAACGCAGATATTTGTTTCCTATTGCAAAATGTTCTACTACAGTGTGCCCTCTTGAATGTGACACTGTTACAGTACCTACCATTGACTTTGACTGATTGCCTCCTGAACTTGACACTAGATCCTAGCATTGACATTGACCGATTTGTATTTTGGCCTTTGTGTGTATGTTTTCTCCAGCTCCTTCCCCCCACGGAGAAGGCCCAGCCAAAGAAGAGTGCACCAGTGCAGGTGCTGGAGTATGGAGAGGCCATTGCACGCTTCAACTTTACAGGGGACACGGTGGTGGAGATGTCTTTCAGAAAGGTAAAAATAACTTGGTTTTAAGGGTATTGAGGTTCGGCGCAGTTTGTTCCTCTTTTTACGTAATACAGACGGAAATCACAAAGTATTGCAACCTAGTTCCATCATAGTTTCAGGATACAGGAAATACAATATGCTTATCAGAAATCTTGTGTGTGCTGATGGTGTTTAGTTTGTGCTTGCTTTAATGTTATACTATGTTATCTAATATAATGGTTTGTTATATCATGCATATAAATGTGCGATCATACAGTATGAGCTAACGGGATGCCAATGTGTGTCTACAGGGAGAGAGGATCATCCTGATTCGCAGGGTCGATGAGAACTGGTACGAGGGCAAAGTCTCTGGCACCAATCGCCAGGGTATATTCCCAGTCACCTACATAGAGGTGCACAAACGACCCAGAGTAAAGAATGGATTGGATTACCCAGACCCCCCCATTGGCCAATCACCTCACCGCAGCCTCAATGCTTCCCCTCAGGTAATGACACGCTCCACACACACACACTCTCTTGTATAGCTGTCTGTCCAGGAATACAACAATCCTATACACTCCAAGTTTGCCTCAGTTTTTTTTGTTTACTTTGGTGGCCTAGTATTGCTATTTATTTTAACTTTATTATTTGTGTTTTGTTTATTCATACTCATGTCTAATGTTTAATCTTCCCGTTTCTGTCCCTCGTCCTCCCCTCTCTCTGGATGGTCATTTTGGTCTATAAGCTGAACCGTGTCCGTAACAACCGGCTCACCACATCCCCCCTGCCCCTCCCCCGCTCCCCCCGCCGCTCTGTGTCCCCCGAGGTCCATGCCATCTCCTCTGAGTGGATCTCCCTGACCATAGGGGGTGCCAGCCCCCCCACTGCCCCCACCCCTCCTCTACCCCCTCTCCCCTCCGTGTCTTACCGCTGGGGCGAGTACCTGCCCCCCTCCAAGTCTGCCAGCCCCGTGCCTCCCATCTGCGGCAGCCCCTATTGCATCTCACCCATGGCCTCCCCCTCCGCCTCCCCCCTGCCCCCACCCTACCCGCCCCGCCCTGGCTCGGCCACCCCTTTCCTCACCTTCACCCCGCCCCAGGGGGAGGACTTCCTCCTCTCCCCTCCCTCTCCTCGTCTGTCCCGCAGCCTGAGCCCCTGTGGAGGGGCGGGCCTGGAGAGCTGGTTGACAGGGGCCAGCCCCTTGAGCATCCTGGAGAGGGAGTTGATGGAGGGGGAGGGGGCAGAGGGAGACAGGGGCACTGGCCGCGAAGCCCTGGGCAGCTGGCGAAATAGCCCTGCAGAGGTATCTGATCAACTGCATGGTGTGCAGTGTTGCATCTCGGGTTCACTGTGGTTAGAACTGGAGTTCTTCCCTCCATGAGCCACAATAATAGGATGTTTCCGTTGTTGCTGCCTCTAGATAGATAATTGTGCAATAGATAGTGAATGACAACTAACTGTAATGTTGACCTAAGGTTGACCTTCCTCCAATGCAGTCAGCAGAGCTTACACGACTCCTGTGTCATATTTTGGACTGCATGTTTTTTGTGTGTGTGTGTGTGCGCCACTAACATGCACATGTTTGAGTGTTAAATTGGGTTTTCATATGAAGATTTATCTCAGGTGTTTGGAATGAAAACCATGTGACCGTGCATGATTTGTATTTTTTTTATGTGTTGAATGATTCACAGGGGTTGCAGATTCTTGACCCCCACAATTACACCATCATATTAGAAAATAATCTCATAGAGAAGCCAATTTGATTACTATTTGAGGATTAAGACTGGTTCGCGAACAGTCTGAAACAAATGTATGAATGTTTTTACAGAAAATAACTTTTGTTTGAGAGATATGTCTATGGATTTTTCTAACAAACAGTGTAAATTGACTTCCACTACGATTGTGTTTACAGCACGCTGTTGGAAATGAATTGCACCTTCCAGACATCACCCACTGGGTACACACTGGTTGAATCAACGTTGTTTCCATGTCATTTCAATGAAATGACATGGAACCAACGTAGAATAGACGTTGAATTGACATCTGTGCCCAGTGGGGAACTCCTATTTGTGAACCATCGAGTCTAATGTGTGTGTTCCCTCTTACAGCTGGTGAAGAATGATAGCGACTACCATGGAAGAACCTCCAGAAGCCCTGTCATGTTGTTTGACATCCAGGACAACAACATGAATGCTAACTCATTCACGGTAAGGTGCCGATTTGCCTTTTGTGGGCGACGATAATGTTTGAAAATTGATATGTCTGGTATTTCTGGACAAGCAATATGTGGTGGGGATTTATTTATCATGATCTATGATGATCGCTTGCTTTAACTCGTCACTGTTAATTTAACTGAACTTCATCACTTAACTAATCGTTTATCCTAAACCCCATCTCAGCTTTAGACTGTTACTTTGAGTTTCTGTGAAGAACAAGTCAATAAGATTAATATGACAGCATTATTGCATGACCTTGCTGTCATCTTTTCCTCCCCACTAATTGTGCATATCATCTTTTGAATAGTATCAGACGTGAACTAATAGTTCGTTGTGACTGTGTTCATTCTATATGCCACTCACTCTAGTGTCTTGCTCTTCCATGCTTACCCCTCGGCCGGACTCCACCACCATCTCTTCTGGTGTTTCACGACTTTCCTGGTTTTTCCTGGTTTCTAACGGATCCCTCCCTTTCTGCCTTGCTACTCACTGGACCTCCTACCTTCCTTCTTCCTGTGCACCCTCTAACTCCCTGCCCCTCTACCCAACTCCTTCATCTCTCCTTCTGGGCTGACTGGGAATTCTCTCTCTGACCTCTGACCTGACCACTGTCACTAGGAGGCGGTGTGTAATGAGATCATGAATATAGCCGAGACCTCGGTGAGGTACTGCAGCACCCTCTCCCCCCACCCCAATGACTCTGTCCTCCACAGACTCCTGCCCCCCCTTCACCCCAGTAAACAATCTCTCATCATTTCCCAGCAACCCCAGTCCCACAGCAGCAGCCCGGAGCCAAGCCGTCTCAGCTGTGGAATGTGAGTATGGCCGTCTGACGTCTGTCCCTACATCTAGTCTGAGCTCTGGATACTCTGGTTTCTGTTTTACTGTTGTACTCTGACTTAAGGCCCCAGTTCAACCGAGTCATGTTCATTAGGGCATGCCACGGAAAATATTTTAAAATGCTTTGCAATAGAAAACTAAAATGAGTCCCAGTAGTCGCTCCCTGTTTCAGTTGGTTTTAATCCATTTAGTGCCTATTGAACACTACCCTGGTCTTGTAAATACATCTCATATTTTGTTTTTGATTCTATGTCTCTCAAGTCCTTTTGTGGTTGTAGTTCTGACTTCATGTAATGTTATCCTACAGTTTCCAGGCTTTGTACAGTTACGTGCCACAGAATGAAGATGAGCTGGAGCTGCAGGAGGGAGATCTTGTCAGTGTCATGGAGAAGTGCGATGATGGCTGGTTTGTTGGTATGTGCCTGGGGGCTCAGGATGGATTCCCCAAAGATATGGTCATAGTCACATTCATCCATATAGGGTTACAGCAGAGTGACAGCAGAGTGACAGCAGAGTGTAAAACTGCCATGTGGGTAGTTTCTTGGAAATTCGCATATGGAGGAGGTTCAAACACATCAGGCTCTATTTTCACAAACCTAACACAATGGTCAATCTTAGCGCTGGCAGTAGCGCTATAGGTTTTGGGGTGTGTCAAAAATATTTTAGCTATTTTCACAACCGGAATTATTGGCGCAGTAGCAGGCAGTAGCTGGGTCTTGATGAATAAACAAGTTGTGGATGCGTCGCGGCTTGACACCTCACTGGCCAATCAGAACGTGCTCAATGGCTAAATATGTGGTCACTTTAAGTTGTGTATTTACGATCTTTTATGTATTGCGTTGTCATCAACTCAACTAGTTCGTTAAATAGCCTCCCCCGTATTTGCTAAATATGTTGAATATGTTTGCAGTCCACATTGTTCTAATTGCATTGCTTCAATACGGAAATACATTGTTTTGTAGGGGCTGTAGGGGCTAGGCCTACTGTAAATTGGACATGGACATGCCAAACATAGTCAATAAGCAAGATTAAATGCACTAGGCTATTGATGAGGCCTAAAAAAACAGTGTATAATGTTCCATGAACATAAAGCAAACCAACCAACCATAGGAGGCATCTTAATTGGGGAGGACGGGTTCATGGTAATGGCCGGAGCGGAAAAGGTGGAACGGTATCAAATTCTTCAATTACATGTTTCCACGTGTTTGATGCCATTAAATTCGCTCAGTTCCAGCCATTATTATGAGCCATCCTCCCCAGAGCAGCCTCCACTGGTGCACACGTAGGCATAAGGGCTCTTCGGCAGGAGGCATGGATGTTTGTCCTATACATTCAATATTGTTTAATAAAACATTGGTTATAGGCTACTGATTAGGCTACTATGCGCCTCCGCTGACAAAATCGATGCCATAACCAATTGGATTACTGCTAAACCAGCTTTTAGTGAGTCTTAAATATCACCAGTAGCGCTACTTGAAATTAGCACATGTTTTTAATGACACACATCAAATATTTCCACCCCTTCCACCTCAGCGCAAGCGAGCTGATATAAGATAGGTCAATTACCAACCCTGGCGCCATAGCAAAGCGCTGGTTTTTAACAACTCGGAATTGCCAAAGAGCGTGCGTTTGGCTCAAAGATAGAGCCCGTAGAGTTCAAAACGTATGTGTTTATGTACTCAATGGTAGTGCTTGCTATTATATCACATAAGTAGGCACATTTGATTGCAAAGACTAACAAATGTTGTTGTTGTTTCGTTTTCAGGTACCTCGAAGAGGACAAAACAGTTTGGCACGTTTCCAGGAAATTACGTAAAAGAGGTCAACTTATAACCTGTCAACAAACATTGTATAGTGTGAGGAGAACCTAGCTCTAACCCTTGGTTGCCTGTTGAGTGTTGGGAAATAATTACTTTTACTCTTGACTGTTTAAATTAGGACAGTCATTTAGTCAAGTGAAGACGTTTGTCTAATGTAAGTGATCAGTTTGGTCTGAGGTATGTTAATGTGCATGAGGTGGCAATAGGAGAAAGCTAGCTGTTGACACTCTGCCCAATCGTCAGTGTGGTGTACACATACCTTAACCACGTCCTGCACAGTACATGGCTGAATTTATCATATGATATTCTGACAATGGAATTTTTAGTAAAACAATTAAATGTCACACACTGCGGTATACACTGAGTGTACAAAACATTTAGGAACACCTTCCTAATATTGAGCTGCACCCCCCTTTACCCTCAAAACAGCCTCAATTCATCGGGGCATGGACTCGAGGTGTCAAAAGCATTCCACAGGAATGCTGGCCCATGTTGACTCCAATGCTTCCCACAATTGTGTCCAGTTGGCTGGATGTCTATTGGGTGGTGGACTATTCTTGATACACAAGGGAAACTGTTGAGCGTGAAAAACCCACTATTGTTGCAGTTCTTGACACACTCAAACCAGTGCGACTGGCACCTACTACCATACCCCGTTCAAAGGCACTTAAATCTTTTGTCTTGCCCTCGTAATAGCACACATACACAATTCATATCTCAACTGTCTCATGGCTTAAAAATATTTCTTTAACCTGTCTCATCCCCTTCATCTACACTGATTTAAAGTGTATTCAACAAGTGTCATAAGGGATCATAGGTTTTACCTGGATTCACCTGGTCAGTCTGTCATGGAAAGAACAGGTTTTCCTAATGTTTTGTACACTGTATATTCTTATACAGTAGGTATAGTACTTGCGGTGTGTTCTTGTGATTTGTTAACTACTATACAAAGTATTTTTGAAGCACATGAATGTCTATCTATATGAGGGAGCAGTAGCAGAGCAGTTTATGGATCAAGAGAGCGGTTCTTATAACCTCCATGATGGATCAGGAGGGCTCAAATGTGTAGTTGATGCACTAGAGAAATAGGAGCTGTTATTCATCAGCTACCTTTCAGGACCTATGTTGGGAAAAGTCGTTTTATTTAACTTTGAATGCAGATATATTTGAAGGTTGACATGACTTGCTAAGCCGTCTAGAAGACAATTTTTTCCCCCTAGGAAAACCCATGTAGTGTTTGTTTGGACATACCATGAAGGTACCAGCCTGTATGTGATGGTACCTACTTGGACAGTGTCCAACAGACCATATTCCTTGGTTTAAATTTCAAAAACCCATTGACCTGACAGCGAACTTAAAGAAACAAATTTATAGGCCTGCTATATTGTGTATCATCGTGGAATGGCTTGATTTTGTTAGCTCACAATGCACTAAAAGTTAGAAAGCTATGTTTGTGACAATGTAGGCTTGTAGTCTTTATAAAAAATAGCAGAACACTCTTACCTCAGTGTAGTCCAAAAGCTTCCAATGCCATTTTAGTATTGCCTCTGGTTTCTATTCAAGGTCTGTACTATAATTCGAGCATGTTCATCTGCATGATAGAAATCCCAATGATCAAACATATTAGCTAAGCTTTCTGTCAGATGAAGTAATGAATGCAATCAGGAAGACTGGCTCTGCTATGTATGTACCTGATGAAGATAGCTTGTGTGTGTATGAGCTAATGAGTGAGTGAGTGTGCGTGATCTTCTGTGATTCCTGTGAGGTAGCTGGTGGCAGACAGCTGCCTAAACTAGACTGGCTCCAGTGGAACCACAGGACAGGCATGGTATGCCACTTTTTTAAAGCACTTAACTGTATCAATAGCTAGGTTCCCATCCAATTGGCGATAGATTTGAATGTGAATATTCGACAATCCGCATAAAAACAATATGCACATTTTCCCACCAGAGATGTGTTTGAATCAAATTGACTTGTTGTGGATGACGGGATGACGTAGTGCACATAAATATAACTTTTGCAGTTAAATTCCCATGCCCCAAAAAGTGAAATGTGTTTCCATCGCATTTTCAACGCTACTGAAGGTTTTGTCACAAGAATGTTGTGTTATATAGAGAATATGCCCACTCTGGTCTTGGCACGTGCGTTTTTAGCCCCAAGTTCGCAGATAGAGTGCGGGTAGGCTAGCCTACATTATGTGATTATTTGAATTGTCAAACAGCCAAGCATCAATTATCATGTCACTAGAATATTTATTGGAATGGAGCATTAAGCTCATCTCCATGCACTTTCACCACCCTGTGAAGTTCATCATAATTTATTTAATCTATAGCTTAATAAACTGCATGCTTTCCCGAGTTGTAGTGGGACGACCACATGACTCTAAGTTAACTTGATATGATATTATATCAATATTTTCTTATTAAAGGTATTTCCACCGCCATTTCTCGCATAATTAATTTGACAGACAAAAAAAAACCTTTGGAAAGTTTAGCGACAAATTATTTTTTATTTTATCCGACTTGTAACTTTCTTCGCATGAAAAGGTTAGTGCCATCATTATTTTGAGGTCTAGGCACAACAAGAAAAACATGACTAATTATCTTTGAGCTGGACTACTCCCTCAAGGAAGATTGCTTTGAATTCAGATATCAACGTATTGAAGCAGTCTTCCTGTGAGGACAGAGGTCCCCAATTTGAACGCTTCATCAGATTTGTAAACTGGTAAAAGGCATGCACCATGTCAGAATACTGTATATTCTGAAAACTTGGTAGATTGAAAAAAGGATGCCTTATGTTGTGGCAGCTCTACGTTCTTCTCTCTTAACTTGGTCATATCAAATTCTTCCTCTTTATGACTAACTGCTATGTGTTCTTCCGCGGAATCCTAAATGTCATGAGTGACAGTCTAGGTACACTAGGCAGTGTAATTGAAATTAGAGTATATCAGTAAGACTATCAACATCTAACTCGTATTATTACCTTTTTACAGTAGTAATACTAATCTAGTTCCTGGAGTGATACCGATTAAGAGTATTTATATGTTACATATCTTTATTTATCCACTTGATGAAGTTAGCTACAGTAGTGCAGTGATGATTAGCATTGACCAGATTGGGACATGGTTTGGAGTTATTTAAGTGGCTACCCCCTATCGTGTTACCTTTGTGAGATATTTATTCTACAATGAAGTACAGCTCGCCCTGTTTACTCATTTGTCTGTTGTACTTGAAAGGAATAGAAAGCTTAATTCTGTCAAGCTGTTACAACGTTTGTCATTGACGTGAGACAATACAACACTCAAAACATTCATCATCGTTTATCCCTAGCTTTTTTATAGCCAACATCGATGAGAATAGTCTTGTGTGACGGTTGTTTTTACCGAACCAGTTACGTTGTGCTGAGTTTGTCTCTAAATCATTCATATGACTATCACAAAGTATTTTGCGGCAACAGTGGAGCCTAGATGAGGTGTTCTACTCACAGGCGGCCGGTGAAAACTTAATTGGGAAGGTCGGGCTCTAGTAACGGCTGGAACGGAATCAATGGAATCGTATCGAACACATCAAACACGTGCTTTTCATGTGTTTAACGCCATTCCATTTACTCCATTCCAACCATTATTATGAGCCGACCTCCCCTCAGCAGCCTCATGTGGTTCGACTGTATGGCCATTCATGTGTTTGTAAGTAGCGTTTCTTACATTTACATTTCCCCTTGGTCTGCTGCACATAACTGCCACAACGTATGTTTCTGAAGGATAACCTGAGTGGCGGTTGTATTATGACTCAGCTGTGAGCTGTTTACCACATAGAGATACAGTGTAACACAATGTGTTCTATTTAATGATGTGGTTCCCCCATGCTAGCACTTGCACTATAGATATGACCCTTCTCCAACACAGACATCCGAAGTTAAAACAAAACTTATGAGATCCAGGGACAATTTAATAAGGAAAGGTCTGTTCCATATCAAACTGGCTGTATGATAGACGTTTGGCAACAAGCAATCACTCTTGTGGTATCGTATGATAGCCTTTACAAGTCAGTGTAGAATGTTGATGTGATAAAGTGCTCCATGAAACATCACAGGATGTATGAATGTATGATTGTGGAGTACTGTATACACACATAATGTAAAAAGGATCAGTGCTTTCAGCTTGAATTAACATGTAAACCATTAAACAGCCTGGCACAATAAGGATTGTAAATATGTATAATAAAGAAGTATGGAATCCAAGTGATGGGAAAAAGTCACATAAAGCTCTATCAGTTGGCTTATTTACCTGAATGATTTTTTTGGGCAAAGCACAGAGTGAAGAGTTATTTAGCACAGACAGTTTGATGCATATGAAGTAACATTACGCTGCCATTTTGCGAGGATCGTAATGCCTTATTTCAGATACAAATTGTGCCTAATTTTCATTTGCTTTTATTGATTATCACAGAAATGTATCCATATGTCATATTTAAGGATATTACTATTGTTTTTACCATTAGATTTAGTCCTTGATGGGAGAATACATGTACTAAGTACCACTACTGTACCAGTACCTTGACTAAAGTGTGACACTGCTTCAAATAAATTATTAAAAAATCAAGGCACTTAACCCTCATTTGCTCCAGCGGTGCCGTACTACTATGGTTGACCCTGTAAAACAACACATTTCACTGCACCTATCCGGTGTGTGACAATACTATATATATTTTGTTCTTTAGTTTGCCAAGATGCACAACCTGCAACAGGTTTTGTTTGTTAGCTTTTTTTTTTGCGGTGCTGTTTCAGTGTCAATATTAAAATGAAGACAACACTATTTACTGCTGTGATTTTGGTATTATGCAATATTTAATAAACTATATAAAGCATCCTGAAGTACCATGTGTCTAATGTCATGTACTGGGTCTAACTTTGAAACAACTGAAGGGTTAAAAAAAACTGTTTTACAGTTATTTGTATTTAATGTTGTTTGACTAAGCTTATTCTAATAATTTTCTGAAAAACCCATACTGTACACAGAACAGACTCACAGACGCAGGTATACTTCAGAGAACCTGAGATGTCATGGATAACGGTGATTATATAATCAGTGTAAGATAGGAGACAGCACACACTCATTTTGCCACGGGGCCTGCATTCGGTCTTCCACAAGGTCCGAAGGGCCGCACTTAAATGTTTTTATATTTCCTCGCTGTCAAAATTTGGAAACTAGTGCTCTATCCATCTTTTTTGGAATTTTCAATACTCCCTGACTGTCTATATTTATTTTGAGTGAGCTGGACACGTTCAAGAAACTGTTTAAATGTAGGTCCATTATCATTCCTACACAGTTTAGTTTTAGTCATTCTAATAAAGTATATTGAATATATTGGACCCCTTAGTGGGCCGGATCCGATCTGTGGGCCGTATGTTTCACATAAATGATCATGGAAAAGTAAACCATTTTGGCTACAGTGAGGCCGACACCACCAACAACATCCCAACTGAACCTCTGATTTGAAAGTGATCAATACAGTTCAAACGATTTATATTGCTTTGTTAGGCCTACTCGATCATGCACTGAGAGGCCCTAATACAGTAGGCCTAGTAGGACAGTTTCTGTGTAGGGCCTACATTAATTTGCTTGTCTCCTATCTTACTCCTATATAGTCCAATATGTGAAAATGTAAACTTTTTCATAAAATCATGAAACTTGTTACACTTGCACAGTTTGGGGCCCTGATTATTTTCAAATATGGAGCCATCGCAAAAAAAACAAAAACATTTTCCACCATAACCAAATAATGTATTTTGCATCATATCTCCTGAACCAAACATTATAACATAGAAAATGTCATGTCTACATTTTGATGGTCAATGATTACAACAGTGCCATGTACAACATCATAAACAGTTCCAATGATTATATAATGGTGAACTGCCGTGGGAAACGTACGCAACAGAATAGTATTTCTGTGCCATACAGTTAACTGTCTACTGCTGTCGTCTTTCCCCTGGCTGTGAATGTAGATACTGCGTGACATGACACTGTAAATTCATGGAACACAGAAAGGCCTTTGAAATTGTCTGGACCCAGGGACTTGGTGATTTCATGGGCATGTACAGTGTACCTCAAGCTTGTGGGTGCCAAATGCCACTCACCAATCCTCAAATTATATTTCAGAAGAGAACATTTCCATTTTGGAGCAATTCACAATTCTCATTTATGATTGTAGTAACAGTCTAGATAACATCAATCAAGCTCATTTTGAGATCATGAAGAAAGGAACAGACAAGGAGAAAATCCTTCCACAAATGATGCATTGGTGCAGCACATCAAAATCAATGAATACAAATGTTATTTATATAGCCCTTTTCACAACGATTGTCATGGAGTCGTTAACAACAACCCAGCTTAAACCCCCAAAGAGCAAGCAGCAACAAAGGAGAAACAAAGAAAAGATGGACGGAACCTCCTTTAGCTGTACCGAGTAGAAGGTTGGAGTGCATATGACCATCTAGGCCAGACAAATGGTCAATTTAGGCAAAATAGTTTGGTCTAGTATACAGTACGTGACCAAGATTCAAGGCATGGATGACCAACAGGGTCATAGTAGATGAGAGTGTACAAGACCCTCTAGCCAGAGAGTCCACATATGCCGACAAAGATCGACTTCATCCACATTGGGACATAAGTCCATAATGAGTCTATATCTGGGCCTTCTGTGTGACGTGGCTAAGCCATCGGAGTCTCTTGATGGGCATGGGTCCTGAGATCCTCAAAAAGTTCTACAGCTGCAACATCGAGAGCATCCTGACTGGTTCCATCACTGCCTGGTACGGCAATTGCTCGGCCTCTGACCGCAAGGCACTACAGAGGGTAGTGCGTACGGCCCAGTACATCACTGGGGATAAGCTGCCTGCCATCCAGGACCTCTACACCAGGCGGTGTCAGAGGAAGGCCCTAAAAATGGTCAAAAACCCCAGCCACCCCAGTCATAGACTGTTCTCTCTGCTACCGCATGGCAAGCGGTCCCGGAGTGCCAAGTCTAGGACAAAAAGGCTTCTCAACAGTATTTACCCCCAAGCCATAAGACTCCTGAACAGGTAATCAAATGGCTACCCGGACTATTTGCATTGTGTGCTCCCCCCCAACCCCTCTTTTTACGCTGCTGCTACTCTCTGTTTATCATATATGCATAGTCACTTTAACTATACATTCATGTACATACTACCTCAATTGGGCCGACCAACCAGTGCTCCCGCACATTGGCTAACCAGGCTATCTGCATTGTGTCCCACCCACCACCCGCCAACCCCTCTTTTACGCTACTGCTACTCTCTGTTCATCATATATGCATAGTCACTTTAAACAAATCTACATGTACATACTACCTAAACCAGCCTGACTAACCGGTGTCTGTATGTAGCCTCGCTACTTTTATAGCCTCGCTACTGTATATAGCCTGTCTTTTTACTGTTGTTTTATTTCTTTACCTACCTATGGTCACCTAACACCTTTTTTGCACTATTGGTTAGAGCCTGTAAGTAAGCATTTCACTGTAAGGTCTACCTACACCTGTTGTATTCAATGCACGTGACAAATAAACTTTGATTTGATGTGCCATGTGACATTTTGGCAACCTGTCTTCTTGTATAGCTTACTGTAGGGTATTTTATTCGGTCAGAAGATGCAGCAGATTCTGTTGAGACATCCATTGCTGAAAGACTCCATCCCTCTCATGTCATTCTAGACAACCCAGCAACACTCCAAATCATACAAGAGAACAGATTTGACATTGCTGTTGTGTTATAGGTGGATATTTGTTTTGATGCTGTTCTGCTCAGACCTCCAAGTAGGAGGTGTTGGGAAAATGCACAATGGCGTTGTCTAGAGATTTTACAGCTGGGGAGAATACAGTGACAAGAAAACGTATGTGAACCCTTTGGAATTACCTGGATTTCTGCATAAATTGGTCATCAAATTTGATCTGATTTTCATCTAAGTCACAACAATAGACAAACATAGTGTGCTTAAACTAATAACACACACGTTATTGTATTTTTATTTTCTATACTGAATACATATTTTAAACATTTATTTTGTGATCCAATTATTTTGCGTACGTTGTCAGAAACTGTGATTTCATTGGATTTCTTCGCATTGTTTACCTTGGCAGTCCACCATTATATAAAAATCTGAACTGCTTTTGGTGTTGTACGTGGTACCTTTTTAATAATGGACCATCAAAACATGGGGGTAGACATCTTTTCTGTGTTATCATGTTTGGTTCAGCAGATATTTGTAAAAAGTCTGGGTGTAGCTGGTGCAGAGGAGTCAGGTGCAGGACTGCAGAGATCAGTAATAAAAGTAACTTTACTCAAAATTACCAAAAACATGTAGAATACCAAGCCCACACAAAAGGACCAAAATACATAAAACAAACACGCACAAAAACCATGGGGAAAACAGAGGGTTAAATAATAAACATGAATTGGGGAATTGAAACCAGGTGTGTAAAACAAAGACAAAACAAATGGAAAATGAAAAGTGGATCGGCGATGGCTAGAAGGCCGGCGACGTTGACCGCCGAACGCCGCCCGAACAAGGAGAGGGACCGACTTCGGCGGAAGTCGTGACAGTATCCCCCCCCTGACGCGCGGCTCCAGCAACGCGTCGACACCGACCTCGGGGACAACCCGGAGGACGAGGCGCAGGGCGATCCGGATGGAGACGGTGGAACTCCCGCAGCAATGAAGGGTCCAAAACGTCCTCCACCGGCACCCAGCATCTCTCCTCCGGACCGTACCCCTCCCAGGCCGGCGACGTCGACCGCCAAACGCCGCCCGAACAAGGAGAGGGACCGACTTCGGTGGAAGTCGTGACAATATTACACAAAATACATTGTCCGATTATGGCGTAATAGCAAAATGGCCACCTGGAGACGTTTCTGATGTTGTGTGTGCATATAGGAGAATTGTGAAGTACTCCAAAATGGAAATGTTGTCTTCTGAAACATAATTTGAGGAGTGGTGGGTGGCATTAGGTACCGACAAGCACTTGAGGTACATACAGTGCCTTCAGAAAGAATTCAAACCCCTTGACCTTTTCCACATTTTGTTGTGTTAGAGCCTGAATTTAAAATGTATTATTTTTTGTCACTGATCTACACACAATACCCCATAATGTTAAAGTGTAATTATGTTTTTAGAAATGTTTACAAATTAATAAAAAATGAAAAGCTAAAATGTCTTTAGTCAATAAGTATTCAATAATTGTAGGAGTTAAACTGTGCTTAACAAGTCACATAAGTTGCATGGACTCACTCTGTGTGCAATAATAATGTTTGACATGATTTTTAAATGATTACCCCATCTCTGTACCCCAACATAATGGAAAATAATGGAATTAAAAAGATGTCGTCAGAGAGGAGGGCTGCCGTTTCATGAGCTCTTAACCAACCGTGCTATTTTGTTTGTTTTTTCGTATTTTTTGTAACTTGTTTTGTACATAATATTGCTGCTACTGTCTCTTATGACTGAAAAGAGCATCTGAAAATCAGAACAGCAATTACTCACCTTGAACTGGACGGAGAATTTGTCTTTAATGAGTCGGGCAAGAGGGATTTACTCCAGACACCTGAACAGGTCCTCATCCCCGTCATTCGCAGGAGAAGAGATGGAAAAGATATCACGGAAAGAAATCGGGGTGCCTTGTGAGGATCCACCGACGAGTGGTTAATCTGCCCTTGCCATCCGTACTACTGGTCAACGTGCAATCGCTGGGAAATAAATTGGATGAGCTAAAAGCATGTATATCACACCAACGGGGCATAAAAAACTGTAATATCTTATGTTTCACAGAGCCGTGGCTGAACGACGACATGAATAACATACAGCTGGCTGTACCGGACATCTGTTGAAGAAGGTGTGGACCAAAGCGCAGCGTTGTAAGTGTTCATGATTTATTTTCAAAAAAACACTTGATCAAAATAACAAAGAGCAAAACGACAACGAACAGTTCTGTCAGGTGCAGAAACACAAAACAACTACCCACAAATACAGGTGGGAAAAGGCAACCTAAGTATGGTTCTCAATCAGAGACAACGATAGACAGCTGCCTCTGATTGAGAACCACACCCGGCCAAACACACAGAAATACAAATCATAGAAAAAGGAACAGAATGCCCACCCAAATCACACCCTGACCAAACCAAAATAGAGATATATAAAGCTCTCTACGGTCAGGGCGTGACACTGGCGGGTTATACACTGCATCGGCAGGATAGAACAGCAAGGAAGTCTTGAGGTTTTGTTTGCCTGAGGTAGAGTATTTCATGATAAGCTGTAGACCACACTATTTACCTAGAGAGTTTTCATCTGTATTTTTCGTAGCTGTCTACATACCACCACAGACCGATGCTGGCACTAAGACCGCACTCAATGAGCTGTATACCGCCATAAGCAAACAGGAAAATGCTCATCCAGAGGCGGCGCTCCTAGTGGCCGAGGACTTTAATGCAGGGTAACTTAAATCCGTTTTACCTAATTTCTATCAGCATGTTAAATGTGCAACCAGAGGGGAAAAAACTCGAGACCACCTTTACTCCACACACATAGATGCATACAAAGCTCTCCCTCGACCTCCATTTGGCAAATCTGACCATAATTCTATCCTCCTGATTCCTGCTCACAAGCAAAAACTAAAGCCGGAAGCACCAGTGATCAATAAGAAAGTGGTCAGATGAAGCAGATGCTAAGCTACAGGACTGTTTTGCTAGCACAGACTGGAATATGTTCCGGTATTCTTCCGATGGCATTGAGGAGTGCACCACATCAGTCACTGGCTTCATCAATAAGTGCATCGATGACGTCGTCCCCACAGTGACTGTACGTACATACCCCAACCAGAAGCCATGGATTACAGGCAACATCCGCACTGAGCTAAAGGGTAGAGCTGCCGCTTTCAAGGAGCGGGACTCTAACCCGGAATCTTATAAGAAATCCCGCTATGCCCTCCGACAAACCATCAAACAGGCAAAGCAAAACATTTTCAACCTCTCCCTGTCTGAGTCTGTAATACCAAGTTTCAAACAGACCCTCATAGTCCCTGTGCCCAAGAACACTAAGGTAACCTGCCTAAATGACGACCGACCTGTAGCACTCATGTCTGTAGCCATGAAGTACTTTGAAAGGCTGGTCATGGCTCACATCATCACCATTATCCCAGAAACCATAGACCCGCTCCAATTTGCATACTGCCCCAACAGATCCACAGATGATGCAATCTCTATTGCACTCCAAACTGCCCTTTCACATCTGGACAAAAGGAACACCTATGTGAGAATGCTATTCATTGACTACAGCTCAGCGTTGAACACCATAGTGCCCTCAAAGCTCATCACTAAGCTAAGGACCCTGGGACTAAACACCTCCCTCTGCAACTGGTTCCTAGACTTCCTGACAGGCCGCCCCAGGTGGTAAGGGTAGGTAACAAGACATCCGCCACGCTGAACCTTAACATGGGGGCCCCTCAGGGTTTCGTGCTCAGTCCCCTCCAGGACCTCTATACCTACCCTGTTCACTCCTGACTGCACGGCCAGGCACGACTCCCACACCATCATTAAGTTTGCCGATGACACAACAGTTGTAGGCCTGATTACCAAAAACGACAAGACAGCATATAGGGAAGAGGTCAGAGACCTGGCCGTGTGGTGCCAGGACAACAACCTCTCCTTCAACGTGATCAAGACAAAGGAGATGATTGTGGACTACAGGAAAAGGAGGACCGAGCAAGCCCCCATTCTCATCGACGGGGCTATAGTGGAGCAGGTTGAGAGCTTCAAGTTCCTTGGTATCCACATCAACAACAACAAACTAACATGGTCCAAGCACACCAAGATAGTCGTGAAGAGGTCACGACAAAACCTATTCCCCCTCAGGAGACTGAAAAGATTTGGCATGGGTCCTCAGATCCTCAAAAGGTTCTACATCTAAACCATCGAGAGCATCCTGACTGGTTGCATCACTGCCCGGTATGGCAACTGCTCGGCCCCCGCAAGGCACAACAGAGGGTAGTGCGTACGGCCCAGTACATCACTGGGGCCAAGCTTCCTGCCATCCAGGACCTCTATACCAGGCGGTGTAATAGGAAGTGCCTAAAAATTGTCAAAGACTCGAGCACCCTAGTCATAGACTGTTCTCTCTGCTACAGCATGGCAAGTCGTACCAGAGCGACAAGTCTAGGTCCAAGAGGCTTCTAAACAGCTTCTACCCCCCCTCATCTAATCAAATGGCTACCCAGACTACTTGTATTGCCCCCCCCCTTTTACGCTGCTGCTACTCTCTGTTATTATCTATGCTTAAGTCCCTTTAATAACTCTACCCACATGTATATATTACCTCAATTACCTCGACTAACCGGTGCCTTTTCCTACTCTGTACCGGTACCCCCTGTATATAGCCTCGCTATTGTTATTTTACTGCTGCTCTTTAATTATTTGTTACTTTATTTCTTATTTTTTGTATTTTTCTTAAAACTGCATTGTTGATTAAGGGCTTGTAAGTAAGCATTTCACTGTAAGGTCTACACCTGTTGTATTCGGCGCATATGACAAATAACATTTTATTTTAATTTATTTTATTTTAATATATAAATATTAGGACGAGTAATATCGGAGTGGCATTGACTAAAATACAGTAGAGTCGAATACAGTATACATATTAAATGAGTAAAGCAGTATGTAAACATTATTAAAGTTACTAGTGTTCCATTTTTAAAGTGACTAGTGATTCCATGTCTATGTACAGTGGGGAGAACAAGTATTTGATACACTGTCGATTTTGCAGGTTTTCCTACTTACAAAGCATGTAGAGGTCTGTAATTTTGATCATAGGTACACTTCAACTGTGAGAGACGGAATCTAAAACAAAAATCCAGAAAATCACATTGTATGATTTTTAAGTAATTAATTTGCATTTTATTCCATGACATAAGTATTTGATACATCAGAAAAGCAGAACTTAATATTTGGTACAGAAACCTTTGTTTGCAATTACAGAGATCATACGTTTCCTGTAGTTCTTGACCAGGTTTGCACACACTGCAGCAGGGATTTTGGCCCACTCCTCCATACAGACCTTCTCCAGATCCTTCAGGTTTCGGGGCTGTCGCTGGGCAATACGGACTTTCAGCTCCCTCCAAAGATTTTCTATTGGGTTCAGATCTGGAGACTGGCTAGGCCACTCCAGGACCTTGAAATGCTTCTTACGGAGCCACTCCTTAGTTGCCCTGGCTGTGTGTTTCGGGTCGTTGTCATGCTGGAAGACCCAGCTACGACCCATCTTCAATGCTCTTACTGAGGGAAGGAGGTTGTTGGCCAAGATCTCGCGATACATGGCCCCATCCATCCTCCCCTCAATACGGTGCAGTCGTCCTGTCCCCTTTGCAGAAAAGCATCCCCAAAGAATGATGTTTCCACTTCCATGCTTCATGGTTGGGATGGTGTTCTTGAGGTTGTACTCATCCTTCTTCTTCTTCCAAACACGGCGAGTGGAGTTTAGACCAAAAAGCTCTATTTTTGTCTCATCAGACCACATGAACTTCTCCCATTCCTCCTCTGGATCATCCAGATGGTCATTGGCAAACTTCAGACGGGCCTGGACATGCGCTGGCTTGAGCAGGGGGACCTTGTGTACGCTGCAGGATTTTAATCCATGACGGCGTAGTGTGTTACTAATGGTTTTCTTTGAGACTGTGGTCCCAGCTCTCTTCAGGTCATTGACCAGGTCCTGCCGGGTAGTTCTGGGCTGATCCCTCACCTTCCTCATGATCATTGATGCCCCACGAGGTGAGATCTTGCATGGAGCCCCAGACCGAGGGTGATTGACCGTCATCTTCAACTTCTTCCATTTTCTAATAATTGCGCCAACAGTTGTTGCCTTCTCCCCAAGCTGCTTGCCTATTGTCCTGTAGCCCATCCCAGCCTTGTGCAGGTCTACAATTTTATCCCTGATGTCCTTACACAGCTCTCTGGTCTTGGCCATTGTGGAGAGGTTGGAATCTGTTTGATTGAGTGTGTGGACAGGTGTCTTTTATACAGGTAACGAGTTCAAACAGGTGCAGTTAATACAGGTAATGAGTGGAGAACAGGAGGGCTTCTTAAAGAAAAACTAACAGGTCTGTGAGAGACGGAATTCTTACTGGTTGGTAGGTGATCAAATACTTATGTCATGCAATAAAATGCAAATTAATTAGTTAAAAATCATACAATGTGATTTTCTGGATTTTTGTTTTAGATTCCGTCTCTCACAGTTGAAGTGTACCTATGATAAAAATTACAGACCTCTACATGCTTTGTAAGTAGGAAAACCTGCAAAATCGGCAGTGTATCAAATACTTGTTCTCCCCACTGTATATAGCGCAGCAGCCTCTAAGGTGCAGGGTTGACTAACCGGGTGGTAGCCGGCTAGTGATGGCTATTTAACAGTTTAATGGCCTTGAGATAGAAGCTGTTTTTCAGTCTCTTTGTCCCAGCTTTGATGCATCTCTACTGACCTCACCTTCTGGATGATACCGGGGTAAACAGGCCGTGGCTCAGTGGTTGAGTCCTTGATGATTTTTTGGGGCTTCCTGTGACATCGGGTGCTGTAGGTGTCCTGGAAGGCAGACCGCACCACCCTCTGAAGAGTCCTGCGGTTGTAGGCGGTGCAGTTGCCGTACCAGGCTGGGATACAGCCCGACAGGATGCTTTCAATTGTGCAGCTGTAAAAGTTTGTGAGGGTCTTAGGGGCCAAGCCAAATTTCTTCAGCCTCCTGAGTTTGAAGAGGTGTGGGTGGACCATTTCAGATCGTCAGTGATGTGTACGCCGAGGAACTTGGAGCTTTTCACCTTGTCCACTGCGGTCCCATCAATGTGGATAGGGGTGTGCTCCCTCTGCTTTTTCCTGAAGTCCACAATCAGCACCTTTGTTTTGTTGACATTGAGGGAGAGGTTATTTTCCTGGCACCACTCCGTCAGGGCCCTCACCTCCTCTCTCCTCTCATCATTGTTGGTAATCAGTCCTACTATGGCTGTGTCATCTGCAAACTTGATGATTGAGTTGGAGGCGTGTGTGGCCACGCAGTCATGGGTGAACAGGGAGTACAGGAGGGGGCTGAGTACGCAGCCTTGTGGGGCCCCTGTGTTGAGGATCAGTGAAGTGGAGGTGTTGTTTCATACCTTCATCACCTGGGGGTGGCTCATCAGGAAGTCCAGGACTCTGATCTCTGGCTCTGATCTTACATTTGGCCTCCCATCTACCCCTATGGAAACCACACATTGGTGGCACCTTAATTGTGGAGAAGGGGCTCGTGGTAATGGCTGGAGCGGGAATGGATGGAATGGTATCCAATACATCAAATGTGCTGTGTTTGAATATCCATACTAACACACTGTATACTACATACAGTTGAAGTCGGAAGTTTACATACACTTAAGTTGGAGTCATTAAAACTCGTTTTTCAACCACTCCACAAATTTCATGCTAACAAACTATTGTTTACAATTGTTTCACTTATAATTCACTGTATCACAATTCCAATGGGTCAGAAGTTTACATACACTAAGTTGACTGTGCCTTTAAACAGCTTGGAAAATTCCAGAAAATGATGTCATGGCTTTAGAAGCTTCTGATAGGCTAAATTACATCATTTGAGTCAATTGGAGGTGTACCTGTGGATGTATTTCAAGGCCTACATTCAAACTCAGTGCCTCTTTGCTTGACATCATGGGAAAATCAAAAGAAATCAGCCAAGACCTCAGAAAATATTTGTAGAACTCCACAAGTCTGGTTCATCCTTGGGAGCAATTTCCAAATGCCTGAAACAGTAGTACGCAAGTATAAACAGCATCCAGCCGTCATACCACTCAGGAAGGAGACGCGTTCTGTCTCCTAGAGATGATCGTACTTTGGTGCGAAAAGTGCAAATCAGTCCCAGAACAACAGCAAAGGACCTTGTGAAGATAATGGAGGAAACAGGTACAAAAGTATCTATAGCCACAGTAAAACAAGTCCTATACCGACATAGCCTGAAAGGTCGCTCAGCAAGGAAGAAGCCTCTGCCCCAATCCGGCATAAAAAAGCCAGAATACGGTTTGCAACTGCACATGGGGACAAAGATCGTACTTTTTGGAGAAATGTCCTCTGGTCTGATGAAACAAAAATAGAACTGTTTGGCCATAATGACCATCATTATGTTTGGAGGAAAAAGGGGGAGGCTTGCAAGCCGAAGAACACCATCCCAACCGTGAAGCACAGGGGTGGCAGCATCATGTTGTGGGGGTGCTTTGCTGCAGAAGGGACTGGTGCACTTCACAAAATAGATGGCACCATGAGGAATGAAAAGGATGTGAATATATTGAAGCAACATCTCAAGACATCAGTCAGGAAGTTAAAGCTTGGTCGCAAATGGGTCTTCCAAATGGACAATGACCCCAAGCATACTTCCAAAGTTGTGGCAAAATGGGTTAAGGACAACAAAGTCAAGGTATTGGAGTGGCCATCACAATAGCCCTGACCTCAATCTTATAGAAAATTTGTGGGCAGAACTGAAAAAGCGTGTGCGAGCAAGCAGGCCTACAAACCTGACTCAGTTACACCAGCTCTGTCGGGAAGAATGGGTCAAAATTCACCCAACTTATTGTGGGTAGCTTGTGGAAGGCTACCCGAAACGTTTGACCCAAGTTAAACAATTTAAAGGCAATGCTACCAAATACAAATTGAGTGTATGTAAACTTCTGAACCACTGGGAATGTAATGAAAGAAATAAAAGCTGAAATAAATCATTCTCTCTACTATTATTCTGACATTTTACATTCTTAAAATAAAGTGGTGATCCCAACTGACCTTCGACAGGGAAATTTTACTAGGATTAAATGTCAGGAATTGTTAAAAATGAAGTTTAAATGTATTTAGCTAATGTATATGTAAACTTCCGACTTCAACTGTAGTTAATGAGTATATACTACACATTATATACTACACACTAGCTCATTTTAGTATACTGTAAAAGAACGGTATCGTTTCAGTTGAGTGTACTAGAGCTTCGCCTGTCTACTGGAAGTTGATGCTGTTGCTATGCAACCTCTTGCTAGCTTAGCAAAACAAATGACTAGCTTAACATTTTACGATTTCGGGTGTGTTCGTAAATTCAATCTGGAGTGCTAGAGTGAGCTCTGGGCGTTCGTAAATCCAGAGCATTGTCAGATTGTTCGTTAGTAAATTCAGAGCGTTTCTGGCTGAGGAGTAGGGTTGATCTGAGCGTTCAACGGCAGTCAAGCACCCAAGCTAACTGGCTAACGTTGGCAAGCTACTTCCAGACACAAATGAGAGAACACCTCACACTGACCATTTTACTCGCCCTAGCAAAACTGGTTAGGCTGTTTTCATGTTATCCAGAGCATTGATGACTGTAACTGTGCTGCTGGCAACAATTTAATTACGCTTTTCTTTGGCGATGTTTACTGACACCGGCCATATTCAACAGATGTTGAGCATTCATAAATTCATGAGTTATTCTGCACGCGAGTGTTCTTAAATCGGAGTAGATAGCCATTGAATCACATGACTTTACCACTTAGCTAAGAATTATGTAAATAATCAAGTCAATAAACATTGGGCATTTAGTTAGATAGCAGATAGTTAATATGGGCTCCCTAGTGGCGCAGCAGTCTACGGCACTGCATCTCAGTGCCAGGGGCATCACTACCAACACCCTGGTTTGATTCCAGTCGTGATTGGGAGTCCCATAGGGTGGCGCACAATTGGCCCAGCGTCATCCGGGTTAAGGGTTTGGCCGGGGTAGGCTGTCAATGTACTTGCCTAGTGAAATACGTTTTTATTTTATAATATACTGCCTGGCAAGTTCGATGTATCAGTGGCCAACTAACGTTAGGTAACTGGCTAACGTACCGGTTTATACTGCTGTAATGCTATGCGGTTCGTAAGGATAACATAACAATCTTATTTGAAAAGGCATTACTTTATTACATTTAAAAAATATATATTAACATTTGTCATAATTAGTTAAAGCAATGAATTTGTATCCCGTCGGACTTCGGCTGCATATTTTCCGCCATTTTCTTCATATCGGAAAAGTTATGAAGCCACGCCCACTTTCTGAAAAATTGCATTTTGGGCCCTAAAAGCACAGAAACAGTGTTGCCAACTAATTTTCAGGGTAAATTGCTAGAGGCAGGTTGATTTGTTGCTAAAAGTTGCTAAATTACGTTGTGATGTCATTGCGTGATAACGTAAAACTGCGCCATTACGTGGAATACACAATAACGTTACTCAAATTGACTGGCCAGCTAGTCAAACAAAATGATTTCACATTTGTTCAGGTACAGACTCCCCCTCTTTTCTGTACAATTTTGATTGAGACATGTTGATTGATGTTGTAAGTTCTGTTCAAGATCAAACATTCGTGAGCAACTATATTCATTGGGTTTGGCTCGTCGAACCCGTACTACAACTGCTGCAGTCAGCCAACAATGAGTTGCAATTTTCTGAAATTGCTGCTGGCCTGACTCACAATGCACTTTTGCAGCCAGGCACGTGTGTTGTGACTGAGTGTGGAACAGAGAACATCGTTTTTGTGTCATTTAGAGGGAAATTGCGTGCATTTTAGCGTTTGAGTCACTTTTCAAAAGTAGCTAAATTTGTTGCTAGGTGCTGTTTGAAAAAAAAGTTGCCAGTGTAGTCTGAAAAGTTGCTAAATCTAGCAACAAAATTGCTAAGTTGGCATCACTGCACAGAAATAGTGTCTACTGCATGTATACTTCGTATTTTGGTGAATTTAGTACGCCATCCGGGAAGTTTTGGCATACCAACTATATTCATACTATGACCAATAAGCATACTATATACTCAATTCATGTCACAAATAGTACTGTAACGACCCTGGGTGTATAAGCGCGGAAATCGACTCTGCCGCACGAGCATGCTTTTGCGGCATAGTCGATAGCGCGCCGGACCTCGGGCTAGAAGGTCGAGGGTTCGAGACCTGCTCCCTGCTGTTTCATTACAGTATTTTTGGCGCGGTTAGTGTGAGTATTCGAACACATCTACGGTTTCTATGTGTTTGATGCCATTCCATTTTCTCCGTTCGAGCAATCCTCAAATATCCCTAATATAAGTGTTCCAGTGTAACACTAAAGTCAAAAAGCAGCACGTGTACCAAGTTCCATGCTTTTATAAAAAAGTTAACATATCACCTTAAATTTGGCAGGTATTGCCTAGACTATATAATGATGTTCTCACATTGTTGATGACTTACAATGCAAAAGTCTAGAATAGGCCTACACTCACGGGGACATGTTTCAGTTTGTCGGCAGTAGTCTACTAAGTGGAGCGAATGGCAGGAATTCAAGTTTTGGGAGTGGCACATTCCACATCCTGTGAAATGGCTCAACCATAAATGGTAAACTTGCATAGTGTGACGACGTTATGGTGCATCCTTGAACAAACTGAGATCTGCACTTATCAGCGTGGAAACATCCAAAACTATTCGCTCAGCTTTGCCACAGTAACCGCCCCTTTCCCTCTAGCTACAAAGTAGCCTCCTCGAAGTTTGTTAATTTTGATAATAAATGTCATATCTGGCAGGACAGGCTGTCTAAGAATTGTTATTTTTTAAGTCGGTTTCGGCCAGTTTGGAAGTAAACTATGCCTCTACGAGTTGTCGTGCAAGGTCCTGGACCTTGGGGATTCCGTCTAGTTGGTGGGAAGGATTTTGAACAACCCTTGACTATCTCTCGGGTAAGTGTTTCAGAGAATCTGTCACTTTTGTTACAATGTAACTGCATCTGGCCTTGTCCGGTGGCGCATAAACATACATTTTGCGGTTAAATTCTCATGTACCGAAAAATATATATAATTTGAAGGTGTTTCCATCACATTTAACTCTACTGATGTTTTTTTTTCTCCACATGTTTTTGTTATTGAATCATATAGCGAGTTTTTTGCCAAGTGCGCTCTAGACAACAGTGCTATCTGCAAACTGTTGGTTAGAGAGCACGAATAGCCTACATACATAATGAGAGTATTATTATGGGCTAAAGAGCGAGATTAATGTTATTTGTCAAACGGCAGCTAAGCATTGATTATCATGTAACCAGAATAAGACCCTCAATATTTATTGGAAAGGAGCATCAAGCTCACCACCCTGTGAAGTTAATCATTTATTTAGTCTGTAGCTTAATATACTCCATGCTTTCCCGAAGAGTCGTAGTGGGAGGACCACATGTCATCCCGTGATTGAAAATGTACTTCAATATGATGGTTATTATATCAAAATTTGCACATAAAAACATTTCCACCGACATCTCTGTCATAATAATTTTACCAACACAAAAAGATACCACCTTGTCCATTTTGTTTTGTTGATATTTGGAAAGTTCATCGAAAAATGTTCTGTTTCCATCGGGCCTGTCATGACATGTTTTTATCCAACATAAAAAGGTTGGATGGAAACCTGGTTACTGAACGTAATGCACATATATGAAATCATACCAAATTTGGACTAGATAACGCTAAATAAGGTTGGAATGTTAAATAAATAATACAATACTAATTAGTTACTTGAAATTGCACTGCGGATGTATTAGACTGCAGAATTTCATTTCTGGAACACTTTATTTCACTGTACACCCTTACCTATGGATTGTGGATGAATGAAATGTGGTATCACTCTACTCAGTGACACCCACAGAACATAACTTTAATGGGTTTTACACAAATATTAGCGTTGTAGCTCATACTTTGACTGTGGGAAATTACCTCACTGTCCAGCCTATTGTGCATATTGACATTCATATTGCAATGTACAGCCTTAACCTATGGATTGTCTACTCTGACACCCACACAACAACTGTGGTTGTTCTGAACAACAAAGAGCAAGACATCACACCCCTTGAGACTGCAGTGTTTCTCCTAGATTTTCATAGCACTGAACTGCTCTGTCTTCCCCAACCTAAATAATATTTGGGTGGCAGGTAGTCTAGCAGTTAAGGTTGCTGGTTCGAATCCCTGGGCAGACGAGGTGATACATCTGCCACTGTGCCATTGAGCAAGGTACTTAATCATAATTGATCATGTAAATCACTCTCTGATAAATGACTAAAATGTCAATATTTGTCCTCAACGCTTAGCACACATGGTTGTCTCAGAAGTACATATTGAGGAAACACTGGCAAGGTGTATTGAGGGCTTAAGTATAAAGGACATGAACCCATTGAAGTGTTGTAGATGTAACCAAATGAACGACAGCTATGCAAACTCTTATCTTCGACCACAAACAATATGTTTAGGTGTGTTCAGGTTTGGGGAGTAACTGATTACAAAAAAAGTATGATTTAATCGTTAATTTACCAGCAAAACATATTGTAATCAGATTATTGATACTTCTGAACATTTTTGATTTATTGGATTATTTTTGAATTCTGAAAGAATTTTGCAGAAAAATAGTTAGACTGAAAACAGTTAGACTGAAGGTACTAACGTAATACTGCCGATTCACAGTTAACTATCAGCCTCTCAATAAACGGTCATGTTTACACACACAGCAGGATGCTGCTGGAAACCGGCTGCTGTCCAGTCTTCTCCTTGGAGACCGAGCTAAAGCCAAGTTAGTGAGTCAGGATTAGGTAACAGGTTAGGGACATGGTTGATGAGTTAGTTACGGATGGGTGGAATACCATAATTTGATGCAGGAAGTTTTTGTTGAGAAGGTTGAAGATAATATCTAGGAGAACACCTCTATCAGAGATATTAAGAACACTGCACATAGAAATTAGATAGGCAGTGTCATTGTGATTTAGATGTCATCATTGTTTTCACACTATGACACCTTTCTGTTTTCTCAATGACATTCAATTCAGTATTGAAAAAATAGCCCAAATGTAATTTTTGTTCTACCTGAGCAAGCAAGTCTGGCCACAAATCAGTCCACTATGATGACGCACAGGTTGACGTTTATTGGGATGAGTCTTGTTCTTGAGACAGAACTGGGCGATTTCCACCAGATAGGTCAGTTGGAAAGTCAAAATTGGCTAAATAAAAAAAGCTTTTTGGTATCATTCTAAGGTTATGCGTTAGGGTTAGCAGTGGGGTTAGGTTTAAAAGCAGATTTTATGACTTTGTGGCTGTTCCAGCTAGTGACCACTGCAGAGCTGCCTCCAGAACAAGATTCATGACGAAAAACGCCAAAACCAAACACGTTTGATGGATTCTTTTTGTCGTCTTCAAATGCCTCTTATAGGAAAAGTAATGCAAATGTAACTGAAAGTACTATTTTGGACAGGAAACTAGTAACGGATTACATTTAGAAAATAACCTAACCTACTCAACCATGGGTGTGTTTGTGAAACAGATTCTTGCTATTTCTTAAATTTCTCAAAGACATCCTTTTGAATTCTTAGTCACCATCATACTTATCATGTGTTACAAATTCTTTCTGACAACAACTGAGACTGCACCCATGTTTACCACATAACAACCTGCCACGGGACACACAAGTTTTGCCAAAGGATCCTTGTCCTCCTGAAATGTCATAGATTAATCCCAGATTACTCAATTTCCAAATTTGCTAAGTATGTTGATGCTGATGATTATGATGTACTGTATGTTTCAGGTCACTCATGGCAGTAGGGCTGCACAGGCCAATCTGTGTATCGGGGATCAGATCCTGGCCATAGATGGAGAGCCCACTGAGAAAATGACTCACCTGCAGGCACAGAACAAGATCAAGGGCTGCTTAGAGGAAATGGTTCTTTCTATTGACAGGTAGGGAGTTGCATGGACGTGTTGCAGTTTTCCATAGACTCAGATGAGTTTAAAAAGCACTGAGTCATGGACCAACTCAGCAAAAGTACAGAATCTTTTACACCTGATGTGGTTATATGTAAGGGATACAGATTTGTGTGGTTCAAATTGTTAAAGGGGGAAGGAGGGTCCATCTTGGATTTGTTTAGGTCTGAGATTAAATGTTGATGTACCAAATTCATGTATGTGTTTAAGCAATAAGGCATGAGAACCCGGGGATTATCGCGTGATAACTAACACCTAAGGGCTGTTCTTAAGCCCGAGGCGAAAGCGGGAAACAGCCGTTAGGAAATCAAATCACATTTTATTGGTCACATGCAGATGTTATTTCTGGTGTAGCGAAATGCTTGGGCTTCTAGCTCCGACAGTGCAGTAATATCTAACAAGTAATGAATCTAACAAATTACACAACATATACCCAATACACACATCTAAGTAGGAATGATTTAAGACTATATACAGATATGGACGAGCGATGTCAGAGCGGAACGGACTAAGATACAGTAGAATAGTATAGAATACAGTATATACATATGAGATGAGTAATGCCAGATATGTGAACATTATTAAAGTGACTAGTGTTCCAATCCTTAAAGTGGCCAGTGATTTCTAGTCTATGCCTATATGCAGCAGCCTCTAATGTGCTAGTGATGGCCTTGAGATAGAAGTTGTTTTTCAGTCAATTGGGCCGAGCTTTGATGCACCTGTACTGACGTCACATTCTGGATGATAGCGGGTTGAACAGGCAGTGGCTCGGCTGGTTGATGTCCTTGATAATCTTTTTGGCCTTCCTGTGACATCGGGTGCTGTAGGTGTCCTGGAGGGCGGGTAGTTTGCCCCCGGTAATGCGTTGGGCAGACCGTACCATCCTCTGGAGAGCCTTGTGGTTGCGGGCGGTGCAGTTGCCGTACCAGGCGGCGATACAGCCCGACAGGATGCTTTCAATTGTGCATCTGTAAAAGTTTGAGCGTTTTGGTTGACAAGCAAAATTTCTTTAGCCTCCTGAGGTTGAAGAGGCTCTGTTGCGCCTTCTTCACCACACTGTCTGTGTGGGTGGTCCATTTCAGTTTGTCAGTGATGTGTACGCCGAGGAACTTAAAGCTTTCCACCTTCTCCACTATGGTTTTGTTTATGTAGATAGGGGGGTGCACCCTCTGTTTCCTGAAGTCCACAATCATCTCCTTTTGTTTTGTTGACGTTGAGTGAGAGGTTGTTTTCCAGGCACCACACTCCCAGAGCCCTCACCTCATCCCCGTAGGCTGTCTCATCGTTTGTAATCAACACTACTACTGTTGTCATCTGCAAACTTGATTGAGTTGGAGGCATGCTTGGCCACGCAGTCATGGGTGAACAGGGAGTACAGGAGGGGGCTGAGCATGCAGCCTTGTTGGGGCCCCAGTGTTGAGGATCAGCGGAGTGGAGGTGATGTTTCCTACCTTCACCACCTGGTGGCGGCCCGTCAGGAAGTCCAGGACCGAGTTACACAGGGTGGGGTTCAGACCCAGGCCTCGAGCTTAATGATGAGCTTGGAGGGTTCTATGGTGTTGAATGCGGAGTTCTAGTCAATAAATAGCATTCTTACATAGGTATTCCTCTTGTCCAGATGGGTTAGGGCAGAGTGATGGTGTCTGTGGATCTATTGAGGTAAGCAAATTGAAGTAGGTCTAGGGTGGCAGGTAAGGTAGATCCTTGACTAGTCTCAAAGCATTTCATGATGACAGTGGTGAGTGCTACGGGGGCAGTAGTCATTAAATTCAGTTACCTTTGCCTTCTTGGGTACAGGAACAATGGTGGCCATCTTGAAGCATGTGGGGACAGCAGACTGGGATAGGGAGAGATTGAATATGCCCGTAAACACACCAGCCAGCTGGTCTGCGCATGCTCTGAGGACGCGGATAGGGATGCCGTCTGGGCCGGCAGCCCTGCGAGGGTTATCGCGTATAAATGTTTTACTCACGTCGGCTACGGAGAAGGAGAGCCCCCAGTCCTTGGTAGCGGGCTGTGTTGGTGGCACTGTGTTATCCTCAAAGTGGGCGAAGAATGTGTTTAGCCTGTCCGGAAGCAAGACGTCGGGCTTGGCGTCGTGGCTGGTTTTCCTTTTGTAGTCGGTGATTGTCTGTACTCCCTGCCACATACGTCGTGCGTCTGAGCTGTTGAATTGCGACTTCACTTTATCTCTGTACTGACGTTTAGTTTGTTTGATTGCATGAATAACTACACTGTTTATATTCTTCCATATTCCCAGTCACCTTGCCATGGTTAAATGCGGTGTTTCGCGCTTTCAGTTTTGCGCGAATGCTACCATCTATCCACGGTTTCTGGTTAGGGTAGGTTTTAATAGTCACAGTGGGTACTAAATCTCCTATACACTTCCTTATAACGTCAGTCACTGTATCCGTGTATGCGTCTAGATTACCCTGGAACATATCCCAGTCCACGTGATCAAAACAATCCTGAAGTGTGGATTCCGATAGGTCCGACCAGTATTGAATAGTTCTTAGCACGGGTACTTCCTGTTTGAGTTTCGGCCTAATAGGAAGGGATGAGCAAGATGGAGTTGTGGTCAAATTTGCCGAAAGGAGGGCGAGGGAGGGCCTTGTAAGCATTTGGGAAGTTTGAATAGCAATGGTCACGAGTCTTAGCAGCACGAGTAGTACAGTCGATCTGTTGGTAGAACTTCGGCAGCCTAGTCCTCAAATTTGCTTAGTTAAAATCCCCAGCTACAATAAATGCAGCCTCCTGATATGTGGTTTCCAGTTTGCATAAAGTCCACTGAAGTTCTTTGAGGGCTGTCGTGGTATCGGCTTGAGGGGGGGATGTAAACGGCCGTGGCAATGACAGAGGAGAATTCTCTTGGGCGATAATATGGTCAGCATTTGATTGTGAGGTGTTCTAGGTTGGGTGAACAAAAGGACTTGAGTTCCTGTATGTTCCTAGAATTACACCATGAGTCGTTAATTATGAAACATGCCCTTCTGCTTCCCGGAGAGATATTTATTCCTGTCTGCGAGATGTACCGAGAATCCTGCTGGCTTTACCGACTCCGACAGAGTATCCCGAGAGAGCCATGTTTCCGTGAAACAAAGTATCTTACAGGCCCCGATGTCTCTCTGGAATTATATTCTTGCTCTAAGCTCATCAACTTTGTTATCCAAAGACTGAACATTAGCAAGGAATCTACTTGGAAGCGGTGGGTGGTGTGCGCTGAACCAGCAGGCCACCTCAAGTGCCTCTCCTCCGCTGGCTATTTTTTGGGGGGGGTTGGCCTCTGGAATAAGTTACATTTCTCTGGGGAGAGTGAACAAAGTATCTTCTCCAGGGAAGTCATATTCCTTGTAGTAATGCTGGTAGTTCTGGTGAGTTACCGTTGCTCTAATATCCAATAGTTCTTCCCGGCTGTATGTAATGACACAAAACATTTCCTGAGATAATAATGTGAAATATAGTACATAAAAAAACAAAATACTGCAAAGATTCCTAAATGATAGTTGTGATGCTGCCATCTCCGTCTGCGCTATCTTCCTGGAGGGAGTCACACGATAATTCCCACGTTATCATGCCTTTATAGATGGGTTGGTTGTTTAGCAACAAAACTGATGTGTGCGCTACTATGGGGCAAAACAGACTGGGTTGGCTTAGATTGTTGACAACATGTTAGTTATATTTCGTCTCCAATGTTTATTGAAAACATATACATTTGCACAATGAGCATCGTCTCTCAAATACATCATTACAGTTGTTGGTTAGCTAACTAGCAAATAAAATACTTTTTTTGGCCATATTAGCATTGACATGAAATTAGTCAAAACACCTCAAAACAAGACAGGCTATAAAGAACAAGATGAAACGTGCTGAAATGAGCCACTGGCGATTCCCCACATCAGTTTCTTGGCATTTTTGCTTGCAATCTGGCCATCCAGAATCACAACATGCTGACATCTGCCCCATGGAAACGCACACATCGTTTTCATGACTTGTCAGCTAACCCATCTATTGCTTTTCTAAAACGGTTGCCAACATAATAAAAAAACATGTTTTCATTAGCATTATTTGAATGAGTACATTTGTTTTATTTTCCCTTCCACCAGTTGTTCATTCTATTAATTCCACATTGCTATGCTAAACAAATCATTGGCATGTAGCTAGCTAGTAGAGGTTCAATGATGGCAGACAAGAACTTAAATGATTTATTAAATCTTTAATTATAAATGGGCAACAACCAGCTGATCAATAAAATATTTATGGAGGATAGCTAAACTAACATTACTTCTCCTTTGCTTGCTAGCCAGCCAACTAAAGCTAACACAATCGCATTAAGCAGCTGAAATGATAGCAAAGTATGTGCGTTTCATTTTCTTCTTACCTTCATTTCCATTATAATGATCCCGAGAAATACATTTGCCAGGATCAGAGAAGCTGCCAGTCTCGTCACGTTCATGTGCATGGAGATTGCAAATAAAACCTGAAACATGTTGGATAGGCACACAGCGAGGATTATAGTAACCCCCGCTGTACCAAACAAAATACTAGGCAAGAAACATGGGGAAATAATGTCAAGATGCTTTTTTTTCTGGGGGAGTTGATACTTGAAATATAATTATGGTATCATTGCATTTGGAGTTAATTATGGTGAATAACCAACGGCTATCAACGAAACTTAGTTTTATAACATGGCATAACTCTGTTGTGCAGTGGTGCTTTCTTAAAATAGGTTATTTAGATGGTTGTTGTCCCATCAACACGTTTGAGGACTGCTCCGTACTCATTTTTATTATATTTTGGATATCTCTATTCATTGCAAGTCTGAGTATTGTTAGTGTATTGTTAGTGTTGTATGTCTGAATATTGTTTATTGCAAGTCTGAATACTGTGTTTGACTGTCTTTTTAGATCCGAATCGAAAATGTGGTCACCGCTCTCTTCTGAGGAAGGAAAGACCAACTCTTACAAGATGAATCTTGCATCTGAGCCGCAGGTATGTCTGCCTTACATCCTACTTCACTCTGACCAAAGATAGCATTAGGAAATTAGGCATTAAGTTGACTTATGGGTATGTCCCTGTCATTGTTTACTTCTCAACAGATTATTTCCTAGGAGACCATAGTTTTATCAGCCAAGTTCTGATGCAAGACTCAGTTCCTGCTTACTGAATGGAAAATTGAGACCAAAGTGTGAATTAATGTAGGAAGCATGTGCTTTGTCAGTCCTCCACAGCTTTCAGGGATGTCACAAACCTAGTGTGTTTTGGTCACAGAATACATAGGAAAATGTTTTACGCATACAAGCTGTTTTAGATGTTGTTTCACTTGGTTATTTTTGTTACTTAATGAATTCAACAAATGACCTGGGGTGAGTTTCCAGAAAGCTAATGGGCCACTTTATTTCTCTCTTTATTGACAACCCAGCCACACACCCCTGAGATGTGCGAGAGTAATGATGTGTGAGTGAATTAGCAAAACATGGCAAATAAAGCACTAGTGTGCTACAAAGCTTTCGGGTAACTCGCCTCTCTAAATAATTTCATTGGATAAGCAGTGTGATGCATTTATTTGTTGTGTGTGCCAAATTGCCATTTTTTGTTATGTCTTTGTGAAAATATGCATGGAGCATGAGCTAGATTTGAAGCTATTTTGCGTACAGTAATGGTGTGCTTGCATGTCACCGTATTTTGTCTCGGACGGCCCCTTGTTTACCGCTATTATGATAATGAGGGGCACCCAAATAACCTTTTGACAATGCTATTCTTTACCTCTAATATCCACAAATTAGTCAAGTAACTGTCATACTATTTCTATCAAGGCATGTGTGTTATATGGCATTGAAAGTTATATTTAGAATATAATAATTGTTTTCTGTATCCCTGGCTACAACTTGCAGGAGGTGAAATGCATAGGTTCCGCCCACAACAGGAGCGCCCTGCCATTCGCTGGGTTCGGCCCCAAGGTGGTAACCAATCAGTACAACAACCCTGCCGGTCTGTACTCCTCAGAGAATATCAAGGACTTCAACGCGACCGTGGATGACGTGAAAACCATCAGCACTGCTGCTAACGAACCCAGCACCATGTAAGGATCTATCCCAGCTGGTTGTAATAACGTCAATTGTATTTGTCGCATGCTTCGTAAACAACTGGTGTAGACTCACAGTGAAATGCTTACGTATGGGCTCTTCCAACAATGCAGAGAAGAAAAAAAAGAGAACACCAGCAATGAATACACAATGAGTAAAGATAACTTGGCTATATACACGGGGTACCATTACAGAGTCAATGTGCAGGGGTACGAGGTAGTTGAGGTAGATATGTAGGTAGGGATAAAGTGACTAGGCAACGGGATAGATAATAAACCGTAACAGCAACGTATGTGATGAGTCAAAAGAGATTAGTGCGAAAAGGGTCAATGCAGATATTTCGGGGAGCTATTGGTTTTACCCGCTGGGTATTGTTTTTCAAGTCACGATGTGTCTTACTGTAGCAGAATGTACTGCATTTTCACTTGTTAAGTACTTACAGTATGTGTTACAGTAAGTCAAACTCAACTTCAGCTGTGGCTCAAGGAAACATAGCGATGTGTGAGGCCCCATCACCATCATTTGTTTGTCCTTGATTTGACTACGCCTGTGTACTATTGGACTCATTGTATGTAAACTAGTATTGATTGTGGTTATTTGTTTTTCAGCCCAGATCCCTCCGGTATTCTGCCACCAATAGTTGCAGACTCTGAGGTCTACAAAATGCTGCAGGAAAACCATGAGGCTGATGAGCCTCCTCGACAGTCAGCTTCATTCAAAGTGCTGCAGGATATTCTGGAGTCCGGTACTTATTCACACACATATGCAGCTGATATTTACACTGAGTGTACAAAACATTAAGGACACCTGCTCTTTCCATGACAGACTGACCAGGTGAATCCTATGATCCCTTATTGATGTCACTTAAATCCACCAATCAGTGTAGATGAAGGGGAGAAGACAGGTTAAAGAAGGATTTTTAAGCCTTGAAACATTGGATAGTTTGTGTGCCATTCAGAGAGGGTTAATGGGCAAGACAAAATATTTAAGTGCCTTTAAACAAGGTATGGTAGTAGGTGCCAGGCGCACCATTTTGCACCAAGAATTGCAACGCTGGTGGATTTTTCACTCAACAGTTTCCTGTGTGTATCAAGCATGGTCCACCACCCACAGGACATCCAGCCAACTTGACACAACTGTGGGAAGCATTGGAGTCAACATGGTCCGGCATCCCAGTGGAACGCTTTCGATGCCTTGTCGAGTCCATACCCAAACAAGTTGAGGTTGTTCTGAGGGAAAAGGGGGGAGGTGCAAATGAATATTAAGGTGTCCTTAATGTTTTGTATACTCAGTGTATACTGTGCATTTGGAAAGTATTCAGACCCCTTGACTTATTCCACATTTGGTTACGTTACAGCCTTATTCTAAAATGGATTAAAAAGTCCCCCCCCTAATCAATCATTGCACAATACCCCATAATGACTAAAAAAACTTAAGTCACATAAGTATTCAGACCCTTTACTCAGGAGTTTGTTGAAGCACCTTCGGCAGCGAATACAGCCTCAAGTCTTCTTGGGTATAACGCTACAAGCTTGTCACACCTGTATTTGGAGAGTATCTCCCATTTTCTCTGCAGATCCTCTCAAGCTCTGTCAGGTTGGATGGGGAGCGTCGCTACACAGCTATTTTCAGGTCTCTCCAGAGACGTTTGATCTGGTTCAAGTCCAGGCTCTGGCTGGGCCACTCAAGGACATTCAGAGACTTGTTCTGAAGCCACTCCTGCATTGTCTTGGCTGTGTGCTTAGGGTTGTTGTCCTGTTGGAATGTGAACCTTGCCCCAATCTGAGGTCCTGAGCACTTTGGAGCAGGTTTTCAAGGATCTGTCATTACTTTGCTCTGTTCATCCCCATAGCATGATGCTGCCACCACCACCATGCTGCACCGTAGGGATAGTATTGGCCAGGTGATGAGCGGTGCCTGGTTTCCTCCAGATCTGATGCTTGGCATTCAGGCCAAAGAGTTCAATCTTGGTTTCATCCGACCAGAGAATATTTTTTCTTAACGAGCATTTGTCATATTAAACAGGGTTTTCCAAATATTTAATGGCAGTGTTGTGGCTTAACAAAACATGATAACGTGTGTCTCCTCTTGATTGCAGATCCTGATAAGAGCTCTGGTTTTAAGAGTGTGAAAGCACCTGCCACAAAAATTGGCTCAACAGTGAGAAATGCAGACAAGTTACCAATCTGTGACAAATGTGGATCAGGGATTGTGTAAGTACAGCATATGATTAGTCAAACAATCGTGATCTCATGATAATGTTGTAAACTGTTCATTTTGCTAACAGTGATTTGACAAGGAGATCAAAGATCAGCACTCTAAGATGCTTTATGAACACAGGCCCTGGGCTCTATTTTCGGCTGGCGTTAAGCCAGCACAATTGTCAAACACAGGCTCCTTTGCAATTTTGTCCTGTTAAAGCCGGCGCTCTTCTAGTTACAAACGCTAGCGCCAGGATTGGTAATTTACCTGTGTTACATACTTGCGCTGTGGTGGGCATATCTGAGGTGTGTCCTTAAAAACGTGTGCCAAAGTGCCAATTTCAGTATGCACTGGTGGGATATTTAAGACCAACTGAAAGCTGATCTTAGCGGTAACGCAATTGGTTATTGCATGGATTTTGACAGAGGAAGCGCGGCCTATCCAGCAGCGATGCATAATGCACATGGAACAAGAGAGATTTAGTGCCCGTAAACCTCGTATTTAGAAACATGACTGTTTAGTCCCCATTTCATTGGATTAAAAAACAAGCAAAGCCTCCTCTCTTCTCAAGAAGTGCTGTTGCCCAATGCATTCACCAAGACGGTTGATAATGGGTTTGGCTTGTGAGACCGCTTTGAAATCAATCTTAATCATCAACGCTTTATTAAAAGCTCAAGTTTGGCAGCAGCAAAACAGTGAGTGGACATCCCTGGTGACACTCGAATTTAGAAACATTTAAGTTATTTTCCTGTAGGTAAGGATGGTAGGCTACACTTACGCTACTTTAATGAAGGCTGATTCAAGCCAATTTCAATGTTGACTGTCAACACCAAACAAACACTGGATGATTTTTTTTTTTTTTTACTGTTGCTATCACTCGTTAATGTAGCCTATGCTATTTAATGAACTGTAGTATCATCCACAGTGGACTAGGACAAGAATATTCCATGCTCCCAGCAGAATTGGAGTTGATGACAGTGCAAAGGCTGTCAATAACCTACAGAACTTGAGACGAACGCATGCAGTATTAAGCCATGGAGTGCCTTGATTGGCCAGTGGGTGGCCAAGCCCTTGTCACACCTACAACTTGTTTATTCATCAAAACCCAGCACTTTCACTCTACCGCCAGCTATTGCGCTTCTAAAACCGGCTGTGAAAATAGCTAAAATATTTCTGACACACCCCCGGACCTATAGCTCTACCACCAGTACTTAGACCGACAGTGCTTAGATTTACCATTGTTAGGTTTGTTAAAATAGAGCCCCCTGTCTCATAGGCTGCGTTTACACAGGCAGCCCAATTCCGATTTATTGGCATGTCTGATATTTTTCCCCCCCCAAACGTGTAAACAGCAAAAACCACATGGAATCTGATCTTTTGAGTTCTGATTTATTCCACATTCATATGTGGTTCTCAATCCTGATGCAATTCCAACGTTTCATATGCTACCTCAATCTGAATGCTCAGATCTGATTTCTTTTGTTGTTGCTCTGAAGTGGCTTTTTTGCACATGACCTGCCGTTAATAGGGATACCCCCTTTTTTAAATTTTTGCCTAAAATGACATACCCAAATCTAACTGCCTGTAGCTCAGGCCCAGAAGCAAGGATATGCATATTCTTGGTGACATTTGAAAGGAAACACTTTGAAGTTTGTGGAAATGTGAATTGAATGTAGGAGAATATAACACAGTAGATCTGGTAGAAGAAAATACAAAGAAAAAAAACGTTCTACCACCATCTTTGAAATGCAACAGAAATGTCCAACTTCCAGCCATCACTCTGGTTGTAATTCGGATTGTGTCCACAAGATGGCATCAGTGTATGTGCAAAGTTTCAGACGGATAACTTGAAGAATGAGCGAACTATATGACATTTAGTGTGAAGTCACCCAGGTATATTTGGGCAAATTGTGAAGGAGACATTTTTCTCCATATTACGTTTTTCTGCAAGAATATCGTCAAATCTGTGTACTTGGACTTTGATTTAGCTTTTTCAGTATTAGTGGCCATATTATAAGTTCAACATTTGCAAAACAACCAGTTTTCATAAGTTCATAACTAATGTTTGTCTAAAAGGAAAAGGCTTGCTGTTGCACAAGGTTAGCAGCTACATTTTGCAACAGATACGGGGTTTCCCGATACTCCCGTAAAGCCCAGCTCATTGGCTATCTAGTTAGCTTTGTTTGACCCCGATTGTTGCTTATTTGACAAAGTTAGTCAATCAAGTGAAGACTGCCCGTGTCATCGGCGTGCCATGAAGGCTACGCTCTCTGACCAAATTTGGTGTCCTATAGGATATACTACACCCATAATGATATAGTGAAGTTGGGTTACGTTCTAGGATCTCGGAGGAATACATACGAATGTGATTGGTTGAAACGTATGACAGCCCCCTAAAATGAAATATCTTAGTCTTATCGTTTTACTTTTTCCCTACTGGTAATTGTCTCCTCCTTGTGGTTTCTTCTAGAATGTCCCTTCAGAAGTGTTTTGTCATATGTAAATTCAATTGGCTGATATAGAGCCATGATGTGAGCATGCTGCCAACAGCTGTGCACTTGAGGGGTTGTTAACTCTTGGTTATGAAGTGTTAATTTAAGAGACGCTTAAAGGGTGCTAGGACATGCCTTCTGTGTGACCTTCAAGGTGGATTGGGTGACAAGATTAGGTGTTTTGTCTATCATGATCCAAGAAGGTGGAATGGTGTTAGTCACTGTGTGGTAGGGAAAAACTCCATCTCTGTTTCAATTTGTCTTACTATTTTGAGCTAAAAAAGGACATGCTTCTA
This sequence comes from Salvelinus alpinus, assembly GCF_045679555.1. NCBI lineage: Eukaryota > Metazoa > Chordata > Actinopteri > Salmoniformes > Salmonidae > Salvelinus > Salvelinus alpinus. Next base: position 38,434,292 of record NC_092088.1, on the reverse strand, counting down.
TGAACATGTTAATGTATTTTAGACCATTTGTGTGTCTTACATTTAGATATAACACCGAACCCAAACTGGCTGTGCGCGTGGGCCAATGTGCATACATTTATTTTGTCCCCCCCACACCAAACGCGATCACGACACGCAGGTTAAAATATCAAAACAAACTCTGAACCAATTACTTTAATTTGGGGACAGGTCAAAAAGCATTACACATTGAGTCAATTTAGCTAGCCTGTTTGGGATAGGGGGTGGTATTTTCACGTCCGGATGAAAAGCGTGCCCAAAGTAAACTGCCTGCTACTCAGGCCCAGAAGCTAGGATATGCATATAATTGGATTTGGATAGAAAACACTCTAAAGTTTCTAAAACTGTTAAAATTATGTCTGTGTATAACAGAACTTATTTGGCAGGCGAAACCCCGAGGACAAACCATCCAGGAATTATTATTTTTGAGGTGACTAAGTTTTCAATTGCCTTTCTATGGGAATCTATATTTCGGAGGCATCTGGTTGCAGTTCCTAGGGCTTCCACTAGATGTCAACAGTCTTTAGAAATTAGTTGATGTTTTTCTTTTGAGTAATGAAGAAGTATGGCTGTTCAGAATGAGTGTCGAGTCTAGTGTACAGTTGTGTTTGGGTCGCACGACCTAGCGCTCGCTCCACTTTCATTTTATCCGCTATTGAACACGGTTTATTCCGTCTTAAATTTTATTGATTATTTATGTTTTAAAATACCTAAAGTTGTATTAGGAAAGTTGTTTGAAATGTTTGGACCAAGATTACAGGTAACTTATTAGATAATGTGTACTCATGTTGGGCGAGTTGGAACCGGTGTTTTTCTGAATCAAACGCTCCAAATAATTGGACATTTTGGGGATATAACGACGGAATTAATCGAACAAAAGGACCATTTGTAATGTTTATGGGACATATTGGAGTGCCAACAGGAGAAGATCTTCAAAGGTAAGGCATGAATTATATCGTTATTTATGAATTTTGTGTCGCGCCTGGTGGGTTGAAATATGATTGTCATGTGTTTGTTTGATGGGGTGTTGTCCTCACATAATAGCATGGTTTGCTTTCGCCGTAAAGCCTTTTTGAAATCTTACATGGGGGCTGGATTAACAAGAAGTTAAGCTGTATTTTGGTGTATTGCACTTGTGATTTTATGAAATATTTCGAATAATTTATTTTGAATTTCGTGCTTTCACCGGATGTTGTCGAAATGTTCCGCTAGCGGAACCCCCTAGCCGTAAAAGGCTAGCTAGCTAGCTTGCACTTGCTAGCTAATTTGTCCTATTTAGCTAGCTTGCTGTTGCTAGCTCATTTGTCCTGGAATATAAACATTGAGTTGTTATTTTACCTGAAATGCACAAGGGCCTCTACTCCGACAATTCATCCACACATAAAACGGTCAACCGAATCGTTTCTAGTCATCTCTCCTCCTAGGCTTTTTCTTCTCTTGACTTTATATTGCGATTGGCAACTTTCATAAATTAGGTGCATTACCGCCACTGACCTCGTTCGTCCTTCAGTCACCCACGTGGGTATAACCAATGAGGAGATGGCACGTGGGTGCCTGCTTCTATAAACCAGTCAGGAGATGGAAGAGGCAGGACTTGCAGCGCGTTCTGCATCACAAATAGAACTGACTTCTATTTTAGCCCTTGACAACGCAGACGCTCGTTGGCGCGCACGAGCAGTGTGGGTGCAATAATTGAATAATATAGATTTCTAAATTTATTTTACAACACTCACACACGCGACGCGAGCGGTGTAGTCAGCCTGTAACACTTCAAACCCTCTTCATAATGTATACCTCCTTATTCGCTATGCTAATGACCTTCATGGGCTTTAACTGCATTAAAACTGGGTGGTTCGAGCCCTGAATGCTGATTGGCTGACAGCCGTGGTATATCAGACCGTATACCACGGGTATGAAAACATTGTTTTTTACTGCTCTAATTACCTTGGTAACCAGTTTATAATAGCAATAAGGCACCTCAGCAGTTTGTGCTATATGGCCAATATACCACAACTAAGGGCTGTATACAGGCACTCCACGTTGCGTCTTGCTTAAGAACTGCCCTTAGCTGTGGTATAGTATACTGGGTATATACCACACCCTCTTGTGCCTTATTGCTTAATTTTAAGACTTTGTTACATGGGGTATTATGCTGCCTTCTCATAATGCTTTATGAATGTTAGATATTTAGGAGCGCCTACGTCATACTTTTATAGAGCATGCTCATGAAGCATAACTGCGTAAATTATGAATTATTATGAAGAGGATTTTCATAAATTTTACTGATTTTTTTTTTTAGATTTATTTGACTTAACCATTTAGTATGTGATCTCTTCTTTCCCATACACAGGGGGATGGTAGTCAAGTTACGGGACAAGTTCCGTCACCCCGAGTGCTACACCTGCTCAGATTGCAACCTCAACCTGAAACAGAAGGGACACTTTTTCGTGGAGGACCAGATCTACTGTGAGAAACACGCACGTGAGCGAGTGACGCCACCCGAAGGCTATGATGTGGTCACTGTCTTTCCCAAGTAGAGCTGCTCATTGAACACTGCCTCAAACTGCACATGACCTATTAGTGTCTCCAAGATGCCATGAAAACCATTCTAAGACATTCCAGCATTTAAAGATGGCGCATTTAAGCAATAAAGCACGAGGGGGTGTGGTATATGGCCAATATACCATGGCTAAGAGCTGTTCTAGGGCACGACGCAACGTGGCCATATTGGACATATACCACATACCCTCGTGCCTTATTGCTATTATAAACTGGTTACCAATGTAATTAGAACAGTAAAAATTATGTTTTGTCATATCCGTGGTATACCGTCTGATATACCACGGCTGTCAGCCAATCAGCATTCATGGCTCAAACCACCTAGTTTATAATCTAGACTGTAAAATGCTATATTGTATTATACCTGGATACTGTTACTTCCAGGCATGCAATGTTAACGAGGTTTGCTATTCGTCAAATAATAATTTGCACATGTGTATACATTTAGGAACCAAAACATGCTATGAATTGGTGTGGCATGCATTGTTTTGTCTGAATTCAAGGAATCCAAAACATTTGCATTTTAATCAGTAGGCTAATGTTTTGGGTTTGTTTTCTCAAGCAGGCTGTGACCAAGGATATTTCAAGGAACATACAGTAGCTACTGACTGTACTTGGATTTGACTCATTCATAGTGGTTGGATCCAGGCTTCTGGTAGCCCTGCTTCTGGGTGGATTTTCTGAATTATAAACAAAACTCAATGTTTTGCTGAGCGCCATCTTTTCATAGTGAAAATGCTGCATTGGTCTTCCAAATTACTTTGCACCTATCAATGTAATTTTTATGACTGAATAAATATTTTTTCTCAAACCGTGAACATTTGTTTAGTTCATCATGTGTGCATAAATGTTGGGTTTTTAGGACAATGTTCTTCAGAGCTGACTTCATTATTGGTCAAATATTAGCTTATTTGATATGTACACTGGTTCCTCTTAATTTCAATTTGCCAACAATATTTTGGGGACAATTTATTTATAAAACCTAAAAAAAATAAGCTAGAACTACTTCTGTTTTTATTGCATTTCCTAAAACTTGATGACTTTTATTATGAAAACACACATTGCATTGATAACAGTAACCGGTTGGCCCATTGGTTAAGTCACTTATAACATCAGGCTACAGGACATTCATTCTATGATGTAAGCATGGTGATACAGTCACAACAGGCTTGTGCCTTTGTGTCTCGTGGGTTTTATAACAATCCAATAATGATGGATGGGATACAGGAATTAGTTCAACCATTTATCTGAGCGCGCTCATCTCAACACCTACAACCCCCATGATGCTCTGCGGCACAACCTCAATACACCACATATCCCATCCTACACCCACACCAGTAGATATCCACTTTTTAGACTTGAAAGACGATGGCCAGAGCTTACCCATGATGTTGCACAACGATTTAAGTCAAGTCATTGACTAAAACAAAGTATGATATATTTGGACTTGAAGGGACATCTGAACTGCCCACTTCATGTACAGTGGGGAGAACAAGTATTTGATACACTGCCGATTTTGCAGGTTTTCCTACTTACAAAGCATGTAGAGGTCTGTCATTTTTATCATAGGTACACTTCAACTGTGAGAGACGGAATCTAAAACAAAAATCCAGAAAATCACATTGTATGATTTTTAAGTAATTCATTTGCATTTTATTGCATGACATAAGTATTTGATCACCTACCAACCAGTAAGAATTCCGGCTCTCACAGACCTGTTAGTTTTTCTTTAAGAAGCCCTCCTGTTCTCCACTCATTACCTGTATTAACTGCACCTGTTTGAACTCGTTACCTGTATAAAAGACACCTGTCCACACACTCAATCAAACAGACTCCAACCTCTCCACAATGGCCAAGACCAGAGAGCTGTGTAAGGACATCAGGGATACAATTGTAGACCTGCACAAGGCTGGGATGGGCTACAGGACAATAGGCAAGCAGCTTGGTGAGAAGGCAACAACTGTTGGCGCAATTATTAGAAAATAGAAGAAAATAGAAGAAGTTCAAGATGATGGTCAATCACCCTCGGTCTGGGGCTCAATGCAAGATTTCACCTCGTGGGGCATCAATGATCATGAGGAAGGTGAGGGATCAGCCCAGAACTACACGGCAGGACCTGGTCAATGACCTGAAGAGAGCTGGGACCACAGTCTCAAAGAAAACCATTAGTAACACACTACGCCGTCATGGATTAAAATCCTGCAGCGCACACAAGGTCCCCCTGCTCAAGCAGGCACATGTCCAGGCCCGTCTGAAGTTTGCCAATGACCATCTGGATGATCCAGAGGAGGAATGGGAGAAGGTCATGTGGTCTGATGATTCAAAAATAGAGCTTTTTGGTCTAAACTCCACTCGCCGTGTTTGGAGGAAAAAGAAGGATGAGTACAACCCCAAGAACACCATCCCAACCGTGAAGCATGGAGGTGGAAACATCATTCTTTGGGGATGCTTTTCTGCAAAGGGGACAGGACGACTGCACCGTATTGAGGGGAGGATGGATGGGGCCATGTATTGCGAGATCTTAGCCAACAACCTCCTTCCCTCAGTAAGAGCATTGATGATGGGTCGTGGCTGGGTCTTCCAGCATGACAACGACCCGAAACACACAGTCAGGGCAACTAAGGAGTGGCTCCGTAAGAAGTATCTCAAGGTCCTGGAGTGGCCTAGCCAGTCTCCAGACCTGAACCCAATAGAAAATCTTTGGAGGGAGCTGAAAGTCCGTATTGCCCAGCGACAGCCCCGAAACCTGAAGGATCTGGAGAAGGTCTGTATGGAGGAGTGGGCCAAAATCCCTGCTGCAGTGTGTGCAAACCTGGTCAAGAACTACAGGAAACGTATGATCTCTGTAATTGCAAACAAAGGATTCTGTACCAAATATTAAGTTCTGCTTTTCTGATGTATCAAATACTTATGTCATGCAATAAAATGCTAATTAATTACTTAAAAATCATACAATGTGATTTTTGGGATTTTTGTTTTAGATTCCGTCTCTCACAGTTGAAGTGTACCTATGATAAAAATTACAGACCTCTACATGCTTTGTAAGTAGGAAAATCGGCAAATTCGGCAGTGTATCAAATACTTGTTCTCCCCACTGTAAATCCGTGTGAATGTGGTGTCTTTTCCTATGATATACAATTTTTTTTTTATGTATACATTTTCAACCCAGATTTAGTTTCAGGACTGGATTTTATTTGAATGTTACCACCCCTCAGCATGGTATTGTTTATTAATCCACAAATATCATACCCCCAAGACATGCTAACCTCTCGCCATTACAATAACAGTAGTGGTTAGCATTTTTTTGGAGTGTGATATTTGTGCGTCTAACTTTCTCACTCATCATTATTCACGATTCATTCAGGATTATCTGTAATCATGGTGGTATCCACATTAATGTAGAAGTGTTTAGAAACATTTTATTCTTATTTACAATAAAGTTGCCATTGAGGGCTTCCACCATTTTAAAGTAGCCAACTGGGTGGGGATTCCTATGAGTTGGGAGCAATCAGCCAATAAAGAAAAAGAAAATGGACTACTTTAAAATGGAGATAGCCTTAATGGCGCTGCCCATGGTACAGATACAAAGATGAGTCCTCTATGTATCTCCAGAACCAGCTATAGAGCCAGCCGGCTAATCTTTTCAATATGGTGTAGTTAAAAAAAAAAAACAGCAACAACAGATAGCATTAGCTAGCTAGATAAGGTTAGCAAGATAGCTAGTTAGATTAGGTTAGCATGCTAGCTACACTGACAGCTGTCAGTGCCCTATTTGTTGATGTTTATCAACTTGTCGTGGAAATTCCCACACCCAATTCGTGAATATGTATAAGCAGCCTTCGTCATTTTTCTGAGGTGGAACCTAAATGTGCATTTCATCTCTAGGACAGGAAATTACGTAGAAATAGTGGCGGCAACTTCTTCAGGGGGGGATCCTTTAAATTGTACTCGTTATGAACAACAGTCCTGAGAAGGGGACTGTGAGCCCCTAGGTGACAACTACTGGGTCATGGTGTCACCCATCAACAGTTCTGGATCACTCACTCACGGTCCAATCTCACAGATAAAGGTACGTTGAGGTACGTTGCGAATCTTCTGACACGAGGAACAGGCGGAATGATTACTCTCTTCCCCCACAGCAGACAACTGGACTGTACTGACAGCTCAGTTATACTTGAAAGGTAAGGTTTCAGTTCCAGAGCATCCCCTGCAGCTCTGCTCTACCTTTGACGATGATGTCCATCACTTCACATAACACTGGGTCATTTCTGGTGTTTCTCCGCACTTGTTTTGAAGTGACTGGTGCGTTTTCTATTTGGAGTGACTCTGGTTTGACCACAGGTAGTGGTAACTCCATCTGTGTTGCAGTGCAGTTCTTGAGTACTTGATGTCATAGGTGTGTGCTGACAACAAAGCTCACCTTTGCATTCTGTTTGCAGAAAGTGACGGAATCCCAGTACACGATCCAAAGATCCTTGTCAGCAGAAGGTGATCTGTAAGAAGGGTGAACTTCCTCCCATACAGATACTTGTGAAACTTACGTACTACAAAAAGTATGCCTGGGGCTTCTCGTTCTATCTGTGCGTATTTCCTTTCTGCTTTGTTCAATTTCTTCGAAGTGAAAGCTATCCATGTCCTTACACCAGCTTACCCTGGTGTCCCGCTTTGCCATAGCAGAAGCATATGTCTTGATTTCCCTGTCTCTGATTTTCAGATCATACTTTTTGGAGAAATGTCCTCTGGTCTGATGAAACAAAAATAGAACTGTTTGGCCATAATGACCATCATTATGTTTGGAGGAAAAAGGGGGAGGCTTGCAAGCCGAAGAACACCATCCCAACCGTGAAGCACAGGGGTGGCAGCATCATGTTGTGAGGGTGCTTTGCTGCAGGAGGGACTGGTGCACTTCACAAAATAGATGGCACCATGAGGAGGAAAATTATGTGGATATATTGAAGCAGCATCTCAAGACATCAGTCAGGAAGTTAAAGCTTGGTCGCAAATGGGTCTTCCAAATGGACAATGACCCCAAGCATACTTCCAAAGTTGTGGCAAAATGGCTTAAGGACAACAAAGTCAAGGTATTGGAGTGGGCAACACAAAGCCCTGACCTCAATCCTATAGAACATTTGTGGGCAGAACTGAAAAAGCGTGTGCGAGCAAGGAGGCCTACAAACCTAACTCAGTTACACCAGATCTGTCAGGAGGAATGGGCCAAAATTCACTCAACTTATTGTGGGAAGCTTGTGGAAGGCTACCTGAAACGTTTGACCCAAGTTAAACCATTTAAAGGCAATGCTACCAAATACCAATTGAGTGTATGTAAACTTCTGACCCACTGGGAATGTGATGAAAGAAATAAAAGCTGAAATAAATCATTCTCTCTACTATTATTCTGACATTTCACATTCTTAAAATAAAGAGTTGATCCTAATTGACGAAGACAGGGAATCTTTACTGGGATTAAATGTCAGGAATTGGGAAAAACTGAGTTTAAATGTATTTGGCTAAGGTGTATGTAAACTTCTGACTTCAACTGTACTAGTCTGTCTCTAATGGTGTCATTTAGAACATTATTAAACGCACAGTCTGTCACGGTCGTCATCAAGGCAAAGGGTGGCTATTTGAAGAATCTCAAATATAAAATATATTTAGTTTTAACACTGTTTTGGTTACTACATGATTCCATATGTGTTATTTCATAGTTTTGATGTGTTCACTATTATTCTACTATGTAGATAATAGCAAAAATAAATAAAAACCCTTGAATGAGTGTTCTAAAACTTTTGACCGGTAGTGTAAAAAATAACACTGCATGCAATAAGTAAAAAAAGATGCTCCTCAAGAACAATCCAGAGACACTTTTTGCTGACTGCTACAAAGAGGGGAATGTAAGCAAGTTAATTTTCCACACAGACCATCCCCTGGCATGGCACAGTACTATAAGAGCACACTACCCCTATGTCAAGAGAGAGGGTATTGGCCCAGTGTGGAAACTCAGAATACTAGACACTAGAAGTTGAAACAACCTCTGTCAACGTGTACAAGTCTGGGACAGTAATCGTGCAGGGCATCCTCATGCAGAGAGCTCAGCAGGAAAAGCTTTCTCTTGGTGACGACCCCCCCCCCATCCTGATAACACCTCATCCTCAAACTGCTCAGCAGACGGGTAGCACCAAGAGGAGAGTCACACCCCCCCCCCCAGCACTGAACAGACCCAGGTCCCACAACTGCACTGCTCCTCCATTATTGAGAAAGATAAATTCATAGAGCTGGAGAGAGAGATGGTGGAGCTCAGAGAACTATTCCACGCACAACAACACCCACCCACCAAGACCCAGAGGGCTGAAGGTGGAGATAGACCGCTGTCTGAGAGAGCTGGCTGCACACCAGACTGAGGTGAGAGAGATCAAGCAAGAGAGAGAGGAACACACAGCCCAGCTAACAGCACTGAAGGAGGTGAGAGAGGAACACCCAGCCCAGCTAACAGCACTGAAGTAGGAGGGAGAGGAACACATGGCACAGATAACAGCGCTGAAGGATGAGGTGAGAAAGCTAAGGTGTGACAGAAAGCATGACACTCCCTCAGAGAAGCCAGCAGAACAGCCCACCTCAGACCCGGACCACAACCTTAATACCACAATAGGACAGACAGCACAGGACCTGTCATGCCAAATAATGTCCCCCTCCACATCGCAATCGGATTCGATAAACTATTACAGCCTAAATGACGTTCTTTTCATCATCGCTATGCAAACAAGGCTGATTTCTGCGACAATTTTGCTGTTTAAACTATTTTTGTTTCACTAATAAAATGAAAACATTCATTTGAACTACTTTTGGGTACCTTGTTAACATTACAACATGAAATCCATGTCTTAAACATTGCTACGTTTCGGGAAATGGTAAAGAAAATGTGTTATCTGCTTGACACATTAAAGTTACTTACCTTACAGATCAGGAAGTCAGCTAATTTCCACTCCATTTATATGCAAATCCGTTTGATTCATACACTGGCTTGTCTGGCTGTCATGTTTTATTTTAACCCTTATCTACACAGAAATACTGTAATTTCAGTAGTACTCTATTATTATTTTTTAAATCTCTCTCGCAGAGTTCATTGGTACACCCTTGTGGTTGAATATATATGGATCCATTCTAGGTCTTAGGATACAACAAGGAATAATGTGGAACAAATAAATACCTTCAAAGGATACCTTACAACTTACAATAATGAACACCTTATGAAACAGCTGTGAAAGCCAACCTGGCAATATTTAAGATTTTAATACATAAACTTTGATAGGTTTTGGTACAGTTGTGTCATTAATTTATTTTCATAGATTTTTTGTACACTCACATGGCAATCATAGACTAAAATGCTGAATTATGGTGTGAGGAATATAGAGGAGGTGGTTGCTGTGTGAGTGGGAGGTTCTGGCTGTCACTTGTTCTTAACAGACAGCCAGTCTCAGAAGGGGGACTTGAAGAGGAGACTGCAAAGTCCAGGCACTGCTGCTCTCTTTGTTCTGAGGGTTTGCAATGCTGGTGTTTTTAGTTCATCTGTGTGTCTCACATATTATGTGCCCAGTATGATCGAGCAAGAAAGCTTTCTGAACAGACAATGACAACAACAGTAGCTGTAGATGATGTCATGAAAAGTTGGAGGATGGTTTGGAGTGGAGGACATCAGGTGGATCCACGTCTGGGTGTTGGGCAGAACCCCTAGGTCCTGAAGAACAGGAGCAGAGTTAAAGAGAACAGGGTTGGAGACAGAGACGTAAACAAGCAAACACACTTTACTGTGAGAAAATTTGATGGATTAGTGCAGTGTTATAAATGGGAGATATGTACTTTTCAACCCTTTTGGATGGTATAGCCTACCTCAAGCTGGTCCCCCTCCGACTCAGAGCACAGAGAATCAGACTGATCAGAACTCACTGGTTCTGGTGAACGGGATACCTCCTGCGGGGCTCGAACAGTCGATGGTTCAAAAGTCATTTTGAGAGGAAAATTGAAGAGGTACATTTTTATAACCTTAGGGTAACTCCCATTTCTTGCTTTCTCAAATGTCAACCAAAGCTTAACATACTTTGTCTATTGGGCTTCACTGAAGTGTAAGGCATCAGTGCTTCCAGTGGTCGACTGTCCAACTGCTCCAACTGGAGAAGATTGTTGGCTTCCACCGAGGTAACCCTAGGAAGACAAAGAGAAAAATATCAGTGTTAGGGAAACTTAAACTAGCTTCAGGTTATTTTGTGCGCAAATGCAAATAGTTATTACCTGAGATTTTTTATATTCACTTTAACATATGGTGACCCCAGCTAGGAGCGAAAGAGCAGCGAGGTTTCCTTCCTTTTGTCCTTCTTCCAAACCAAGTTATTTTCCCAGATGTCAGATGCACTTGATCCCCTTCTTGATTCTGCTCCGGTAGCTCTCCTTCTGTTTCTCCTGCGCTCTGTCCATGTTCAGTCTCACCTTGATTGATGACAGGAATACATGCAATTATATTTCATATTACAAATAAATTTCTTACATATCTCTTGGCGGGCCAGAAAATAAATGAACAGCGGACAATCATTTTTAAAAACCTCCACATCCTTCTCAGTCCATGCCTGAAGGTAGTACTCCAAGACGTTCTGATCTGGTTCGACAACTTTCACCACATCAGGTGGGGTTTCAGTGATCTGAAAGTACGTCATACAAAAATAGCAATAGACAAACAACACTAAGTCAATCACAAATTTGAAAGACTACAGTGTATGCAATAATTGTATATACAATAGCATTGTTTACCTCAGTCAACAGCTGCGGCTCCCGTCCGTACTCGGGGGTAGGAAACCGATATCTATTGACAATGTAAGATATTGAAATATGTCTGATTATGTACCATGGAAGAAAAAATGTATAATTGCAAAAAATAAATAAAACAAACCATTGGTGGCAGAATATAACCTATAACATCCGTACCTTGACCTCTGTCACTCAAGGAGAACCGTGGGTGTTGAAGATGTCCACCATCGCCTTGGAGGTGGCCTCTCTAGTCTCGTCCTTGATGGGTATCATACAAAACGAAAATCTATTTTTGGTTCCAAGCACCCTTTTTAATGGGTTTCAGAAGGGAATTGAGAGTTAAGCACATACTCTTTCTTTACTGACCTTAATGGGTATTGCCTCCACCCACTTGGTAAAGTGATCGGTCGCCGTCAGACACCAGCTGTTGCCGTTCCTGGATTTCGTGAAGGGTCCGAGGAGGTCTACCCCTAACATTTAAAGTGTTAGAGACGATTACTTTATTCTTACACGTATCTGTGTCATACAGTATGCATATTTTCATATTTGTAAGGATACTGACACACACACACATTCTATAATATTGAACTCTGCTGTGGTCAAATAAAGAAACCATTACAAAACAACTTATCAGGGCAAAATTTGAATTGGGACACTTACCGATCAAGTGCCATGGTGAAACAACTTTGATGGGCTTCAACTCCGTCTCCACAGTCTTCGCCATCTCAAACTTCTGGCAGGCTAGACAGGGTACTGACCTTTAAGCAAAAACTTACAAATTGAAACATTGTGTGCTCTCTGACATGACATTAATTGAAATCATAATAATTTCAGATATAATAGAATGTGATTGATAAACAAAAGGTAATTTCACTTGTCCAGCTGTCTACCTCCTTGACAACTCCCCGTCAGAAGAAGCATAGGTTCATTTTGGCAATCATGCGCTTCGAAATGGCCAGCATGCATTTCGGTCAGCACGGCCTCCTTCTCCTCTTCATCAATACCCCCCCTTGTGTCTGTCTAGCGAAGACACCTCGTTAAGGGCATTTTGAATTACCATAATTGCTTACACCTATCCATTTGATTGATCAGGTTTAACTTATAGCTAGACACCTCAATATGACAGGGAGGAGACTCAGGGGGTATGCTAATTTAGCATAGAGCAGACCTAACCCACTATATTAAATTAGTCAAAACAGGAACATTTTACATCTGGATAGAAAGGAACATGTCAAAACCGGAACATTTTACATGTTAGAATGTTAGAAATGAATAAGGAAATGATCTCAACAGAGAAAAATGTCCTCATGTGTTACCTATATCCCCCCCAATAGAATCCTCATACTTTAACGATGACAGCTTCTCCATCCTGGAGGGGGAGATCAACCATTTCCAGGCCCAGGGACATGTACTAGTCTGTGGCGACCTAAATGCCAGAACTGGACAAGAACCTGACACTCTCAGCACACAGGGGGACAAACACCTACCTGGAGGTGACAGCATTCCCTCCCAAATATGCCCCCCTAGACACAACTATGATAAAACAACCAACAAAAACGGGTCACAACTCCTGCAGCTCTGTCGCACGCTGGGTCTGTACATCGTCAATGGTAGGCTTTGAGGGGACTCTTATGGTAGGTACACCTACAGTACATCCCTTGGCAGTAGTACTGTAGATTACTTTATCACTGACCTCAACCCAGAGTCTCTCAGAGCGTTCACAGTCAGCCCACTGACACCCCTATCAGATCACAGCAAAATCACAGTCTATTTGAACAGAGCAATACTCAATCATGAGGCATCAAATCCAAAGGAACTGCCTAATATTAAGAAATGCTATAGATGGAAGGAAAGTAGTGTAGAAACCTACCAAAGAACAATTAGGCAACAACAAATTCAATCCCTTTTAGACATCTTCCTGGACAAAACGTTTCACTGTAATAGTGAAGGTTTAAATTGGCAGTAGAAAACCTAAACAGTATATTTGACCTCTCAGCTTTCATATAAAATCAAACAACTTCAAGCAGACAACCTAAGAAAATTTGCAGCAATGACAAATGGTTTGATGGAGAATGCAAAAACCTGATAAAGAAATTGGGAAACCTATTCAACCAAAAACACAGAGACCCAGAAAACCTAAGCCTACGTCTTCACTATGTTGAATCTCTAAAACAATACAGAAATACACTACAAAAAAAAGAAGGAACAGCACATCAGAAATAAGCTCAGTGTAATTGAAGAATTCATAGAATCTAACCACTTCTGGGAAAATTGGAACACACTAAACAAACAACATGAAGAGTTATCTATCCAAAACAGAGACGTATGGATAAACCACTTCTCCAATCGTTTTGGTTCTATAACAAAGAACAAACAGCAAAAACATATACATGATCAAATGTAAATCTAAGAATCAACTATTACAGATGACTAGAACCCACTGGATTCTCTAATTACATTGAATGAACTACAGGACAAAATACAAACCCTCCAACCCAAAAAGGCCTGTGGTGTTGATGGTATCCTAAATGAAATGATAAAATATACAGATCACAAATTCCAATTGGCTATTCTTAAACTCTTTAGCATCATCCTCAGCTCTGGCATTGCCCCAATATTTGGAACCAAGGACTGATCACCCCAATCCACAAAAGTGGAGACAAATTTGACCCCAATAACTACCATGGGATATGCGTCAACAGCAACCTTGAGAAAATCCTCTGCACTATCATTATCAGCAGACTTGTACATTTCCTCAGTGAAAACAATGTACTTAGCAAATGTCAAATTGGCTTTTTACCAAATGACTGTATGACAGACCACGTATTCACCCTGCACACCCTAATTGACAAACAAACAAACCAAAACAAAGGCAAAGTCTTCTCATGCTTTGTTGATTTCAATTGACTCAATTTGGCATTAGGGTCTGCTACACAAATTGATGGAAGGTGGTGTTGGGGGAAAAACATTCAACATTATTAAATCCATGTACACAAACAACAAGTGTGCGGTTAAAATTGGCAAAAAAGACACACATTTCTTTCCACAGGGCCATGGGTTGAGACAGGGATGCAGCATGATCCCCCCCTCCCCCCTTCAGCATACAGTTGAAGTCGGAAATGTACATACACCTTAGCCAAATACATTTAAACTAAGTTTTTCACAATTCAAGACATTTAATCCTAGTAAAAATCCCCTGTCTTCGGTCAGTTAGGATCACCTCTTATTTTAAGAATGTGAAATGTCAGAATAATAGTAGAGAGAATGATTTATTTCAGATTTTATTTCTTTCATCACATTCCCAGTGGGTCAGAAGTTTACATACACTCAATTAGTATTTGGTAGCATTGCCTTTAAATTGTTTAACTTGGGCCAAACGTTTCGGGTAGCCTTCCACAAGCTGGTTGAATTTTGGCCCATTCCTCCTGACAGAGCTGGTGTAACTGAGTCAGGTTTGTAAGGCCTCCTTGCTCGCACATGCTTTTTCAGTTCTGCCCACAAATGTTCTATAGGATTGAGGTCAGGGCTTTGTAATGGCCACTCCAATACCTTGACTTTGTTGTCCTCAAGCCATTTTGCCACAACTTTGGAAGTATGCTTGGGGTCATTGTCCATTTGGAAGACCCATTTGTGACCAAGCTTTAACTTCCTGATTGATGTCTTGAGATGTTGCTTCACTATATCCACATAATTTTCCTCCTCATGATGCCATCTATTTTGTGAAGTGCACCAGTCCCTCCTGCAGCAAAGCACCCCCACAACATGATGCTGCCACCCCCGTGCTTCACGGTTGGGATGTTGTTCTTCGGCTTGCAAGCTTTTCCCTCCAAACATAACAATGATCATTATTGCCAAACAGTTCTATTTCTGTTTCATCAGACCAGTGGACATTTCTCCAAAAAGTACGCTCTTTGTCCCCATGTGCAGTTGCAAACCGTCGTGTGGCTTTTTATGGCAGTTTTGGAGCAGTGGCTTCTTCCTTGCTGAGCGGCCTTTCAGGTTATGTCGATATAGGGTTCGTTTTACTGTGAATATAGATACTTTTGTACCTGTTTCCTCCAGCATCTTCACAAGGTTCTTTGCTGTTGTTCTGGGATTGATTTGCACTTTTCGCATCAAAGTACGTTCATCTCTAGGAGACAGAACGCGTCTCCTTCCTGAGTGGTATGACAGCTGCATGGTCCCATGGTGTTTATACTTGCGTACTGTTGTTTGTATAGATGAACGTGGTACCTTCAGGTATTTGGAAATTGCTCCCAAGGATGAACCAGACTTGTGGAGGTCTACAAATTTTTTTCTGAGGTCTTAGCTGATTTCTTTTGATTTTCCCATGATGTCAAGCAAAGAGGCACTGAGTTTGAAGGTAGGCCTTGAAATAGTTCCACAGGTACACCTCCAATTGACTCAAATTATGTCAATTAGCCTATCAGAAGCTTCTAAAGCCATGACATCATTTTCTGTAATTTTCCAAGCTGTTTAAAGGCACAGTCAACTTAGTGTATGTAAACTTCTGACCCACTGGAATTGTGATACAGTGAAATAATCTGTCTGTAAACAATTGTTGGAAAAATGACTTGTGTCATGCACAAAGTAGATGTCCTAACCGACTTTCCAAAGCTATAGTTTGTTAACAAGAAATTTGTGGAGTGGTTGAAAAACGAGTTTTAATGACTCCAACCTAAGTGTATGTAAACTTCCAACTTCAACTGTATATATCAACAAATTGGCACTAGAACAGTCTACAGCACATGGCCTCATCTTACTACAATCTGAAGTCGAATGTCTACTGCTGATGATCTGGTGCTTCTGTCCCCAACCAAGGAGGTCCTATAGCAGCACCTAGATGTTCTGTACATATTCTGTCAAACCTGGGCCCTGACAGTAAATCTCAGTAAGACAAAAATAATGGTCTTCCAAAAAAGGTCCAGTTGCCAGGACCACAAATACAAATTCCATCTAGACACCGTTGCCCTAGAACACACACAAAAAACTATACATCCACAAAGCTGTGAACGATCTGAAAGACAAGGCACAAAGGGCCTTTAACACCATCAAAAGGAATATCAAAATAGACATACCAATTAGGATCTGGCTAAAAATTACTTAAATCAGTTATTGAACCCATTGCCTTTTATGGTTGTGAGGTCTGGGATCTGCTCACCAACCAAGAATTCACAAAACGGAACAAACATCAAATTGAGACTCTGCAAGCAGAATTCTGCAAAAATATCTTCTGTGCACAACGTAAAATACCAAATAATGGATGCAGAGTATAATTAGGCCTATACCCGCTAATTATCAAAATCCAAATTCTACAACCACCTAAAAGGAAGCGATTCCCAAACCTTCCATAACAAAGCCATCACCTTCAGAGAGATGAACCTGGAGAAGAGTCCCCTAAGCAAGCTGGTCCTGGGGCTCTGATCACAAACACAAACAGACCCCACAGAGCCCCAGGACAGCAACACAATTAGACCCAACCAATCATGAGAAAATAAGAAGATAATTACTTAACAGATTGGAAATAATTAACAAAAAAACTGAGCAAACTAGAATGCTATTTGACCCTAAACAGAGAGTACACAGTGGCAGAATACCGTGACTGACCCAAGATTAAAGAAAGCTTTGACCATGTATAGACTCAGTGAACATAGCCTTGCTAATGAGAGAGGCTGACGTAAGCAGACCTGGCTCTCAACAGAAGACAGACTATGTGCACACTGCCCACAAAATGAGGTGGAAACTGAGCTGCACTTCCTAACCTCCTGCCAAATGTATGACCATATTAGACACATTTCCCTCAGATTACACAGACCCACAAAGAAATGTAAAACAAATCCAATTTTGAGAAACTCTCATATCTACTGGGTGAAATACCACAGTGTGCCATCACAGCAGTAAGATGTGTGACCTCTCCTGAGTGGTGGAGCGGTCTTGAGGCCTCTACAGACCCGGGTTCAATCCCAGGCTGTGTCAAAACTGGCCGTGACTGGGAGTCCCATGGGGCGGCGCACAATTGCCCCAGCGTTGTTAAGTGAGGGTTTGGACGGGGGGGGGGCTTTACTTGGCCCTTGCCCTCTAGCAACTCCTTGTGGCAGGCCGGGCGCCTGCAGGCTGACTTTGGTCGTCAGTTGAACAGTGAACTCTGTTGAACTCTGACACTTGTGCAGCTGGCTACCGGGCTAAGCGGGTGGGTGTTAAAAAGCGCAGTTTGGCGGGTCATGTTTCAGAGGATGCATGACTCAACCTTTGCCTCTCCTGTGCCCATTGGGGAGTTGCAGCGATGAGACAAGCTAGCAATTGGATATCACAAAATTGGGGGGGGGGGGGAAATGGGTAAAACAACAAAAAAAAAAATTGTGTGACCTGTTGCCACAAGAACCCATATTTATTTATGTATTTTCCATTTTATACTTTAACTATTTGCACACCGTTACAACACTGTATATATATTTTTTTAATTGAACATATATTTAACTAGGCAAGTCAGTTCATTAAGAACAAATTCTTATTTACAATGACAGCCTACACTGGCCAAACCCAGACGACGCTGGGCCAATTGTGCACCGCCCTACGAGACTCCCAATCACAGCCAGTTGTGATACAGCCTGAATTTGAACCAGGGTGTCTGTAGTGATACCTCTAGCACTGAGATGCAGTGCCTTAGACTGCTGTGCCACTCGGGAGTCACTCCTGCATTGTCTTGGCTGTGTGCTTAGGGTCGTTGTCCTGTTGGAAGGTGACCCTTCACCCAAGTCTGAGGTACTGTTCGCTCTGGAGAAGGTTTTGATCAAGGATCTCTTTATACTTCACTCGGTTCATCTTTCCCTCGATTCTGACTAGTCTCCAAGTCCCTGCCGCTGAAAAACATCCCCACAGCATGATGCTGCCACCACCATGCTCCACCGTAGGGATGGTGCTAGGTTTCCTCCAGATGTGACGCTTGACATTCAGGCCAAAGAGTTCAATCTTGGTTTCATCAGACCAGAGAATCTTGTTTCTCATGGTCTGAGTGTCCTTTAGGTGCCTTTTGGCAAACTCCAAGCGGGCTGTGCCTTTTACTGAGGAGTGGCTTCCGTCTGGCCACTCTACCATAAAGTCCTGATTGGTGGAGTGCTGCAGACATGGTTGTCCTTCGGGAAGGTTCCACCATCTCCACAGAGGCACTCTGGAGCTCTGTCAGAGTGATCATCAGGTTCGTGGTCACCTCCCTGACCAAGGGCCTTCTCCCCCGATTGCTCAGTTTGGACTGCGCCCAGCTCTAGGAAGAGTCTTGGTGGTTCCAAACTTCTTCCATTTAAGAATGATGGAGGCCACTGTGTTCTTGGGGACCTTCAATGCTGCAGAAATGTTTTGGTACCTTTCTCCAGATCTGTGCCTTAACACAATCCTGTCTCGGAGCTCTACGACAATTCCTTTGACCTCATGGCTTGGTTTTTGCTCTGACATGCACTGTCACCTGTGGGACCTTATATAGGCAGGTGTGTGTCTTTCCAAATCATGTCCAATCAATTGAATATACCCCAGGTGGACTCCAATCAAGTTGTAGAAACATCTCAAGGATGATCAATGGAAACAGGATGCACCTGATCTCAATTTCGAGTCTCATAGGAAAAGGTCTGAATACTTATGTAAATAAGGTATTTCTGTTTTTTATTTTTTTTAAACTGTTTTTGCTTTGTCATTATGGGGTATTGTGTGTAGATTGTGGGAAAAAACATGATTTAATCCATTTTAGAATAAGGCTGTAACGTAACAAAATGTAGAAAAAGTCAAGCGGTCTGAATAGTTTCCGAATGCACTGTGTATATATATATAGTATATTATGAATAACATATATAAAAGACAATATCCAAAGATAAAAGTTTATTATCAATATCATGAATTAGGCATCCTATTTATAGGTCTAATGGTAACTACTTCCAAAAGAACCAATCAAACATGGATGAATGATAGTATACCTAGCTTCACATTGAAATGATGGTGTCCTTTGGGCAAATCAGATGTTAATGTCCCCTACATAAACCCAACCTCACTCTGAATTTACTGTCACATACAGCTTGTGTAAGAAAAGTTAGTTACATTCAACTGTTTAACGTTATTTAGGTTGTCTACGCAAATGAGTATGAAAACTGATCACCATCTACAAGTGTTGACATGACAGCTCAGCTGAAACAAACACAGCTTTTTTCCAAAGCTAAGCAGGGTACATAGAGGTAGGCATCTGGATGGTGGACTTGTTTACACTGAAGTGCATTACCCCTAATATGTCAGTAGGAGGTGGTGGCTTCACATTTTATTTCAATTTACCTTTTTATTTAGGTAGATGGCATGATGTTGATATATACATACCATTTTACTTTCAACATTGAAACAAGGTCAAATAAAATGTGTCTAATCAAATATAAATTCTACATCATTTCCACCACCCAATGTTTAAAATAGGATGAGCATTTTGTTTATGCTTCACCCCAAGTTCCAGTCCGTATTAGATAGAACATTAGTATTAGATGTACATTATGCCTGCCTGTGCAGAAAAAACATGTGGTTACCTAGGTTACCTCATTGGCTCACAGCAAAAACTTTACCTTTTTAAAACGTAATTATCTTGATACAAAACTACATTTAAGAAAAGTACAACATTTAAATATATATACATATCTTTATTATTTTCCCCTAACCCTACCACTCCTCCCCTAATTGGAGTAAACTAATGGACAACAACATTTAGGATTCTACTTCCAGCTTATACATACGATATCATGTTTATGGACACAATGTATTTTACAATAGTTATCTTTTGTTTGTTTTTAATCGCACCCTTCAGCTACCATCAACCCCTCCCTTCTATCTCTGAAGACCATCCAGTTTGATTTCTATTTTTCCAAATATTTTTAACTATGCTGTTTCACAAAAGTTCTGAATCTATATAAATTTTACTGACACGGTATATTTTACATTAGTTATCTTGTTGGTTTTAATCCCATCCATTTTCTATTTGCCATATACTGTATTTTTCAACTGTGCTGTGATGTTCACAAAAGTTCTGATCCTTTCTATTCTCATAGTTTCTACAGATTGTAAATTAAAGATATTTTTTTTTTGCTAAAAGTGTTATTGTATTATTGATCGATTGACTATGACTTTTCAAAACACCCAGTAGTGCTATCTGCAGAGTTAGCTCCAGGTAAATGTTGCACTTCTTCAACCATTCCTGGACCTGAGACCAAAAACAAGCTTGATATGGACAGTACCAAAACAAATGATCTAATGGTTCCGGCTCTTCACAACAAAATCTGCAGAGCTGGGATGGTTGTATCCCCCATATATATAACATTCTATTGGTTGCAAGAATTTTGTGTAATGATTTCAATTGAAAATTCTAAGTTTTCAATCCGGCGTTGTTTTGTGTATCAGTTCATAAACCATGTGCCATGTAATCGGTACATCGAAAATCTCTTCCCAACTATTTTGCACTCTATATGGCACAGCTGTAAAATGTTTGTTCCTTAAATGAAACTGGTATACATTTTTTATTTATCACAATTTTCTTCAACCAATTTTGTTTTTTAATGCAGGGCCAACAGACAAGTTCCTTGATCCGTCCCTTTTTTCCAATTTTTGCATAAAATAACATACCCAAATCTAACTGCCTGTAGCTCAGGACCAGAAGCAAGGATATGCATATTCTTGATACCATTTGAAAGAAAACACAAGTTTGTGGAAATGTGAAATTAATGTTGGATAATATAACACATTAGATATGGTAAAAGATCATACAAAGAAAAAAACATGTGTTTCTTTGTTTGTTTTTTATACCATAATCTTTGAAATGCAAGAGAAAGGCTATAATGTATTATTCCAGCCCAGGCCCAATTTAGATTTTGGCCACTAAATAGCAGCAGTGTATGTACATTGTGTTAGACTGATCCAATGAACCATTGCATTTATCAAGACTGCCCAAATGTGCCTAATTGGTTTATTAGTACATTTTCAAGTTCATAATTGTGCACTCTCCTCAAACAATAGCATGGTATTCTTTCACTGTAATAGCTACTGTAAATTGGACAGTGCAGTTAGATTAACAAGAATTGTCCTGAGAAATGTTCATGTTACTTACAACCTCATGCTAATCACATTAGCCTACATTAGCTTATCAGTCCCGTGGGGGGGACACCAATCCTGTAGTGGTTTTTAATGATCTTATGTAAGGTATTTACTTACCAAGGTTAGGCCTTACATGCATTATAAAATATTTATGTCCAGATTCATTTCTAGGCTACAACCAATTTACCTCTGCTAAGTGCAAGAGAGACTAACACTAACAAGTACAAGAATATTGGTAATTTAAGTGCTAATCAAATATATATCATTACAATTAAATCAAGCTTTAAATATTAAAATTAAAGATGAAATCAAGCTTTGGTTTGATTAAGATGCCATTGTCTTTCATCGATCATTGATTGTGAAATAAAATGCAAAAGGAAAAGCGCTGGATTCCTCCTTGTAAAAACCGTTTGACTCATCCCAATATTGTTTATTATGTTCTCGATGGTTGAAATCCACCCACGTGTCCGCTGAATTCCCATGCCAAGTGGACGATGGGGATGTTGAATCGCACTCAGGTGAGCTCACACTTGTTGGACTCGCCATATGTTCCATGCAAACCTGTGATACGGGTAAGTAAGAGTCATGGTGGTGGTGAAGATAGTCAGGAATTTCACCGAAGTGATCAGCCATGCGCAAAGTCTCAGTCAGTGCCCAAATGTAGTTGTGCGCAAGACGCAACGTTTCAATCTTGGTCAGTTGGGCATCGTCCGGCAGAGCAGGCAGGATGCTTCTCAGAACATCCAATGCGGAGTTGAGACCGTGCATGCGATGCCTTTCCCTGTCGTTTGCCTTCGTCCTACGATTTACCCTCTGTCTGGGAAGTTTTAACCCTGTTTTTGATTTCATTCGATTTTTGCATTTTTCCCCATGATGTGTCAATTTCTTTCTGTAATTACTGATGTTGACCACAGTGAATTCTTCTTCTGGCTTGTCCTCTGGAGAACTTACGTCAGCCCTCACTGCTTCTTTAGTTAGGCACCGCTTAACAGAGTCGCACAGCAATTTGGGTGACATTCTGCAAAATAAAATCATGATATGGCATTGAAACGAGATCATGAAAATAATGAGATTAGGCCTACATTAAACAAAATCCCAAATACCCTTTACAAACATACATGGAGGAAAAAATGTATATGTGCCCTGATGTACAACATCACTTACCTATGACAGATACAGCTTGGGTTGAGTGGGAAGGAGTCGCGTGTCTTTTGGCTTCACTTTGTTGATGCACTGCCTGGCTGTATTAATTTGTGACAGGCGTCCGTTCTCTCATCTCAGGGTTCTTCTGTACCTTCTGTAGGCTATATAAGTGCTGCGGACAATGGAGAGTTGATGCGCAACTCTGCCATTTTATGTCCCCTTTATCTTATCTGTCTGTATAGAGTGCGCCTGGATCAACAGCAGCTGCCAAGTGCCTAATTTTCCAAGTACCCTAAGTTGCCAAGTTTGCCAAGTAGCCTAATTTGCATTGCTTGGAGATGTATAAAGCATTTCCCTAATGATACATCTGAAATGAGTTTAAGCAGCTATTTAGCAACGTTTTCGGGTGGTTCTTAATCTAAAACCAATAAATACTGTTAGATAGTACTGCACTGTTGGAGCTAGGAACACGAGCATTTCGCTACACCCGCAATAACATCTGCTAAATATGTGTATGTGAGACCAATGCAATTTGATTTGAAATGATGTATGTACCAATAAAGTGATATATATTTCATTACTCCACTTGGATACAAACTGATGGTATGTGTTTTTCCTCCCAATACGCACACGACCAAAGCAAAATAAGAGTATTCCCTCTGCTATGCCATCGTTCATTTCGAGTTTCAGCACAGTTTCGTGCTTTTATCTGTGAGTGCAGAACATAATTGCTATTCAAATATCATCCACCACCCCGTATCATTTCATTCAGTTTGGATAAATTGGACACAGATGGGTAGCCTACACAGGCCTATATATGGTGATTTATTCATAATGATTTGTTTCATTAATATACAGCACAACCGTTCTCAAATTTTCACTTTCATTTCTTGTAGAATTCCCCAAAAATCTCAAACATCATTAAAACTTCACACTTGATAACTGGGTTTGCTTGGAGACACTGTAGGGGCCGTGCGCCAAACTATTTGGCACTTAGTTGAACCGTGACAAACAACAGCTTTCCTCTAGCAGTTATGATTTCTTTTTCGAACAATTTGGCGCTTACAAAAATTACAAAAAAATGCACATTCACAATAATCTATATGATATGTGCCCACAAAGAATTAATCCACAAATATGCTTTCGAATATTTACATTTTGAAAGAGATTGCGCTTGGAAAGGTGTTGTGCTGCGCGACATTACGCAGGGGCTCACGTCACAAACAATTATTGAAGGAGTGAAACGTTTGGTCTGTGGTAACAAGACAAAGGTTCTATCTCTTTGTCTAGTCCATAAAAGCTTTGTGTATGCTTTGACGTGGTAGTGATTCTGTGCGCTTTGACATCTCCAAAAAAAACAGTATCACCTGAAAATCAAGAGCGCATTCTATTTTTATAAAATAAAATATATTTTAAAATTAAAACATACTTAAATTGTATCTTCATTATCAAGATATATGTTCCCCATTCTGTGAATGATATAGAGAAAGCGTTTGGTAGCCCTGTAAGACAAACAGTATAGGCTATCATTTTAGATTGCCTACAAGTGAACACAAAAGCAAACCTTAACTTTCTATCTAAATATGTATTTTGGGAGCACTCTGATAACCATATGCTTTCAATAAAATGGACAAATATGCCAAGTAGATAGGAGATGTTGCCTTGCTGTTATAAAAGGCACGAAAAGTCCAAAGTAAACTAAATATTACCGCTTTACAAATAATCATTGATGCCAAATCCATATTCGGGTACAATGGACAGGTGTGAGCTGTCAGTCTTCCCCCTTGATTTTTATCAGTGTTGTGTAGTGTCTTGCTTGTTATGCAAAGTATAGGCAAACATAGACAGCCCAGTTGCTGTGGAAATGGGAGATATCGGGAAAGAGTTGGTACGAAAGTGATTTAACAATATTTAACAATAAACTAAGCTAGCTCGAGAGCAGGTGATACCTGCACCAGTCTCGTGATTAACACTTCTACTACTTCACTTTACATCTGTTGTAATTATTTATTAAACGAAATCTATTTATTATTATTTTAGCAAACAGAAGTACCAGGTGGGGCTTTATTTTCGTCTTAAGCTTTTGTTTGAAGGACCTTTGGAGAGGGCAATCAAAGTCTAAAAACTCGCTGACCAGATTGTTGCCATCCATTTGGTACAAACTCGCGGCGAACCAATTGAATTTGTCCCCTCTTGTTCAGACACGAAAAAGGGCTGCATATAGAGAAAAAAGGGAAACATTTCTAAGAAAGAAAAACAACTTAAAAAAACATTGAATTACAACCCGGAGGCCATATGTACACCTTTTTGTGTATATTCTAACAATGTCTCTCCTTTAGAAAGTAGTATGTGCGCCATTGGAGACGCGTGCGCTTTTGGAGAGCTGTGCGCATCTTGACCAGAATGACCCTGAGCACACTTATCGCAAGAAGTAATTCGGTTTTGATGTGCTTTAGAGATTTATTTTAACATGCTATTTAATGTGTTCCAATACCTATAGCTTTTGATGACAATACACCAATTATAGAGGAATAGCAAACCGACTCGTGCTTGAACATGTTCTTTGTGGTTTCAGGGTCAAATGAATACAGTTATTTTGCCTGCTTGTACAGGTTTGAGGCCCTGCGGTTTGAAATCTAAATGGAATAGTGTTTTGACGAAAACTGGTCGATCTCGCTCAGCACGCAAGCAAACTGCAAGTTTCTTCCATCTTTATTATAACTAACTTTACGATTTTATCAATGTGTTTGGTCCATAGTCGATGGACAAAAACATACAATGTGAAAAAACAACAACGATTTTGTTAGACTTTCCATACAACAAAAGTGTTCCATTACAGTAAATTTGATATTTTATCCTATAAAAAATATTCTTACCTGTTGTCCGTATTGGAGTCCTACAGTGGAATTAATAACACTCTTTGTAATACTGCGCTGTAATAATAGTCTCTCTATTCTATTTACAGTACCAGTCAAAAGTTTGGACACACCTACTCATTCAAGTGTTTTTCTTTATTTTGACTAGTTTCTACATTGTAGAATAATAGTGAAGACATCAAAACTATGAAATAACACATGTGGAATTATGTAGTAACCAAAAAAGTGTTAAACAAATCAAAATATATTTTGTATTTTAGATTCTTCAAAGTAGCCACCCTGTGCCTTAATGGCAGCTGTGCAGACTCTTGGTATTCTCTCAATCAGCTTCACCTGGAATGCTTTTCCAGCAGTCTTGAAGGAGTTCCCACATATGCTGAGCACTTGTTGGCTGCTTTTCCTTCACTCTGCGGTCCAACTCATCCCAAACCATCTCAATTGCGTTGAGGTCAGGTGATTGTGGAGGCCAGGTCATCTGATGCACCACTCCATCACTCTCCTTCTTGATCAAATACTGTTGCCCTTACACGGCCTGGAGGTGTGCTAGGTCATTGTCCTGTTGAAAAACAAAAAATAGTCACACTAAGCGCAAACCAGATGGGATGGCGTATCGCTGCAGAATGCTGTGGTAGCCATGCTGGCTAAGTGTGCCTTGAATTCTAAATAAATCAATGACAGTGTCACCAGCAAAGCACCCCCACACCATCACACCTCTTCCTCCATGCTTCACGGTGGGAACCACACATGCAGAGAACATCCGTTCACCTACTCTGCGTCCCACAAAGACACGGCAGTTGGAACCAAAAACCTCAAATTTGGACTCATCAGACGAAAGGACAGATTTCCACCGGTCTAATGTCCATTGCTCGTGTTTCTTGACCCAAGAAAGTCTCTTGTTCTTATTGGTGTCCTTCAGTAGTGTTTTCTTTGCAGCAATTCGACCATGAAGGCCTGATTCACGCAGTCTCCTCTGAACAGTTGATGTTGAGATGTGTCTGTTATTTGAACTCTGTGAAGCTGTCACGTTCCTGACCTTATTTCCTTTGTTTAGTCTTTGTTTAGTTGGTCAGGACGTGAGCTGGGTGGGCATTCTATGTTTTGTGTTTCTATGTTGGGTTTATTGTTTGGCCTAATATGGTTCTCAATCAGAGGCAGGTGTTTGTCATTGTCTCTGATTGGGAACCATATTAAGGTAGGCTGTTTTCACTGTTTGTTTGTGGGTGATTGTTCCTGTTCGTGTGTTCATGTTTTATATGTTCTCAAGTTCAGGACTGTAGCGTCGTTGGTTTCGTTCTGTTTATTGTTTTGTTAGTATTTAAGAGTATTCAAATAAATATGGATACATACCACGCTGCGCTTTGGTCCTCCTCTCCTTCAACCAACGACGAGAGTCGTTACAGAAGCATTTATTTGAGCTGCAATTTCTGAGGCTGGTAACTCTAATGAATGTATCCTTTGCAGCAGAGGTAACTCTGGGTCTTCCTTTCCTGTGGCTGTCCTCATGAGAGCCAGTTTCATCATAGCGCTTGATGGTTTTTGAGACTGCACTTGAAGAACCTTTCAAAGTTCTTGACATTTTCCAGATTAACTGACCTTCATGTCTTAAGTAATGATTGACTGTTGTTTCTCTTTGCTTATTTGAGCTGTTCTTGCCATACACTTTTTTGGTTACTACATGATTCCAAATATGTTATTTCATTGTTTTGATGTCTTCACTATTAATCTACAATGTAGAAAATAGTAAAAATAAAGAAAAACCCTGGAATGAGTAGGGGTGTCCAAACTTTTGACTGGTACTGTATATCTGGAATGTTTATGGATTATGCTTGATATGCCTTGAAATTGACTGAGCTGTAGGCCTACCAAATCAAACTAGGAGTAAGTGCCACTGTGAAAAGGACTTAATCATTATGACTGTAAAATCCACACTTTTGTTGCTTTTGTAACCAAATCCTGCAAATTGTAATAACCAGGAAAAAAACGCAAATAGATGTCATTTAATTGAATATATTTTTATTGCTAATGATTTGTTATGGAATCAATAGCCTGTACTTCTCTACATCTCTAGCAATATGGCCGGGCATGGTTGTTTACTGTCATGGGAGACTATTTACTATCAAGTTGCTGTAATGGTGTTAGTAAGGCCAGTAGGTGGCATTATTGTTGTTCCTCTTTAACATGGGTCAGACAGGATGTCAACGTCAGAGAGCAGTGGCAGATAGCCTACATTGGGATGGCACACATTGGAAGGTCATGTAGGCCTCTATGGTGTCATATAAATGCTCCTATCAGGCCAATACTATTCTGGGAATAGTATAACTCCCCATGTTATGAAACCCAGCATAGTTTAACATAACACCAGCAGCAGTAACAATTGATGTGCTGTGAGCATTCCCACAAAATCAATTGGCTACTGCATTATTCCAGCAGGCAGCCGCACATTGGCAGTAAATGAAGTGAATTACTGTGCCCCAGGACAATTGAAAGATTCCATGCATTACATGAATCCTTTTGGACTTCTAAAAACATGAACTTTTGAAAGCCTTAATAGTTGTGGAAATGATTTCGTTGAATATTGAATAGGACATTACTCATCCTTTTTCTCAAATTAGAATGTTACCAGTGTATGCCAATTATTTTACGCACAATTTTTAAAGTCTTTGCTATTTGCTCAAATAGATGTTTCTCTCATAGTGTACAATATCAATTATTAGTTACACTATGTCCTTGTGTTATCATACTGGGAGTGTAATGTAAGCGGGCAGCCAGAGGGCGGCGTGCGGGTCTGTAGGTATACCAGTTGCTATTTGCTCCATCTCTGATTCTCCTCAATATCAAGTGTGACTATAGGCTATTTAGTGTGGTGTCAATCAAATGATTCATAGTGTCACGCCTGCTCCCGTTCTTCCCCCCCTGGCGCTCGAAGGCGCCAAGCTGCCCTGCATTCCGCACTCCTGCCACCATCCTTTACGCACACCTGCCTTCCCTCGTCACGCGCTTCATCGATATTGGACTCACCTGGATTCACTCAATCACCTGTTTATTACCTCCCCTATATTTGTCAGTTCCCCAGCTCTGTTCCCCGCTGCTGCATTGTTTGTCATTGTGTATCTGTGTTCTGACGCTGTTGCTGTCTTGCTCTTTGTCTGTTCATAATTAAATGTCAACTCCCCGTACCTGCTTCTCATCCCCGCGTCGGCCCTTACACAGCCTATAGGCTACAAAGAGCATGCTTGGAGAAGCACAGATCAAAGTTAGATTCTTAAGGTAGTTGCTGGGATGGTGTAAATAAATCTAGGATGCAGTACACACTGCAATGGTGTCAGGAGAATTATGTTCTCCGTGTTAATAAACCCAATTGAATGAATTACTCAGCCTGAAACCCAGAATTTGTAGGAAACTGGTTGGAATGAATCAGACGGAGGCCCAGTCACAATATTCAGATAATTTATTTACGAGAGCGCGCTGCCTATCATTTCCTGTACATTGGTCTATATACCTCACATTTTGTCATAAATGTCCCTCCTCCTCTCAGATGCAATGGCAACATAGTTCACAAGTCTTCCTGTCATACATTGTCTGCCACCTGTTATACAATCTACAACACGACCAAGGTCTCTCCCCTCCCTGGGTGGGGACAGAATGTCCTGTAAGGAACACAGTAGTAGAGCTTGTCTGTCGATAGCTCCTCTTATCTCATACATTGTCTCACACTTGCACCCTGCTTACATACTAAAAAGGAACAAAAAGTCCTTGTCGTAATTCTGACTAAAACTACACACATCAGATTTATAGAGGTATGATTCTAATAAATTTCATACAATCATAAAATGACAGGGTAGTTTTAGTTATAGTTCTACGTTAAATGTATACATCATTTAGTCATTATTCATAAAATCCATAACAAATGGATATTCCAACCCTCAGCCCCGGCCTGCTCTGCCCTTGCTGATCAAAACCTTTTTAGTGTGCTGTCTATCCAATGCTGTGCTGTGTAGGCCTACAGAACCTGTTCAAGAGGAGAGTCAAAAGCTTCCGAATTGTTTTGGGGGGGGGATTAGGCCCTATTCCAAAAATTGTGCGCGGTCTAGCCTATAGCCTATGTTCTGTTCACTTTGAGAAGGAGAGCGCAAAGATGAGGTTAACTTTGATAGCTCGCTACTACTATAATTGATTTGAATAAAAACAGCATGTTTCTTCATCTTACCCATTATGTATTTATCAGAGTTATTGACCTCACAATAAACCAGATTCGAGTAACTTTGTGGTCCTGAAACTTGAAACAGCAGCTGCGGCACAATCAATTGGAAATGGACAGTTCATAGTGCTGAAAGTAATTAATTTCGAGTAGGAATAATCCATTTCAACGTCTTCATTTTAATTATATTTGACTAACAACAAGATAGCTTTGTGTTGGAGCTTATTTCTCCCTATTTAAGAAGTAAGAGGTAGGCCTACCTGTTTGACAAACAAACTTAAGCTATAGGCTCCATAGTAGGCTGCTGAGGGGAGGACGGCCCATACAGTAATAATGGCTGGAACTGAGTAAAAGGAACGGCACAAAACACAAGGAAGCCATGTGTTTGATACCATTCCACTCATTCCACTTGAGCCCATCCTCCCAAATTAAGGTGCCACCAACCTCGTGTGATTGGCTAATAGCCACGGGAAGTAGGGTTTCTGAGGGTGCTGCAGCACCCCCTGATAAATCACAATTTATCAATTTATCAATTGCTAAAACACAATTTCTGAAACCTTGCTCCATTTCCTGAAAACATTAAACACAAAACCTCATCTTCAAGCACTATTTACATAACCTCTGACTCCTCTCGCAAAATGAAACATTCGCCTCAAAACAGTTTTACCTGTGTTCAAAATCAAACACTGCTCTCAAATCATAAACAAAGTGATCAAAATGATATACACTCTCAAGCAGTCAGTAAACAATACACCGAAAAATAGAAAACACATTGTTCAAAACATACAATTCTCAGGGAGATGTAAATTTTTAAATCTAAAAAAATATTCATATTTTTCTGTCATTGTCTTTTGATGAACGAAAACATGTTCTATCATAGTAGCTCAAAATTGATCCGAAATTACTACTCTGCTTTGCTCATTGCAATTTTGTTTTTTGTTCTTCCTCCTCCTTGTACCCCTATTTTTACAGTACTGTACCCTGCATCTCACAAACTTGTCCTTTGTATCTGTGATACTGTAATTCTTGTTCTTTGTTGATATGAACCTGCAACCAGTCAAAATCTATTGAGCAGTCAGTACTGTTACTAAATGGAAAGCACAATGTTCAGGGCCATACAATTTGTCCATTGTACAGTATACAGCCTACAATGCACTGTACTACAGTATACAATATTAAAAGGGACAAAAATCAAAGGAGTAAACATGTGATCAATGTGCTTCTTCTTGTCTTTGGGCTGGGTCAGGCCAGAGCACTTCGTCGACATCACAAGGAATATCGTCCCTCCTGAGGCAACGGGGGAAGAAGCCTCTTGTGTGCCGTATCCAGCCCTGACATGATTCCTCACCTATATCACCACAGGCTAAATCCATGGCTTGCAGCAGATTTACTCTGGTGTAGGGTTGTCTATCATACACTTTCCATCTCCAAGAGGAGAAAAACTCCTCAATCGGATTCAGGAAAGGCGAGTATGGAGGGAGGTACAAGTTCATAAACTGCCCATTGATGTTAAACCATTCCCTTACCTGAGCAGCTCGGTGGAAACTGACATTGTCCCACACTATCACATAGGTGGGAATGGGATTCTCATTTAGCTCTCGACCCTGCTGCTCTTGAACCTGCTGCTCAAATAAAATATCTCTTAGATTGGCAATAAATCTTAGAAGGTGCTGGGTGTTATATGGCCCGAGTGTAACATGGTGATGTAGAACACCATGGTTGCTGATAGCAGCACAGATTGTGACATTGCCACCTCGTTGACCAGGGACTGTCCAATCATGTTTCGGCCTCTCCTTCTCCTCTTTGTTAGATTGAAGCCTGCTTCATCGACAAAGATGAACTCATGGGGTCTGTCCAAGGATTCCAAGTCAAATATTGTCTGTGTAGAAACACAATATACTGTATGTAGGATTTTGTAAGTCGTACAGAGACAGTGCTATACTGTAGAGTACAATTAGGCTTCTGATTCACATACATTGTATGTACTGAAGAGTAATGTCATTCACATAGTATGTGTAAGTACTGTAGACAATCTGGATTACAGTAAATGTTTCTGAATGTACACTTACTTGCACATACTGAGCTCGCAGTTCTTTCACCCTTGGTGAGTTGCGCTCAAAAGGTACTCTGTATACTTGTTTCATTCGCATCCTGTTACGATGGAGGACACGGTCAATTGTGAAAATGCTCACACTGTCGATTCCCTGGAAGTGTGTGTTGTCTTGTATCACTCGTTCCTGGATTTCTCTGAGTCGTATTGCATTATCTTGAAGGACCATGCCAACTATAACGGCCTCTTGCTCCCGAGTGAATATAGCTGTCCTTCCACCTGCATGTGGCAGCCTTGCAATTCTACAAAAGGTAGTTGTGCAGTTACAAAACATATTCATGCAGTACAATACATACAGTGATTAACTTTACAAATGTCTATTGAAACAGCTGCATATAGTGTAGTACAGTAAATTTGCAATTACAAAAATACAGTAGTATACTGTACCTGTTCTCTTCTCTGAATGTCCTTACTGTGGTGGACACAGAAAATCAGCTCAAATTGGGTTGCACTCTAAGTCCTGCTTCCGTCATTGTCAGTCCATGGACAAGAACATGGTCTATAACTGTTGCTCGAATTTCATCAGATATTTCCACTCTTTGTCTTCCTCTTCCTCTCCGTCCTCCTCTTCCTCTTTCTTGCCCTCCTCCTCCTCTTCCTCCTCGTCGCCCACCTCGCATACGCACTCGTCCTCGTCCTCTCACATTGTTTCTTCTATCCATTCTCAGACTTTCTCCTTCTGACCTTCAACAACCTGTTTGCTCTCTGAACTGGCTTATATTGGTTGTGTCGCATCATTTGAAACAGGTTAAATAAATTTTTAGTGGTTGTGTTCAATCAATGACATGTGTTCTCTATTTGTATTTGATTGTTGCCACTTGTGTTTACCAGTATGGATGACATGTGCATTAGAGTGCAGAATGTGTTTTGAGAACGAGAATGTGTTTAGAGTTTTGCTGAAAAGTCTAAGTGAGACCTGCAAATTGTGTTTTACCATGTGAAATGGTTTAAGGTATTGACAACAGACTGCATAATTAGCTAAATGAGTCCAGGCAGCTGAGAACTTTGTTCAGCCAATGGGTTTTAGGGTTTTAGCAATTGAGAAAAACTGTAATATAAAATATAAAACCCATCTTCCCATGGCCATGTATAGGAAGTCCATAGATTTGTAGGCTATATCCCTCCACTCAACATGCGCTCTTATAGTAGATTGCCTCCATGTCAGTTAAGAAAACATGGACTTGAATTGAGGGGGTATGTGAGGTTACGCAATAGGCCTACCTTTTATTAAAGAAAATGGACAAAAGCACAGGCCTACCCCTTGCTAGTTTAAGATTTTGAAAAAAAAGATCAAACTGATCTGATTATATTAAGTGATCTATAACATTGCTTTGGTACGCGATGCTTTATGCTAGAAACAAGCTGTAAAATACCCGGAAAGACATGACTCCAAGGCATATGGGGATATCATTGTTTCATTTCTTAGACATTCAGAGGCAGAGCTACAACCAACTATAGCCGAGGTCCAAGGGGACAAAAAAAAAAATAATTGGTTGGGAAGTAATCTAATTCTGTCGCTCTCAATTGATTAAGCAATTGATTTTCGGTACAATAGAAGATGTTTGAACCCAAGACAGCTTTTAGGTTAACACTTGGTATAGGCGCCTGGCAACCAACTTTATTGCGCATTGAAGCCACCCACTGTATTGGAGTGCCCCTGCCTGCCTTCTGCCTGCTGTGCTAGCGGGAAGCAGGGACGGCCGGTAGACAGTGTCCTTCGCCCCCGCCTGTCGGGCACAGCAAGCTAGCACAAGGTGTCACTAACTAGCAAGCTAGTTAGCACACGGGAGGCGGGGTTGACCAGTAGACAGTGTCCTTCGCCCCCGCCTGTCAGGCACCGTTTAAAGACGGTGAGGGCAGGCAGGAGTGAAGGAAATTCAGATAATAATTACATTTCCCTTTTGACCCACATTCAAAAGTGTCAGAAAATAGGTTGTCACTTTCCATTGACTATGATGTAATATGCAAACATTTCTCAAGTATATTAGAAAACACTCTAAAACACTCCACACTAACTCATATTACATCAGAATCTCAAATTTATCAAATTTATTTATAAAGCCTTTTTTATATCAGCCGATGTCACAAAGTGCTATTCAGAAACTCAGCCTAAAACCCCAAAGAGCAAGCAATGCAGACGTAGAAGCACGGGGGCTAGGATAAACTTCCTAGAAAGGTAGAAACTTAGGAAGAAACCTAGAGAGAAACCAGGCTCTGGGGGGTGGCCAGTCCTCTTCTGGTTGTGCCGGGTGGAGATTATAACAGTACATGGCCAAGATGTTCAAACGTTCATAGATGACCAGCAGGGTCAAATAACAATAATCACAGTAGTTGTAGAGGATGCAACAGGTCACCACATCAGGAGTAAATGTCAGTTGGCTTTTCATAGCCGATCATTCAGAGTTAGAGACAGCAGGTGTGGTAGAGAGAGAGAGTCGAAAACAGCAGGTCAGGGACAAGGTAGCATGTCAGGTCAGGGTTCCATAGCCGCAGGCAGAATAGTTGAAACTGGAGCAGCAGCATGACCAGGTGGACTGGGGACAGCAAGGAGTCATCAGGCCAGGTAGTCCTGAGGCATGGTCCTAGGGCTCAGGTCCTCCGAGAGAAAGAGAAAGAGAAAAAGAGAGAGAGAGAGAGAGAGAGAGAGAGAGAGAGAGAGAGAGAGAGAGAGAGAGAGAGAGAGAGAGAGAGAGAGAGAGAGAGAGAGAGAGAGAGAGAGAGAGAGAGAGAGAGAGAGAGAGAGAGAGTACTTAAATTCACACCAGATAAGACAGGAGAAATAAGAGAGAGAGAGAGAGAGAGAGAGAGAGAGAGAGAGAGAGAGAGAGAGAGAGAGAGAGAGAGAGAGAGAGAGAGAGAGAGAGAGAGAGAGTACTTAAATTCACACCAGATAAGACAGGAGAAATAGAGAGAGAGAGAGAGAGAGAGAGAGAGAGAGAGAGAGAGAGAGAGAGAGAGAGAGAGAGAGAGAGAGAGAGAGAGAGAGAGAGAGAGAGAGAGAGAGAGAGAGAGAGAGAGAGAGAGAGAGAGAGTACTTAAATTCACACCAGATAAGACAGGAGAAATAAGAGAGAGAGAGAGAGAGAGAGAGAGAGAGAGAGAGAGAGAGAGAGAGAGAGAGAGAGAGAGAGAGAGAGAGAGAGAGAGAGAGAGAGTACTTAAATTCACACCAGATAAGACAGGAGATATACTCCAGATATAACAGACTGACCCTAGCCCCCCGACATAAACTATTGCAGCATAACAATAGGCCTGCGTCTTGTGACCGTAGTGTATGTGTAGGTATGTACAACAGGACCAAATCTGACAGATAGGTAGGCGCATGCCCATGTAATGCTTTGTAGGTTAGCAGTAAAACCTTGAAATCACCCTAGCCTTAACAGGAAGCCAGTGTAGAGAGGCTAGCACTGGAGTAATATGATCAATTTTTTTGGGTTCTAGTCAAGATTCTAGCAACCATGTTTAGCACTAACTGAAGTTTATTTAGTGCTTTATCCGGGTAACCGGAAAGTAGAGCATTGCAGTAGTCTAATCTAGAAGTGACAAAAGCATGGATAAACTTTTCTGCATTCTTTTTGGACAGAAAGTTTCAAATTTTTGCAATGTTACAAAGATGGAAAAAAGCTGTGGTTGAAATAGTCTTGATAAGTTCATCAAAAGAGGGATCGGGGTCCAGAGTAACGCTGAGGTCCTCACAGTTTTATTTGTACAACCATCAAGACTAATTGTCAGATCCAACAGAAGATCTCTTTTTTTCTTGGGACCTAGAACTAGCATCTCTGTTTTGTACGAGTTTAAAAGTAAGACATTTGCCGCCATCCATTTCCTTATGTCTGAAACACGGGTGTACGGGTAGGGCAATTTTGAAATGTACAGCTGTGTATCGTCCGCATAGCAGTGAAAGTTAACATTATGTCACCAAGAGGTAAAATATAAAGTGAAAACAATAGTGGTCCTAAACGGTATCTTGAGGAACACCAAAACTTACAGTTGACAAACTGATATCTTTCCGACAGATAGGATCTTAACAAGGCCAGAACTTGTCCGTGTAGACCAATTTGGGTTTCCAATCTCTCCAAAAGAATGTGGTGATCGATGGTGTCAAAATCAGCACTAAGGTGTAGGAGCACGAGGACAGATGCAGAGCCTTGGTCTGACGCATTTAAAAGGCTGAATGATGTCTCTGAACAAAACTTTAGTTTTTTCCCCCGTATTTGAATTAAGCTGTTTACAACAACAGAAATATAGCTGCAAGCAGCCATGCCGGGGTTCAAGCTTTGGACACATTGCATTTGGATTAGTTACTTCTGTAGTCCTTGCCACCCTTACCAGATATCAGAACTCAACATCAAACAGATCATGCAATATGCTTTTGATGTATTTTAGACCGTTTTCAATTATGTTGACTACTTTAAACGTCTTCTTCTCCAGAAGTGCTGGACCGATTGACACCAAATTTGTTACATAGCATCTATTTCCAAGACTCTAGCTCAAACAATATGGCTGCCATCAGAAAATGAGCATGCATTAATGGTTTTCCTGTCAAACACAATCAAACTCTACAGCTTAGCTAGACTAACATCCCTGAGCATGTGTGCCAAATTTCATCACTCTGAGTCAAACAAATCAAGAGAAATAAACATGTCCCCGTTATAGCACAACCCATATAAACATGTGCCCATTATAGGGCCACCATGTGGTCGATCTAAAATTAAGGCGGTTATACAATTTTTAAAACATTTATAATAATGGAGCTGTGAGTTGGAAGCAGGTGCAGGTGAAAAGTTTAATGAAACCAGGACTGAGACAATTGCATGTGGCTACACGCCGGTACACAAAAATAATACCACCTGGTGAGTGAACATAATAGAGTGACATACAGTTGAAGTCAGAAGTTTACATACACTTAGGTTGGAGTCATTAAAACAATTTTTTAACCACTCCACAAATTTCTTGTTAAACAAAATATAGTTTTGGCAAGTCGGTTAGGACATCTACTTTGTGCATGACACAAATAATTTTTCCAACAATTGTTTACAGACAGATTATTTCACTTATAATTCACTGTATGTCAATTCCAGTGGGTCAGAAGTTTACATACACTAAGTTGGCTGTGCCTTTAAACAGCTTGGAAAATTCCAGAAAATGATTGTCGTGGCTTTAGAAGCTTCTGATAGGCTAATTGACATAATTTGAGTCAATTGGAGGCGTACCTGTGGATGTATTTCAAGGCATACCTTCAAACTCAGTGCCTCTTTGCTTGACATCATGGGAAAATCAAAAGAAATCAGCCAAGACCTCAGAAAAAGAATTGTAGATCTCCACAAGTCTGGTTCATCCTTGGGAGCAATTTCCAAATGCCTGAAGGTACCACGTTCATCTGTACAAACAGTAGTACGCAAGTATAACCACCATGGGACCATGCAGCCATCATACCGCTCAGGAAGCGGAGAGATGAACGTACTTTGGTGCGAAAAGTGCAAATGAATCCCAGAACAACTGCGAAGGAC
The DNA here is from genome assembly GCF_045679555.1 of Salvelinus alpinus. NCBI lineage: Eukaryota > Metazoa > Chordata > Actinopteri > Salmoniformes > Salmonidae > Salvelinus > Salvelinus alpinus. The sequence continues at coordinate 38,396,978 of NC_092088.1, read as the reverse complement.
ATTGTGAAGATGCTGGAGGAAACAAGTACAAAAGTATCTATATCCTCAGTAAAACGAGTCCTATATCGACATAACCTGAAAGGCCGCTCAGCAAGGAAGAAGCCACTGCTCCAAAACCACCATAAAAAAAACAGACTATTGTCACGCCCTGACCTTAGAGAGCCTTTTGATTTCTCTATTTGGTTAGGTCAGGGTGTGATTTGGGTGGGCATTCTAGTTTTTCTATTTCTTTGTTGGCCGGGTATAGTTCCCAATCAGAGGCAGCTGTCTATCGTTGTCTCTGATTGGAGATCATACTTAGGCAGCCTTTTTTCCACTTTTAGTTTGTGGGATGTTGTTTGTGGTTAGTTGCTTTCTGCATTGCATGTAGCTTTACGTTCGTTTTTGTATTTTGTATTTTTTTTGTGTCATTTAAATAAAAGTAAAATGTACGCCTACCACGCTGCACTTTGGTCTAATTCTTCCATCAACGAACGTGACAACTATGGTTTGCAACTGCACATGGGGACAAAGATTGTACTTTTTGGAGAAATGTCCTCTGGTCTGATGAAACAAAAATATAACTGTTTGGCCATAATGACCATCGTTATGTTTGGAGGGAAAAATGGGGAGGCTTGCAAGCCAAAGAACACCATTCCAACTGTGAAGCATGGGGGTGGCAGCATCATGTTGTGGGGGTGCTTTGCTGCAGGAGGGACTGGTGCACTTCGCAAAATAGATGGCATTATGGGGAAGGAAAATTATAGTGGATATATTGAAGCAACATCTCAAGACATCAGTCGGGAAGTTAAAGCTTGGTCGCAAATGGGTCTTCCAAATGGACAATGACCCCAAGCATACTTCCAAAGTTGTGGCAAAATGACTTGAGGACAACAAAGTCAAGGTATTGGAGTGGCCATCACAAAGCCCTGACCTCAAACCTATAGAAAATTTGTGGGCAGACCTGAAAAAGCATGTGTGAGCAAGGAGGCCTACAAACCTGACTCAGTTACACCAGCTCTGTCAGGAGGAATGGGACAAAATTCACCCAATGTATTTTGGGAAGCTTGTGGAAGGCTACCCGAAATGTTTGACCCAGGTTAAACAATTTAAAGGCAATGCTACCAAATACTAATTGAGTGTATGTAAACTTCTGACCCACTGGGAATGTGATGAAAGAAATAAAAGCTGAAATAAATCATTCTCTACTAGTTTTCTGACGTTTCACATTCTTAAAATAAAGTGGTGATCCTAACTGACCTAAGACAGGGCATTTTTACTAGGATTAAATGTCATGAATGGTGAAAAACTGAGTTTAAATGTATTTGGCTAAGGTGTATGTAAACTTCCGACTTCAACTGTATAAAGGGAGGAAATGATGAAGGTAACGAAGACCAGGTGTGAATCATAATGATTAACAGGTGCACATAATGACGAGTGCCAGTTATGCGTAATGATGAATCCCAGGACCGGTGGTTAGTATTCCAGCGACGTTGTACGCCGGAGGGGAGGAGCAGGAGAAGATGGGACAACATTACAATACATTCACAACAGATTTCACAACACATTAGGTGTGTGCCCTCAGGCCCCTAGTCTACTACCACATATCTACAACACAAAACCATGTGTACGTGTGTGTATATTGCGTATGTTATCATGTGTTTGTATGCATGTGTCTGTGCCTATGTTTGTGTTGCTTCACAGTCCCCGCTGTTCCTTAAAGGTGTATTTTTCTCAATTTTTTAAACCTCAATTTATTGCTTGCATGAGTTACTTGATGTGGAATAGATTCCATGTAGTCATGGCTTTATGTAGTACAGTGTTTTGAACATGTACTTCAAGTTTTGTTATGATTCGAATAACCGTGTCTGATTTACATGCATTTATGTGCCAGACTACACCCATGTATATGTTTATTGGTCAATAGCTGCCATATTGTTGGAGAAGTCAGCCTGGAAAATGTTGCCTTTGTCCATAGATGCTATATATCAAGTTTCCTGCAGATCGGTCATTCGGTGCCAGAGGAGTAGCGTTTTAAGTGTTTTTCACAAAATAAAAAATGGTGGAAACTCCATCATGGCAGACTTTATAGTCCTTTAGGCAAATATTTTTCATGTGAGGAGAGGGACCTATGTACCGAATTTCATGACTCTAGGTCACGCAGGGTGAGGGGCATGAGCTTTCAAATCTTGCATCTACAATTTCTTGTTATAGAACCACCATGTGGCTAATTGGCATGGCATTGCCTGAGAGGGTGTGGACTATGGGTATTTAACATCATGCCTAGTTACACCCTCCTAAACGTTACCATCTCAGAGGAATTTGCATGTTAATTTTCCGTGATTGAAGAACAGGAACAATATTAAATATAGCTGCCAGCAGCAATGTTGGGGTTCAAGCTGTGGGCCCACTGTGCCACCATCAGGACAAATTGGACACATCGCCCTAGGATGTGTCCTTACCAAGTTTGCCAAATCAAAATTAAACAGATCATGCAATATGCATATTTTGGAAAACATATTATAACGTTGACTGCTTTAAATATCTTCTTCTCCAGAACCGCTGGACATACAACATTTTCAAGACTCTTGCTCAAGCAATATGGCCGCACCATGCAAATGGTATGATTTTTCCTGTCCAACAATGCCCCCATGCAGCCAAACTTAACCATATTTTACAGATTAGCTAGAGTCATATCCCTGAGCATGTGAGACAAATGTAATCACACTGAGTCATACAGATCAAGAGATATAAACATGTTCTCGAAATATGCTTGCATATGTTGAGCCTTGACAGTGTTGGAACATGTGTACCAAGTTTGGTTACAATACAAATATCTGTGTCTGATTTATATGCATTAATGTACCAGACCATGCCCACATTAATGTTTATTGGTCAGTGGCAGCTATGTTGTTTGACATACTAGTCTGGAAGATATTGCATTGAGAGACCTTGGACCATAGATGCCATATGTCAATGCTCATCCGGATTGGCCCAGTGGTTCCAGAGATGTCATTTAAAACCTCTACAGGATCGGTGGGTCCCCCGCGGGACGTTTGAGCTAACATAGGCTAATGCGGTTAGCATGAGGTTGTAAGTAACAAGAACATTTTCCAGGACATAGACATATCTGATATTGGCAAAAAGCTTACATTATTGTTAATCTAACTGCACTGTCCAATTTACAGTAGCTATTGCAGTGAAATAATACCATGTTATTGATTGAGGAGAGTGCACAGTTATGAACTTGAAAATGTATTAATTAACCAATTAGGCACATTTGGGCAGTCTTGATACAACATTTTGAACAGAAATGCAATGGTTCATTAGATCAGTCTAAAACGTTGCACATACACTGCTGCCCTCTAGTCGCCAAAATCTAAATTGTGCCTGGGCTGGAACAATACATTAGGGACTTTCTCTTGCATTTCAAAGATGATGCAATCTAACTCTAAATTGCCGGAAAATCCATCATGGCAGACCTTATGAGTTCTTGAGGCAAATGTGTTCCTTGTGAGGACAGGGACCTATGTACCAAACTTCATGACTTTATATCACACAGGATGATGGGCATGAGCTTTCAAAGTTTGCAGCTCTTGGATACTTGCAAGATAATGTGATGGAGTCCTGACTGTTATTGAACTCAACCTGCAGGTGGCTAGTTGTAATTGAGTGGGTGTGTCTTGGTGGTGGCAAGGACACACCCAAGAAAATGCACACAACAAACCACACCTCCAAGCAAACTCACTTTTGGCTTCTGTCATGGCCACCAGCATTTCTTGAGGAGCAAGCCAAAAAACGAGGCCAAATCAACGGGTGCAGTTCCCAAATACAAAAGACAAAAGAACGGTTGTCTTTTTCTTTGTATTATCTTTTACCAGATCTAAGGTGTTATATTCTCCTACATTCCTTTCACATTTCCACAAACTTCAAAGTGTTTCCTTTCAAATGGTACCAAGAATATGCATACCCTTGCTTCAGGGCCTGAGCTACAGGAGGTTAGATTTGGGTATGTCATTTTAAGGGGACAATTTTAAAAAAGGGTCCGATCCTTAAGAGGTTTTAAGGTGCATTACCACCACCAACTCGACTGGAGTGTGGACCTCAGTTCATCTTTCAATCACCCACGTGGGTATCTGCTCCTAAAAACTGTTGAGGAGATGGGAGAGGCAGGACAAGCATGTACGATCCTTCTACTATAAAAATTATTAAAGTTAGGCTCCTTTAGTCCATTATTGGGTTAGGTAGAGGTTAGCCCAAGATGTACTCTTAAGGAGCCTACTGTTACTCCTTAATGTCCAAGGAACTTCTGTGGTATTTTCAGAGGCAGACTGGTGTGAATCGATTCTCAATTGTGATACGGTTCTAGAAACGTAAAGCCCTTTACTTTCATGTCACATCAAAATAATTTCACAAATGCAAAGTATGCACTTACTCCGTAGCGGTGTGTGGGTAAAATCCCCGGGGAAGCCATTCCAGGGGGAGAAAAGCCATATTACAACCTATGTGTTGTGATAATTGCATTGTTTGCTCTATAACCTGTTAGTTCAATGATATGCCTTGACACCATGATATATAGGCTTAAGGCTGAGACAATAAGAAGACACAGTGGCAGAACAAATTCAACCACAACCTTTGTTTCATCACAAAACCGGAGAGCAACATCTGTCTGGTGAAATCCACAAAACATTTTGCATGTAATAAACCCTTACATGACCTACAGCATGGTCAAGCAAGTTAATGTTTCCAACATTTTTAGACTACTAAACAACTATTGATTTATAACAATGGAGAGTTACCACAAGTCGCAAAGAAAACAAGAGCTGCCAACACTAATCCAGCATCATTTCAACTTCAAAATGTTAACATAATCTAACCACCTATGCTTAGTCTGATACAATGACAACTACAAAATGCCAAAAACGATTTAGTCCAATAAATGTCAGCTAAATATGATGTGGGTGTCCATGGTACTGATTTCTGTATGTGTGTGTATGCACTTGTGTGCGTGCTTGCAAGTAGAAAAAACATGTTGACTCACCCTATTTGTGGAGAATCGCCAATGCCATCCTCTTTCATGTTGCCTAAACGGTTTATGACTCTGTCATACAGTACACGTTTTAAGTTTTTGTTGTCCTAGGCTACCTGGCTAAAATGCTTGCTCACTAGCATAACTTCCTCTTTCTTTCATGGAACGATGCACCAGGCCAGCTAGTTTACATTAGCCTATTATATCTAGCTACATGTTGAACTTCCTCTCTCTCAGGCAAGGGGCACAATGTATGAATTTATGGTAGGATCAGAATCGCCATTATAATCATTGGTCAGTAAGGAAAATTAAGTAAAACCCAAAGTCCAAATCCCTATCTTCATCCATGGCTAATTTAGGAAAGGGCCAATCTCAATGCTGATTTGCTATTATAAAAAAAAAAATGTTTATCAAGGGAGGCCAAATGATCGCTGGCTTCCCTTACATTCAATGCTATACTCTTTATGACCAGATGGCTTCTTCTTCTTCTTTGGACTTTATATGGTGGTTGGCAACCAACTTTAAGGTGCATTACCACCACCAACTCGACTGGACCTCAGTTCATCTTTCAATCACCCACGTGGGTATATGCTCCTAAAAACTGTTGACGAGCTGGGAGAGGCGGGACAAGCTTCACAAATAGAACCAAGTTCTATTTTAGTGCCTGGCTACGCATACGCGGGAGCTGTGTGGATGCAATGATTGAATAACATGTATGTGTACATTTATTTTGCAACGCTCGCGCACGGTGTGGTCAGCATGTTATGTGTAATGGGTTCCTGAGAGGTGCAGCAGTCTAAGGCACTGCATCTCAGTGCAAGAAGCGTCACTGCAGTCCCTGGTTCGTAGGGTGGCACACCCAAAGGGTGGCGCACAATTGGCCCAGCGTCGTCCGGGTTTGGCCTGGGTAGGCCATCATTGTAAATAAGAATTTGTTCTTAACTGACTTGCCTAGTTAAATAACGGTTAAATAATTAAAAATAAATGTTTAATAGAAAAATAAAATGGAACTGGGTTATGATCAAGCGCTATGTAGAGGTAAACACATTGGTAGACATATTTTCATAATGCATTGTAGTCAACGGCAAGTGATAACTCAGCAAAATGTGTCTGCCAATTTTCTCTGTAATGAAACAAAATGTTTTAAAAAACGGTTTTAGTGATCAACTACAATCACAGAAGGAGTGAAAATGAGCCTACATATACCAATTGGTGAACTTCCCCTTTAAGACGGGACACGGTTGCTTGCTTGCTTGTCGCTTCCTGCATTTAGGTTACGATTGTCTGTGATATAGTGCCATGTTAATCAGCTCCTCGACCACAAAGCACACTATACAAAGATATTGCAGTGACTTTCGCTACCACTAAAAAGTGAAGACAACCAATTGCTGAAGGCTTGCCTTGACACTAACTATGGACTATTGGGTAAGTAAATAATACACCCAGATGCATTTTCTTTCTCTAAGTAGCCTACATGGTATTGAATAAATGTACAATTAACTTTAGCTTGAGCCATGTTGCTACCTCCGTGTGTCAAAAAGAATACGAGCAGTAGGTCTACCTGACAAATTATTTACATTATAATCATTATGTTTACAGTATTGCTGCAACCTATAGCCTAGTAAAGTGTCTAGAACCGTGGAGTGAGAGAAGTTTGTCTACACAATCATATTGCTTGCCCTGGAGCGCTACAATGTTGCCATTGCTCGCGCATTGTTACAGTGACTATAGCACGTTTTTATTGACTTACTAGTTGAATAACACCCCCGGCATTTATCATTATTTTGAGGTCGAACCTTTTTCAAGTGTGAAGATCATTTTCTTTAGGGTAGGGTTTTATTTTGTATATATTCAGAGAGAATAATGTGTCATAACAGCAAATATAAATGAATCTGATATTGAAACATCAAGCATCATCAAATACATAATTTTTTCCCCCATGCAGATTTCTTCCAGAGGTGTTGATTCTTGTGAACAACATTTTGTCTTAACTGCCTCAACAACCATTCATGCTTGTAGGCATAGCCTTCTAGTTGTAGGTTGGATTTGATTTTATAACCCCTGCGTTTGCAGTATAATGTAGGGTGTTATTACATTTTTTTCAAGTGAATAATTGGCCAAATACATTAGAAATGGGGCAAAATTGTCAGAAAATTCTGTGTTCTTATTATGGAGTATAGCCATCACTAATGCTGTAGCTTGACAGGTTTTGATTCTGCATAATCAAATTCATAGTACAATGTGGAATGTTATGCAAGTTACTGATTTATAAAGGATATTTGCTTAAGTATTGCACATGCTCAGATGTTGGTATTTGACATTATTATTTGTATATGGTCTAATTTCCATAAGATACAGACCTAAGAATTCATAGAATGTGTTTGCCAAACCAGTGTTGATACTTATGTCATTAAAATCATTGGGTGGACCGCATAAGTCCAAAAACGCTTCCAGTGTAAACTTAAACGACTAAAACCAAATAAAAAGTATGTAGAAAAGATAATGGGCATCTATATGTTTTTATAATATAATTTTTGAGAACTAACAATCACCAAATAAAAGCTAGACAGTCGTGGAGAAGAAAACCATTCCAAAAACAATTAATTTAGGAGTATTGATTTTATTATGTTTGAGCAAAAAAGCACAAATCAAATCAAATCAAATCAAATTTTATTAGTCACATACACATGGTTAGCAGATGTTAATGCGAGTGTAGCGAAATGCTTGTGCTTCTAGTTCCGACAATGCAGTAATAACCAACAAGTAATCTAACCTAACAATTCCACAACTACTACCTTACACACACACACAAGTGTAAAGGGATAAAGAATATGTACATAAAGATATATGAATGAGTGGTGGTACAGAACGGCATGGCAGATGCAGTAGATGGTATAGAGTACGGTATATACATATGAGATGAGTACTGTAGGGTATGTAAACATAAAGTGGCATAGTTTAAAGTGGCTAGTGGTACATGTATTACATAAAGATGGCAAGATGCAGTAGATGATATAGAGTACAGTATATACATATGAGATGGGTAATGTAGGGTATGTAAACATTATATTAAGTGGCATTGTTTAAAGTGGCTAGTGGTACATTTTTACATAATTTCCATCAATTCCCATTTTTAAAGTGGCTGGAGTTGAGTCAGTATGTTGGCAGCGGCCGCTAAATGTTAGTGGTGGCTGTTTAACAGTCTGATGGCCTTGAGATAGAAGCTGTTTTTCAGTCTCTCGGTCCCTGCTTTGATGCACCTGTACTGACCTCGCCTTCTGGATGATAGCGGGGTGAACAAGCAGTGGCTGGTGTGGTTGTTGTCCTTGATGAACAGCATTAGCCTTGACAAAATGCATTGATTTGCAGGAAATTGGCTTAAAAATGTCTACACCGCCAAGATGGGGGCCTCTAAAAATATCTCTTAAGTTCAGCTGTGCTTACGGGCCAACCGCAGACATTTCCGCGCCCACCACCTAAGCCTCTTTTTGATCCAGAAAAAACTCTTGAGTGTGTGTTATCACACCATTTTCCCCTTGATGTCTTCCATAGCCGTAGCCTCCTCCTCACACCCAGCACATTCCCAGGAGAAATATGACCTCCCCTTGGAGACAACAAAGGTCTCCTTACAGAATACTGCTGGCCTGGGAAACCAGGGGCATGGGCGTTTACGCAATAATAGGGAGAACAAAATAGGCGTGAAGGCCGGGCTACAGCATTGCATTGCTCTCCTAATACAAAGATGGCCGGAACAAATGTTTTGTAACAGGCAAAGTAGGTTATTTGAAAAATGTCAGAAAGAAATGTGTTGGATAACTTGGAGCATGTACACTGAGTGTACAAAACATTAGGAACGCCTTCCTAATATTGAGTTGCACCCCCTTTTGCCCTCAGAAAAGCCTAAATTCATCGGGGCATGGAATCTAAATGGTGTCAAGCGTTCCACTGGGATGCTGACCCATGTTGACTCCAATGCTTCCCACAGTTGTGTCAAGTTGGCTGGATGTCCTGTGGGTGGTGGACCATTCTTGATTCAGATCGGAAACTGTTGAGCATGAAAAACCCTGACACCTATTACCATACCCCGTTCAAAGGCACTTAAATCTTTTGTCTTGCCCATTCACCCTCTGAATGGCACACATACTCCAATCCATATCTCAATTGTCTCAAGGCTTAAAAGTCCTTCTTTAACCTGTCTCCCCTTCATCTACACTGATAGAAGTGGATTTAACAAGTGACATCAGGGCCTCCCGGGTGGCGCAGTGGTCTAGAGCACTGCATCGCAGTGCTATGCTGCGCCACCAGAGTCTGGGTTCGCGCCCAGGCTCTGTCGCAGCCGGCCGCGACCGGGAGGTCCGTGGGGCGACGCACAATTGGCTTAGCGTCGTCCGGGTTAGGGAGGGTTTGGCCGGTAGGGATATCCTTGTCTCATCGCGCTCCAGCGACTCCTGTGGCGGGCCGGGCGCAGTGCGCGCTAACCGAGGGGGGCGGGTGCACGGTGTTTCCTCCGACACATTGGTGCGGCTGGCTTCCGGGTTGGAGGCGCGCTGTGTTAAGAAGCAGTGCGGCTTGGTTGGGTTGTGCTTCGGAGGACGCATGACTTTCGACCTTCGTCTCTCCCGAGCCCGTACGGGAGTTGTAGCGATGAGACAAGATAGTAATTACTAGCGATTGGATACCACGAAAATTGGGGAGAAAAGGGGATAAAATTTAAAAAAAAAAAAAAAAAAACAAGTGACATCAGTCAGGGATCATAGCTTTCACCTGTATTCACAAGTCTATGTCAAGGAAAGAGCAGGTTTTCCTAATGTTTCGTACACTCAGTATATGTGGCGAATGGTTCATGTACCTGTTGCATCAGGACTTGCCTTTTGCCCTGACGCATGATGACAAAATGTAATCTCTCCAGTTTAGGGAAGATGAAAACTGAGATTTGGCACTGGATGCTCAGCTCTGTTGTTTGTGCTACAGAAGCACTGAACTCAAAGGGCACTACAGCTTTTGCATACATATTTCAGAGTCCTGAGTCCTGACAAAATGTTTTTTTCTACACTATTTAAGATGGACAGTGAAGCCTAATCTTATGACAAGGCATTCAGATAAGGTGACCATCTGAAACGTGGCTGGTCACATGGTATGGTTCTTTCGTTTCTCCCGACTCTGTCTAACCTTGGCAAACCTGTCGTAGAACATGTTACACAGACAAGTAGACGGAGCAACTGTCGTCAGGGGGTGTATTGTCATTGTCATCCTTATGCAAAGACACAAAGGCTCCGTCTGTAAAATGTCAGTACTCTTTATTGCGTAAACCTTTTGTTTATGTCATACTGTTGCTATTTTGTTTGCTGTGATTTTACTAGACCTGGAATGATGTGCTTCCACTTAAGCAATTAGTCATTCAGTCAATTAAAAGCCTACGTTTCAAACAAAGTAACTCAGTGTTTGCATTGCAAACAAATACTCAGAGTTTAGCATGGTTAGTTTGCATGACGTCATGGGAATGCATCACCAGTACCTTATATATCCCCACCAAAGCATTATGTGATGTTAGTTTCAGTGGTTATGAATAGTGGTTATGTAAGTTCACGGTCCTATGGACCTTAAGCTTTTCTCTAGATGATTACGTGAACCTTTATGGATACAATCCTTTATTGTTATCAAGCAGACAAGCATAGTGTTGTGAAAACCAGCGATCTTAGGGATAATAGTGAAGAGAGAATCGATGGGCTCATTTTTACTGCTTCATAAAATGAGTGACATTAAGCCTATTTCCGGTTTAAAAATAGGCTTCATTTGTCAAATGCAAATATGATATGAGCAGTTAGTCAATAGTCCACACCTAAAACAGTGTGTTTCTTTTACATACTGTACTTTGTATTTGGAATACATTAGTGACACTTCTATCAATGTTCACAGATAGCGATGAGCTTTTGAGTCAATTGATAACGAACTTTTGCAGTCGCATGTTATTGCACTTTCTCTGTACTATAATTTGTTTGGAGAGGAAAGGTTTCTCCTATCCATTGGCTACAGATGTTATGTCTAATGGTTGATAGGGGCAGAGTTTAGTCCGCTGACTCCTATTCCTCCATCTCACCTGGTCCTGGTTCAGGCAAATTAGCTATCTGTCAGTCCTAGTCACGTTCTCTCTCTCTCTGACCAAGTTTCACAACTGCAATTGTGTCACGATTCCACATAGCAATTGAAATCTAACCATAAGTAGACTTGTTATTGCTTGTTGGGCATTGTATTCCCACTTTCAAAAAAATATTTAGTTGACAGATGGTGTGTGGAACTGTATATGATGGAAAGTGTGATGAACATGTCAATTGATGACAAGGTAGGCAAATTGCATTGTATCTTGTGTTTTGTGACTTTTCCATAAAAAGTTTGTGCATGGGATGTGAAGCTGCTATGAGTACTCATGTGAATAATTGACTATGATGTGCGGGGACAGTCAGTGTCTCTGATGTCCATGTTGGGACATGTTTCTGTCTAGTACTATTTTGATCATATAAGGGGAAAATATTTAACCCAAAGCAAGACACTGTAGGATGAAAGCTTTACTTTTGTATGATCTTTTTGTACGATCAAAGTCTATTTTTAGCCATGACCATATTTTATTTTTCTCAGCAGTTTTCTCTATATGCATGTATAGTCCTTGGAATCATCCATAAAATCCTTACACGTTGCATAGCAGTGCGGATGGATCTACAATTGTTAGGCCTTTGTTAATTTGCAATGTAATCTCTCTTTGTTTCTAGAGTGCCTTGGAGGTGTACAAGGAGATGCTGTTGCTCTACCTGGAGGAAGGCAGGCGGCTTGTGAACACCAACTGTGAGGCGCTGGAACCATGGCAGATCATTGGAGCCACTCTCATATCTACCTTAGGAGCAGTCTGGGTCAAAGGCTTCCTGTTTCAGCAAGAAAGTATGTTTTCAGATTCAGTAATGAGGCATGTGTTTATTATATGCATGGATAAAAAGTGATGAGTGGGTGTTTTTGTGTTCTACATTATGGAGAGTGTTTTTTGGTTTAATCAGACATGCTGCTTCATGATTCTTTACCAGTCTGAGTAAGTGTGCACTTGTTCACTTCCTCTCATGATTTTAAAAGGACTGGTGTAATAATATGGTATAAACTCTCTCTAGCTCATGCTTACGTCAATCCAATGCTTGAAAATGTGTTGGGTGAAGTGCTCAAAGTGTAGGCTGGTAGAAACGTAGAGAATTTAGACGCGGGGAAAGGTGTCAGCATTAAAACACCCAGAGTTGGAATTGAAGTATGGCCGGGATTGACATTAAGGTCTGAAAGGCACAGGAGTATTTTGGGGTTGCCTGAAGATTATGGCTACTTGTTTGAAGTACACACAGGGGAGGAATAAGAAAAACCAGACTTTGAGAATTCTTTCCTTTTTGGTTGTTATCAGTAAAAATCCACTGCTCAATGGGAGCAGGCTCAACTTGTACAACTGCTCAGATTACTTGTCCAGGGCAATAGAGCAACCCTTAATGTCAATCCCCAACCTCAGAGCAGGCTCAACTTGCACAACTGCACTTATCACTTGTCCAGGGCAATAGAGCAACCCTTAATGTCAATCCCTGTATGGCCTCGAATACTTATTTCTGATACAATTGTGAGCATAGATCAGCTGACAAAACAATCTCTGTGATTAGTTAAATCACTTTATGGAGAGTGGGTTTTGGTTTAATCAGACGTGTGCTGGCCAGCAATTTTAAATACATTTGAACTTTAGTTGCTATTTTCCTTCTTGCTCCATACTTCAGTTTGGCTCTCTTTGTACAGTACATGTGTTTTACAGCTATTACAAGTGACAGCCATGTCAGACATGTTAGTGTTCCCACTGATGTTTTGTGCGTTTTCTAGAATTCCACAGATTAGTGATATTCATATTCCAAATCAGGGGAAATTACGATTTGTTTTTTTGTTGTTGATGGCATTAACTGGCTGTACACATAATCTCATTTGGCAGGATTGTTGGCAAGAAATGGTGTTCCAGTATTAGCTTGTGGGCCAGCTGTTGGCCTTTTTGATGTGTCTGCCATCTCCAATCAGCTGTTTTATTAATCAAAAAGTCCCCATTGAATTCAGCTTGTGGTTTTCTCCCGTGCTCATCTAGCATTCTTTCAACACAATCGTCTCTTTCTTTGTTGCTTAATAGCCCTGACATCCCGAATCAAGAAGCAGTGCTTTCGACTCATCAGAAAAATACCCTTTGTTGGCGCGGCAGTAAGTTTCAAGCGGTTATTTTGTTCCTCTATTCTACAGATGTGCTCATACTCTTCCTTGTCTAGTGTGGGATGAGTCACTCACTAATGACTGAGTGTCGGCATGAGTGCGAGGGGGGTGAGACCTTTGACACAGTTTACATCATGGACTTGTGATAATGTTGGGTTACTGTTGGTCATTACTGTCTAACCTAACGGAATGACTAAACTGTATTTGGATTCAACTGAAGAGTGTGAATAGGCTACACTTTAATCAGATGGGTATATTTACATAACTCATTTTGCATAGCTTATTTTAAATGCTCTCTTGCCACAAATACTAGCCCAGATCTTCCTGGTATGCTATCACCCAGTGTTGTAGTACTCGGGTCTTGTGTCGGATACATTTGTACTAGGTCTTGACTCTGTCTCGGGCAGTGAGGACTATTTCTTCCCAAGACCAGCGGAGTAAAAAAACTCATAATTATCAGATTCCATTCAGTAAGCGCATAAATGCGTGTAGTCTGTCATTGTAAATAAGAATTTGTTCTTAACTGACTTGCCTAGTTAAATAAAAGTTAAAGAAAAATAATAATAAAGAAAAACTGCTTTGCCAGGTCAAATGTATTCACTCCTTTCTTGAAACATTAATACCTGCAGTCTTTATATCTATTATAGACATGTTTGCTCAGTGGCGAACCTATTGTACCTAGACCTTCAGTGTGTGAAAGGTTTGTGATGCTGAAAGGACAGCAATGGTAATACCAGCGCACTCCTGTAGGTGAGTGCACACAAAGGGCCATTGGCGTAGTGGAGGGTATGCAGGTATACGCCGTATACCCACTTTTTTTATGGGCATTGCGTATACTCCTTTAATCCCCACTGATACGTATCAAAGTGGTGTAGTGGAGGTATATGACTTATCAATTATGTAGTACAATAGAGAAATCATGTACAAAGTAGCCTACACAATCGCACAGCAAGTGAAATATATTCACATGTGTGCCGCACGCAGCCTTGTTTCAGCAGAATATAATATGTAGGCAGGCAGAGCGCACAGCTCTCAACTGGTTTTGGCATGGAGCAGCTCACAGAAGAATGATAAAGGTAGCCGGTAGGGTAGGTAGGAAAAACGTTTCAATTTATGATATCTACCAGTAAATGTTAACTAAGGCAACAATGGGTATGCAAACCAGGTATTGAAAAAGTTTGGTCAGAAGTCTTGGTTAGTGGGCTATTTGTGTTGCGCAATTCAGTCATCATGACCTGTTTGCATCAGGGGTGTAGGCTTGAGCAAAAAAAAAGAATACATTTATTATTTTCCCAGTCCTCGAAAAATAGTCTCCTGATGTGGTTTAAGAATTGTTGTGGACGTCACATAAAAAAAGGTGGGATTTTGAGAGTGCAACTCGGAAAGAAATATAGGAAAACTAATTTGTAAGAAAACTGGAAAACACACAGGGTGCCGTTCCTTCGCTGGCAGTGCGTTTGGGATTTTTTTGTGTACAATTTGAGTATACCCACTTCTCCAGGCACCACTACACCACTGCATAGGGCCGATGGAAAGACAGCAGTCACACACAGCATGATGTTCAATGATAAGCTGGCCATTCACTCGGACATAATAAGCCAGTAGGTCCCAATCATAAGAATACAAAAACACAACCATTAGGCTAAGCGTTTCCTAATCTAAATGTGCAACTATTACTTCGCATTGCAAAAAAATGTTTCATGTTTAGCACACAGTGACCTAAAGTTTAAATGCAACAATGTTTCACACAAGTTATTTTCAAAGATATGGCTAACTGCAAGCGAGCTCCAATAAAAAAACACAGGGATGTCCTTGTCCTTCAACGTATATTTTTTTCACCAGTCTGAATGTCTTAAGAATCCTTATGTTCTTCTGAGTTTTGAACACAGAAATATTGGACATTTTAGACTCTTATTGGCGGTGATTTGACAATTACAATCATGGTCTTGATTTTGACATTTTTCTGGTCTCGGACCCCTTGCCCCCCTCCCGGTCTTGACTCTGTCTCGCCTACCCCTCCGGTCTTGGTCTTGACTCAGACTTGATTTACACCGATCTTGGTCTGGAACTGGTCTTGCTTTAGGTGGTTTCGAACACAACACTGCTATCACCTCTACTTTCACAAAATCAACTAGCCAGTTTTGATTGCTTTCATTGATTTTTCTATATTTTAGATAAGTTGTCAACGCCAGAGTGTTGTAGCCTAGACATTCTCAACGCCATAATGGGTCACTGCTTCTAGGAAATGGTTTGTGTTGTCTGAGCAGTGATGTGTGTAATGGGACTGACTCAGTGTGTCTTTGTGACAGATCCAGACCCAGCTGAACAAGGCCCTGGATGACATGTCTGTCAGTCTTTGCGCACTGAAGGAGGGCATGAACTACACCAAACAGCTGCCTGAACAAGGGCTAACACAAGCTGAAGTTCTAGACAGGATCAGCGAGTACGAAACACTGAGTAAGTGGGTGAGAGTTGTCCCAGGGCATGTTCTGGAGTGCTTTGTTTCTTTGTAGCTAAATGGGGCCGATGACCTACAGTGCCCTACTGCCCTAATATGTTTTGTATTGACTAGATCCTAGAAAATGAAACATAATCTATGTTTCCATCCAATTGGTGACAGATTTTCATACAATAATTGAAAAATCTTTTCCCACCAGAGATGTGTTTCCATCAAATTCCCTGTTTGCAGATAAAAGGCTGTGCGTGATGACATAGTGCACTTAAAAATACCTTTTGCGGTTAAATTTCCATGTACCAAATCAATTTTTAAAAATTGAAGTTAAATGGGTGTCCATTGCATTTTCAACTCTACTGATGGTTTTCTCACAATTGTTGCGTAATATAGCAAGTGTGCCCATTCTGGTATTGGCACGTGTGCTCACGCTGTTAGCTAGAGCGCACATATAGCCTAAATGATCGCATTATTATGTCTGTAGCCTAATAAACTGCATGCTTTCCCAACGAGTGGTAGTGGGAGGACTACACAACATGTCATAATGTGAATCCAAGTTTTCTTCGATATGATGGTTATTATATCAATATATGTGCATAAAAGCATTTTCCCCTAAATTTTTTCGCATAATGCATTTTACAGACACAAAAAGATCCCACCTTGTCTATAGCGTATTTTGTTTTGTCAACATTTTTCAGGCCTGTCATTACATATATTTTTTTTATAGAACATGTACTTTACTCGCATAAAAAGGTTGGATGGAAATCTGGTTAATTAATAAGTTGCTTTGGCAAGTTCTAGACTGCTTTTTCTTCTTCTTCTGTGGAGCCATAATGCAATTTAATGACAATATTATGGAGCCAATAACCTACAGTGCCTTTTTTGTATTGACTATTTTTATCCTAGAATATGTGACAAATGTGTGCCAGGGTGTTTTTAGCATTTTTTAAATTTGTAGTTGATTTGGAGTTACAGTATATAGTTGTTTGCTGAGGCATTGCTGTTGTCTGCTCTTCATAGATGAAGTGGATTGGGAGAAAGGACGAGTGTCAGGTGCAGTGTACTGGGGAGATGAGACACTTACCAAACTTTTGGTGAAGGTATGTCTAGTCCACAAATCAACCGTTTTTGTCTTGTTAAACTTCTGTGCGTAGTATTCTGAGTAATACGTTTTCCCGAAATACGTGGAATTTAGAGCTCATACTACAGTCAGAATATGCCTTGTTGTTTGTATGACAAATCCCATATCTTACTGATTCCCTTTGATATTCTTCCTTTTGTCGCTAGGTGTATGGAGACTTTGCATGGAGCAACCCACTTCACCCAGACATCTTTCCTGGTGTGAGGAAGATGGAGGCAGAGGTTGTAAGAATGACGTGTACCCTCTTCCAAGGTGGGCCCAACACTTGTGGCACAGTGAGTTTACCTTCAGTACTCCCACAAGACTCACTGACCCAGGGCTTGGGAAATGTTCTACTTGAGAGAATAATCAAAACCTATGCACTGGCACATTCTGAACACTGATTGTTCCCGTTTCTGCTTTGTTCAGGTCACCTCTGGAGGAACTGAAAGCATATTGATGGCATGCAAGGCCTACAGAGACATGGCCTATGAGCGTGGTGTGAAACATCCTGAAATGTAAGTTCACTGTGAAAATGTAGCCTCAGATTATTTTTCTTTAAACTGGCACACCAGATGCTCTCAGGACAAGCTTGATTTGCATTGTTGTGATGTTGTCTGTCTCATAAATGGTAATATCACCTGTGAAATACATTTTATATAGTACTGGGAATAATTTGTGTTTTATTTCCTCCCCTAATTTTGCAGCATTGCACCAGTCAGTGTCCATGCAGCCTTTGACAAAGCAGCAAACTACTTTGGAATGAAGCTTGTTCACATCCCCCTGGACAAAAATACAATGAAAGTGGATGTTAAGGTGTGAATATTTATTACTTCCTGTACAAATGGTTATTCTAAAGAATAAATTCAGTCAGTGCTCAACATGCACTGAAAAGGTCAGAGTAAATATACGTTTGTTGGTGTACAAATTCCCAATTGAACTGTAGCCTAGACCCCAGCTTACTATAGGTAATGAGAATATGGTGTGATGTATGGCACTTCTGTTACTGACTGGGGATCACATCCTCAGTTTGGACTGTTCAAGATTAACATTTCAGACATGACCACAGTAGTTACAAAAAACATGGTGGCAACAACTAGAATTACTCGTTCTCAGTGAGTGTAGATGAGACTTATCATCACCATAATAATTTGTCTTAAAGCAATATTGTGACACCTTCAACTCCTTATAACTCCAACTTGTTTTGTGTAGGCGATGAGGAGAGCTATCAGCAAGAACACAGCCATGCTTGTATGTTCCGCACCCCAGTTCCCGCATGGAATCATTGATCCTATTGAGGAAGTAGGAAAGGTAAATTGTCTCATTGTTATGTACTTGTAAAAGGAAAGTCATAGTAAATAAGTTTTTTTTTGTTGTGGTAATACTTTAAGGCCCAGTGTCCTGTGTTTTTATATATATTTTCACACTAGGAGGTTGGAATAATACTGTGAAATTGTGAAAATAATGACAAGGGCTTTTTAGTGAAAAGGGCTGCCTGAAATTTCAGCCTATTTTTGTGGGATGGAGTTTTGTGGCCTTCCATGGCGACATCCCCATATGGTAAATTAGTTAGAGTTCCCAACCTCTCTGCAATAACAGCAAATTTTCAGTTTTCCACTTTCCACTCAGACTACTCCCACATAGTTGTAGCAAAATTATTGCTTGAGAAATTACTCTTTGCTAAAAAATATAAATATATTTTAGATTTTTTTGTTGTTGAAAACAATCACAGAAATTATTTGATATTGAACCAAAAATGTCTGCATTGAATCTTTAACATGAAGTTGCTTGTATACCTGTGTACTGTAGTAACACTGTAATTACTACCGTCACAACAACATTGTTGTAGCATAGTACTTTTACATAATATTACCTAATCCATCCCACATGGTGTTTTTCAGCTGGCTTTAAAGTACAACCTCCCTCTGCATGTGGATGCTTGTTTGGGAGGGTTTCTCATCGTGTTCATGGCCAAAGCCAATTACCCACTGGCTCCCTTTGACTTCAGGGTAAAGGGTGTGACCAGTATATCTGCAGACACACACAAGGTAAGAGGGTGTGGATCCCAGGCTGTCTTACCAAACATTTTCTCCCTCTTGATTTTCGATCATGAGATGCTCATTGTTCCATAGACTTGTCGTTTAACCAGTTATGGTGTTGACTAAGAATTGTTTTTTGATTTACCTCTACTCTCCAGTATGGCTACGCCCCCAAAGGTTCATCAGTGATCCTGTATAGTGACAAGAAGTACAGGCACTACCAGTACTTTGTGGCTCCAGACTGGCAAGGGGGCATCTATGCTTCCCCATCAGTGGCAGGATCTCGGCCAGGCGGTATCATCGCAGCGTGCTGGGCTACCATGATGCACATGGGAGAGGATGGCTACATAAAGGCCACCAAGAAGATAATTGACACTGCACGTACCATCAAGACAGAGTAAGAGACCCATCTTTTACTGTAGTCTTTATCGGCAGAACCTTGATTTCTGGCTTTCTCACTGAACAAGACTTGGATGTATGGTAAAGCGAGACTATTATAGGTATAATCCGAAACATTATTGTAGTTTTTCTCATCAAGATATTAACATTTTAGTAATTTAGCAGACGCTCTAATTCAGAGTGATTTACAGGAGCAATTAGGGTTAATTGCCTTGCACAAGGGCACATTGACAGATTTCCCCCCCCCCCACTTAGTCGGGCAGGGATTCGAACTAGGGACCTTTCAGTTGCTGGCCCAACCCTCTTAACTGCTAGGCTACCTGTAATGATTCTCTTTCTGTTGATTTCTAAACCATCTGTCAACCTATATATAAAATGTTGTTAAATTTGACTGTTTATAAGAGCTCTTGGCAAGCACATTGTGATCTCACTATTTTTTGGATGAAATAAACATATTTTGTGTTTGTTTATTTCCGGACAGAATCCGTAAGATAAATGGGGTGTTTGTGTTTGGAGACCCTGAAGTGTCCGTGGTGGCAATAGGCTCTGACGTCTTCGACATTTTTCGTTTATCCAACGCACTGACTTCAAAGGGTTGGAATCTCAACACGCTACAATATCCATCCAGGTATGTTTTCCTCACCTTTTTCTCATCTTTGAAATTCAGTCATACTTAGTGATAATGTATACATTTCATAGAATATTGACTATGGACTTTATTTTGAAGTAATACCAGCAAGCAAAGACCCCCAGGCATGATATCACCATGTAGAATTTTTTTTAAAGTACTTTTGTGTTTTTAAACAAAATTCTCTGTCCCATCATAGCATCCATATCTGTTGTACTGTACTGCACACACATGAAGGTGTGGCCAAACAGTTCATCAGTGACATCAAAGAGCAGGTGGCTCTCATTTTGAAAAACCCCAATGAGAAGACCACTGGAATGGTGATTGTTAATGCTGACTCCGTTACCCGGAATACACTACACAGCAGTGCACCATATTATTCCATTCATTTTACGTCATATAAATTGGATAAATGGCTCTACATTCATTTGTTCATGTTCTAGGGAGCAATCTATGGCATGGCCCAGTCCATCCCTGACAGATCCATGGTGACCGAGATCTCCCGAGGCTTCTTGGACTGCCTCTACAGCACAGAGGAGCCCAAGTCGTCTCAGCCTCAGAAGACCCATATGAATGGCAACGGCAAGGCCCACTGAGTCAGGAGTAGGCTGGCTGTGGCCTGGACACACACCTGGGTCATGTTCATTAGGGAACATAATGGTAAGCGTTGTAAAACGTTTTGCAACGGAAAATGAAAAGGAGCGTTTACTGGATAAGCTCAAGTCCATTTTCTTCAGGTCAGTGACTAATGAACAATGCCCTGGTTACCAGCCTGCCTCACCTCTGGTCCACCCACTACATCACTCAACATTTGCCTTATCCTGCCCACCTTTTATCTATCTACTCACCTTTTTTCAGATATGTTCTGAAGCACAAGCCATTGTTTTTAGCTATCATGAGGAGAATTCTTCAAATATGTAGAAAGTGAAAGCACCTATTGTAAAAAAATATATAGAATAGTTGCTCAAACCATTGAGGGGTTTTGGTCTGGTTGTATGAATTGTCCCCCACGATGAAATCAGGGATGGGACTATTGATCTGTCTCTGTCCATTAGTACATTCATACATTAGTCACACGCGATATCTCAGACAGCACTGGCCCGATTTTGACGAAACTTGTGTGAATGATGCGTCTGCCGTGATAAAAAACACTTACTGCTACTCTTCTGACACCGAATGAGCGATCTGCATGAAACTTAATATGTGGCATCTATGAACAAAGGTCTCTCAGCGCAATATTTTACAGACTTGTACCTGAAACATGGTCACTATTGAGTCTAGCTAACCCACACAATATTTTGATGAAACTTGGGGGAATTATGTCTTTTAGAAAAGTTTGTGGTCATACGCACATCCTTAAAAACGTAGGTGCTGGGCTAATAAATAATACGTGTAAAAGACAGGAAAGCCTGCACACTGTTAAAGCTCCCAATTCGCAGCTTTATTGACAAGGTTTCGATCCAAAACAGATCTTCATCCAGTCAAACAGACTGAGTGCTCACTCACATCGCAAAATATACACATTTCACCTCCCATGACCATTACACACATGACGCATGGTGGGTGTGGAAACAATTCAATTCACTTTTGCGCATAGTCAATCATATAATTAATCCCAGAGGTACTCATAGTCATAAAGGATTACATGCATACAAATTAAAACGTAGGCAACAGTGAAAAGATTACTTTGGAAACTGTTGGAATACCCAACCATATGACCATTACGCGCAGGTCGTGCGGTGGCCGTAGATATAATTACAATGACCTATTTCAAAAACAACTTGCCTACCTCTAATAATTTGATATCATTGAGATGGTCACATGTAGTAGTTACAGAAAATCAAATGTATACATATGTACAAAATGACCAAGTGGAGACCTGGATGGCAAGACATTGAACGTAACATATTCATGTAAGAAATGGTCTGCTATCAAACTCTTGGTTCAAACCTTTAGGAGACATGGTGGACAAACGGTGAATCCAATACAATTCTCTTCTCAGTAGTAGATTATCAGTATCTCCCCCGCTCCTAGTAGCCTTAACATGTTCGATACCAATGTATCTCAGAGATCTGATGTTGTGACGAGCCTTCATGAAATGCACAGCCACAGGGTTTCTCTGATCAAGAGACCTAATATTACTCCTGTGTTCTGCTATCCTTGTTTTCAGAGAACGTTTCGTTTTTCCTACATAGCATAGACCACAAATACACTTAATCAGGTATACCACATTAGTAGAACAGGTAATGATACCCTTAATCTTAATGGGGTGATTGAAAATTGTGCATTTGTTAGTGAAATTACACTGGATACATCGGACACATTTAATTACCATCCAGCACATTGTCTAGGAAAGTACTACGTGACACACGGTGGAAGATCAGACCTCACCACCATTTGGCTGATTTTTGGAGGCGCGTCTGAAGACTACCCGGGAGGGTTCTTTTCCAGTTGTGGGTCAGTGCTCAAGATGTGGATTTTTTAATTTAAAAAAATATATATTGTTGAACTGTTTGTCAAGTGGGGAGTATTGAAGGAAGAATTGGACTCGTTAGTCGGGGGCGGGATGATTTGAGAGTGAGTGTCATCCTGGGTCATATTTTTGTAACCGTCCCATGCAGCATGCAGCCATTCCTCTGGGTTACCTTGCTGTCTGAAGTGCTCATCCAGACCGTGTGCTTGTTTGTCATAATCACTCTGTGTACTACAGATCCTGTGTGTGCGACTGTACAGGCGTGCGAAAGTATTCACCCCCCGTGGCATTTTTCCTATTTGTTGCCTTACAACCTGGAATTAAAATATATTTTTTTGGTGGGGGGGGTGTTTGTATAATTTGATTTAAACAACATGCCTACCATTTTGAAGATGCAAAAAAAAAATTCTTGTGAAACAAACAAGAAATAAGACAAACTGAAATCTTTAGCGTGCATAACTATTCACCCCCCCCCAAAGTCAATAGTAGAGCCACCTTTTGCAGCAATTACAGCTGCAAGTCTCTTGGGGTATCTCTATTAGCTTGGCACATCTAGCTGCTGGGATTTTTCCCCATTCTTCAAGGCATAACTTTTTCATTTCACTTCACCAATTTTGACTATTTTGTACATGTCCATTATATGAAATCCAAATAAAAAAAATCCACTTAAATTACAGGTTGTAATGCAACAAAATAGGAAAAACGCCAAGGGGGATGAACACTTTTGCAAGGCACTGTATTGGCTGATAGGGAGGCTCTTAAGGGTGTAGGGTGAAAGCTATCTCTGCGTAACAGGGAATTCCTGTTCCGTCGGCTTCCTATAGGTCTGTGCTAAAGCCACCTCCCTCTTTATCAAAATGTCTTGCCCTAGAGATCTAGCATTTACAAAATTACTCATTGGCCCAAGGGAGGCACTAAAATAATCAACTGTAAGTACATTAGTCACATGCGATATCTCAGACACAACTGCACTGCATCATTCGTGGGGGATGACATGTTCACTGTTGCCTTGTTTAACACCTGATTTACTTAACAAAAAGCACACCTCAATAGGTGGTTCAGGTAAATCATGACATAGCTAAAGGGGGGCTTTCCTATTTTTCTCTATTGTTGCTCTACTTTTCCTCAAGCAAGGGAGAGGCTGATGACTTTTTTTTACCCTTTAGTGTGTGTACTTTGGGATATCGCTTTAACAGTAAAAGTTTTTTAAAAACAATTTTTTAAACAATCGCCAGAGAACATCTTTAATACTCAGTGTTCCAGGTACAACAGTGTTTGTCAGTCTCTGATTCATCTACAACAAATAATGGTTTTAACTGAAAAGCACTAATGTCCTAGTGAAATAAATAATTACCCAATGAACAGGAAGGAGCAATGATCTCTGCATGTATTTGTAAGGACAACTTACTTGAATCATTTAAGACTTGAGCCCATTTTGAATTTAACATTACCTTCCTAGGCTCTTGTACTATATTGCATATATACATGTATGTCTAATTGTGGTCAGTTTGTGGCTAATTGCATCTTTCAGTAATAATTTAGACTGCAAGAAACCCTGGTTGCTGTAACACATTACCTAGTATACTGTACACCGCCACTATGTTAAGAATCTGAGACTGCAATCCTCTGATTTGACAACATATATTCATTACCCCCTCTATTCTTTGAGACTGGTTTAGCCCTTAATTGAACGGTTTAGCCCTGAATTGATCTCAAAGAACAGAATACATACTGAAATAATATCTTTATAAGTTGTAAAGTCTCCATCTCAGTTAAGTTATGTGTTCTTGTAGCTAATTAATTGATTTGGCTTCTAATTTTATCTACCTCAGTTTCTGTTCAATGCAATTGTGTTGCTTGTTTACAGTCATTATAGGTCTAAAGAATACCGGAAAGGCCTGCCTCAGTTTTGCATATGTAACATTTAAACTTTTATGGAATTTGATAAATAGCAGTGTTCTCATAAAAGCAATACTGGTATAAAACTGTTTGCAAAAAAAATAAAAAATAAACTACTGGATGTACACTTGGTAGGCCCCCCAAAACACAGTTCAAATGATCTTTCCATCAAAATGTTCCATGTGCTTTCACATGTGTTTGCAGTCAAAAGTGCATATCCACTTTTCTTTCCATGTTTGTAGCTAGGTTTCTATCCAATTGACAAGATTTCCATGCGAATATTAAAACAATTAACAAAGAAAATACTGCATGCTCACTTTCCCACCAGTGATGTTTCCACCAAACAGACCTGTTGCGGATAAAACTCATTGCGTGATGACGTAGGGCACAAAACATTTACATTTTCGCTGAAGTTTATGTACCGGAAAGAAAAAAAAACTAAAGTTCAGTGTGTTTCCATTGCAATTTTCAACTCTACTGATAGTTTTGTCACAAACTGTTGCGTTAATTAGCAAATGTGCCGGCTCTGGTTTTGGCACTTCCGCTATGGCCAACCGCTCACAGATAAAGTGCGGGTAGGTTAGTCTACATGACGATATTATGCATATGAATGTTTTATTTGTCAAGCATCGATTATCATGTTACCAGACTATGACCATCGATATTTAATGGAAAGGAGCATTATGATCACCGTGCACTTTCACCACGCTGTGATGTTCATCACCATTTATTTAATCTAATTTAATAAACGGTATGGTTTTCCAAGTCGTAGTGGGAGGACCACACACTATCATCGAGTGACTCCAAGTTATTTCGATATGATGGTTATTATATATCTATTTGGCGCGTAAAGGCGTTTCCATCGCCAATTCTCATTATACATTTTACAGACACAAAAAGATCACACCATGCCGAACGAACAAATGATCTGTCGTATTTATAAAATTGTACCGAAACGTCCAGTTTAAAAAAAAAAAACTTTTACTTAAACCACGTTTCCATCCAGTTTTGTGAGTTATGTCGTATATGTTTTACCTTCTAGAGTCATAAGGGAAATAATCTGACAATGTTATGATGATGCGGTGGCTTTTAAATCATACCATTGACTTTTATCCCAGTCCTGTTGTATAATTCTTAAGCATTGTCTGTGTGACCACTGTGTTTTTATTCTTATTAATCACTGTGACTTTTATCTGCAACGGTTGTGTTTTTGGATAAATACTAATTTGTGGGTCAATCCTGGTCCTCGAAGGCTGCGGTGTCTAGTTTGTTCTTTGAATGGTTTTCTAGTTCAAAATCAATGCTTGATTATATAGCAACTATGAAAACCAATAGACAGGGTGGCCCTCAGACGAGTTGAGGACACACGCTGGATTACCTGAAAATATACAGTAAATATAGTAGTTAGTGGAACCCATACAGTACCACTGAACAAAATTGTCAAAGATCTGACAATGGGTAGTTTCTATTTTTTTAGGTGAAGCCATCAATGGGGAAATAACCACTAATATGTTGACATTATAGCCAGGATTATATTCAAATGCAATAGAAACATGAATGTAAATTGTGTTAGTACCTGAGAAATTGCTGCTTAGTGCTTACCCCGCCATAGTCTAAACTGTACAGTAAGAATCTGTAAAATTTACAGATGTACAGTGTAAATCTTAAAGCACCTTGCCCTCAAGGAGGTAGGGTAAAGATCATGCCTTATGTTATTGTCTAAGGGCATAATCTTCACAGCAATAAATCACATTCACCTGTATGCCTTCAGAGGCCAGATTAATGAGGGCTGTTGGGTAATGCCAATGTATAGAATCTCAAAATGTAGATTCTATTTATATGTATCGATCAGCCTTAGGGATTTGGCTTCGCAACATCAAGTTCAGTAAGTTCAAGTTAATTTATACTGTACATGTAAATGTTAATTTTAATATCATTAAATGTTTTTGAAAATCAAAAAATATAGTAGCATGAATTTGTAGCTATTTGTACTATTGTGTAGTTTCTTGCTACCCTTCATTATTCCAGAGAAAACCCCTTTGGAAAGCATTTGTTGGCCATGGTTACACTCCTTTCAGCACAACAATTGATTCCAAAATACTTTCAGTACGCAGGAAGCTGAGCACCATAACATTTTCAATAAACCTCTTCCATTTGTTGTTTTTAGAGAAATTCATGCAATGTGATAACCTTGTTTATAATATGATTTCTAGGAGGGGTGAAATATTTTGAGGCTGACCCTATTTGTCTGTAGGCTACACTTTGGACAAATGAATAAACAGACACTTACTGGTTATTCAAACAACTATTTGTCACTTACAAAACATTACACAGAGGAAAACCATTTCAGACACAGACTAGACAGACCGACAACAAAGTCAGTGTTTTATATAGCAAATATGTTGGAATGAACAAACTGATTTTCCCCAGATTTCAAAAGTTTAGAGTACAAGCTAGAGTAATATGTACTTTAGACACTTGATTTTACATTACCTGATTCCGCTCAGTTGGGGACAGAGGAATGTTTGATATACAGTATCTATGGTATTTTTACTGGCTAATCACTGTTTGCTAATAAATCCACTTTCCACCAAAGCAATTTTTTAAAGGTATATTTGGCTTCATCAGTCTAGCAACAAACACCACACCAGCAAAATGTTTGGGAATTAAAAGTGACCTGTAAACATTAATTGGGATTCTGTGATGTAATTTCCTGTTTGATAATTTCCTGTTCCTGTTAAAGGTTAGTCATCTGAATGAATGTATGGAGACCGATTAATAGGCAGGCTCTGCTCTGGGTTCAACCATTGAAATGATAAACTGAAATGGCAGCAGGCCACGAGTTGTTTAGAGGACCGATGCTTGGTCAACGAAGGTAGCCAAAGTGATGTCTCTCTGAGAGAGGCCCCCACAGTCATGTGTGCTGAGTGTGATTTGGACCTGGGGGAAAGGAGAAGATGGAGTGAGGATAAGGATGAGAGACAGCAGGAAAGACATGGTAAATGGAAACCAGAATGACAGGAATGGGTGAGAATGAGACATACAGAGGGACATTTAAATTAAAAAAATGTCAAGTCACAACATACCTTTTACAACTAGTGATGCTAATAGGTTTGTCTATATTTTACCCCAGGCAGTGGGCCTTGGGCAGGGGCTTATTGAAATACCTTGTTGTACACATTAAACCACTCGGGGTGATGGTCCATCTTCTCAGCTTGTAGTGCCACCCTGGACATGAAGCCAAAGGCCTGTGATAAAGTAGCAGATTATACTTCCAAGTCCTTATGGTCACAGTCAAGTAATATGCATTGTATTGCCTACAGCCATTTATTAGCACGTTTCTTATTTTGTATGGTGATGTCACATTGTCAGAAAATAATCTGTGCCTGTATTCAAAAAGTATCTCAGAGTAGGAGTGCTGATCTAGGATCAGTTTAGACTTTTAGAACATAATGAATAAGATAGCATGGACAGAGAGGACCTGATCTTAGATAAAAACTGACACTTTATGAATATGGGCCCTGAGCCCTAGTTTGAGTATATTGTCCAAGCCTTTCTGACCTGGTTAAAGTCTTTGAAGATGAACTCTTTGTAGATGGCGTCCCTTCCCACAACCTCCACCCATTGGGCGTTCCGTAGCAGGGGTAGTAAGTGGTCCCTCTCCTCCTCACTCAAACCCTGGATTTTACTGGCCTGGAAGAGCAAAGCAAACATTCACCGGATTCCAATGTAAAGGGGGCAGTTGCACAAATGCAAACTGTGATTGGTTACAAAGAAGCCCATCTGGAATCAATAGAGTGTTGCATAGCATTCCCAAGGCCTGTTCATAAGGGTGCAATGTTACAGAACGTTCAGATAGAAATGTGTTTTGTAGAACAAGACATGTACAATTACCTGTTATGTAGAATTGGGAATTGTGTCAGCTTTATTAATACAATTTATCTCTGCAACATTCTGAACCTTTCACCCTAACGGCAAACACCCTGGTTTTCAAAACGGGGGAGGCTTCATTGCTTTCTCCATATCGCTTCAATAGAATTCCCATAGAGATAGATAGAGGACTCATGTGCCCAAAAGCCCGTTTTAGCATGGGTCGAGGACTTTCAACGTTTTGAAGTAGTCAACTGGGTGGGACTTCCTAAGGTTTAAGGAAGGATCACACAATTCCATCCAGGTCACCAGGAGGGATCAGCCAATTAATTATACTTGTGATGAAACATTCCATAACTGCAGATGGCAGTAAATCGCCAACCTTGTCTTTATACCTGTTCAAACAACACACTCTAGCTGGCAGTGTGCACGCTTTCAGTTTGTTTGCCAACTCATAGGAAGTAGTAGAAGAAGAAAATGGGCTACTTCAAAATGGAGATTTCATCAAGGCGCTGCCCGTGCTCTCAGACACCATAATGGGACAGATATAATGATGCAATGTCTAAGTCTATGGGAATTCCACAGCGCTTTACACATGACGTGGTATCACATGAGCTTTAAACTCAGTTAATTCTGACAGGTAAATCAAAAAGGAGGCTTATGTCAGCTGCAGTTGTGAGCGGAAAAGGCACAGACTATGGAGTGCAATAATAAGCAAATCACTCATCTTCAACTAATTTGTGTTATAGATTAAAAGGCATGCAACTGAATGAATGAAGGGGGATATTTTTAGAGGATTTGTCAATGCCCCCAAATGAACGTAACGGTGTTGAGCCAACATGGACACAAAGCAAACATGTCACAATGAAGTAGTCGATACTGCTGATAAAGTGGAACGAAGTCAACAGGTATCTTAGCAACAGGCTAATCTGTTCTATCTGAGAAACGCTGACAGATTTTGGGGACAGCACATTGAGCATAGGCATACAATAACCTGAGGCTTCAACCTCATCTCATTCAATGATTGGCTGCATAGAGACTGTTCCTGTCAGGACAATAATATGTTTTATTGCATTTACATTTAAGTCATTTAGCAGACGCTCTTATCCAGAGCGACTTACAAATTGGGAAGTTCATACATATTCATCCTGGTCCCCCCGTGGGGAATGAACCCACAACCCTGGCGTTGCAAGCGCCATGCTCTACCAACTGAGCCACACGGGACCACTTTGCAAAACAACGTATACACTTTATGTGCCATCTCATGTTATAATATTGAGTTAGTATTCTGTTCGTCAAATATTCTATTTGGCACGATCAAATTATCAATCAACAGTAAAAATAATCTTATTGCTTCATCTTCAGTATCTATTGAAGACAACACAGCAACATAACAATACAGTGTGTCAGCCAGAATACAGTTGGCACTTGGCTATAAGCAGCGCCCTCTGATAATATTGAAGCAATTCACTCACCATGGTTTTTGTCTGTTCTCAGAGAGACAGAGGGCTCGGCTTCTGCTGCTTCACTTGCAGTGAGTCAATCTGCTATTGCAGTTAGCAGCTGGAATGCAAGCGGGGGTCCTGTTTTAGCTGTCCATGCAGAAGCCTGAAGAGAAATGCCCTCTTCTGGTTATACTGCCCAGCTTGTCTTCAGCATGGCAATCATAATAAATCCTCTGCCGTTGCCCATAACAACACCATTTCTCTAACCAGTCTTTATGAGGGAAAATTGAAAAGGGCATCCATGTCGGATTATGTTTTCTTTGTGAAAGGATGATCACACATTATGTTCTCATATACAACAGCACTCGCTGTAAACGAAAATCACTGATTGATGTCATTCACATGAGTGTTGGATAATAATGTTCAATGGGTTACTGTGATGAGACGTAGACTCATCTAAATGAAGACCCATATGTCCGAGCGAGTCGACGGTTACCTTTGTTCCACTGTCATGGTCCAATGCAGGTCAAAGTTTAATGAGTTGCCCTACTGTGAGATGACCCCTGTGAACTCAGCCCTCACAGGGAGCGCTCAGGGAAATTAACTAGTTAATGAAATGAACCGAGGGGGAGAGGATGTGACAAGTGATAATGTTAAATGGCTGAATGAGTGTGCTGCTTCAGTGGTTTGGTTTGATTTGCACTGCGAAGGATGTGTTAATGTGCATACACTGAGTGGCTAGAACTTGAGGTAGATGAGTAATGGGGGTTGTTTGAGCTCTCTTCTTTCCCCCAAATGATATCACCTTAGAATGTGGCTCCCTCTCATCTGTATATCCTTTGGTGTAAGACAGACCCTGGGATGGTACACCAATAGAATCGCAATACCAAAATATCCATGCACACATTCATGTTCATATTGCATGGGTTTCAAATGTGTGGGTAAAACCTTTAGGTAACATGTACTGTGAATAACCCCTTCACAATACATTATAAGCACACATATAACTCCTGATGTGACTGTTTATGTTGTCTTATCTTCTCAATCCGAACCCAAAGACACTCCAAGCCAAACGAGAGGAACTACTCTACACACATGCATACTGCCCTTTAAACACTATTTGTATCTGGCTGTCATAAAGATGAGTGGCAGTGGAATTGTTTTGTAGTAGGAAATGGAGCCCAGAAAAATTCTAACCACAGACACACATTTTTGCTCCTTCTTTACAACCAAGCTAAACGAATGAAAGCATAATGCAAAGTCGTATTCAGGTGAGTGTTCTCATTCAGGGGTAAGGGCGCTAGAGGTGGTCTTATTCTGATGTCCAACAGAGAATGTATAAGACTGCGTATGCATAGTAGAACGGCAAATTCAACCCACGTGACTGTATATACAGTAGCGTGGCTTCACTCTATCAACTGGTACCAAAATGAGGTTTTTACATATTAGATAATTTTTTTCAAGGCAGCATAAAACGACGTGTCAGTGTACTTTTCTGTATTTACTGTACCACTTTTTAACCAACTTTTTAAATTTGTCACAGCTTTGCCATATCTTGAAGTACAATGAAATGCGTAGATTTTACATTGAATATAGTTTAAAATGAGGAAAGAGAATTTGAAAACTGTCATTTGTTGTCAGTTATGACTAATTTCACTTAATTTACTGCATGATCACCTTCATTATATAGGCGTGCTATTTACAGTGTTTTAAACCTGCTTTATCTTTATGATTCAGATAAAGCTTTTTAATGGAATTGTAAATGACTGTATTTACATTTTTATGAATCCATTGTTTTTAGGACTGTCTGCATTGTAAATGGACCAGGCATGGCTTACGCTCCATAACCTTCTACCAACCAAAGTTGATGTCCTCGACATCTCTGATTCCTGTTACAAGGTACAGTGTCTGTCTATAAACTCTACAAGGTTGAAAAGGGTAAAAATGTCAACTAGAGATTTACAGAGAGGTAAACAATGTTGTTAGATAAAAATGCAAAAAGACAGTTTCATATTTTAGCTTCGTTCACCGGTGTAACAATGCTCAGTAAATCTGTTTCTGAGTGCACATGCTTGCATATTTGTATAAAACAAAGAACGTCATACATACAGTGTTTAACGGTGACATCATGCCCAAACATCACAAACCAGTGCGTTTTTAGAATCTACTTCACCTGTTTTCTCTTCCATGCAGGGTCTGTACCAGCCATTGGTCAGTGTTTGTCACAGCTTTGCTGTTACAACCAATGGGGGGAGACACAACTCTCTGCAGGTAATGTATTCACAGATATTGAGCACATAATTAAACATAAGACTGGCATAACATCTACACAAACAAAACATATCAACTGCCGTAGGCATTGTGCCATCAATGAGCAACATGCATGACTTAAAGCATGATATACATAGACTTGAATTAGTACACTGAACATTCCAGATAACATCATGATTTGTAAGTAAATCACTACACATTCTAGTTCCTTGTGTTTTTGATAATTAAAGTCTTCTCTCAAAGGATTGGCTGCAGGTCTGTAACCTTCCCACATCTTGACACAGAGCAGAATATACTGCTTTGGCATTCTGATGATTGCATTTGCAATCCATGAGATTATTTACTGGGGTGGGAGTGTAATCCTGACCTGCTTTCTGAGCCTGACTGATGCTTCTGCTGAAACCACCTCGCCACGTATTGATCAGAGGCCCTTTTTGGGGTTAATAGGAGCTGACACTCCAATAATGATGGAAAGAGCCATTAAGCCTGCGAAGATACCGGTGGAAACCTCAGAAGGCATGTTACGGCAGTGGTCGTATTTATAAACAATCAGAGCGTTACAAGACATCAGGGTAGAGCATTGACATTTGGGGGTCACCCTTAAACGTGCTCCAAGGGATCTGGTTTCACAGGACAAGGCAGGTTTATCTTCTCCTCTTCAGTTGAGGTCTAGTCTTGGACTTCCTATAGATCAATGCTGAGGTCCCTAACCAGAGTGAGCCACTATCGATTTCCTTTCCCCTTAAAAAAAACACTCCAAGTGATAGCTAGTATGTCATCCCCCAGTCGATCAATAGGAGCTTGTAATGCACATCTTTTTTTGGGGGGGGGGGTGAAACTGGAGACACATAGGATACAGCTGAAGGCTGCACTACTGGCTTATGGACACTAGGTGTCCCCCACGAGCTACACTGATTCCTGTGAGGAATGGTGTAGAAAGGACCATTTACCACTAAGGGAAATTCATACTAATGTGTACTGCAGCAATGTCGAGGGAATGTGTGACAGATGTAAAGGACAATCAAATGCATGCTTTTTGATGATCACTGAAAAAAACGTAATGATGAGCTGGTCGCTCGTTGCCTTTGTGTCTTCCCACTATTGCGTGCATTGTTGTTGGTACAGGCGTAGTCTCCCATCAATGTCACCTGCTACCATACTGTGCATGTCAGTCCAAGTAACACTAATTTGCGTGTGTAAACAAAAACAATTTCCTGTCATTTTGAAAACAAAATATTTAGAACAGCATCCTTTAAAAAAAACTTTGGATACTTATATAACTATAGATAAATCATTTTACTGACAATGTCCAATCAACTGGACAAGATGATTTAAGATATGGACTTTTATGTACGTTTTATGTACTTTTTGTGACATCACAATCATTTAGCACAGTGGATGATTACTCTTTATAATGGCAAATGCCAACAAAAGTGAAAGTAGACAGTACTGAAGTACTTGTGAATCCTTCTAGGAGTAAGGCTAAGCCTGAGACTTTGATCCTCACAGTTCCTAATTGAGTCAGCAAAGAGGAGCCGTGTTGTACACTCCTATTGAGAAGTAATTCTCTCTCCTCTCACGGGACAAGATGTGTATCGATTAGATAAGACAGTCTTTCTTGAAGCGGATAAAAGAAAAGCTTTTCTGTTTGTTTTGGATGGTACTCTGCACAGGAAAGGGATTATGGGTTATACATTAGGGAGCGTGGAGGGATTAAGCCGTAATGGGATTTTGAAAGCGTCTCTCCATAATGTACACTCTACTTAACAATATTTCAGATTATGTTGTAGATCAGACTTTTAAGGCCAAGTAGCCATTATCTGGCAGATATATGGCCAGTGTGACAGCACCCCTCACAGTATTATGAGCTTCCATTAGCTTCACTGTCTGGTGATTATAGTCAGGCCCCATAGGGCTCTCACAGCTTTAAGTAATGGGCTGGTCATCAGCAGAAGCTAAATGCACAGGAGCAGGTTAGAGTTAGCATTTGCAATTTAAAAGTTAACTTTAACCCTATCAGTCTCGAGACCCCAGCAAAAATTGTATTTTCATTTATCTGACTTTCATTTATCTGCATGTCCAGCCCTTATATTTAGCCTCGCAATCAAGTGTTTTACTATTTTATTTCAGGACAACCAGGGCTACAAGTAGAACACAAAACAATTTGACAGGAACAGTTGCATTCGACAAATGTCAATAAATCAAAAATGGTCCGGAGGAAGCAAAAACATAATATAAATTAATTTCTATGAATGCTGTGTACAGAAATGGTTTGCTCAGTGGGAAATTAGTTTGGAGTTAATGAGCATATTAGAGTATTATAGACACTGTCCTGGGCTATAAAATCTATAAAATCCATGAATATTACAGTGAACATGCAAGTCCACTCTCTAATGTTATTAGTACTGTATTTTACCTGTATTTATTTAATTTATTATTTAACTTTTTTTAATCAGGAAGTCATACTGAGACCAACATCTCTTTTACATGAGCCCTGATTTACATAAATTACAGAAAATACACATCAAAATATGAATACAATGCAAGCAGAAAGGCCAGGTGTACGTTGGGCCATAGCACACAGTCCCGAGAGAGGCTGGCATTTACCCTCTGGATGGTGGCAGGGTGGAAATCTCTGGAGACGGGTAGATATTACAATCTTAGCAAGAGGAATGATGGTGGAGGCCCTCTCTATCAGTCCCCTTAGTGATGTGGCCACCCTCTCCTGTAGGGCATGCAGGTCATTGGTCCCCGTGTGAATTATGATATGGCTGAGGGACACAAGCTGGGCTACAGTCAAGAGCTCCATAGCACTCTCTGTTGTGGGGCACCATAACTTTGCCACCTTTTAATTAGAGAAACGTTTATTCTAATCCATTGCAGTCCGTCATTGATATAATGTCTGGTTTCTCGTCAGGTCTGTGGAGTGATGGGAGGAATTACAGGCCGTGAGATGGGGATGGAGGAGGTTGGGTTGGCGCGTTGGTTGGGTTGGTTGGTGTGTTCTGATTCAGCTGTTGGCTTGGTCCTGTTTTTTGGGGGGACTCTTTGTAGAGTGGATGGGGGTGACGGAGAAATTCCTGCCTTAGCTCATGTAGCTCCATCTGCAGGTCCTCCATCTGGCTGGTGGCTATAAGATGCTGTGGTACTGCAGGTGTCACATGTGAGAGACACATGCCCAGGACTGTGTCTGCTACAGGCAAGGGAGGGAGTGGGACATTGGGGACTACATACTGGGGCACGGAGGGAGTGGAGGATGTTGTAGGTAGTGGACAATGGAGAGGTTTTAAGTTCAGCAACAATAGGTTTTATTTGGTCAAAGTAGTGGAAACATTTATCCAGACTGGCCCCCGAACCTTGAACCATCACAGTGCCGTTATTATAAGTATTAATGTTACATTTTGGAGGTGCTATCAATGTACAGTTGCCTCATTGATCTGTTTTCTGACATTTTAAGTTGTTGGTCTTGTGGAGAGCTGTTTTAGGATGAAGTCTGCCCTCAGAGTCTCTGGGGATTCTATTAGAAATTTCTTTTTGAATTTCTTTTTTCCTGACTCACTTGTAACATTTTCAGGATATGTGATGGCAAAGTCTCTGAAAAAAATGCTTAGATAATACATCCATCTCCATCTCCATGGTGACCTATTTAAACAATGCACTCTGCTATAGAATGATGTGCATGTGCCTACTGATGAAAGCACTTATTTAAATAATGTGCCTATAGATAAATGCACATTTTTAGGAATAATACAAAATAAATATATTAAATGTGTTTTTCAATTAAACAACACATTACACATAAGATACTCTCTCAATGTTCAGAATGTTCCCACCTCCTTTCCAAGTGCTCTTTTGCTTGTTTGTTTGTTTGTCTGAATGCTTGTTTCACTATCAAGGCCTGAACTATCTTCCAGAAATACCCCAGAAATCCTTCTTTCTCCCTCTGTTGGTTATCTATGTCCTAATTCTTCTTGTTGTCCTTGTTGGGTTTACAGTCCCCCAATCCCAATCCTTCCTTGTGTTGCCTGATGATTCAGTAGACGAGCCTTGCAAGAACCAAGTCGATCAATCTCTCAACGTCTCTCCAAACTGTTTCCACAAAATAAAAGTATCTTCCGATTCCTCTAGATGTGCAGAACACAACAATACACTAAAATAAACTGTTCACATATACTCAAATAATTTAACAAAACATTGACATTTAAGGAGGAGCTCATGGAATTGGTTGCTAGGAGACTTGTGTTGCACATACAGTACCTCAGACCACAAGTCACCTGCCTGGTTAATGTAAGCAACAATGCTTCCAGAGTGGTTTGTGAAGTATTAAGTATTAATTAAACTAATACACACGACTTAGTCATTTTAGGATCTAATTTCCATGTCCAATGCTGTTTTTGAGTTTAAATGTATCCCGACTCTGTAAGCTATTTAGCTGATAATGAAGATGACTCTTGTCACGTTCTGACCTTAGTTCCTTTTTTATGTCTTTGTGTTACGTTGGTCAGGGCGTGAGTTGGGGTGGGTAGTCTATGTTCTTTTTTCTATGTTATTGTATTTCTGTGTTTGGCCTGGTAAAGCTAACTCTCTCTCCTCTGCTCTCATCCTTCTAGACCTATCGGCTGCCTTTGATACTGTGAACCATCAGATCCTCCTCTCCACCCTCTCCGAGCTGGGCATCTCCGGCGCGGCCCACGCTTGGATTGCGTCCTACCTGACAGGTCGCTCCTACCAGGTGGCGTGGCGAGAATCTGTCTCCGCACCACGTGCTCTCACCACTGGTGTCCCCCAGGGCTCTGTTCTAGGCCCTCTCCTATTCTCGCTATACACCAAGTCACTTGGCTCTGTCATATCCTCACATGGTCTCTCCTATCATTGCTATGCAGACGACACACAATTAATCTTCTCCTTTCCCCCCTCTGATAACCAGGTGGTGAATCGCATCTCTGCATGTCTGGCAGACATATCAGTGTGGATGACGGATCACCACCTCAAGCTGAACCTCGGCAAGACGGAGCTGCTCTTCCTCCCGGGGAAGGACTGCCCGTTCCATGATCTCGCCATCACGGTTGACAACTCCATTGTGTCCTCCTCCCAGAGTGCTAAGAACCTTGGTGTGATCCTGAACAACACCCTGTCGTTCTCAACTAACATCAAGGCGGTGACCCGTTCCTGTAGGTTCATGCTCTACAACATTCGCAGAGTACGACCCTGCCTCACGCAGGAAGCGGCGCAGGTCCTAATCCAGGCACTTGTCATCTCCCGTCTGGATTACTGCAACTCGCTGTTGGCTGGGCTCCCTGCCTGTGCCATTAAACCCCTACAACTCATCCAGAACGCCGCAGCCCGTCTGGTGTTCAACTTTCCCAAGTTCTCTCACGTCACCCCGCTCCTCCGCTCTCTCCACTGGCTTCCAGTTGAAGCTTGCATCCGCTACAAGACCATGGTGCTTGCCTACGGAGCTGTGAGGGGAACGGCACCTCCGTACCTTCAGGCTCTGATCAGGCCCTACACCCAAACAAGGGCACTGCGTTCATCCACCTCTGGCCTGCTCGCCTCCCTACCTCTGAGGAAGTACAGTTCCCGCTCAGCCCAGTCAAAACTGTTCGCTGCTCTGGCACCCCAATGGTGGAACAAACTCCCTCACGACGCCAGGTCAGCGGAGTCAATCACCACCTTCCGGAGACACCTGAAACCCCACCTCTTTAAGGAATACCTAGGATAGGATAAAGTAATCCTTCTAACCCCCCCCCCCTTAAAAGAGTTAGATGCACTATTGTAAAGTGGTTGTTCCACTGGATATCATAAGGTGAATGCACCAATTTGTAAGTCGCTCTGGATAAGAGCGTCTGCTAAATGACTTAAATGTAAAATGTAAAATGGTATGGTTCTCAATCAGAGGCAGCTGTCGATCATTGTCTCTGATTGAGAATCATACTTAGGTAGCCTGTTTTCCCCATTTTGGTTGTGGGTGTTTATTTTCTGTTTAGTGTCTGTTCATCTTGCAGAACTGTTTCGTTTTCTCCTCGTTGTTATTTTGTGTAGTGTTCAGTTTTCAATTAAATTATGACGAACACTTACCACGCTGCATATAGGTCCTCTTCTCCTTCACCAGACGGAAATCATTACAACTCTACTGTACAGTACATATGTAAAGGGTTTTAATTACTTCAGCCAACACACGATTTCCTTTCATATCAAATTTCTATCTTGAGGATAAGGAACTAGGGCCAACGCACCATACCCACATTTACCCCCCATGTTTTGAGAGTAATATGGGTTTTTAATGAGTGACCGACAGAGAGGTTTGACTTTTTCAGAAGTGATCTAGTGCGTATTCTTTGTTCAGAGTGGATGTCATAGTGTCCATTCAACCAAAGATTAAATGGCCTCTCGTTGTTTTTCAACTCTACGACAGACAGGGAGCACCGTGTTTCCTGACCCCTCTGCTTTGAGGCCTCTAATTTCATAGCTGTTTTCAAATTCTATAAAACAACACATTACACACAAATTAAGACACTCTCTCAATGTTCAGAATGTTCCTTCCTCCTTTCCAAGTGCTCTTTTTCTTTTGTGTTTGTTTGTCTGAAAGCTTGTTTCACTATCAAGGCCTGAACTATCGTTCAGCGATCCTTCCTCTTTCTCCCTCTGTTGATTTTGTGTTTGTTTATCTATGTCCTAATTCTTATTGTTGTCCTTGTTGGGTTTACAGTCCCCCATTCCTTCCTTGTGTTGCCTGATGATTCAGTAGACGAGCCTTGCAAGAACCAAGTCGATCAATCTCTCAACGTCTCTCCAAACTGTTTCCACAAAATAAAAGTTTCTTCCATTTGCTCTAGATGTGCAGAACACAGCAATGCACTAACATGACTCAACTGTTCAAATATAATTAAAAAATTACAAAAAAAATGCAATTTAAGGAGGAGCTCTTCTTAAGTGATGCTGCTCATGGAATTGGTTGCTAGGAGACTTGTGTTGCACATACAGTACCTCAGACCACAAGTCACCTGCCAGGTTAATGTAAGCCACAATGCTTCCAGAGTGGTTTGTGATATAGTGACAATTATTCAATATTAATTAAACTAATATACATGACAAAGTCATTTTAGGATCTAATTTCCATGTCCAATTCCATTTTTGAGTATAAATGTATCCAGACTCTGTAAGCTATTTAGCTGACAATAAAGATGACTCTACTGTACATATGTAAAGGGTTTAAATTACTTTAGCAAAGACACAATTTCCTTTCATATCAGGATAAGGAACTAGGGCCATCGCACCATACCCACATTTACCCCCCATGTTTTGAGAGTAATATGGGTTTTTAATGAGTGACCGACAGAGAGGTTAGACTTTTTCAGAAGTGATCTAGTGCGTATTCTTTGTTCAGAGTGGATGTCATAGTGTCCATTCAACCAAAGATTAAATGGCCTCTCATTGTTTTTCAACTCTACGACAGACAG
Source organism: Salvelinus alpinus (assembly GCF_045679555.1). Classification (NCBI taxonomy): domain Eukaryota; kingdom Metazoa; phylum Chordata; class Actinopteri; order Salmoniformes; family Salmonidae; genus Salvelinus; species Salvelinus alpinus. The sequence continues at coordinate 38,357,655 of NC_092088.1, read as the reverse complement.
GGAGCACCGTGTTTCCTGTCCCCTCTGCTTTGAGGCCTCTAATAACATAGCTGTTTTCAAATTCCATAGGTCATTGACACTTGTTTGGCCAATTTATTGTAGTTGACCTTTTATATTATATGGCTATTATCTTTAAATATAGCCGTAACGAGTGCGCTGAGAGTCGGGAAGCAAGTTCAGGGAGTGAGTGTTTTAATAAATCAAATAAACACGAAAGACAAACAAAGCACCGACATGAAAACAGAGGCAATAACACCTGAGGAAAGAACCAAAGGGAGTGACAGATATAGGGACGATGATCAAGGAGGTGATGGAGTCCAGGTGAGTGTCATGAGGCGCAGGTGCCCGACACGATGGTGACAGGTGTGCGGGATAATCAGCACCCTGATGACAATAGCACATTAAGGTGTTAACGCAGTGGTTTAAACCTTCACTGTTTCTTACTAAAGGAGACAGTAGTCATAATAAACCAGTGTAGTAATTGCAGATTTTTGTTGCTGATACAAAAGTATCTGTAGGTGATACAAATGATTTCACAGATGACATGATTTTAAGGTTTTGAAACCTATCCAAGAAAGCAATATCACTCTTCTGTCCGTGCCCTGCCGCTGACACATATTAGTCTACTGCACATAGGTATAGTAATCCCTAAAAGCATTCTGTATCATTGATGACAGTCCACTCCATTCAATCCATCTTTGTTTCCTTGTTCTGTTACAAAGTAGCCTAAGAGAATGTTCATTTTTGGATACCTTAAGGCTCAGATTACCTAGATTGACTGCTCTGTGATGGATGGGTCTAGTGTTTCATATTAGGGCTGTGTTTCTCCCTCGAGGGACCCCCCGTGACACTGGTTGGGTGACAGAACGCCACTGGGGAGCCTAGAAACAGACGATAGGGAGAAAATAATTTGAGCTGGCCTGGAAGTGGTCGTCAGCTCTAGTCAGATCCTGGTTTGATAGAGAGGTATATAACATTCCTGACATGGACATCCAGACAGGGCTGTGATGTAACCTAGGAGGTTGTTGTCTGGTTTCTCTGTTCAGATCAGTCGGAAAGGCTTTGGGTCTTTTAAACTTTATGTATTCGTCGTTCATAGTTTTTTTTAGGATGATTTAAAAATATTTATTTTTTTATTTTTTTATATCTTCCAAATTTACAAGGGAGGTCCATTCTCCGCTTCCCATCTGCACAGGCAGACACTTACCTTTTTGATTGTGTTGCTGACATTCATTGCTCGCCCATATGTGTCATTGCTCCCTACCTGTACAGGTACTGTATTTTATGAATTTTACAGAAGACTTTCTAAATGCTCCTTGTTTTCTGTTTACAGGAGGTGCTGTATGACAAAGCTTATCAAGACCATTTGCTGCAAAGGCCCACAATATGCAATGGATGTTAGTAATAATATTCATATTCACTTATTGCAATGCAAATCTCAAGTTAAGATTTAAAGGGAAAGTGCAGTCAAAAACATGATTTTCCTGTGTTTTGATATTGAGATTAAAAAAAGTTGCATTGGATCTTTAACCCTACTATGTTTTCTATACATTCTATTATGTTTATACATCCAAAACATCACTCGTCTTAAAGAATGCATTGTCCTTTGGAATCAAAACTCAACTAGCTTAGATTTACCACATGCATTGAAATGTTTTCGTCAACTTATTCTATGGCGTTTGAGAGGCATTTGAAATGACTGAAAGCCTCCAGACTCCAGTCAAAGTCATTTGTGAGATGCCAAAATGATAATTGATATTAAAAAAATGTTAGCGGAGTCAGCAGACCTACATTAGAGTGATAGATCAAGCATTGTGTCTATCCTCTTGTTTTAGTCCATAACGTGACAGCCTGACAGGTTCATGTGTATTTTTGGAGAGCATGAATAGCTCCTCATCTTCTGGAGGAAGTGGCCTTCATCTCCCATATGCTCTCATGATGGCAGTCAGATCCATCATACAGAATTAGTGCTAGTGTCTTCCTGCTCTGGCCCTCCAAACTGCTGCATGGAGGCCAACAGGCCAGTGTAATCAAACTGGGAGGGCAGAAGGCCAGAGTAATCCAAGCCTGCTATTCAAAAAAACAAGGAAGTAGTGGCCAACTACTACTCACCACAGCTAGAAAGAAGGATAGAGACAGACAAGTCCAACTTGATCCATCTGACTCATTTTGGTACTCAATTCAAGTTTTGTTTTTGCGTTTGTTACACATTAGTAGAGGCAATACTATCAAGTAAGCATGATTTGACGATTGTAAAATAAACTAACAGAATCATGTTTTTGGCAACACTGAGAATTACATGCTGTTTACATTATTACAGGGTATTTATTTACTAGGGCCTAACTTATGTAATGTGTTTAGGTCATGGCATGTACTTACAAGCGTGTTACATGGTTATAACTGGTTGTTACTTTGATATAAGGCCTAAGTATCGTAAAGAAGTACCCAAAAATGAAACTTTGTTGACTGAAATGTTTTTGTTCAGGATGAAACCCAAGGTTGTGTGGATGAGGCTAACACTGCCAAACCAAAATCAACACGACTGCACTCCCTGGATACTTTCTGAGGGTATTTACATGGAAAATTGTTTCTCTCTAGCGCCACATACGACTTGTTTACAAGCTAATTGATTTCAGGCTAATCATAAACGCATGCTGAAGTCATACAGAACACAAAACATAGTGTGTGTTGTATAATGATAGATCATTGGGGTCACTGTCTGGTTACATGGTCACTTAAGCCTTTGTTTTCAGGCAATCGCTTTGGGCATGATTTGTAATATCTCTTGTTCTCTATCTACCGTTGAGAACAGCGTATTTGTGTTGGACAGGAGTGATGTGATTTAATCTCGGATCCCTGCTCTTCTCTCTGGAAACAGGAAGCTGGTGTGGGTTTTTACCTCCCCCTTGCCAAATAATTGATGTAATAATACCGTCAACATATCAGCACACATTCACTGAACCATAGATCTACAGCTGAGATAGAAAGGAAAGAGCTTTCCAGAGCAAGGTTTTTAGTATCGCGCAGGCTGCTCCATGTCTGCTCCCTTCACTTCAATGTGGGGAAATGATTTGTCAGCTGTAAGAATATATTGGACAGATTCTTTTGGAAACGTTGAAATCCCATTCACTGTATCCACTCAATCTGACTTAATATTGTTTTGTTCAAAGAAAAAAATAAGAAAGAGAGTGCTGCTAGGATAAAATAAAATAAAAGCCATAATCATTTACAAAAAGACTTAGAAATCTATTTAAAATTACAAAAAATAATATGACAGTAAGGATCTTTAAAAAGAACTTGCAGTGTTTTGTGTTGGCGGTTGTCCTATATTTTGGTAAAGGGTTTAATTGGTCATAAAAAAAACAAGTACCAAGGCACTCATGTACTTAAAATGCCTTTATTGTTACGGCATGTTCAATTGAACAAAGATTGAAAAACTCAGAAGGATTTCAGTATAGGCTTTCATTAGAAAGTACAAAAGGTAACATTGTATGTCTTCAAATCAACATACCAAGCCTTCCTCAACTGGGGAAATTAAATTGCTCAACATCACGTTGTTTCAAAATGCTTTTAGGTACCAGGAAATGACCATGATGTAGATACCGTGTAATACATCTTAATGAATCACATTTTCAAATGCTCTAGAGAAGACAAGTACAAGTTAAAGGCTAAATTAGAAGCTTGTGAAAACAAGTGTTCTTACTGCTGTTCCCTGACCCTAGCCTAACTTTTCTCTGGGCTTTTCACATATAGTCAACAACAGACCTCTCATTAAAAATATATCAGAATGTTGAAATGTGTTAGATGTGCTCTAACAATGCAATTGTTATTTGTCCAAAACTGTTTATTTTCCCTGAATATATAATAAAAAAAACATTTGATCAAAACAATTAAAGAATGTTCAAATGTAGAAAGACTAAAAGTAGCCACCCTTTGCCTTGATGACAGCTTTGAGCCAATCAGTTGTATTGTGACAAGGGAGGGGTGGTATACAGAAAATAGCCCTATTTGGTAAAAGACTAAGTCCATATTATGGCAAGAACTGCTCAAATAAGCAAAGAGAAACGACAGTCCATCACCACTTTAAGACATGTAGGTCAGTCAATACTTCAACTGCAGTCGCAAAAACCATGGTGGTGAAACTGGCTCTCATGAGGACCGCCACAGGAAAGGAAGACCCAGAGTTACCTCTGCTGCAAAGGATACATTCATTAGAGTTTACCATCCTCAGAAATTGCAGAGTTCAAGTAACAGACACATCTCAACATCAACTGTTCAGAGGAGACTGTGAATCAGGCCTTCATGGTCAAATTGCTGCAAAGGAACCACTTCTAAAGGACACCAATAAGAAGAAGAGACTTGCTTGGGCCAAGAAACACGAGCAATGAACATTAGACCAGTAGAAATCTGTCCTTTGGTCTGATGAGTCCAAATTTGAATTTTTTTGTTTCAACCTCCATGGCTTTGTGAGACGCAGAGTAGGTGAACGGATTCTCTCTGCATGTGTGGTTCCCACCGTGAAGCATGAAGGAGGAGGTATGATGGTGTGGGGGTGCTTTTCTGGTGACACTGTCAGTGATTTCTTTAGAATTCGAGGCACGCTTAACCAGCATGGCTACCACAGCATTCTGCAGCGATACTCCATCACATCTGGTTTGGGCTTAGTGGGACTATCATTTGTTTTTCAACAGGACAATGACCCAACACACCTCAAAGCTGTGTAAGGGCAATTTGACCAAGAAGGATAGTGATGGAGTGCTGCATCAGATGACCTGGCCTCCACAATCACCCGCCCTCAACCCAATTGAGATGGTTTGGGATGAGTTGGACCGCGAGTGAAGGAAAAGCAGCCAACAAGGCGTAGGGGTTCTCTAGTTGCGCCATGATTGGCTCAGTGTTCTGTCACTCATGGGGACACTACTTCACCGCAAAATCTACAGGGAGAGCTAGAAAGTTCAAGCCCCCTTGGGTGCTGCCATAGATTTACATTAGAAGTCCCCATCCAAGAAGGCTCAAGGTTATTGGCCACAGATAAAATGAATTCAAATCGAGTTATATCTACCGTAGCTTTGCTTGGACTGATCATCATGTCAACATCATACTTTCAAAATCTTAGCTAGCAAGCTAGAAAATCACCATGAATCACGTCGACAATCTACTGGCAAATCCTTTTCCATCCTAGTCATATGAAAATAAATTATAGATAAAATGTATTGGTGGTCATTGGCCATTTGACAAACATTACACAACAAGTTGGAAATCGCAAATTCAACAATGAGTGGTTTGGAAGGAATCAGTGGCTAACTGCAAGCGTTGCAAAGCAATGACTATTTTTCTTCCCCTGCTATTCATTGGAGAGGGTGTGTAGTCCAAGTCTGGGTTTAAGGGTCTCTTTTCAAAGCTTAAAAGGATAAACATTCACCAGCAACAACATGGGCCAGAAAAGGATGAATACATTGGCCATGATGTCGGTTCAGCATGATTTCTGTTACGTTCAAAACAAGTGGAAACTCGGAACTGGGAAATCTCAGACTTCAGTGAGTTAAAGACAACTGGGAACTCTGGGAAAAAAACTAGCTCCGACTGGAAAAATAAGTTTGGTCATCCAACTCGAAATTCCAAGTCGGGAACTCTGGTCTCTTCGTAAAGCTCCGACCTGAAGATCACTGACGTCATGATTCGACCTTGTTTTTTTTCCAGAGTTCCCAGTTGTCTTGAAAGCACCATAAATCCAGAGAATGCCAGACTTTGATGACAATTTGCCCACAAGAAGGACCGCCGCGCCACCTTCCTGTTCAAGTGAGCACAACGGTAAGTCCAAAAATGTATTGTATGCTGCTTCATAAATTATGTTATATGCCAGGGAAATACGCATACTGTATCTAATAAAGTAATATTAAGTGTACAGTATGTTGTGTAGTAATCTGTTAGTAGCCCATGTGCCACACCCAATAATTTGGCCCCTTTCCCCCTCATTACTTAGCCTACTGTTCTGACTTGGTGGTGCACACGTAGCCTATAGCCTGTTTTAAAGAAATGTCATCTAATATTTTAAGAGCTTTCATTGTATGCTCATATGCCCCCTTTATTTATCCTACAGTCCTGACTTGGTGTGCTGGGAGAATACTGTAAGAACGGCCCATGTTCTGAATTCTGTCGCTGTACATTTTGAAAGTGCTCAACAAACAGTTATATTGACTATGTCCATCGTAGCTCGCTCATTAATTTCTTAATCAAAATTACGGATTGCCTTTTATCCGCTCGTCATCCCCTTATGCCATAGTTTGTACATCTCAATTGTCAGTAGAAACCACATTTGTTTAAGCAAGTTAGCCATATCAGTTATGTTTTTTTTTTAAAGGGAGTAAATGAGGCTGAATTAACTGTTTTGCTGCCAGACAAGGCTCTGCTGATAGCCAGGTGCATCAGTGGTAAGGATTCACTCCATGGTGCTGAAAAGAAAGCTCTGTTGTTGGGACAGCTTTATGTAGGGCCTAACAGTTTGTGGGCACCGTTTGTCACCACTATAGGGCAATTAATGTATTGTTTGGTGTTGTGATGTGGCTTTGCTGGCATGCATCTAAAACATGTTGAGTTTGCCCCACCAAAATTCAAATGCTAAAATCGGCAATGTGAATGAATGATACTGTAACACGTGTTATGACGCGTTTCATAAAAGTGATATGAATGCCTTATGTATACCCCCTTCAAGTAAAGTGTTACTGTATTTTCTCATATCCTATGTAATACAAATGTAAAGAAGATGTCAGAGGATATACTGCTGAGACAACCTGTAAAATATTGATGTTCCCATGCTTAATCAAAGCCTGACTCAGGGCTCAAAATTCATATTCCAATGCACAGGCTGAGTTATGATCCAGATGCCAGTAACAACTTTCCATTGAGGAGAGGAGGCATCAGTCATCTGTCATGAAGCTACATTTTTTGAAGCCAAAAGGGTTTCTTCTCCTCTGAAAGACTTTTCAGCTCATTCATCGGACTCCACTGACATGAGTAATAGAGAACAGCTAAACTGCGTAAAAACAATTCTAAAAGGATCTTGATTTTTATCTTGTGTCCACTGCTAAAAGCCTGCAGCAATTTCACTTATTTTGAAGAATACGTACCTAAATATTATTGTAATATATTAGGAGACGCAGCAATACAGCAAAACAGAATGGTGTCAATTACAAAAGGTACCAGGGGGGCTGAGCCAATAACATGGTCTCATTAGAATATGTCAAAATAGTGACATTTAACCTTTGCAGTTATACAGTATGTCACCTAAGATGACATGTCACAGTGTGGTTAGGGACAGGTTAATGGATAGGGTTAGGGACAGGTTAATGGATAGGGTTAGGGCGTACAACCACTATGTTTAAATGTTAACATTCTGACGTATTTCGAATGAGGTACAGTATGTGTGGAGTCAACCCTGTCAATAAAGTACTTCTTAATTGTTACAAAATAGGATGAACAACTGAGCACATTGTGTGCGCGCCAATGTTATTGATAGAATCGGAAAGGGTGATGTTCATTGAGAGGACAGTATACTTTCATTCTGATATGCATCCATGTTTGGCCACTGATATAAAGCAGCATGACATGTCCTTTCAAGTACACGACATTTGTTATGACTAGGTTGTACTTGATGTGGCTAGCAATAATGTAAGTAACTCAATAGTGATTGAGTGTAGACATCCATTTGCTTTAAGGATAAAGAGGCAGTGTATTGAACTAAAAGCTTAATTGCTGATGCATGTAAAGAGATCAAAATCCAAGAAATGTGATGGCGTTATCGTCCAAAAGCATCTATTAGTCATGACGGTGTGTCTGTGTTTTGTATAGAAACTAGGTGGTGTTTCACCTGTATCTGTCTGGTGTTCATAAAACTGTTTATAATCAAAAAAACATTATTCGTATGCCGACAGATCTATTCAATTTGCTGATAAAGTGGTAAAAATGAGTCGTATGATATTTTGGAGAACAATCAAGTCTATACACAAATGAGGAGCTTTACACTGACAATCTTTTGAATTTGAACTAAGTGTATATTTCGTTTTGTATTGTAAAGTATCTTAATAAGTACAATCTGTGTCCCTCTATCAGGCCAATTTCATAAGGCAATGGAAGGTTAAAGAATTGATCATTTAGTCTGACTCAGATGGTTCTCTTACAGAAGTAGGCCAGAGAGTTGACGCCAAAAGCATTACATTAAAAAGATTGGCAATAAGTTACTATATGGCAATAAGTTACTATATTGCAGCAATTTACACAGAGCTCATCTGGAGAATGGCTTAACCTTTGTTTCGGTTTCTATGATGACCAATGGACGTATTTGTTACAATCTGAATGAGGATGCACAGGACGTGTGTGTGCAAAAGTGCATGCATGTATTCATGTGTGTGTGTGTATGTCTGTGTATATGCATGTGCATGCGTGTGCGTGTCTGCAGAGTTCGCTTGGCTTTATTAGCCCTTTTGAGATGATAGTGCCAGATTAAAACCTTGAATCAGCAGGTTAGGGCTAAAGAGAGCCGTAATGGCTTCTGGTGTACTTCTTAATTGCATCTGGGCAGAAAAACAAGGGGAGGCTCAAGCTTAGGTAGACACAGTGCAACTTATCAGACCACCTCTACTGGGAGCTTGCTTTAATCTCTTTATGGTCCTTAAAGACAGCCTAATGTTTTATTTCTTCCATTAAAATGACTCTTGAATCAAAAGCAGAAACTGCCTTTTATAGCTGGTGAAAGGAGTCAAGTTGCCATAGAGAAAGCCACTGCACTATACCTGACACTGGGCGTTTTGTGTATTCCACAAAGCAAATTTGTGCAATGTAATGCAAATACAAATTGTCTGACACGTGAAACAAGCATCCATCTCCAGTAGCAGCTGATTCAGTGTAGTATTCCGTCATGCATGCTGTGTTTCAGCAGCCCTCGCGAGCAGCAAGTTGTAAGTGTGTCATAAATTAGAGCCAAAGTCTTAAGTCAGCAGTCCTGCACGAGGAGATCTGGAGGACAAGCGTTCATTTCCTGAGTGATTCATAATGCTTAGATTGCATTATCGTGTATTGCATTTCCTTGTGTGACAGAATATATGCCCCACCCTTGGCCTTTGGATCTTTGATTTAGAAGTTATGTCTTTATTAAAAGGTAAACGATGGAAACTGAGTGGTATTCTAAAACCATTATACAGTATACCGTAAAGACATTTTCTTTATAATTTCATGTTAGGTGTCAAAATCCAATAGAAACAATGTTAGCCTACCAGATGAATCAATTTTTCCCCCAATATTTTATAGACTTTCCCTGACAATCATGTCTTTTGTAAACTATGGAGGTGTAGGGTACTGGATATTTGAACATGCACCATGGACTGGTTAGTATACAATTCTATGATACATCACCACACCAAACTCTCTCCCACTATCAATGCTACTGTAAATTCAGGCTCAAACCAACAAGCAGGGCTGTGATGTAATTTCTTATCTGGGCCATATCAAGGACCCTCCCCAATGGATCAATAACACTAACAACCTACGGGGAGATGAGGAGGGAGGCTTGCATGTTACATTTTAATGAAGACTATTACCAAATACATCTCCAACAGTATTTAATAAAAGTGAACTCAATTTAAGTTGTATAATAGCCCCTTCATCACATCCGCTGAATCGTATTGATTCCAGAGGATAGTTGATGGATTTTGATATTACGACGAGGCTCCTAATGTCATGGAGGTTCGGGCGTTTATAAATCCCTCAGTCTGAAAATCCAACTTTAATAAGAAAAGCTGTATTTTAGGGGCATTGAATAAATTGTTATTAATCACCCGCCCAGGCTGTTTTGGAGTATTGCCAAGTTTGTACATAGCAAGCCCTGATTATCTGGATAAAAGACCAATAACTATACTGTATATCTGTAGTAGTATAGTAGGTATACTGTATGTTTTGTTTCTCACAATGAGTATATATAGTCCTGCACTTAAGACAGTATGCGTCCGTCTGCCTGTCTGTTCGGTCTATCCATCTGTATTGATAAGCATGTCTCTGTGTTCCAGGTCTTACTGTGGCTGATCTTGTGGGTTTGACTGGAATAACTATTCAATAAATCACTGTTGAATTATTACAGGCATGAGTAGAGGAAGCTCTTGTACATAGCACAAATGAATGCTGCTCCTACAGTGCAGACACAGTAAATCAGTTCCCTAAAGTTACTAAAACTACAATAATGGTGTTTCAATTTCAGAATTTATTGACAGTGGGTTGTTTGAAGGTTCCTTTGCGAAGACTTTCAGACACTCATTTTACACTGACAATTATTGACTATTATGCACTAACTAGTTTTGTCCTATGTTTATTTAACACAAAAGGCTCTAAAAGGTCTAATGAGGTGATTAGATGTGGAGCTTCCTAGTCAGGAACTTTATATGGGTGGTGTATCACTGTAACAGAATAGCCAATTTAGCAGACCAATCATTATGTCAGCGCAGTCATTTGGTAAACATTACAAAGTGATGTACAGTGAATTATAGATTGACATTTGATATCAGGAAATGCTATTAGACCCTTTAACCAGCAAGATTATCCTTTATCCTTCGGTATTGTGACTAATTAAAGGGATATTACACTCAAATCAAAGCTTGTCAGATTACATTTTTTTCCTCAAAATGGGTCTTTTGAGAAGTCCACAGCCTAGGTCTTCTGTTTAGAAGATTCTCTCAGTCCCTGCCACTGAAAAACATCCCCATGCTGCCACCACCATGCTTCACCGTGGGGATGGTATTGGCCAGGTAATGAGAAGTGTCTGGTTTCCTCCAGACGTGATGCTTGGCATTCAGGCCAAAGAGTTCATTCTTGGTTTCATCAGACCAGAGAATTTTGTTTCTCATGGTCTGAAAGTCTTTGAGTGCCTTTTGGCATACTCCAAGCGGGCTGTCATGTGCTTTTTACTGAGGAGTGGCTTCCGTCTGGCCACTCTACCATAAAGGCCTGAATGGTGGAGTGCTGCAGAGATGATTTTCCTTCTGGAAGGTTCTCCAATTTCCACAGTGGATCTCTGGAACTCTGTCAGAGTGACCATCGGGATCTTTGTCACCTCCCTGACCAAGACCCTTCTCGCCCAATTGCTCAGTTTGGCCTGCGGCCAGCTCTAGGAAGAGTCTTGGTGGTTCCAAACTTCTTCCATTTAAGAATGATGGAGGCCACTGTGTTCTTGGGGACCTTCAATGCTGCAGAAATGTTTTGGTACCCTTCCCCAGATCTGTGCCTCGACACAATCCTGTCTCGGACATCTACGGACAATTCCTTCGACCTCATGGCTTGGGTTTTGCTCTGACATGCATTGTCAACTGTGGGACCTTATATAGACAGGTGTGTGCCTTTCCAAATCATGTCCAATCAATTCAATTTACCATAGGTGGACTCCAATCAAGTTGTAGAGACATCAAGGTTTTCCTCAATGGAAACAGGATGCACCTGAGCTCAATATCAAGTCTCTGAGCAAAGGGTCTGAATACTTACGTAAATAAGGTATTTCTGGTTTAGTTTTTTAATACATTTGCAAAAATGTCTAAAAACCTGTTTTCGCTTTTTCATCATGGGGTATTGTGTGTAGATGGATATTTTTTTTTAAACCGTTATAGAATAAGGCTGTAACGTAACAATGTGGAAAAAGTCCAGGGTTGTGAATACTGTCCGAATGCACTGTATATTACAGTACCAGTCAAAAGTTTGAATACACTTACTCATTCCAGGGTTTTTCTTTATTTTTTTCCTATTTTCTACATTGTAGAATAATAATGAAGACGTCAAAACTATGAAATAACACATATGGAATCATGTTGTAACCAAAAAAGTGTTAAACAAATCAATATATTTTAGATTCTTCAAAGTAGCCACCCTTTGCCTTGATTACAGCTTTGCACACTCTTGGCATTTTCTCAACCAGCCTAATGAGGAATACTTTTCCAACAGTCTTGAAGGAGTTCCCACATATGCTGAGCACTTGTTGGCTGCTTTTTCCTTCACATTGCAGTCCAACTCATCCCAAACCATCTCAATTGGGTTGATGTCGGGTGGTTGTGGAGACCAGGTCATGTGATGAAGCACTCCATCACTCTCCTTGGTGAAATAGCCCTTACACAGCCTGGACGTGTGTTGGGTTATTGTCCTGTTGAAAAACAAATGATAGTCCAACTAAGCGCTAACCAGATGGGATGGCGTATTGCTGCAGAATGCTGTGCTAGCCATGCTGGTTTAGTGTGCTTTAAATTCTAAATAAATCACAGACCGTGTCATCAGAAAAGCACCCCCACATCATCACACCTCCTCCTCCATGCTTCATGGGGGGAACCACACATGCGGAGATCATCCGTTCACCTACTCTGTGTCTCAAAAGACGCAGCTGTTCGAACCAAAAATCAGACCAAAGGACAGATTTCCACTGGTCTAATGTCCATTGCTTGTGTTTCTTGGCCCAAGCAAGTCTCTTCTTCTTATTGGTGTCCTATGGTAGTGGTTTCTTTGCAGAAATTTGACAATGAAGGCCTGATTCACTCAGTCTACTCTGAACAGTTGATGTTGAAATGTGTCTGTTACTTGAACTCTGTGAAGCATTTATTTGGGCTGCAATTTCTGAGGATGGTAACTCTAATGAATGTATCCTTTGCAGCAGAGGTAACTCTGGGTCTTCCTTTCCTGTGGCGGTCCTCATGAGAGGAAGTGCAACTGCACTTGAAAAAAGTTCTTAATGTTCTGTATTGACTGACCTTCATGTCCTAAAGTAATGATGGACTGTCATTTCGCTTTGCTTATTTGAGCTGATTTTGCCATAATATGGACTTGGTCTTTTACCAAATAGGGCTATCTTCTGTATACCACCCCTACCTTGTCACAGCACAACTGATTGGCTCAAATGCATTAAGAAGGAAGGAAATTAACTTTTAACAAGGCACACATCTTAATTGAAATGCATTCCAGGTGACTACCTCATGAAGCTGGTTGAGAGAATGCCAACAGTGTGCAAAGCGGTCAACAAGGCGAAGGGTGGCTACTTTGAAGATTCTAAAATCTAAAATCTATTTTGATTTGTTTAACACTTTTTTGGTTACTACATGATTCAATAGGTTTTATTTGATAGTTTTGATGTCTTCACTATTATTCTACAATGTAGAACCTTGGAATGAATAGGTGTGCCCAAACTTTTGACTGGTACTGTATAAATATATACATGCTCCCAACAATTTAATGGGGAAACAAACAACATTTTGGCACTCAGTGTCTTTTTCACTTTTTTACAAAAATGTTGTTTAATTTATGAAGGAGAAACAGATTTTTTTTTGTTAAGACAGTAACAAAGTGATACACTTGATACACAAAATGAAGTGTTTTGTAACTCTACAACTAGTGACAACTGAGCTGCCACCAATGTCAAGGAGACAAAATTTTAGCTTTGATGGCGTTTCGAAACAAATGGGTGTAAGGGGCCATGAGACAGATTTCAGATGTTCTGAAACATTCATCCTTTGGTGGTCTGAAGCATGACATGGTGTGTTGTAATGCAACTTAATTAATGGTGTAGTGGTATTTCTTTAGGTGAGGGAGCTTTTAAAATGACGTCATCATTTCCTCAAAGTTTGTATCGACAGATGTAGCCAATTGAATAGCCTATCATTATAGAATATGCATTAACTGTATTCCCCAATTGCAATGTCTGCCTATGCCCACACAATACATTTGTATACTTTTAATACCAAGTTAGTCATAGGCTGCCTAATTTCAAAATAAGCCATCATCACTATCAATCATGAATGATAATTCTTCACGTTTTAATGGTGACACATCCAAACTGCATCTCCATCTCAATCAGTTTCATAGGAATAGGCATTTAGATCTTCTTGAATTACTGTTTCGTGAGCAAATTACAGCAGATGGTGTAAACAAACTATTAGTCTTTCTTGTATTTTGTTTCAATCAAATCATACTGTATGTCCTGCCTAGTGACACGCTCTGTTGAGTTTTGGCGCATTCATTTTTGTTGTTGTTGACTCTTCAGGTTCAGCTAACCAGCCTAAAATCTCATTAGAAATAAGTTTTTTTTTGGTGTAATAGTAACGTTATAGGCCTCCTATGCTATCATATTCGGTTCGGTTCTGTTATGTAAAATGCTAATGAATCATTATGTGATTTTGCGAGACATTGATTCTGCTATGATCTAACTTTACTAAACAAGCACCATTGTGAGAAGCAGTGGTGGAAAAAGTAACCAATTTTCATACTTGAGTAAACCCTCTAACGAGTCACAAACCCGGATCCGGGATCCCCCCCATCAAAAAAGCTGACTAGCATAGCCTAGCCTAAAGCCACAGGGATATCATATAATAAAATGTTCATGAAATCACAAGTCCAAGACACCAAATGAAAGATACACATCTTGTGAATCCATCTGATTTTTTAAATGTTTTACAGGGAAGACACAATATGTATTTCTATTAGCTAACCACCATAGCAAAAGACACAACTTTTTTTCCCACCATTTTTTTCCTGCATAGGTAGCTATCACAAATTCGACCAAATAAAGATATAAATAGTCACTAACCAAGAAACAACTTCATCAGATGACCGTCTGATAACATATTTATTGTATAGCATATGTTTTGTTCGAAAAATGTGCATATTTCAGGTATAAATCATAGTTTTACATTGCAGCCACCATCACAACTCTCACCAAAGCAACTAGAATAACTACAGAGAGCAACGTGAATTACCTAAATACTCATCATAAAACATTTATGAAAAATACACAGCGTACAGCAAATGAAAGACAAAGATATTGTGAATCCAGCCAATATTTCAGATTCTTTAAGTGTTTTACAGCGAAAACACAATTTAGCATTATATTAGCTTACTACAATAGCCAACCACACAGCAGCATTGATTCATGCACGTTAGCGATAGCGAATAAACCAGCAAAAGATATTACATTTTTCACTAACCTTCTCAAAACTTCATCAGATGACAGTCCTATAACATCATATTACACAATACATATATTGTTTGTTTGAAAATGTGCATATTTAGCGGCACAAATCGTGGTTATACAATGAGAATAGTAGCCAAGCTGCCAACAAAATGCCGGGAGAAATCTTGGGAGAGGCACCTAATCTAATCAATAACTAATCATAAACTTGACTAAAAAATACAGGTTGGACAGCAAATGGAAGATACATTAGTTCTTAATGCAACCACTGTGTTAGATTTTTTAAATTAACGTTACTACGACATACAGCGTGCGTTAAAGCGAGACCGCACCGAAATTAATGGTGGAATAGTAGTTTACATTTTTCAACAGAACAACGAATTAACATCATAAATAGTTCTTACTTTTTGATGAGCTTCCATCAGAATCTTGTGCAAGTTGTCCTTTGTCCAGAATCATCGTTGCTCGGTTGTAGATTGTCGTCTTCAACTTAGGGATTAGCAGCAAACATTAGCTATGTGGCCCAGACGTGTCCAACTCTTCATAACTTCTTGTCAATAGGGGGGCGCCATTTCGACTTTGTAAAAATTTGTTCCCAAATTAAACTGCCTCGTACTCAATTCTTGCTCGTACAACTGAAAAAGCGTGTGCGAGCAAGGAGGCCTACAAACCTGACTCAGTTACACCAGCTCTGTCAGGAGGAATGGGCCAAAATTCACCCAACTTATTGTGGGAAGCTTGTGGAAGGCTACCCGAAACATTTGACCCAAGTTAAATAATTTAAAGACAGTGCTACCAAATACTAATTGAGTGTATGTAAACTTCTGACCCACTGGGAATGTAATGAAATAATTAAAAGCTGAAATAAATTATTCTCTCAATTATTATTCTGACCTTAACATTCTTAAAATAAAGTGGTGATATTAACTGACCTGAGACAGGGAATTTTTACTAGGATTAGATGTCAGGAATTGTGAAAAACTGAGTTTATGTCACGATCGTCTTGTGAAGAGAGAGAGGACCAAAACGCAGCGTGTGAAAAATAAGACATCTTCTTTTTATTTGAAGAAGAAAAACGACACCAAACACTTTACAACTAACAAAACAACAAACGACCGTGAAGCTACAAAACGTTGTGCACACACACACAGGCTACAAACGTTTAGACATAGACAATCCTAGACACATACACTCAACACAAACCCATACACTAAAACCAACACCCCCTTTACCATAATAACCACCCAAAACACAAACATACCCCATGTCACACCCTGACCTAACTAAAATAATAAAGAAAACAAAGAATACTAAGGCCAGGGCGTGACAGTTTAAATGTATTTGGCTAAGGTGTATGTAAACTTCTGACTTCAACTGTATAGCTTAATATCGTTGCACTGTTTGTGAGGAGAGCTTTATTGCGAGTAGGCATTTAGTTGTATTGTGTAGCTTGTGTATCATATATAAAACTTTGATTTGATTAGCTTGAACACATGGTTACAATATACCCTATTACAGAATAAAAGAAAACAGAGAGGTGAACTATCTTTTCATATAATACATTTTCATAGATTAAACATGCTATCAAATCAATTGACCAAGTAGTGAACCCAAATCATTACTATGTACAATTGCAGGAAATTCATTTAGAACAACCATATGTTTTGGTGTGGTGTATTCATGCATGTCAATAAACTATAACCTAAGTGCATTATTACGTACCTCCAACTTGCCCCAATTAACATTTCCAATCGCCCACCCTGACATACCAAACTAGAATGGGCCCTGTGTCTCAACAAATAGCCAATGTAGGCCAAATATCCCAAGCAGGGCTACAGCAAGTTCCAGAGAGGGCCACTTTGGTTTGGGTGTCCTCAGCAGTGGTGTCGCCGTAACCAAGTGGTCACATATTGTTCTGGGTTCCTGTTTAAGAATGTGTTTAAGAGGTTCCGTGGAGTTTTATGAACCTCAAGGCAGACACAGTGAATTATGTTTTTTTTTTCAACATTCTGATTGGCCAAAGTGGTCAAGCCTCCGCAGTGCATACATGCAGCCTATATAGTTCATCATTCGCCCCACCGCCAGAGAAGACTTGGAAGAAACCAGCATTTACCTACCTCTAGGCTGCTATACATATTTATTTGGTTTGTCCATTCTATCGTTTTTCCATAGAATTTTTGTGCTAATTAAATATTATTTATTTAGAATGTATCAGAATTAATTTTCCAGGAATAGTTTTACCAGCTCTGTGTATTCTCAAATTGAAAAAAAGTGAGGGAGAGCTGCTCCTCTGCACTCTGGCAGCAGAATAACCCTGCACTTAATCAGGAGTTGTGCAACACTGTCTAGTCTAGAATTAGATTCCTTCTACTGGAGTTTCAAAATTATGTAAATGGGAGTTCCTCCTCTTTGTGTATCATCCCTAATCTTATATGGTGTGCTAATAAACTCCTCGTTGGTAATTCCAAAAGGTCAAATGTACAATATTATGCTCAAACAAAGGATACGAGGAAATATAGTTTTGTGAAAATAAAAATGTATACATTTGTCCAGGATAATAATTAATGAGTACAAAATAACTTTTTCAAGAAATGATTTTGAATCTTCAAATGCTTTATTTTCTTTGCAAATCATCAAATGACAAGAAAACATTAACAGTTTTTTAAAATTTTACGTTGATAAATTAAGACAGTTCAAAGATCTGTAAGGTATTGATCATATTAATATTCTTCAAAATCAAGGGAAATATTGCATTATTTTTCACATTCATAGAAAAAAATACAGGCAATGACTGCTACTGTTATCAGTAGCACTCATACGAAACTTGTACAAACCTTCAGTCATAGAATTATGCAAATGTATCTGATCTGAGTCTTTAAATTCAGATTCAGATGATGGTACATGGAAGGTTGTTCAGATGGATTGAATCACAGAACAGTTCAATTAGATATGATTGACAGCTCAATTGGCATTAGTCTGTGATCCTTGTCTTGATTGGCTTTGGTTATGATTAGCTTGTTGTGGGTGATGTAGTATGTATGTAAACTCAGCAAAAAAAGAAACGTCCTCTCACTGTCAACCGCGTTTATATTCAGCAAACTTAACATGTGTAAATATTTGTATAAACATAAGTCTCAACAACTGAGACATAAACTGAACAAGTTCCACAGACATGTGACTAACAGACATGTGACTAACAGAAATGCAATAATGTGTCCCTGAACAAAGGGGGGGGGGGTCAAAATCAAAAGTAACAGTCAGTATCTGGTGTGGCCACCAGCTGCAATAAGTACTGCAGAGCATCTCCTTCTCATGGACTGCACCAGATTTGCCAGTTCTTGCTGTAAGATGTTACCCCACTCTTCCACCAAGGCACCTGCAAGTTCCCAGACATTTCTGGGGGGAATGGCCCTCACCCTCCTATTCAACAGGTCCTAGACGTGCTCAATGGGATTGAGATCCGGGCTCTTCGCTGGCCATGGCAGAACACTGACATTCCTGTCTTGCAGGAAATCACGCACAGAACGAGCAGTATGGCTGGTGGCATTGTCATGCTGGAGGGTCATGTCAGGATGAGCCTGCAGGAAGGGTACCACATGAGGGAGGAGGATGTCTTCCCTGTAACGCACAGCGTTGAGATTGCATGCAATGACAACAAGCTCAGTCCGATGATGCTGTGACACACCGTCACAGACCATGACGGACCCTCCACCTCCAAAATCGATCCCGCTCCAGGGTACAGGCCTCGGTGTAACGCTCATTCCTTCGACGATAAACGCGAATCCAACCATCACCCCTGGTGAGAGAAATCCGCGACTCGTCAGTGAAGAGCACTTTTTGCCAGTCCCATCTGGTCCAGCGACAGTGGGTTTGTGCCCATAGGCGACACTGTTGCCGGTGAGGTCTGGTGAGGACCTGCCTTTACAACAGGCCTACAAGCACTCAGTCCAGCCTCTCTCAGCCTATTTCGGACAGTCTGAGCACTGATGGAAAGATTGTGTGTTCCTGGTGTAACTCGGGCAGTTGTTGTTGCCATCCTGTACCTGTCCCACAGGTGTGATGTTCGGATGTACCGAGCCTGTGCAGGTGTAGTTACACGTGGTCTGCCACTGCGAGGATGATTAGCTGTCCGTCCTGTCTCCCTGTAGCACTGTCTTAGGCGTCTCACAGTACGGACATTGCAATTTATTGCCTTGGCCACATCTGCAGTCTTCGTTCCTCCTTGCAGCATGCCTAAGGCACATTCACGCAGATGAGCAGGGACCCTGGGCATCTTTCTTTTGATGTTTTTCAGAGTCAGTAGAAAGGCCTCTTTAGTGTCCTAAGTTTTCATAACTGTGACCTTAATTGCCTACCGCCTGTAAGCTGTTAGTGTCTGAACGACCGTTCCACAGGTGCATGTTCATTCATTGTTTATGGTTCATTGAACAAGCATGGGAAACAGTGTTTAAACCCTTTACAATGAAGATCTGTGAAGTTATTTGGATTTTTACGAATTATCTTTGAAAGACAGGGTCCTGAAAAAGGCACGTTTCTTTTTTTGCTGAGTTTATGTATGTATGTTTTTCTGCAGGGAGACAGAAATAGCAAATAATAACAAGCAATAATTATAGTACATGACTGCATAATTAAGTTATTAACAGCTTTAATATTAATAAATTGCAATAGAAATAGACAATTATTAAGCATATCAATAGCAATATACAAAATGCACATACATAAATGAAGCTATGCAAATATGGAAACAAGATAACAATATTAATGTCAAAAGTGTGATGTAATAACATGTGGTGGGATAGGCCAGAACTTGAGCAGGCTAAATTGTTAGTGGCTATTTAGTGTAGCATATAGCATGTGAGGCAAGCATCGAATAAAATATAAAGCTCATAAAGCTAGTAGGCAAACAAACCTGCAGTATTAACTCCAAAACTGGCCTTAATTTGCATTAAAAAACTAGTGCACAAACTGTGCAAACCATGACGTGTTAATTAACAACTACATGTAGCATCAAGAAAACGGATCAATTAATTGAAATGGCTGTTTGACTTGGACTATAAGCATAGAGTGACCATTAGCAGCCAAAACGCTACACAAAACAAATGTTCTTGTCGAGTGAATCCCTTTTCTATTTCCTTCTTTGTTATGTTCCCCAGTTTCTGTGTTGTTTTGGGTTTGTATTTGTATGTATATATGTTTCAGGATGGCTTCCTGGATTCCAAGCAGCTGATTGGTCGGCCCCATTGCAGATTCGAGCTCTGACCCCGCCCTCTCGTCAGGGGATACAGCTGTCTGCAATTACCAACTCCTTCTGCAGCTTGAAAAGCCGGTGTTCCTTTGTTAGGAGTAGAGCTTCTTTGTATGTGCTGTGTTGGTTGTTGGTCTGGAAAATGTATTGTAAAGTATTTTGTAGCCGGTCCTGAAGAGGTATGTGTTTGCTTGGTAAGACCTGGGCGGACCACCCCCTGTACTTTGGTTAGCGCGCCAGGTGGACTTAAGAATAGTTAAGTAGTGGGTAGGTAAGGTAGGAGAGGGGACTCTAACTTTCACTTTCTTTGCTTTGGTTCCATCCAGACCCTGTCCCCACATTTACCGTGGTAATGAAATAAATTCATTGTAAATGGTAATGTTCTCTGCCTCTGTCATCCTTACCTGCACCTACAATCCCATTCCTCTTTCACTCCACAGGGAGTTGAGTTGTAGTGGGGTGTTGCATTCCCTCCACCAAGAGGCGTACGTAACATTCTTCAATGCAATAACATTTTTGTACTCGCGTTGTCATTGACGCATACTTTTTGGAATTGTTTTGGAGCGTTTCGCCTGAGCTGTATACATACTCTTTCCTGTCTGAGTTTGTGAAGGCCCTGAATACAGGGGAGGCACCTGCAAACTTGCCTGTTTTTATCCTTGACCATAGAGTTTGCTAGAGGGCACACCTGACACGAATGACCTCTCTCCACCTCCATGCCCCAGACTTGGGGAATTCTGAACAGTACGGCAGCACAATCCTTGAAGTTCACATTTTGCCTTTAATCGAAACAATTGTCTTTGAAATGGGGGCCCAAATTCTTCACAGAATGTTTGGTTGAGTGGGTATTATTCCAAATAGATTTTGGCATCTTACTGCCCAAAAGTCATGGGAATTCCTGCTTCAACTGTCCAACTTTCACTCCTTATCTGTGTCCTCCTGTTTCTATTGTGTCTAAACAAAGCCCAGAAAAAAAATGTGGAATTCTTATTGAGATTTTTGTTGATTTAACATTTAATATTTTTTGCTTAAGTCTGTTTTATTGAGTCTGTTGTCTGCTAATCTCAAGTCTGAATCGGGCCCCATGTGCTGAACGTAAGAAGGGTGGTTTAGCATAATAGTATAGTCCTGAAGACTGGCTGAGTGGACTAAGGCAGTGTTTTGACAAGCATGAGACCCGGATTCACAACCACCTTCTCACGTTATGGCTCAATTTTGTAAATGTTACCCCTGTTATAACTTACATAACCGTAAACATTAACCCTATAATTAGTGTCATTGTCTACCCTATGAAAATAATTAAATTCCCAGTGTCATCTTTACAATGTTAATTAAAATATTGTCTGACATTCAGCAATAATCAATATTTACACTATAAACCATTGGCATTTCAAAACCATTTGATTGTATGAGAGACATAGTCTGTCAAAACACGCTGTTTGTGTTTTGACGCTGCCTATTACATGCACTGAAACACCAACAATGGCTTTCACAAGACTCTCTTAAAAACGTCAATATTCAGATTTAGGACTACAGTGTTTCAGAGTACTTCCATTCTGTTTTAAATTAAATTCAGTGTATTATAACATTTACGTTGGGTTTAGATTCAAACACCCTCCAAACACCAGATCTCAGCTTAGGTGCACTACTTTTCACGGTTTCACTACACAATGATGGTGTTTTGAGTCTTTCTATTTTAACAGTGTACAAGAAAGTAGCAATGTGTTTCTCTGTGACATAGAATTGGTGAGCCTACATATCTCCATTTGGAATCATAATAGTTTTATTTTAATGCTAAAGGAACGTTGTGAACCATAAATCATAATGCCTGCATGCACCAGGAATATACAGGAGTAATGTAACATGCAATAAGTAATTAAAGTTATGCTGTCTATCTAAACTTTGCTATTCAAGTAGGTCAGGAGCTAAATCTGTGGCAAGTCATTACAAACTTTCAACCCTAGCATCTTCCTGTTTCCATATGACCTTAAAGTGATGAGTTTGGAAGACTATTATTTAGATACCATTAGATACCAACTTCATAATCATAATCCTGCAGGGAATTTACATAAGTAAACCATTCCAATTATTCCTGCATTTAGCCTGGCAACCAAGAACAAAAGCTAGGATGGATTGAACTCTTCAGTTTGTAATGAAGTCTGGCAGCGTGGGGTGGCTGGCAGCGGCTGGCTGCCAGAGACGTGACAGTGTTAAATGAGGAAAGCTGTCAGGATGGCGTGGAGTTATTGCTGTCCACCGAGGGACAGAACGGGCGCCCTTCACACATTAGCCAACCCCGGCGCTAATGGACTTTCCTGGGTGGATGTCTCTGTAACCGGGTTAACAAAAATATTGTTATTCCTCGCAGTGGCGAAACACAGCATCAGTGGACATTGTGCAAAAACAACCAGTGTTGCTGTAATGGCCAATTACAACAGATAGTGTTACATGGTACCAGCTGTAGACAGTAGATGCTGTATAGTGTAAAACCTCTCATAATAGGATGATGAGTTTTACCATCAACCACTGCAGACAGTGTTGTTTTGCCCCTGTCGCTCTCCCTCTCTTTCCATCATGCCCTTGTTCTGTTCAATATGTTGAACTGCTCATGTGTCACATGAAGATGTTATGATCTTTGACATGTGTTTTACCCATTAGAAATGGCCGGTCCCTTGTTGAAATGACACGGTCAGATTTACTGCCCATCTACAGGTTGGTTTAAGTTTTGGAGCATAAATCAGCTAATAGTTGTTATGAGGTGATTGCATGTGCAGGAATAGTTTATTGCAGGGTTTGGATTCATTTCTGTATTCAACTTTGATTCAAGTCCCGCTCCATAAAATGTCCTTCTGTTTGATTCTTCATCAGGATTTTATTGCATGACACCCATTTATTTCCACTTTGCAATAAATCGCCCCTTCCAACTGGAAAAACTTCCTTGACTTCTTACATAATATTGATCTTTAACAGTCCAAACTTTAGGCTACTACCCAGAAGACTCATTATAGTTATTTATATCGATCAAAGCCATATGCCACCAGAAAATGAACAAAAAAAGTGTGCAATTTTAATATTGATGCATGACTCATTTATGTAAAGATCAAGCAGTAGCCATAATGATTCATTTCAAAGTAACTTTCGTAGATCCTTGCATATTGAACTTGATAATGATGAATGTCGTGAGAGATAGCAGAGACGAGGGACCAATCTCGGAGAGGTGTAATTTACGGACTTAACAAACGTGTCATTAGTCACCCAAAGCGCTTTCTCCTTTCCTGTGAAAAAATACATTTCCGCTTCTTATTTGATTTGTCCAGATCAATGGTTGGGATTATATTGTTTTTTACAGCACTTTGTGCCGCCAAGAGATTTTCAATTAACTAATGTGGAGATTACCATCAATCTCTGAACCGATGGCCATTCCCATCCTCCCCAATTTGCCTGGGCCTGGAGATAACTGGGAATCTTTGATGAGCTTTCCACCTCCCTGACAGACACCTCGACATCTGAAGACTGACACCCATTTCCTCCCATAATGCATCCTGTCATCCTCCCTCAGGGAAACTATTATTGTGGTCTCCCAGCTGTCGATGGGTGATGCTATTAATTTCCTGAGCAAAGATTAGCTTAAGTCTACAGAAATAGTTTTGCACCATTTAAAGAACTTCAGTATTTCATTTTCTCATTACATCTATGCTCACTGTAGAGCCTATAACTCCAGTATAAAAGTATAACTCTAGACAGCCATACAGTTGGAGCTCTTGTACTGGACATGTATTTGTTGCAGATCTATCAGATGGTTAATTTTTGTGCCCAAAATAACACCCTATTCCCTATATAGTGGACTACTTTTGAACAGAGTAGTGTCTTGTGAGAATTTGACCAAAAGTAGTGCCCTATTAGCGAAATAGGGTGCCATTTCAGACACAGACCAGAATGCAGCTATTCTCTCTGTGTTGGCTATGCTGACTGTATTACGGTGTTCTGGTCAGTGTTCCGGTCTATTCCCACAGGTACAGTATGTGTGAAGGGTCATTCTCTTTGTGTTACAGTATCTTGGTCTTGGCTGAGGATCCCTGGAGTCCTCCATCGTCTGGGATTCACCTACTTCATACTGTCTCTGATGCAGACTTTCTGGGGCCAGAGAGAGATCCCGCTGAGCTGGGAGAGACACTGACTTTGTCAGGTTCATTTTCATCTGTAATTACACACTGGAAAGCAACCTTATATGACATTGTGTAGCTGGGTGCCAAGCACAGATTTATGCAATATATAACTCCAGGTAAACTAGGGTGCCACTCAAAAATAACATCCTGCCGACTACGCCAAGTTTAACATGACAATTACATGGATTTTGCTTGATCTCACTATAGGATTGCTGGTGGAACCCTGTCCAGGATGTGGTCTTGTATTGGCCAGAGCGGATCTTCATTATTCTCTTGGAGACACAATGGCTGTGTCTCACCTTTTTACTGCCTGTGCCTAACTGCCCCACGTAAGTCAAATCTACCTGAACACACTCAACAGGCTTTTTAGTTCATCATGTGATTATCACCATAAAAATCATGATAAATGATGACTATGTCATGTATCAAATCCAATAAACAATTATCTTCTCTATACAATGCCATGGAATTTGGATGTGTGACTCTGTCCTAATATGGCCACCGCATGAATCCTTTTTAAACCAAGGAGAGACAATAAATACAATACTTTTGTACACTTCTACATGCTGTGGTGGTGTGATAATAGGGCCATTAAACCGGGGTGATGCTGTGACTGTGGCTGTATCTCAGCTTGTGTTAGTGTGCACTGTGCAGCATGTGTTGCTCTAGCTAGCTGGTGTTGTGAGCCACTGTGATTTATGGTTCTGTGGTGGATGCTTCAGAGGGCATAATTAGCCAATCTCAGTCTGTCATGTGCAATAAGAGGAGGCAAGGCAGAGGATCCATCTTCCTCTCTCTCCCTCATCCTTGTCTCTCCCTTCGCTGTGCTTCACACCTATTCCTCCTTTCAGTTTTTCTGTGCTCTTCTCTCCCCTGTGCTTGACCCTGCCTGGCATTGTTGTGCTACTAAGGCAGATTAGTATGTTTGAGTAAATGTAGATTATCAGAGTGAATAAAGACCATTTAAATTGTCCTTGTCTTTCTCATAAACATGCACACTAAAATGTGTTGGGATTCGATTTGGATGTGACAAAAACCTCGTACCTCTGCACATTGATCTGGTTCTGGCACTTGCTGTGTATACAGTGCATTCTGAAAGAATTCCGCCCCTTTCCCTTTTTCCACATCTTGTTACGTTACAGCCTTATTCTAAAATGTATTAAATACATTTTTGCCCTCATCAATCTACACACAATACCCCATAATGGCAAAGCGAAAACAGGTTCCTAGACAGGATTGTGTCGAGGCATAGATCTGGGGAAGGGTACCAAAACATTTCTGCAGCATTAAAGGTCGCCAAATACACAGTGGCCTCCATCATTCTTAAATGGAAGAAGTTAGGAACCACCTAGACTTTTCCTAGAGCTGGCAATACTGAGCAATTGGGGGAGAAGGGCCTTGTTCAGGAAGTTGAGCAAGAACCCGATGGTAACTCTGACAGAGCTCCAGCACGGTGGTGGCAGCATCATGCTGTGGGGATGTTTTTCAGCAACAGGGACTTCGAGACTAGTCAGGATTGAGGGAAAGATGAATGGAGCAAAGTACAGAGAGATCCTTGATGAAAATCTTCTCCAGAGTGCTCAGCACCTCAGATTGAGGCGAAGGTTCACCGTTCAACAGGAAAACGACCCTAAGCACACAACCAAGACAACGCAGGAGTGGCTTCGGGAGAAGTCTCTGAATGTCCTTGAGTGGCCCAGCCAGAGGCCAGACTTGAACCCGATCTAACATCTCTGGAGAGACCTGAAAATAGCTGTGTAGCGACGCTCCACATCCAAACTGACAGAGCTTGAGAGGATCTGCAGAGAAGAATGTGAGAAACTCCCCAAATGCAGGTGTGCCAAGCTTGTAGCGTCATACCCAAGAAGACTCGAGGCTGTAATCTCTGCCAAAGGTGCTTCAACAAAGTACTGAGTAAGGGTCTGAATACTTATGTAAATGTAATATTTCCATTTTAATTTCTATAAAATGTGCAAACATTTCTAAAAACCTGTTTTAGCTTTGTCATTATGGGGTATTGTGTGTAGATTGATGAGGGGGAAAAAACTATTTAATCAATTTTAGAATAAGGCTGAAACGTAACAGAATGTGGAAAAAGTGAATGTGTCTAAATACTTTCCGAATGCACTGTAGCTCCATTCTTCTGTATTTCATTTGATTCCTCTTGCATTACTATTTTATTGCTATTTTTTAACTCTGCCTCGTTAGGAAGGGCTCATAAGCAAGCATTTCAAATTGGATTGGATTTGTTTGGCAGTAGAAGTCCAATCTAGAATTTTTGCATCCAATACAGGTTATTTGGGTGCTGGGGGGTTTGGGGATAGTGGCCTATATCCTAACTGTACTGGAGGGGCAGTCAGGTACATTGACAAGTGGTTATTAGCTAAATCTGGTGCAATGGCATGTTGTACATGGTCCCTGACAAATAAATAAATTACATCTACCATTGACAAACATGCAGGGTAAGGAATATTACAGTTTCTCTTTACCATATGTGATATAGTATTTAACATTTGAACACTTTTTTTTAAGTCCGTAAAGGATAAAGAGAGAAACTAATAGGGAATCTAATAGAAAGCACTTTGTTACACAACAAATTCAACATTAGATAGATTATTTCACATTAGTGCAATTCTCTTTACATTAACCTGCTCCATAGGAAATGGCTTGCTTGTTATTTCTTCTCATATTGTACATGCAGGTAATGTATCGTCCTACCCAGCCCTTTGTCCCAGAGAGGGTTCTGGGTCACAGGCAGCTGCTGAGTGGAGGACGGCTCATAATAATAGCTGGAACGCAGAGAATGGAATGGCATGGAAACCATGTGTTTGATGTATTTGATATCATTCCACTAATTCCGTTCCAGTCATTACAACAAACCCGTCCTCTCCAATTAAGGTGCCACATTGGGATGCAAGTTAGCAACATTTTACCTCAATATTTTTGTACCGTTTTACCAGATGAATATATTTGTACCTCAGTCTTAACTTAAGAAAAGGCCAAAAGTTTTCCATCCATAAGATACAGTATGGAAATCATGTAAACTCAAACTTAGAATCAAACTTGATTTCAGCCTTTTATTTCGTTTCAGTTTTTCATTTTGGTCTCTCAATTCATTTCAGTTTTTAATGATTTGTCCCTGCATCATGACATGAAGGTTGAGTCATTAGTCTACTAAAATGGAGGTTGGCTCAGGGAGATTTTCCCGCCGCATGTCTGCACAGCTGCTCTACGTTATTGACACAGAATGTCATCTGAAGGTGAGGACGGAGCTTTGGGGTCTTTAGGGTGAGAGCCTTTAAAACAGCTCACGCACTTTGATGGTGACAGCGTCCTGTTAAACCATTTTCACAGTGGTATGTTGCCATGCGAAAGTAGCCGCATAGCTCAATTCCCTGTATGCGGTTAGCGCTGGGCCCTTCAGTCAGCGAGTCTTAAACGACACGCCAGGTGTCCTCTCCCCTCGTCTGTGTTTGCCCATGCTAATGTCCTCAGCTGAGACATATTCATCATCACCAAATTAATCAGAGCGCGCCGTTGACTTACACGCCACATCTGGCATCATGGGAATATGAGGAATATCTATATACTATCTTCAATGGATAGGACCAACATCCATACCTCCTGTCGAAGATCCCTTAGGGCTGCATGTGCACACATTGCTTTATGCTCATGGATTGAGAGATGTGATTTATGATATTATGCTTCTGACCCGATTCTATTTCAATAATTTATTAAACATTTTATGGATTGATTGTATTTAGTTTCATTTGATTAAAAAACAAACTTATTACAAAGATTCACCGTCCATGGGTTTATGTTGAGAACACACCTGGCTTGAATGCAATACAATTTCCTTGATACTTCCATGATGTTTATTAAGCATTACATTTGGGAGCAGTATAATGGTGAGTGGACATTCCCCCTTTCTCATTATATTGGATCTTTTTCCAGCTCCTGTGAAAAGTTTGAATCTAAGTAAAATCTCCATAGCCTAAATTCCCTTGTCTGTATTATATGCCCACGGGGAGCAATTATGGTGACTGTACAGATGTCGGATCTTAATTGGACCCTTTTTCGTCGTAGGAGGAGAATAATCCTGCAGCAGGAGGATTTGAATATCTGAAGAAATATTTTTAATCGCTGTCAAGGGGCAGCTGGAAATGGTGTTTGTATACAATGTAGTATTGTACCTACATCGTACCTTATGTAGGCTATGTGCATGCTACAGCGCGTCTCGTGTGAATTCTTCTATGGATTATACAGTGCATTCAGGGATGTATTTCAGCAGTAGGGACTGGGAGACTAGTCAGGATTGAGGGAAAGATGAATGGAGAAAAGTACAGAGAAATCATTGATGAAAACCTGCTCCAGAGCGCTCAGGACCTCAGACTGGTACAAAGGTTCACCTTCCAATACGACAATGACCCTAAGCACACAGCCAAGACAATGCAGTAGTTGCTTTGGGACAAGTCTCTGAATGTCCTTGAGTGGCCCAGCCAGAGCCCAGACTTGAACCTGATCGAACATCTCTGGAGACTTGAAAATAGCTGTGCAGCAACGCTCCCCATCCAACCTGACAGAGTTTGAAAGGATCTGCAGAGAAGAATGGGAGAAACTCCCCAAATACAGGTGTGCCAAGCTTGTACAGTAGCCTCATACCCAAGAAGACTCGATGTTGTAATCGCTGCCAAAGGTGCTTCAACAAAGTACTGAGTAAAGGGTCTGAATACTTATGTAAATGTCATATTTCATTTTTTTTTAAATAAATTTGCTAACATTTCTAAAAACCTGTTTTTGCTTTATCATTATGGGGTATTGTGTGTAGATTGATGAAGAAATAAACACATTTTATCAATTTTAGAGTAAGGCTGCAACGTAACAAAATGTGGAAAAGGCCACGGGGTCTGCATACTTTCCGAATGCACTGTAAGTATCTTCTGTTCCAGAGGGTAGTCTCTTTCCTTCATTTCTTGTGTGTCTCTCATGTGTGGTTTCAAAATGTAAAAATCCTACATATGAATTACATTGAGCTCCAACATCATGGCAAAGAGCTCATGTTCTCCTCTCCGTTTACGTTGCTCTGCTGAAGTGTACAATTATACCCTACCCTAAGACTCAATACATAGTAGCAGTAGTCCAAACACAGATCTTGGTTTTATTTATTTTTTATTTATTTATTTATTTATCCGTTATTTTACCAGGTAAGTTGACTGAGAACACGTTCTCATTTGCAGCAACGACCTGGGGAATAGTTACAGGGGAGAGGAGGGGGATGAATGAGCCAATTGTAAACTGGGGATTATTAGGTGACCGTGATGGTTGAGGGCCAGATTGGGAATTTAGCCAGGACACCGGGGTTAACACCCCTACTCTTACGATAAGTGCCATGGGATCTTTAATGACCTCAGAGAGTCAGCACACCCGTTTAACGTCCCATCCGAAAGACAGCACCCTACACAGAGCAGTGTCCCCAATCACTGCCCTGGGGCATTGGGATCTTTGTTTAGACCAGAGGAAAGAGTGCCTCCTACTGGCCCTCCAACACCACTTCCAGCAGCATCTGGTCTCCCATCCAGGGCCTGACCAGGACCAACCCTGCTTAGCTTCAGAAGCAAGCCAGCAGTGGTATGCAGGGTGCTAGGCCTACAGTATAAACCAGTGTTCCACACTATTCAACGACAGTATTGTGTTGACATTTGTCCTTTAAATCATATTGCTAGCTAACATCAGATTTTTTATTTTTTATCTACCAATCCTGAAGTCCAAGATAAGCTGAATGCCTGGACCAGAATTGAAGTACACTCGTGGTATTGATGTAAAGATAAGTCATTATGAAATAAATGTGATTCTTACATACAGGGTGGATCATTTAGTGGTAATGTTAATGTTTTGGTGGGACAGTGCTCAATGTGGGTGGTCTCAAAATATAAAGGGGCACAAGCTGTCCACTATTTCATTTGGGGGGAGGGGGATCTGTCCCATGGGGAAAACAAAGCTAAGTGTTATATGAAATTCAGACCCCTCTTTGCATCTGTTCGCCAACAAAGGGAAGACCTTCCACTCAAACGAGATTGACAAATCCCATGTAGTGATTTTATGTTTAGCCTAATCATGTGGACTATGTTAATTATGTCAAGTATAGGGAAAAGTGCATGCTGCAGAGCTGTCAGAGTTGCATTGCATTGGCTGTTGTGAGAGGTTCCATGATACAGTGGGAGGGAAGGTACCTTGAGTTCCAGGACCTGGTGTCCAGGGGTGGTGATGGAGAGGTGTTAGCTGGATCAGAAACCCTTTGAAGTCTCATTACAGCAAGGAAAAACAAGGAACCAAAACAGATTTGAGGCCTGTAAAAACTGTTGGAGGAAGAATTTGCCTTGTTATATAGTTTTATTGAGTCTTATTAAGTTTTATTCCAAACATTCAGATTTTCCATTAAATCATAATTCCTTTTAAGTTGACATATCCACCTTCTATTTGATAGAATATATTATGTTAACGTGAAGCAATTATTTAGAACAAAACAGACCCTAATTTCAGTACCTTGTATAATGGGATTAAGATGCACCTCCCTATAAAAAAAGGGACTGTATTTGTGTGTTCTGTGAACCAGTTCAACATCAGGGGCATTTAAATGTTGTTATTATCCTCAACACCTATGACAAATCTGTCCATTATGTTTCTTGTGATGAATCTTATTAACTATTATTGTAAGGGCGAGTGGCTTGGGGGAAGCAAAATAAATTAGATTTCATGTTGCTCTTCCCAGAGGCGCAAGGTGATAAAGTAAACCTTCAAGTAAAAACATTATCAGCCTATGTTCGTTCTATTTTGATATTTCTATCACACGGTTTACCAGTCAGCAATAGCAGCATGAAAATATTAGGCTACAATACTCTTTACTGTATGCTGTTGTTATGTTGGAGGTGTCCCATAGAATAGGTAGTTAACCCACAGTTCCACGGGTGCCGAAGATGTGGGTGCCGATTAAGGCAGGGGTTGGGGTTAAATGCGGAAGACACATTTCAGTTGAATGCATTCAGTTGTACAACTGACTAGGTATCCCCCTTTCCCGTTGCTGACAGATGTATAAAATTGAGCACACAGCCATGCAATCTCCATAGACAAACATTGGCAGTAGAATCGCCTTACTGAAGAGCTCAGTGACTTTCAATGTGGCACTGTCATAGGATGTCAGTTCATCAAACGTATGCCCTGTTAGAGCTGCCCGTCAACTGTAAGTGCTGGTATTGTGAAGTGGAAACGTCTAGGAGCAACAACGGCTCAGCCGCAAAGTGGTAGGCCACACAACCTCAAAGAACGGGACCGGTGAGTGCTAAAGCATGTAGCATGTAAAAATCATCTGTCCTCGGTTGCAACACTTACTACCGAGTTCCAAACTGCCTCTGGAAGCAACGTCAGCACAATAACTTTTTGTTGGGAGCTTTGTGAAATGGAGCCATTGGACTCTGCAGCAATGGAAACGCATTCTCTGTACTGATGAATCAGTTTGGGGAAGGCCCTTTCCTGTTTCAGCATGACCATGTCCCTGTGCACAAAGGGAGGTCCATACAGAAGTGGTTTGTCGAGATCGGTGTGGAAGAACTTGACTGGCTTGCACAGAGCCCTGACCTCAACTCCATTGAACACTTTTGGGATGAATTGAAATGCAGACTGCGAGCCAGGCCTAATCACCCAACATCAGTGCCCGACCTCACTAATGCTCTTGTTGCTGAATGGTAATGCTCTTGTGGCTGAATGGTAATGCTCTTGTGGCTGAATGGAAGCAAGTCCCGCAGCAATGTTCCAACATTTAGTGGAAAGCTTTCCCAGAAGGGTGGAGGCTGTTAAAGCAGCAAAGAGGAGACCAACTCCATATTAATGGCCATGATTTTGGAAAGAGATGTTCGACGAGCAGGTCATGTAGCGTAGATCTGTTTGCTCATGTCAGAAAAGTTGAGGGTGTAATGCTTGTTCTGTAGAGGTGTCACCTTCTGCCTTCATTTTCTCTTAAGTATTTCTGAGATACGAACATGCTACAAACAAAGTCACTACATTTGTTGATGATTACCTTTTTATTGGAATTCTAGGCCGTCTTACTTAGAGTCACGTGGAACAGTGTTAAGTGTCTTTTCCCACATGGCTAGTGAAATGAGTCAGACTGATTGACCAGCTGTTATTGTCGACTCGTCTGATAAGACGTGACCTTCTAGGAGAGGTTTGAAGCTGTCCTTGAGCAGCCTCTTGTATCAGAAATGTGCTCTTGACATTAGTGGATATTCCTGCCTGGTAGAGTAAGGAGCTAATTGATGCAGCCAGACAACCACAGAGTGTTTCATACAAACCTATAATACTCATGGACCAGAGACAGTGTTATAAACAGTACCGACTCAGCTTCAGGCAGAACAGTAACACTGTTGGTGTCTGAAACCTCATGTTTGTTTTTTTTACTTAAAGTATAATAATGTCCTCCTCTTTTAATTGTGAATGAGAATTGTGCCTATTCTTTCTGATTCACAGACTCAGCTACAGACAGATCGTTGCCCACTAGGAGGGACAGACGGGATGTTTCAGTAATGTTGTTGTGGCATGTTTTCTGGCTGACTGACGGCGCCTTGGTATTCCGGGGCGACCATGCATCCTCATCCCAATAAACAGCAGCCAAAGTTAATTAAAGCTCAATGATCAGGGCTGGGGACTGAGAGATTGAAATTGAGCGATTGCCCCACATACCAGCCCGTCACACATCCTGCCAGCGTGCATAGCCTGGAGACTCAATCTAGCCACAGCCAGGCTATTTCCACACCATCGATTCTGTCATCTATACAAATGATGGATATCCACCTAACAAGCATGTGTGGGTTCGGATCTACAGGGTTTCTTACAAGAATGCAAAAGCCCAACAAAAAAAAATGAAATAAAGCTACAGTCATATACTGTAGGTAAATAAATAGATAACGCTATAAAAGTGTGTATTGATATTTGACATACACTATATATGCATATTTGTTTATAAGAATTGCTAGGACAGAAGCATTCTTCTTCTAGGCTACCAGTGGATTCACCATGAGCTGGGAGAGATCCAACTATGGCTCTTTCTTCCAGTTGGTTTACAGTTCTGTATTTCATGTGGGCATCTGGGCGAGACCTGGGGGACCTTGTTGATCTGAGGCTTAGATAATCGGTTAATCTGCCTGACTCACTTGATTCTGTTGGCCCACGTTTTAGAAGGCCCAATACTGCTGGCTTTATCGCCCGCATCGATTTGAAATCTGTTTCGTTTCCACCCTCAGGGAATCTCCGCAGCCATCCTTTCTAAGTGCACGCGAGACAAAGGATTTATACCTGTCAATATAAACCTTTGGTAAGTGCTTCCTGACCCTCTAAATCCAGCCACTTTTCCTCACAAAAGAAAGGATGAGTTTCCAGCAGGCACAAATCAAGGCCTGCTAAAACATGCGTTTACTTACCTTTAACGACAGATACGACTGTAAATAATCACCTCGGCTGTCAGGGAGTGTGAGTCAAGCCGGGCGATACATCCTCCGTCAAGATCACTCTTCTTTACAGCCAAGAGAAAAACAGGATTTTTTACACTCCCTCCCTACCCGCCATCGTGGCAGGAAAACTGTGCCTTCACTGGCACAATGCAAAAGGTTTTACCTGGAATCAAAAAAGGGTTCTCCTACAAGGACAGCTGAAGAACCCTTTATGGTTCTAGGTAGCTCCCCCTTTTCTAAGAGTGTAGAGTGACAATATGGGGTTCAGTGGACAATATCACTCTGGGAAAGTCACACAGAGCTCACTCTATTCCCACAGAGTATATCCCATCGGATGCTATTTAATGAACATTTCAATCACTGTAATGATTTTGCATGAAAGTTACAGCTACAGTATATACACTATGTGGACACCCCTTCAAATTAGTGGATTCAGCTATTTCAGGCACACCCGTTGCTGACAGGTGTATAAAATCGAGCACACAGCCATGCAATCGCCATAGACAAACATTGCCAGTAAAATGGCCCGTACTGAAGAGCTCAATGACTTTCAACGTGTCACCGTAATAGGATGCCACCTTTCCAACAAGTCAGTTCGTCAAATTTATGCCCTGCAAGAGCTGCCCCGGTCAACTGTACAGTAAGTGCTGCTATTGTGAAGTGGAAATGTCTCGGAGCAACAGCGACTCAGACGCAAAATAGTAGGCCACACAAGCTCACAGAACGGGACCACCGAGTGCTGAAGCGCCTAAAAATCGTCTGTCATCAGTTGCAACACTCACTAACGAGTTCCAAACTGCCTCTGGAAGCAACATCAGCACAAGAACTGTTCCTCGGGAGCTTCATGAAATGGATTTCCATGACCGATCAGCCACACACAAGCCTAAAACCACCATGTGCAATGCCAAGAGGCGGCTGGAGTGGTGTAAAGCTCACTTCCATTGGACTCTGGAGCAGTGAATCACATTTCACCATCTGGCAGTCTGACGAACGAATCTGGGTTTAGCGGATGCCAGGAGAACGCTACAGGCCTGAATGCAAAGTGCCAACTGTAAAGTTTGGTGGAGGAGACATAATGGTCTGGGGGCTTTTTCATGGTTCGGTCTAGGCCCCTTAGTTCCAGTGAAGGGAAATCTTAGCGCTACAGCATACAATGACATTCTAGATAATTCTGTGCTTCCAACTTTGTGGCAACAGTTTGGGGAAGGCCCTTTCCTGTTTCAGCATAACAATGTCCCCATGCACAAAGCAAGGTCCATACAGAAATGGTTTGTTGAGATCAGTGTGGAAGAACTTGACTGGCCTACACAGAGCCCTGACCTCAACCCCATCAAATACCTTTCGGATTAATTGAAACGCCGACTACGACCCAGGCCTAATCGCCCAACATGAGTGCCCTATCTCATTAATGCTCTTGTGGCTGAATGGAAGCAAGTCCCTGCAGCAATGTTCCAACATCTAGTGGAAAGCCTTCCCAAAAGAGTGGATGGAGGCTGTTATAGCAGCAAAGGGGGGACCAATTCTATATTAATGCCCATGATTTTTAAATTAGATGTTTGACGAGCAGGTGTCCACATACTTTTGGTCATGTTTTGTATGTTATAGTCGTTATATTTCTTCCACGCTTACAATACATGTAATATGAATAGAAGTCATTTTTATGTCATGTCAGACAGAGTATAAATGAACCTCTGATATGTAAGCAGAATCTCCCATGATTCTCCCACAGGATCTTCTTCTCTATAGCCATGTTCATGCTTAGCCATTATACCTACCCTGGTTTTATAGACAGTTCATCATGCGCAGGTTATTGAGCTCCTGAGTATGAGTCCCTGCCGGAATATCTCAAAGTAATTAACTCCCAGCCTTAGTGTATTTTTTTGGCCCTCCTTCAGATGAGATAAAAGATGCCTACTGCTGCTGCAAGGATTTGGGATGTGGCCATTTTACATTAGATGATATTACATCAAACATTCTTGCACTTAGGAACAGACAGGGACATGACTCGCTGGCATGGCTCCATGGGGCGCGTGCCAAGGATCCACTACTAACACTAATGCATCATAGTAGCCTACCATACTGTAGCTCAGCATCAGCAGCAAAATCTATTATTTATTTATCTGGCTGATCAGTGTTGTTTACGCTTTGTTGTTCGCACTTTGTACTGGTCATCCAAACTGTTAATCACAAGTGCCAAGCTTCCCCATGGAAAAGTGCACACATAGTGCACTCCTCGTACATACAGTGGGTTCGGAAAGTATTCCGAGCCATTGACTTTATCCACATTTTGTTATGTTACGGCCTCATTCTAAACTGGATTAAATCAAAAACATTCCTCGTCAATCTACACACAATACCCCCTAATGACAACATTAAAACATTATCTTTGGTCTCTTTGTTGCCTCTCTGATTAATGTCCTCCTTGCCTGGTCTGTGAGTTGTGGTGGGCGGCCCTATCTTGGCAGGTTTGTTGTGGTGCCATATTCTTCCCATGTTTTAATAATGGATTTAATGGTGCTCCGTGGGATGTTTAAAGTTTCTGATATTTTTTTATAACCCAACTCTGATTTTTACTTCTCCACAACTTTGTCCCAGACCTGTTTGGAGAGCTCCTTGGTCTTCATGGTGCCGCTTGCTTGGTGGTGCCCCTTGCTTAGTGGTGTTGCAGACTCTAGGGCCTTTCAGAACAGGTGTATATATACTGAGATCATGTGACAGATCATGTGACACTTAGATTGCACACAGTTGGACTTTATTTAACTAATTATGTGACTTCTGAAGTTAATTGGTTGCACCATATCTTATTTAAGGGCTTCATAGCAAAAAGGTGAATACATATGCACACACCCCTTTTCCGTTTTTAATTATTTATTTTTTTTGGAAAAAGTTATTTTTTTTCATTTCACTTCACCAATTTGGACTATTTTGCGTATGTCCGTTACATGAAACCCAAATAAAAATCCATTTAAATTACAGGTTGTAATGCAACAAAATAGCAAAAACGCCAAGGGGGATGAATACTTTTGCAAGGCACTGTATTCAAAACCTTTGCTATGAGACTCGAAAATGAGCTCAGGAGCATCCTGTTTCCATTGATCATCCTTGAGATGTTTATACAACTTGATTGGAGTCTACCTGGGGAAAATTCAATTGATTGGACATGATTTGGAAATGCACACACCTGTCTATATAAAGTCCCACAGTTGACAGTGCATGTCAGAGCAAAAACCAAGCCATGAGATTGAAGGAATTGTCCGTAGATGTCCAAGACAGCATTGTGTCGAGGCACAGATCTGGGGAAAGGTACCAAAAAAACGTCTGCAGCATTGAAGATCCCCAAGAACACAGTGGCATCCATCATTCTTAAACGGAAGAAGTTTGGAACCACCAAGACTCTTCCTGGAGCTGGCCGTCTGGCCAAACTGAGCAATCGGGGGAGAAGGGCCTTGGCCAGGGAGGTGACCAACAACCCGAAGGTCACTCTGACAGAGCTCCAGAGTTCCTCTGTGAAGATGGGAGAACCTTCTAGGAGGATAACCATCTCTGCAACACTCCACCAATCAGCCCTTTATGGTAGAGTTTCCAGATTGAAGCCACTCCTCAGTAAAAGGCACATGACAGCTCGCTTGGAGTTTGCCAAAAGGCACCTAAAGGACTCTCTTGAAACCAAGATTGAACTCTCTCGCCTGAATGCCAAGCGTCACGTCTGGAGGAAACCTGGCACCATCCTTACAGTGAAGCATGGTGGTGGCAGCATCATGCTGTGGATGTTTTCAGTGGCAGGGACTTGGAGACTAGTCAGGATCGAGGCAAAGGTTAGCAGAGCAAATTACAGAGAGATCCTTGATGAAAACCTGCTCAGGACCTCGGACTGGGGCCGAACGGTTCACCTTCCGACAGGACAACGACCCTAAGCACACAGCCAAGACAACGCAGGAGTGGCTTCGGGACAAGTCTCTGAATGTACTTGAGTGAACCGGCCAGAGCCTGGACTTGAACCCGATCGAACATCTCTGGAGAGACCTGAAAATAGAGCTTGAGAGGATCTGCAGAGAAGAATGTGAGAAACTCCCCAAGAACAGGTGTGCCAAGCTTGTAGCGTCATACCCCAGAAGACTCGAGGCTGTAGTTGCTGCAAAAGGTGCTTCAACAAAGGGCTGAGTGTAGGGTTTGAATACTTACGTAATTTTTTTTTTTTTTTTCAATGTATTTTTTATAAATTTGTAAAAAATATCTAAAAGCCTGTTTTTGCTTTGTCATTATGGGGTATTGTGTGTAGATTGATGAGGGGAGAAAATGTTTTTCATACATTTTAGAATAAGGCTGTAATGTGACAAAAAGGGAAACTCTGAATGCACTGTATACAGGTAACGGCCTAAATAAAGGAAACACCAACATGAAGTGTCTTTAATAAGGTGACCACGAGCCAGAACAGCTGCAATGCACCTTGGCATAGATTCTAAGGCACGGCAGGTAGTTGTTTCACCTAGTCAGCTCAGAGATTCGAACCAGCAAACTTTTGGTTATTGGCCAAACTCTTAACCACTAGGCTACCTGCCGTCCCTTGTTTTAAAAAATCTACAAGTGTATGGAACTCTATTGGAGGGATGTCACACCATTCTTCCACAAGAAATTCCATGATTTGGTGTTTTGTTGATGGTGGTGGGAAACGCTGTCTCAGGCACCACTCCAGAATCACCTATACAAGCATTTTGCTACACCCGCAATAACATCTTCTAAATATGTGTATGCGACCAATAAAATGTGAATTGTTAAGTGTTCAATTGGGTTTAGATCTGGTGACAGACACACACACACACTTAATTAAAACCCCCATATGTTCCTTTGAGACCCCTCTTTCAAAGTCACTGAGATCTGAGTCTCTCGGGCCCCGCTTTGATGCACCTGTACTGACCTCGCCTTCTGGATGATAGCAGGGTGAACAGGCAGTGGCTTGGGTGGTTGTTATCCTTGATGATCTTTTTGGCCTTCCTGTGACATCGGGTGGTGCAGGTGTCCTGGAGGGCAGGTAGTTTGCCCCCGGTGATGCGTTGTGCAGACCTCACTACCCTCTGGAGAGCCTTAAGGCTGTGGGCGGAGCAGTTGCCGTACCAGGCGGTGATACAGCCCGACAGGATGCTCTCAATTGTGCATCTGTAAAAGTTGGTGAGTGTTTTTGGTGACAAGCCAAATTTCTTCAGCCTCCTGAGGTTGAAGAGGCGCTGCTGCACCTTCTTCACCACGCTGTCTGTGTGGGTGGACCATTTCAGTTTGTCCGTGATGTGTACGCCGAAGAACTTAAAAATGTCCACCTTCTCCACTACTGTCCCGTCGATGTGGATAGGGGGCTGCTCCCTCTGCGGTTTCCTGAAGTCCACGATCATCTCCTTTGTTTTGTTGACATTGAGTGTGAGGTTATTTTCCTGACACCACACTCCGAGGGCCCTCACCTCCTCCCTGTAGGCCGTCTCGTCGTTGTTGGTAATCAAGCCTACCATTGTAGTGTTGTCTGCAAACTTGATGATTGAGTTGGAGGCGTGCATGGCCACGCAGTCATGGGTGAACAGGGAGTACAGGAGAGGGCTGAGAACGCACCCTTGTGGGGCCCCAGTGTTGAGGATCAGCGGGGTGGAGATGTTGTTACCTACCCTCACCACCTGGGGGCGGCCCTTCAGGAAGTCCAGGACCCAGTTGCACAGGGCGGGGTCGAGACCCAGGGTCTCGAGCTTAATGACGAGTTTGGAGGGTACTATGGTGTTAAATGCTGAGCTGTAGTCGATGAACAGCATTCTTACATAGGTATTCCTCTTGTCCAGATGGGTTAGGGCAGTGTGCAGTGGGATTGCGATTGCGTCGTCTGTGGACCTATTGGGGCGGTAAGCAAATTGGAGTGGGTCTAGGGTGTCAGGTAGGGTGGAGGTGATATGGTCCTTGACTAGTCTCTCAAAGCACTTCATGATGATGGAAGTGAGTGCTACAGGGCAATAGTCATTTAGCTCAGTTACCTTCGCTTTCTTGGGAACCGGAACAATGGTGGCCAGTATATATTGCTGAATGGTGAATTTGTCTCCCAGTGTCTGTTGGAAAGCAGACAGAACCAGGTTTTTCTCTATGGTTTTAGCTCTATTCTGTTTCTTTTAATCCCACAAAACTCCCTAGTCCTTGCCGATGACAAGCATACCCATAACATGATGCAGCCCCCCCACCATGCTTGAAAATACAGTTTGAAGAGTGGTACTCAGTGATATGTTGTGTTGGAGATGCCCCAAACATAATGCTTTGTATTCAGGACATTTTTTGCAGTTTTACTTTAGTGCCTTATTGCAAACAGGATGCATGTTTGGGAATATTTTTATTCTGTATAGTCTTCCTCCTTCAATCTGCCATTTATGATAGTATGGTGGAGTAACGACAATATTATTGATAAATCCTCAGTTTTCTCTTATCACAGACATTAAACTCTGTAACTGTTTTAAAGTGGAACTGACAGCGATTCAAGTACTTTGCAGATGTGAAACAAACAGACTATCATAATATCAGTCAAAAATATAAAATTCCCAGTTCATGCTACAAAACCAACTTTATAAGAGGATTTAAAAATAGGTTATATTTGCCTCAACATTCCATGATGCAAACTAAGGCATTGTTGGCAGAATAGATGGATGCAGTTCAATGCATGATTAACATAATTCACCAATACATTTCTTGGTAGTCCCAAAAATATTGGAGTACCAAGAAATGATTGTAAATCACAACTGGCTTGGTACATTGTTTGCTGCCTCCATTCGGGATGCACTGTTTCAGTTTCAATGGCTCAATATTTTGGACAAAAATTGACAAATGTAACTAAGACTGGGAATGTCAATACAATCAAACTAGCATGGGCAATGATCACAACACGGAGTCTAAACACAGAGCCTAATGATAGCTAGCTAGCTTCTAGGAGGACATCGTGTCATGTCATTGGAGGAGTGGGTGAGTGACTGACTTTTTCTCCTCATATCGGAAGAGTAATGGGGATCCTTAATAAATAAAAATACAAATAAATACAAATAGCACAATAAAGTGAATTTGTGTTGTGCATTTATATACAGTGACAGTGACAATTTTGTTGTTGTTTTGGATCTGTACTCCAGTCGATGAGATTGAAGTGCAGTCTGTCAGCTTTAATTTGAGGGTATTGTCATTCCTGTCGGGTGAATTGTTTAGAAGTTACAGCACTTTTTGTACATAGTCCAAATGTATTGGAACAAATTCACTTAGTGTAAATCAAATCAAATTTTATTGGTCACATACACATGGTTAGCAGATGTTATTGCGAGTGTTGCGAAATGCTTATGCTTCTAGATCCAACAGTGCAGCAGTATCTAACAGGTAATATCTAACAATTCCACAACAAAACCTAATACATCCAATCTAGTAAAATATTAAAGTGTATTAAAGTAGTAAAAAGTTAAGTATGTTGACCCATATTCATAGCACGCAATGACTACATCAAGCTTTTTTGTTGGATGCATTTGCTGTTTGTTTTAGTTGTGTTTCAGATTATTTTGTGCCCAATAGAAATGAACGATAATGTATTTTGTCATTATGGAGTCACTTCTATTGTAAATAAGAATAGAATGTTTCTAAACACTTCTACATTAATGTGGATACTACCATGACTACGGATAATCCTGAATGAATCGTGAATAATGATGAGTGAGAAAGTTACAAAGGCATAAATATCATACCCCGTTGGCCACTCTCTCCTGTGGTAGTACATCCCCTTCGGCTGGGAGAAGGCTCTTTACGGACAGCCACTGTGAGAGGCTGTTCCAGAGCCTGTGGGCCACCTCTCTCTGGGTCACACTCCTGCTCTAGAGGAAGACGTTATTTCTCAAAATGTAACAGCACTACAATCCCACTCATTTCATTCACTGTCTGCTTTCATTCTGAGCCATTGTTGTGGGAATTACTGCAAATGCTTGATTTATTGTTTAACTGTAAAGTGTGTTGCGATTTTAAATGAACATTAAATCAAGTTTGATTTGACAGTGTATATGTGGATTATTATTTTATATGTGTAATGAATTAGATTGTGTTCAATGGTATATTGTATGTAGTAGACCTATGTGTATAACCACACAATAGTCTCTTCTTGATAATGGTATGAAATCTGGCCTATGCTACAGCTCAATTACTCAAAAAGGGAGTTGTATTGAAAGCAGATGTTTGATTTACTGTCTTGTATGGACACCCCGGGATGTTTTATTTGGTATCAGTTGTG
Source organism: Salvelinus alpinus (assembly GCF_045679555.1). Taxonomy (NCBI): domain Eukaryota; kingdom Metazoa; phylum Chordata; class Actinopteri; order Salmoniformes; family Salmonidae; genus Salvelinus; species Salvelinus alpinus. The sequence goes on along the minus strand of NC_092088.1, from coordinate 38,315,498 downwards.
TTAGGCACTGAATATAGTGATTAAATCAAATATACTGAGGTGGTACTTAACAAATTAGAGCCAGCCATTCCCCTACACCAGGGTAGCTATTATGAGTCTGTTGCCATGGCCACTCCACCTCTCTTAGGTGGAGTGTGTGTACCATCTGCTCTCCAAGTGACAGCACTTTAATGGGGGTCAAGATTGACAGCTCACTAAGGAGTGTCATTATGACCAACACCTCTTGCACTCATATTAATGCAAAATATGGGAAATAACACATCCACTCAATATGCCCACTGATATCAAAGCTGCTCAAAATGTCCCAGAAAGAAAACTGTAATTTCAATTCGTATTTCAATACATTTCTGCAAAGTTGTTGGTTGTGGAGTTATATCCGTTGGCCCAGCACGAGCAAGAATTAAGCTTTTAGAACGAGGCCTACATTGTTCCAAGCACTCAGCAATAACTGTCTTGTAAGGGTCGGTTAGCTAAATAGAATTTGAATGATTGATTGATGTTGTCTTGTGGAATTCCTATGTTCCATCTCTGTGTTACTGAGATACTAAAGGGATTCTGTCATGATGTTAAGATTTAATCTCCCTTCCTGGGAGGACCGTTCTAAATCATCTCTGGGTAATTGCTCACTAAAACAATTATTTCACTATGTAAGTTTCTGTAAATGAACATGAAAAAGTGCTACAATTATTCAATAAACATGATGTAATCATTTGCATCTTGAATAGCTGTTTATTTTCATTCTGTCATTTTCATATTTCAGTGTGTAAAGCATCATATTATCTTCTTGTAATGAAATAATGCAATATTTTCCATCTATGGGTAGTTGTGTAAGTTCTCTAATAGCAGTAACGATATGGTGTAGTGGTTTTGGTCATTTGTGGTTGGTTCAAATCCCAGGAGGAGCATCCTGCCTTCTTGAATGAAGGACAACACTGTAATTTTCCGTGTAAAGTACACTACCTACCCACTGGGCACAGAAGTCAGTTCAACGTCTAGTTTTGATTTACATTTTGTTGAGTTGTCAACTAACGTGAATTCAATGTGAAATAGACAAAACATTTCACCATATCATTTGATTTAGGCTGAAAGTTTTTGGACTAAATTCCCTTAAATGTATGACTTTTTCCAAATCCAATCAGTTTCCCACCCTGATTCAACGTCATCACATTAAATTAATTTGTTGAAATGACATGGAAACAATGTTGATTCAACCAGTTTTTGCCCAGTTGGTGGTGCCTTGCTGTAGAAATGTAGTACCCGCAAAACACCAGTCTCCACGTCAACCGTGAAAAGGCGACTCCGGGATAGTGGCCTTCTAGGCAGAGTTCCTCTGTCCAGTGTCTGTATTCTTTTGCCCCTTTTCATCTTTTATTTTTATTGGCCACTCTGAGATATGGCTTTTTCTTTGCAACTCTGCCTAGAAGGCCAGCATCCCGAGTCGCCTCTTCACTGTTGACGTTGAGACTGGTGTTTTGCGGGTACTATTTCATGAAGCTGCCTATTGAGGACTTGTGAGGCGTCTGTTTGTCAAACTAGATACTCTAATGTACTAGTCCTCTTGCTCAGTTGTGCACCGGGGCCTCCCACTACTCTTTCTATTCTGGTTAGAGCCAGTTTGCGCTGTTCTGTGAAGGGAGTAGTACACAGCGTTGTACGAGATCTTACATTTCTTGGCAATTTCTCACATGGAATAGCCTTCATTTCTCATGACAAGAATAGAGTGACGAGTTTCAGAAGAAAGGTCTTTGTTTCTGGCCATTTTGAGCCTGTTATCGAACCCACAAATGCTGATGCTCCAGATACTCAACCAGTCTAAAGAAGGCCAGTTTTATTGCTTCTTTAATCAGTACAACAGTTTTCAGCTGTGCTAACATATTTGCAAAAGGGTTTTCTAATGATCAATTAGCCTTTTAAAATGATAAACTTGGATTAGCTAACACAACGTGCCATTGGAACACAGGAGTGATGGTTGCTGATAATGGGCCTCTGTACGCCTATGTAGATATTGCATACAAAATCTGCCGTTTCCAGCTACAATAGTCATTTACAACATTAACAATGTCTACACTGTATTTTTGATCAATTTTATGTTATTTTAATGGATAAAAAAATGTGTTTTTCTTTCATAAACAAGGACATTTCTAAGTGACCCCAAACTTTTGAATGGTAGTGTAAACATACAGTATTGTACAAACGTCAACATCTCCTAAGGCCAATGCCTTTCTATGAGACTGATCTGATGCTATACTAACTCTCCAGAAAGTAAAACCCCAGATAACGTTGTGGTTCCACATGTCATGAGATCGATGCCGCAGTTCCTTGTTTCCATATTGATTCACATCGACCATATGTCTCTGGATACCTATAGTCTGACATATGGTAACTTTAGCTTTGTTAATACGTTCTAATGGCAATGAGCCACATACACTTCTATATAATTATCCCCTCATATAGTAATATTACCCTTTCTTTCTTTTAATTCTTTTTTTTTACACAACATTGTTTAGATGTATTTAAAGTAGTATTTGCGGTACAGGCTATATGGACAGGGATGGTGAACAGTTGTTTGGCTGAAAACCAGAGGTTACTGCAATGTTAGGGTGGGTGACACATTGCATGGGAAGGTTAACAGAAATACACTGTCAGAGAAATCCCAAAACACATCCGACACATCTCTGGTTCAACAAACAGACACTCTGAACCAACCGACATGATACAGAAGACATGGACTTTATTCCCTGAACTGAGTGAGCTAGTCAGTTAATAAAAAAAACACATAGGCCTGCAGCTAAAAAGCTTGTTGCATAAAATCATATTTTTTGTATTTATTTATATATATATATATATATAAGGCACTTGTCATCTCCCGTCTGGACTACTGCGACTCGCTGTTGGCTGGGCTCCCCGCTTGTGCAATCAAACCCCTGCAATTTATCCAGAACGCTGCAGCCCGCATGATTTTCAACCTTCCCATGTTTTCCCATGTCACCTCGCTCCTCCGCACACTTCACAGGCTTCCAGTTGAAGCTTTCATCCACTACAAGACCATGGTGCTTGTCTACAGAGCAACAAGAGGAACTGCCCCTCCCTACTTTCCAGCTATAATCAAACCCTACACCCCAACCCAAGCACTCTGTTCTGCCACCTCTGGTCTCTTGGCCCTCCCACCCCAACAGGATAGCAGCTCCCACTAAGCACAGTCCAAGCTCTTATCTGTCCTGTTCTTACCAAATAGGATTATCTTCTGTATACCACCCTTACCTTGTCACAACACAACTGATTGGCTCAAATGCATTAATAAGAAGGAAGCAAATTCCACAAAATAACTTTTAACAAGGCACACATGTTAATTCAAATGCATTCCAGGTGACTACCTCATGAAGCTAGTTGAGAGAATGACAAGAGTGTGCAAAGCTGTCATCAAGGCAAAGGGTAGCTACTTTGAAGAATCTGAAAGATAAAATATATTTGTATTTGTTTAACACTTTTTTGTTTACTACATGACTCCATGTTATTTCATAGTTTTGATGTCTTCACTATTATTCTACAATGTAGAAAATAGTAAAAATAAAGAAAAACCCTTTTGACTGGTACTGTACATCAATAGACGCAAACTATCAGGTACATAATCAATCAGACACTAGTATTGGTTTCAACTAAATAAATAAAACGTTGCCATGTCTTATAAAATAAAGTTGTGGATCTGCATAACATACATTCATTTTCTCCAAAGTGAGACAGTGCAACATGCTATTAATCAACTGACTGTAAGATGGCGGTTTTGGGTTTTTCCAGTGGGTCAAAATCACGTTTCTAGTAATCTGCTATAACAGCATCCATTCTTCTGGGAAGGCTTTCCACTAGATGTTGGAAAATGTTCAGTTATTTTCAGTTATTTACAAAAATATAAAGTCCGCCGCCCCTTGTCTTACCAGATGCCGCTGTTCTATCCCGCGTATAGCCAGCCAGCTGTATGATAGTGTCGTCGTTCAGCCACGACTCCGTGAAGCATAAGATGTTACAGTTTTTAATGTCCCGTTGGTAGTTTAATCTTCCATGTAGCTCATCGACTTTATTCTCCAAAGATTGCACGTTTGCTAGCAGAATGGAGGGAAGTGAGGGTTTATTCGATCGCCTACGAATTCTCCGAAGGCAGCCCGCCCTGCGGTCCCTTTTTCTCCGCCTCCTCTTCACGCAGATCATGAGGATCAGGGCCACATCGTATTATATGCACTGGAGAGCAGCACAAAGTATATTTGTTATGTTCATGTGGAGGGTAATATTTGATCTATATGCATATTATGTACATGTGACTCGTAATAAGACTAGTCAATTAGCCTATTCAAATCTTTATCTGACCCCATGTAAACCATGTGCAATTAACTATTATGCGTTTAGCTTACTAAGCTTAAGGAATGGTCATGAGGAGTGAATATCAAAGCAAGTATTATTTAATGAATGGATTCACAATCAAGGCATAAAGCTTAAGTCACAAGGCAATACTGACATTAACATTTCATAATTCTAGGCATGGATCATAGCCTCGACAGCACCCCCTCCGCAAACATCTTCCCACGGCCATAGACTGGATACAGGATAAGAGAGAGAACAAAACCATTTCATTCCATTTATAATATTTGAAGGTGTACCTCTTTCAACCCAAAACCAACCACCACTGACCAATCAAACGATACCAAGTTTACAGAAACCTGACCACCAGGCCCAATCTCCAAGGGGTGTCACAGCATCTAAAGGCTTGAGTAGGGGATGAGATCAATGTAAATAAGACAGAATCCCGAGAGGAACATAAAACCCCTTTGAATAGAGTAATTTAGAGTCCACCCTGTATGGAGATAAAAAGTTACCACAGAGATCATACATCCATCCATCCATACATCCATACATCCATCCATACATACATACATACATATAGCTTCTGAGTCCTCTTCAGGGGACAAGTTTCAGATAGATACCAGACATGGATTCTGTAGTATTATTCTACCACACAGTCAATAGTCAGTCCTCTAGATACTTTAACAGAGAGATACATTTTGTCCCCTCAGAAGAGGAATGGCTGACTAGACCTGGGGCATTATGCTTTGTGCTTTCCTTGTGTTTCTGGACCATTTGCCATGCAGCTCCAGGTGACAGGGAGCACATAAATGAATGCCGAGCCTACATTAACAATACACAAATAATGTGATTTAAATGACTGTGATATTGAACATGTTGCGTCGCTTTTTTGAAAGTCTTGCAGAAATCACTTCTTGTAGTGTGTGTGCATGTGTGCGTTTGTGCGTGTGGTTGGGCATGCGGGCATGTGTGATTCTCTCTGTGTGTGCATTTGTCTCTGTGCCTTTCTCTCTCTCTGGTGTTTGGCTGTACAGACATTGATTGAAGTGATTGTTGTGTGATTGACTGGTGGGCTGCCCTGGGGCAGAGTAATGCATCACTCCACAGAAACCAACCGAAACCAAGATAATCCGCCAGCCTGAGAGTAATCCCAGACTAAGACAAAAAGTCTTCAACTTCAGAAACACTCCCCAGTCTGAGGGTAACAAGGGCCAGCTCTCACTATAACCCTTGGTTAGGGCCTGAGCTACACAGAGCACAGCTAAGACAGAGCACAGATCCCATTCACAGGCTTGGACGCTTTGTGTAAGAAATGCCTGTTGGTTTAAAACAATTATAATTGTTCTGTAACGCCACCAGGGGAAATGTCCTAATAGATTAAATCAAGGTAATCATCATCATCACGGCCTAGCACACCTCATATAAAATATCCTTGAAACAAATTGGAGTCTTTTGTATTGGGCCCCCAGTGGAATGGATACATCAATGGAGGACTAGGCGCCTTGGCACAGCATCCAGCTAAACCCTGCCATCCATATGTTGGCAGAAGTCCAGTAAGTGTGCACACTCACAGAGCTGACTGGTTATCAATCTATGGTGAACAGATGGTTTGAAATGCTCAGATATATAAGTTTCAAGGTATTTTATGATGGCAATACAGTATCTTCAACAGACCTACTTATCAAGACCTGCTAACTTCCTGCATTTCAACAAATTCTGCCATGGGGCAGAGAGAAAAAAGTGCAGTTTTATAATGTTATTCTACTCATTTTGTCATGAGTCTTGAAATGTCAATGCAGGGAGTCAGGAAGCAGGTGGAGAGTTTAATATAAACAAACACGTAACGATACAAAAACAAGGAATGCATCTGAACATGGAAACAGAGACAATAACACCTGATGGGAAATAACAACTGAGTGCTATATATAGGGGGGAGTAATCAAGGAAGTGATAAGGTCCAGGTGTGCCTGATGATGAGGCACCGGTGTGCGTAATGAAGGGTTGCCAGGACCAGTGGTTAGAAAACCGGCGACTCCGAACGCCGGAGGGGAGGAGCAGGAGTAGACGTGAAAAGTCTGAGAGAAAATGTTGCCATTTTAAAGCTAATTTCCAACAATTCTACACATTTTGCCATGGGGCAGGCAGACAAACGTCCTGTTTTATAGCTCCTCTCATGCTATTCTTCACATTTTCCTATGAGGATGAGAGAAAACGATGCAGTTTTTAAGTAACTGTCCAGTGAAAATCTAACTTTTAAATGTTCGTATTCTGGTAACTCATACACAAATACTCGCATTTGTGGCCAAAGCATAAATTGGAGAGAAAAATACTTCATCCTCTATGAGGAAATAGCAAGCATTGTTTAAATGGTCTGTTTGAGAAATAAGTTTGAGGTGCGGTTTTTAATGTCATCCTCCTGAGGAGGATGAGCTGGCCATTCAGTGTTCTACTCGCATTCATATTTTTTATGACCGTTATACACCCACACCATTCTATTGTTGGGGTACGCCCACACCATTCCAACACAGAAAAGCTGCTTTTTAACATACTTAATTCAAAACATTTGGAAGGAAAACTATTTCACTCATATTGTAACTAATTATAGGGCATATTTCACAGAAATCTGGAAACACTGGACAGTTACTTCAAAGGTCGACTTTGGGCAAAACGCAAAAAAAGGACTTTAAACTGTATAACCGATCAATGCACCATCATACCAGGTAATGTAAAGCTTAAAAACTGAATGGATTAATGAGATATTTAGCTACAGAAGTGACATTTATTTTATTTATTTACATTTTTGGAGGTCCTAACCACCAACCCCCTCTTCGGAGGATAAAAATAAACTATATGTCTATACAGTAGTTACATAGTAAGAATAAAGGAATTTTACATACAGTACGAGTCAAAAGTTTGGAGACACCTACTCATTCAAGGGTTTTTCTTAATTGTTTTATTTTTTACTATTTTCTACATTGTAGAATAATAGTGAAGACATCAAAACTATGAAATAACACATATGGAATCATGTAGTAACCAAAAAAGTGCTAAACAAATATATTTGAGATTTGAGATTCTTGAAAGTAGCCACCCTTTGCACACTCTTGGCATTCTCTCAACCAGCTTCATGAGGAATGCTTTTCCAACAGTCTTGAAGGAGTTCCCACATATGCTGAGCACTTGTTGGCTGCTTTTCCTTCACTCTGCAGTCCAGATACAAAACCATCTCAGTTGGGTTGAGGTCAGGTGATTGTGGAGACAAAGTCATCTGATGCAGCACTCCATCACTCTCCTTCTTGGTCAAATAGCCCTAACACAGCCTGGAGGTGAGTTGAGTCACTGTCCTGTTGAAAAACAAATGATACTCCCACTAAGTGCAAACCAGATGGGATGGCATATCGCTGTAGAATGCTGTGGTAGCCATGCTGGTTAAGTGTGCCTTGAGTTCTAAAAATATCACTGACAGTGTCACCAAGAAAGCACCCTCACACCATCACACCTCCTCCTCCATGCTTCACAGTGGGAACCACACATGCAGAGATCATCCGTTCACCTACTCTGCGTCTCACAAAGACACGTCAGTTGGAACCAAAAATCTCAAATTTAGATTCATCAGACCAAAGGACAGATTTCCACCGGTCTAATGTCCATTGCTAGTGTTTCTTGGCCCAAGCAACTCTTCTTCTTAATGGTGTCCTTTAGTGGTGGTTTCTTTGCAGCAATACGACCATGAAGGCCTGATTCACGCAGTCTCCTCTGAACAGTTGATGTTGAGATTTGTCTGTTACTTGAACTCTGTGAAGCATTTATTTGAGCTGCAATTTCTGAGGATGGTAACTCTAATGAACTTATCCTCTGCAGCAGAGGTAACTCTGTGGCGGTCCTCACGAGAGCCAGTTTCATCATAGCGCTTGATGGTTTTTGCGACTGCACTTGAAGAAACCTTCAAAGTTCTTGAAATGTTCCGTATTGACTGACCTTCATGTCTTAAAGTAATGATGGACTGTCGTTTCCCTTTGCTTATTTGAGCTGTTCTTGCCATAATATGGACTTGATCTTACCCAAATAGGGCTATCTTCTGTATACCACCTCTACCTTGTCACAACACATCTGATTGGCTCAAACGCATTAAGCAGGAAAGATATTCCACAAATTAACTTTTAACAAGGCACACTTGTTAATTGAAATGCATTCCAGGTGACTACCTCATTAAGCTGGTTGATAGAATGCCAACTGTGTGCCAAGCTGTCATCTAGGCACTGGATGGCTAATTTGAAGAATCTAAAATATAATGTTTAATACTTTTTTGGTTACTACATGAGGGTCTCTACTGTGATTTTTGCTTATTCATCCTGAAACTTTCACTTGTGATTGGCGATTATGGGGCCAACTTGTGGTTTCTCTCTGGTAAACATCGTTCTGGTCCTCCTGCTGTTGTGTGAAGGTAAGGGTCAACCTCAATTAGCCTATGTGTTATTTCATAGTTTTGATGTCTTCACTATTATTCTACAATGTAGAAAATAGTACAAATAAAGAAAAACCCTTGAAAGAGTAGGTGTGTTCAAACTTTTGACTGGTACTGAATATATATATATATATATTCATATTTTCTTTTATTTTGGGGGGGGGGGGGGGGGGGGGCAGTCGACCTTTTCTGAATATTGGGGAGGAGACATATCCCCCCACCCCGGTGACAATTTCGCCTATGCCGGAGATGGTATTGGTTTATGCTGCTCTGGCTGGACAGGAAAATACATCGCAGCATATTAGCTTGATTTGAACCTCCCCCTGCTACAGCCGGCAAGCAGCAAAAGCTGCAGAGACCAGCCTATCAATGGGACAGGGACGCCGTCAGTGAGTGAGGACTTCATTGTTTGCCCGGAGGAGCTGCGTGCGGGAAAACTGATTCTTTAATCTGGTTTATCCATAAGGTCTCTACGTGTGATTTTTGCTTATTCATCCTGAAACTTTCACTTATGATTGGCGATTATGGGGCCAACGTGTGGTTTCTCTCTGGGAAACATCGTTTTGGTCCTCCTGCTGTTGTGTGAAGGTAAGGGTCAACCTCAATTAGCCTCTATCGCATTTCATGGTTTTCTGGAAATAAAGTTGACATCTATCTAAATAACCATATCTGAATGATTAACATAGCCTAGTTTGCATGTAGCAACATGTAGTTTACACCTTTGTTATTACTAAAATGAGTTTCACTTTACAGAATATGTGGATTTATTGTATTTCCAGGTGAAATCAGACGGAAATGTATGTAGTCAAACGAAACGTTATTGTCGCTGTGTAGTTAATGAATAACCGTGCGTAAACGCGTTTTTGAGGATGAAAGTTTAACTATAGGGACTGAAACAAACCTGTTCTAGGTGGGGTGTAGCCTATCATTGTTTGTCCTCTGCTCAGCATCAATTCTCATGGCATCTTTTTGAGTTAATAGTCCAGATGACATGAGTCCTACTGAAATGTATGTGACGAATGGCAATTCGACTAAATGTGAACAAAATTCAAAATCCCAATTCAAAATCTCTTTCTGCTAATTCAAATACAGTACGCTAGTTCCTAAAACATTACAAAGTTGTGAGGTCCTATGACTTAATACTCAAAGCAAATTCAGATAGCATATTTATGGACTAAAACGAATATTCAATTTGGTTCGTTTGGCGATTTGAATGGAGTTCAGTCAGTAAGTAGCCTATTTATAACAGTAAATTGTTATAACATTCTATAGAAATACTGCTGGCATACAGTATACATACATTGTCCTTTAGATCGTGATATGCATGGCATGGTACATGGTCTCTGTGAGTATAATGCATACAGCTGTATATCATAATAGTATAATCCCATTCACAATCCCACTGCCCAACTGTACTACTACTCTCCCCAACCAGACTATATTTATAGTCTATGGCTCAAGGTTTTGTAAATCGCAGTGTGTGGCCAGGTCTCTAAACGGAATGGTAGTTCAAAGGAAGACCATTGTGTAGAAGTAGGCCTTTTGATTGAATGAAAAATGTATTTCTAATAATTTAGAGCACATAAAATGGAATGGGGCGATGGGATATCAGCAATATGAGACAGGATAACCAGTTTTAGCTCTATTTAATTCACTTTTGAGATAAAGGAATACATGTGCTACGATATCTCCCTTTGGAGAGTTGAGTACGATAATTAATTAAATACTTTAAGTTGTCATAGTTGTGTAAATGTTCTTTGGTTATTTTTCATGGTGGCAGCAGTCGGCATCTAGTAACGCTCTTTACGTAATTTACCACTCTGCCTTTTTATTGTTTTCAATCCGCAGGGGATATCTGTGAAGTAAACTCGCAATAAACCACGCCCAAATGGTTTTGAGGGCCTGGAGTAACGATAAGTGGCGTATATGACCGATTGGAGTGTCATAAAAATGTGCAGATTGTAACAGAAATGGCCCTATAGACTCCATTGTTTTGAACCAACGTCCCCACGTGTTTTAGGCCTATGTAATGATGTGTTGTTTATCAAGTTGAGTAGGCCTACCCTAGATTTCGAGAGTCATTTATCAGTTATTTTGTAGGCCCTAGTCCTAATTACAGAGGCGCTGAAAACACCATCCAATGATCCGCGCGCATTGGTTGGATTCTAGACATTGCCAGGCTGTCAGAACAAAAGCCCGTGCAGGTCTGACGGCAGGTGTGCGGCAAGTGCTCCCGTCTCTGGGTAAACAGTACATGTTTGTTTTCCGAATAGAGAATATAGCCAGTTAAACAACTGAATCCCACCATTCTAATAGCAAATTATGCCTAAAACCCAAACTGAAGACAGGGCAGCAAAATATATTTTTTCATGATGGGGTTTTTCTTGAACATGTATGGTTGGTCAATGGCTAGGATATGCCTCTGGTGGTCACAACAATAAGGTGAGGTGAGGCCCTTAAGAGAGCATGACTGTAACTTGGCAAACAGTGGAGAGATGGAACTACAATGTCTTTTGACTGAGTTTGACTGTCGTCATTTGTAATGTAACCCCTGAAATAGGCCTTTATCCAACTTGTAAAGTAGATGACATTTTATACAGGTAGAAAGTTATCTTTCAAATGCAGATAGCAACTATTTCAGATCATAATGAAATAAAGAAAATTCAACAATTAACTAGCCACAGCAATAACAATAGCTTTAATTGAAAATGAATATATTTATATAACTTCTTTTGATCAATGAATCTGTACAGCGACTCTGCTTTAAAGGTGCAATATGTAGAAATCGCTCTGCCCTTTCCTGTTAGCTACATTTCTTATAGTTTGCCTAATTTTAGATTATGTGACAAAACAACCAATGTATAGAAAATCATTGTACCTTCTAAACCACTGTGTAATATCTTTTCAATAACCAAAAATACTGTATTTTCAGCTGTTTGAAGCTGTTGTACAAAATCGAAAGTAAAAGGCAGAGTGGTAAAAGATGAGTTATAGCTCTGTCATTCAATGAGAATGACAGAGCTATAACTCACATTTCTATGTGAATTTGGTCGGGTCGCCCAAAAAGTTACATATTGCAGCTTTAAATCAAGAGCCATTGAAGAGTTGAATATTTTGACATTTAACAGTTATGTTCTTATTTTTGTAATGATACCTTGGACAATATGGCCGCCCCAAGTAACCAATTACTGCTAATCTACATGCATGTTTCCAGCTTATTAAATCAAACAAAGGAAACTGGTGATCAGTGCTCCTGTAATGGCTATCAGTGTGTTGAAATGGTGGCTGGTTGGAGAGTTTGTGCACACAGGGGAAGCCTGTTCGAAATAAATATTTTTTTTACACAAGTTACGTGGTTTGAAGAAGGCTAAAATAGTATTTCTATTCAGTCACTGGCAGAATGAATTTTTTCTTTGTTCATATGTATCTGATATTTGTATATTTCCATGTGCGTCAGGAAAGCAGTCAATGTACAGGTTGCCGAAAGATCAACACTATTTGATTTATCAGGCAGTCCAGTTCTGACATGGTTGTGGTCATATAATATATGATTCAGATCAACTGACTAGTTTGCTAGCATTACTGTGTTCTCTCTCTTGTGTACACTTAGCTACCAGAAAGCCTATTAAATGTGTTATTCTTCTCAATTTAAAAATGTACTGTATTTCCTGAACAAACAGCTCCTATACTATGGGAAATATGATATACCCAGATATAATTTCAGATGTTTTCAAGTTCAAGTTACCAAGATCAGCAAAATTGAGAATGTTGGAGCTTCATCTTTAATGAAAGCCAGGAAGTGTAGTGATCTGGAGAATTGCCCCAACCCTTTCCATATCCCACTGAGACCCAGATATTAATTTTTGTCCTCTCTAGTGGTCCATATCTCTGAGGCCATGCAAGCCAGTGTATTAAATCCTGTTGTCCCTTTGAGAGGACATTCTGGGCTTTTCAATGATATCACATGTGGGGGTGGGACCTTGACAACTTTATCTTAAATGATTATTAATTTATTTAAATTGATGAAAATTTTAGGGTCATTTGAAAAGAAGTGTGTGTAATTGTTAATTATCATTTTTGTGAGTTTGATATTCATATCGTTTCTAGTAAGTGAATATCTCAGGAATAGTTAAGTGAGTTGTCAGGACTGTATAATAATTTTTTCACATTAAATAAGAACTTATCAAGAAATGTCTTACTGTACTCATTGACTGTAATGTAATTGTTTTCCTATTAACGTCCGAATGACCACTACAGAGGACAATTTTGCACTTACAATAAATGATCAATATGTATTTTTTATGTTTTACTTTCTCCCCAAACACTTATGTAAAGTGTCTCAGGAGGATAATTTGACAACAATTCTCTGGGAACTGAAGGTAGCCTGTATGACCAAAGAGTTGCAGGATCAAGGCTTTAGGTTCAGGTGCGACACCTCAGTTGACCCTTTTCAGTGAAAAGGTTACCACTGCCAAAACATGTCCAAAGACCTCTTTTTCTCTTTTTCTCTCTCTCTCTCTCTCTCTCTCTCTCTCTCTCTCTCTCTCTCTCTCTCTCTCTCTCTCTCTCTCTCTCTCTCTCTCTCTCTCTCTCTCTCTCTCTCTCTCTCTCTCTCTCTCTCTCTCTCTCTCTCTCTCTCTCTCTCTCTCTCTCAATAAGAGTCTGGTAGCAGCAGTTGTGATGTGTGAGTAGCATGAATGTATGCAGTGCCTTCAGAAGGTTATTAAAAGGTTAATTAAAAGTCAATAAGTAGTTGAGTCAATAAGTATTCAGCCCCTTTGTTATGGCAAGGCTAAATAAGTTCAGGAGTAAAATTTTGCTTAACAACTGTCACTGTTGGTATCAGACCTCATAACATTTTAGTCATTTACAGATGCTCTTATACAGAGTGGCTTACAGTAGTGAGTGCATACATTTTCATATTTTGTTTGTACTAGTTGCCCGTGGGACTCAAACCCACAACCCTAGCATTGCAAGTGCCATGCTCTACCAACTGAGCCACACAGGACAACACCGTCTGCCTGACGGTAAGGGAGTCAACAGCTCGTGGCTGGGTTGTGTGGGATCCTTGATGATGCTGCGGGCCTTCCTCAGGCACCGTTTTGAGTAGATGTCCTGGATGGGTGGGAGCACGGTCCCAGTGATGTACTGGGCCGTCTTCACCACCCGCTGGAGGGTCTTGCGGTTGTGGACAGTGCAATTCCCATACCAGGCCGTGATGCAACCAGTCAGGACGCTCTCGATGGTGCAGCGGTAGTATTTGGAGAGGATTTCTTCAGCCGCCTTAGGTAGTAGAGACACTGTTGCGCCCTCATGAAAAGAGTGGTGGTGTTGTTGGTCCATGTCAAGTCCTCGGTGATGTGGACCCGAGGAACTTAAACTGCTGACTCTCTCAACTGAAGTCCCATTGATGTGGATCGAGGCATGTTCCCTCGACTGCTTCCTGAAGTCAACAATCAACTCATTTGTTTTGCTGACGTTGAGGGAGAGGTTGTTGCCCTGGCACCACAATGCCAGTTCACATACTTCCTCCCTATAGGATGACTCGTTGTTGTTGGTTATCAGGCCTACAACTGTGGTGACGTCTGCAAACTTGATGATGGAGCTGGTGTAGTGCAAAGCCACGCTGTCGTGGGTGAACAGGGAGTACAGCAGAGCGCTGAGGACATACCCCTGGGGGGGCCCTGTGTTAAGAGTCAGTGTGGAGTAGGTTTTGTTGCCAATCCTCACAGCCTGTGGTCTGACCATCTGGAAGTACAGGATGTGAGCACATGTGAAAGCAATACATGAACACAACAGCAGCATGGACAACTAAGGTAGAAAAGCATCGATCTGTGGATCTGCTGTTCTGAAGGTATTACCCTATTTGTCGCCCTGGGATGACCTCTGACCCTTGAAACCCTAACCCAAGTGGTAGTGATCAGCTCCCTCCACCTCCCACAGGAAGTTTTGTTAGCAGCTGCTTAACCAGACCCTCCTCCTTGCATTAGCGTCAGCATTTTCATCAGCATCCACCACTTTTGAGAAGGACCAGACCAATAAATCTAATTTGATACATGACACTATTTGATTTAGGCCCTTATTACATTATATGATTTAGTTAAGCTTGTGTCTTGGGTTCCTTATGCAGACATAAATGTTCTAAATGTTTCACTCTTGCTGTTTTCTTTAAGTATAATTGGAAAAACATGAAGTTATTTGCTGGAGTGTCACCCCATTTCTTTCTTTTTATTCCAGTCATAGCTTGGTTTATGTGTATTTTTCTTTGGTGAAAATCTACACTACTGTACGTACACTAGGAGAAAAACACAAAACGTTCAATGTCAGTTCGCCACATCAACAAACGAGTTTGAGACGAAAGCTCAGCTGTGCCCTACTCTTGGGTCAGTAACGACTTTGCCCATAGGCAGTAGGTCGCATGTGTCATAGGAGTTGATACACTGTCCTCAATCTCAGTGTTAACACTGTTATTTCATCATATTTGCACATGGCGGCAACACACAATTTAGAGATGACCTACATTTGATGTTCTATTGAAATTTTGCGTTTGACTATAGGAATTGTCAATAAGCATACATCATTTTTAAGGGGTGGCTGTGGTTCCGAATTCTCTGGAAGTCTCTTCCCGGATAGCAAAAAATCTGAAGCTTCTGCAAATGTGCGGGATTTTCTACTTTAAGCACAGTCTCTGCTCTACTTGTTCGGCTGCCCAGAGAACAGGCTACTCCGGCAACTTTCAATGATGAATGGAGAATGGTGCTTGTTTACATTTTTTTGTATTACTTTCGGAACCACAGCCTTATCTTTCTATAGACTCCAGCTTTAAGATGTGATCATCCTCATCATATTTACCGTATTGATATTATGTACGGTGAACTGTTTTTGTAATGGGTAAAGTCATAAAATTGGTCACCCAAAAACACCATCATGATATAAATGTGCTTCTCTCTCGAAGACAGAGGTACTCATTGGATTATACTTAATTGGTTTATTGCCATATATCTACATTATGAGAGACCAAGCCCAGTGTCTATGTATGTTTAAGGTACTCTACTGTACTGCATGGATGCTACAACTACCTTACCCTGCTCTGGCACTGTCCCTGATCCTTCAGAGAGTTAAGGGTCACATTTCCAACCCATGCATGGGCACAATCTAATTTGCTTTGGTGGAAGGACAAGAAGACGTTGATTGAAATTGTGTCCTCGGGGCATTTAGTGCTCTTTTTTTCCCACATGGGTCTTGACAAGTTATTTTCCTCTGGTCGGTGATGCGTGCTGTGTTTAACCAATCATTTACAACAATGAACACTACAAAGACTAAGCTGGGTTCGTATTAAGCCTCTTTCTCACTATCTCTTTGACAAGCCAGGGTAGAGATGGATGTAGGAGTGGCTCAGCATTGGGACGTCTTTGGCAGTGGCATTTTGACCCTTTGGACTAATAAGATTTTGTGTTTGTTTGATGAAATTATGGATCCTCTCTTTATGTTCAGGGGCATTATGATTACATAAATTACATAGATAGCATGCCAACTCGATTGAATATGCAAGGCAAGCCTGCATGTAAGGCATTTTCTTAACAATAGTATGGAACACATTGACATATATTTTGACATGTAAATATTTAGCAATATATTTGCCCCATAGAATTTCAAATGACTGTTATTTTAAAATACAACACACCACTTAATATTACATATTAACAGGTATTTAATAGCCTGGTTGTCAAAATCAGTGACCCATCGATAAGGAAGTTGCTGTTGCTGTGACCAAGCAAGCATGAATCTTGAGAGGTTGTAAATTGTGAGAAAATGCCAAACGGAGGCAGAGCAGTCATTGCTTATGATGTTGAACACAGACAATGCGGAGGCTACTATACAGGTAATCAATAAAACATTCATCTTTTTTTATTTTAGTCATTCAGCAGACACTCTCATTCAGAGCGACTTACAGTAGTGAGTGCATACATTTTCATACTTTTTTTCGTACTCAGTCAATAAAATGAATTTACAAAGCCCTATTTTACATCAGCTGTTGTCACAAAGTGCTTATACAGTAACCCGGCCTAGACCCCAAAGAGCAAGCAGAAGCAGAGGCACATTGGCCTGGAAAAACTCCACAGACGGAAAAAACCTAGAGGTTACTGTAACATAAGGTTATTATATGTAATAACAACATAATAGCATAACAGTATATTTTTAAAACTGGCTTTTCAACAGCCACGGTGGTGATACTGTGTCTGGACATTTCACGTAAGTGGTCTGATGATGATGAAGACATCAAAATAGATGTTCTGCTGCATGACGTGTCCTCTGTTTACCTTTCTAATGTCCTAGTCATTCCCAGAGGAATTCTTCAACTGGATTTGTAGTTGCAGCGAGGCTAGCTAATCCCTAAGGAGACGTTATATTAGATTTATTGATGACTTATGAACATGGAACATTGCATTTCGGTTCTTGTAGTCTTTGAGGCTAATTGGGCTACATTATGAGGATAATTGGTTATTATATTACGATACAAGTTAATCTACCTGCATGTAGTTTATCTATGTGCGTCAAGCAAAGAAATTGGCTAAACAAGTAAAATATCCCCTTACCCCTTACTAACTCAATTTCTTATTAAATTGCAAAGCCGTCACAGAGAGAGGCCACAGAAAGCAGTTCCAGAACACAATAGCATTTTTGCATATTCGGTCTACAGAAATCATGAATCTGTGCTTACTGGACACACTGCCTCATTATGATGTGGTTATACTGCTTGTAATGGATGAATATAAATTTATTAATTAGCTCCATGGACCAAACAAATTCGGTCTCAAATACAATCCAATATGCAGTAACTTGAACCCAAAACACTCATGGAACCAAAAACATCACCGTGTCTGTGTAATGCTCGTTCTCATGTGTATGAAATGATCATTTTACATTGTTATGGTTCTTGAATTGTTTCTCAGTTTGAGGTAGGCCTATCCTTATCAATAGTATGTTGCTTAATAGTGAGATTTAGCTTATTAGTGGGTTTTTTAATGTTCAGTGGCATTGCTGTCTCAAATTATATAAAGTAAAATATTATCATTGTTCATTACTTTTGAATTACACTGAAACATTTTTGGGGACCCAAAAAGAAGTACTGTACTCCATCTGAAATTAAAACTGTTTTAATGGATGGTTATTTCATCAAAACACAACAAGCTGGACTCCACAGTATGATGAAACAATTCTGTATATTGACAATGGAAACCAAAAACATTATAATCCATTATAACATTAATCAATTAAGTTATTGCATGATTTTCAGCCTTTTACTTAATTGGATCTTGCATAGTCCTTAGTAATTATTCTCATTGCTGTTTTATATTTGGAAACAGAGTGATCACGACAGCTTTCGGAGTCTTTGTGACAGATTCATTTGAACTTTGAATTTGATTTATATTCTATCATTGTTGATTTTTATGCTTACACTGCATGGAATGATGGGTTATGCACATCTGTATGCATGATGATTATGATCCATATGACTCTATTATAACAGACTTTCAGATTCCACAGTTGTAGTTTTGGTTTGGACAAAAATATACAGTATATTGTATATTGTATATAGTATGAGGCAAAGAGCCCTATTTTTTGTGGTTGGAAATGACTGTGTACACGTGTAACAGGGTTGGTTATGTTTCCATTTGCCACTAAATGTATTCAATGCTTATGTATTCCTATTGGTTGGTTGAATTTACATATGTTATGCCATTGGTAATGCTTGCAGATAGGGGGAGATCGCGAACGTCAATTTCTGCCAGTCTGATATTTCTATGCAAGCGGTAGGTCACGTTCTGAAATACTATTTTCTATTTTCATATTTACAATGTGTATGAGTTCAGTATGTATATTTGATGTGTATATATATATATATATATAGTAGGCTATGTGTATGGTACCTGTTAGCTTTGGGACACAACATAGATTCGGGAGTCTGTGTATTGGTTGGACACCCTGAGTTGTGCATCGTTCTGGTGGGTGGTGACGGAAAATAACCCTATAACACCCCAAAATAGTTTCCTGTCATATGTATAATCTCTAGGAACACTACTTACTGGACATAAAGTAAAATGTGTCTCTCACTATCAAATAAACATCTGAATCCAACTGTTGTCCAAACCGCACCATGGTATACTTCCGGCGCCGAAAAGAGATGGCTGCCTCGCTTCGTGTTCCTTGGAAAATATGCAGTATTTTGTTTTTTTACGTGTTATTTCTTACATCGGTACCCCGGGTAATCTTAGGTTTCATTACATACAGTCGGGAGGAACTACTGAATATACGATTAACGTCAACTCATCATCGTTCCTACCAGGAATATGACTTTCCCGAAACGGATCCAGTGTCTTGCCTTCCACACAATACAATGGATCTGATCCCAGCCGGCGACCCTGTGCGACGCCGAAAAAGGGGAAAACGTGGCGGTCTCGTGGTCAGGCTTCGGAGACGGGCACATCGCGCTCCACTCCCTAGCATACTACTCGCCAATGTCCAGTCTCTTGACAATAAGGTTGATGAAATCCGAGCACGGGTAGCATTCCAGAGAGACATCAGGGATTGCAACGTGCTCTGCTTCACGGAAACATGGCTAACTCAAGGGACGCTAACGGAGTCGGTGCAGCCAGCTGGTTTCTCCATGCATCGCGCCGACAGAAACAAACATCTTTCCGGTAAGAAGAGGGGCGGGGGGGTATGCCTTATGATTAACGAGAAGTGGTGTGATCATCATAACAACACACAAGAACTCAAGTCGTTCTGTTCACCTGATCTAGAACTCCTCACAATCAAATGTCGACCGCATTATCTACCAAGGGAATTCTCGTCAATCATAATCACAGCCGTATACATTCCCCCCCAAGCAGACACATCGATGGCCCTGAACGAACTTTATCTGACTCTTTGTAAACTGGAAACCACACACCCTGAGGCTGCATTCATCGTAGCTGGGGATTTTAACAAGGCTAATCTAAAAACAAAACTCCCTAAATTCTATCAGCATATCGATTGTGCTACCAGGGCTGGAAAAACACTAGACCATTGTTACACTAATTTCCGCGACGCTTATAAGGCCCTCCCCCGCCCCCCTTTCGGAAAAGCTGACCACGACTCCATTTTGTTGATTCCAGCCTACAAACAAAAACTCAAACAACAAGCTCCCGCGCTCAGGTCTGTTCAACGCTGGTCCGACCAATCTGAATCCACGCTTCAAGACTGCTTCGATCACGCAGATTGGAATATGTTCCGCATCGCGTCCAACAACAATATTGACGAATATGCTGATTCGGTGAGCGAGTTCATTAGGAAGTGCATTGACGATGTCGTACCCACAGCAACGATAAAAACATTCCCAAACCAGAAACCGTGGATTGACGGCAGCATTCGCGTGTAACTGAAAGCGCGAACCACTGCTTTTAACCAGGGCAAGGTGACCGGAAGCATGACCGAATACAAACAGTGTAGCTATTCTCTCCGCAAGGCAATCAAACAGGCCAAGTCTCAGTACAGAGACAAAATCGAGTCGAAATTCAACAGCTCAGACACAAGAGGTATGTGGCAGGGTCTACAGTCAATCACGGATTACAAAAAGAAAACCAGCCCCGTCGAGGACCAGGATGTCTTGCTCCCAGACAGACTAAATAACTTTTTTGCCCGCTTTGAGGACAATACAGTGCCACTGACACGGCCCCCTACCAAAACCTGCGGGCTCTCCTTCACTGCAGCCGAGGTGAGTAAAACATTTAAACGTGTTAACCCTCGCAAGGCTGCAGGCCCAGACGGCATTCCCAGCCGCGTCCTCAGAGCATGCGCAGACCAGCTGGCTGGTGTGTTTACGGACATATTCAATCAATCCTTATCCCAGTCTGCTGTTCCCACATGCTTCAAGAGGGCCACCATTGTTCCTGTTCCCAAGAAAGCTAAGGTAACTGAGCTAAACGACTACCGCCCCGTAGCACTCACTTCCGTCATCATGAAGTGCTTTGAGAGACTAGTCAAGGACCATATCACCTCCACCCTACCGGACACCCTAGACCCACTCCAATTTGCTTACCGACCCAATAGGTCCACAGACGACGCAATCGCAACCA